>NC_060120.1:1039964303-1040590761 GCF_021461395.2 Schistocerca americana | reverse complement strand
GACGGAGCGCAAGCTCGGGTTAGGGAAGGATTTGGAAGGAAATCGGCCGTGCCCTTTCAAAGGAACCATCCCGGCATTTGCCTGAAACGATTTAGGGAAATCACGGAAAACCTAAATCAGGATAGCTGGAGACGGGATTGAACCGTCATCCTCCCGAATGTGAGTCCAGTGTGCTACCACTGCGCCACCTCGCTCGGTGAACATCAAGAAAAATAAAACAAATGTAATGGAAATTCATTCGAATTAAACCTGGCCATGCTATGATAATTAGATTAGAAAATGAAACACTTAAAATAGTAGATGAAATTTGCTTTTTGGGGCGAAAAGTAACTGACAATGGCCAAAGTAAAGAGGATGTAAAACGCACACTGCCAACAACAAGAAAAGAAATACGTAAACATCAATTATAAATTTAAAATTTCGGAAGGTATTTGTCTCGAGAATAGCTATACACGCATGTGAACTGTGGACCATAAGCAGGTCTGTCAAGAAGATAATAGAGGCTTTTGAACCGTAGTGTTGCACATGAATGCTGAAGATTGGATGATTATATCATGTAATTGCTGAAGAGGTTGTGTATCGAACTGGGGAGAAAGAAATTCATGACATGACTTGACTAAAACAGGGGAGCTATTCATATGATACATACTGAAGCATCATTGAATCGCCAGTTTGATAATGGAAGGCAATGTGGAAGGGAATAAAAATTTAAAAGGATGATAGAGACTCGAGTACAGTAAGGATGTAGGTTGCTGAAGGGTAAAAGGTTGCACTGGGTAGACGAGCATAGTAAGCTGCACCATAATAGTCTTCAGACTTAAGACTACATGAACAACAATAGTAGTGGCTTACAAAGGAAGGTATTATTTTACTAATGGATAGTAATTTATTATGTCGGCTAACATGAGGTGGAATTTCTGCGGTGTCCTACCTCCTTACATCTGTCTAGATGGTGACTGTTGTTGGCTGTGACATCATACATCCACTCAGCACCTCTGCTCACCCTCATATACGGTTAGCTTATATGAGCCGACCCACATCCATCATCCGTCAACTTCCTTCTCCCATTAACTTCATTTGCGCCACAAGAAGTGCTTACGTGAAATTTTCCAATTACACTCCTGGAAATGGAAAAAAGAACACATTGACACCGGTGTGTCAGACTCACCATACTTGCTCCGGACACTGCGAGAGGGCTGTACAAGCAGTGATCACACGCACGGCACAGCGGACACACCAGGAACCGCGGTGTTGGCCGTCGAATGGCGCTAGCTGCGCAGCATTTGTGCACCGCCGCCGTCAGTGTCAGCCAGTTTGCCGTGGCATACGGAGCTCCATCGCAGTCTTTAACACTGGCAGGATGCCGCGACAGCGTGGACGTGAACCGTATGTGCAGTTGACGGACTTTGAGCGAGGGCGTATAGTGGGCATGCGGGAGGCCGGGTGGACGTACCGCCGAATTGCTCAACACGTGGGGCGTGAGGTCTCCACAGTACATCGATGTTGTCGCCAGTGGTCGGCGGAAGGTGCACGTGCCCGCCAACCTGGGACCGGACCGCAGCGACGCACGGATGCACGCCAAGACGTAGGATCCTACGCAGTGCCGTAGGGGACCGCACCGCCACTTCCCAGCAAATTAGGGACACTGTTGCTCATGGGGTATCGGCGAGGACCATTCGCAACCGTCTCCATGAAGCTGGGCTACGGTCCCGCACACCGTTAGGCCGTCTTCCGCTCACGCCCCAACATCTTGCAGCCCGCCTCCAGTGGTGTCGCGACAGGCGTGAATGGAGGGACGAATGGAGACGTGTCGTCTTCAGCGATGAGAGTCGCTTCTGCCTTGGTGCCAATGATGGTCGTATGCGTGTTTGGCGCCGTGCAGGTGAGCACCACAATCAGGACTGCATACGACCGAGGCACACAGGGCCAACACCCGGCATCATGGTGTGGGGAGCGATCTCCTACACTGGCCGTACACCACTGGTGATCGTCGAGGGGACACTGAATAGTGCACGGTACATCCAAACCGTCATCGAACCCATCGTTCTACCATTACTAGACCGGCAAGGGAACTTGCTGTTCCAACAGGACAATGCACGTCCGCATGTATCCCGTGCCACCCAACGTGCTCTAGAAGGTGTAAGTCAACTACCCTGGCCAGCAAGATCTCCGGATCTGTCCCCCATTGAGCATGTTTGGGACTGGATGAAGCGTCTGCACGTCCAGCACGAACGCTGGTCCAACTGAGGCGCCAGGTGGAAATGGCATGGCAAGCCGTTCCACAGGACTACATCCAGCATCTCTACGATCGTCTCCATGGGAGAATAGCAGCCTGCATTGCTGCGAAAGGTGGATATACACTGTACTAGTGCCGACATTGAGCATGCTCTGTTGCCTGTGTCTATGTGCCTGTGGTTCTGTCAGTGTGATCATGTGATGTATCTGACCCCAGGAATGTGTCAATAAAGTTTCCCCTTCCTGGGACAATGAATTCACAGTGTTCTTATTTCAATTTCCAGGAGTGTATTTTCTCTGCCATGTATCTAGCATTTGATGTCTTCAAACAAGATGCTGTTCTCTCGTCACTACTAGCACGTCCCCACCTCCTACTGCCTGAGCGCCTCAACAGGCACGCATTAGTTGTTCGTACTGGCAAGTTGATCAAAAATATCACCCTGAGTGATGGTGGCTCGTCTCTTTCGTCGAAGCGGTGGGCCGTATTCCATTACATACAGGGTCAAACAGAACTCCATAGACCAAACTGTGCCGTGAACGTGTGACATCCTTGGTGCCCAACTGCCGATTGTTTCTGTCCTGTCTTTGGTCCGTTGTTGGGAGACAAGAGGACACATGGTGCAAGCGGCCGTGGTAAGCAGCGGCAGGTAGGCATATGGTCGTGTGCTTGGCTAGCTGTAAGGAAATGATTTATTGGCACAAGTGTGCACTTTGGGATCCGGGTTTACCAGGAATGTGTGAATGCTCTATTGCGCCGAACATATTTGGAAGGTGAGGACCTGACCAGTGGAGTGTTACTGGCACCATCACGCTGGGCCGGCCGAAGTGGCCGTGCGGTTAAAGGCGCTGCAGTCTGGAACCGCGAGACTGCTACGGTCGCAGGTTCGAATCCTGCCTCGGGCATAGATGTTTGTGATGTCCTTAGGTTAGTTAGGTTAGGTTTAACTAGTTCTAAGTTATAGGGGAATAATGACCTCAGCAGTTGAGTCCCATAGTGCTCAGAGCCATTTGAACCATTTTGAACCGTCACGCTGGCTGGAGTTTAACTGTCAGCTACTCGATCTTTGAAGAAAGAGAGCCTTGTACCGTTCCGAGTCCATGTTGTAGACATTATGCTCACGCCTTTTGTAACAGGCAGTAATTTTGGTCTCAGTCTATGTGTGCGCCACTGTATTGTGGTTCCTCCTGGGCCTGCCTGGTATTTGTGTCGTTCCTCTGCTCTGCTGTTGAGGTGAAGGTGCCAGCTTGTGTTTTGCTGCTTGGCTGTGTTTGGTTGTTTTTATGGACATATATTCGCAGTTCGTGGTGAACGTGTATTAGATTTTGTTTTTGATGTCTACACAGCACGTTACTGACCATTGTGGCTAGTTGGTTTGTGTACGAAAGCTGCAATTTCTGTCAAATCACTTTGTAAGTTACCTGCCTGTCCTGTTACTTATTCCCTGTTCCCCAATGTAATATTTCTGGCTTATTCAGCCATCATATTAGGTTCCACGAAGCTATTCCCAGGGCAGTGGAGATGCAAGAAGCATAGAGATGACGCAATGTGGGATGAGATACCGGTGACAGATGTTAGATTCGGTACCATTACCGTGAGAAAGACCGCGTGCATGATGCTGCTGCTCTGTGATTGGCTGCTGTGTTCGGCGGTAGGGCGCCAAAACGTTAAACTTTAGTTGTTATTATTAATTAAACCTGTCATTCAAATTACTTCATTTTTTTGAATAAACATCTCTCAACAGCCAGCTATCAATCATTCATTTCAAAATTATTAAAATCAAAGTATTACTAAAACAAAAGACTGACGATATTACTGCCGATGCACTTCGGTGGCGTTCGGGTCACGCCTTGCTGGCTTGGCGCGCGAAGTGTCTCGGGCAGTCCGGCTCTCCAGTTCTGACCGTTCCAGTAGACAGACATGTTGTCTGTTATAGCAGTATTTGTTTCACGCAATTTTATTTACTACAGTTCCGACCGTCGCTAGGTACAGACATTTTGTCTGTAATAGTAGTATTTGATTCATGTAATTTTATTCTCCAGTTCTGTGGGTTCCAGTAGACAGACATGTTGTCTGTGGCAGGATGTATTTCACGTTATTTTAGCCAGATATAATGACTGTGGAAAGATATGTTCAATACGTTGTGATCAAGAATAATTTCTCGTGTCCATATCAATAAAAACGCGAGTGGCATCACAAATGAGTTATACACTCCTGGAAATTGAAATAAGAACATCGTGAATTCATTGTCCCAGGAAGGGGAAACTTTATTGACACATTCCTGGGGTCAGATACATCACATGATCACACTGACAGAACCACAGGCACATAGACACAGGCAACAGAGCATGCACAATGTCGGCACTAGTACAGTGTATATCCACCTTTCGCAGCAATGCAGGCTGCTATTCTCCCATGGAGACGATCGTAGAGATGCTGGATGTAGTCCTGTGGAACGGCTTGCCATGCCATTTCCACCTGGCGCCTCAGTTGGACCAGCGTTCGTGCTGGACGTGCAGGCCGCGTGAGACGACGCTTCATCCAGTCCCAAACATGCTCAATGGGGGACAGATCCGGAGATCTTGCTGGCCAGGGTAGTTGACTTACACCTTCTAGAGCACGTTGGGTGGCACGGGATACATGCGGACGTGCATTGTCCTGTTGGAACAGCAAGTTCCCTTGCCGGTCTAGGAATGGTAGAACGATGGGTTCGATGACGGTTTGGATGTACCGTGCACTATTCAGTGTCCCCTCGACGATCACCAGTGGTGTACGGCCAGTGTAGGAGATCGCTCCCCACACCATGATGCCGGGTGTTGGCCCTGTGTGCCTCGGTCGTATGCAGTCCTGATTGTGGCGCTCACCTGCACGGCGCCAAACACGCATACGACCATCATTGGCACCAAGGCAGAAGCGACTCTCATCGCTGAGGACGACACGTCTCCATTCGTCCCTCCATTCACGCCTGTCGCGACACCACTGGAGGCGGGCTGCACGATGATGGGGCGTGAGCGGAAGACGGCCTAACGGTGTGCGGGACCGTAGCCCAGCTTCATGGAGACGGTTGCGAATGGTCCTCGCCGATACCCCAGGAGCAACAGTGTCCCTAATTTGCTGGGAAGTGGCGGTGCGGTCCCTTACGGCACTGCGTAGGATCCTACGGTCTTGGCGTGCATCCGTGCGTCGCTGCGGTCCGGTCCCAGGTCGACGGGCACGTGCACCTTCCGTCGACCACTGGCGACAACATCGGTGTACTGTGGAGACCTCACGCCCCACGTGTTGAGCAATTTGGCGGTACGTCCACCCGGCCTCCCGCATACCCAATATACGCCCTCGCTCAAAGTCCGTCAACTGCACATACGGTTCACGTCCACGCTGTCGCGGCATGCTACCAGTGTTAAAGACTGCGATGGAGCTCCGTATGCGACGGCTAACTGGCAGACACTGACGGCGGCGGTGCACAAATGCTGCGCAGCTAGCGCCATTCGACGGCCAACACCGCGGTTCCTGGTGTGTCCGCTGTGCCGTGCGTGTGATCACTGCTTGTACAGCCCTCTCGCAGTGTCCGGAGCAAGTATGGTGGGTCTGACACACCGGTATCAATGTGTTCTTTTTTCCATTTCCAGGAGTGTAGTTTATTCGTAGCAGCAGTTCCTTGCGAAGTTAATTTCAGCCTCAAGAAAAAGAATCCACGACCTCCGTGCTGTTTTCTGCGCTGGGGACATCATCATCATGAAGACAGCAGGATAGTGAAGTGTACAAGAACTTATGTATTCCACACAGGGCAGTGGAAACAACTAGGCACCTCACGTGCGCTGCATGCACAGTACAAATGTGCTCAGTGGCACGTCATCTGCAGTAATGCAGAGGAGGTAAAGAAGGATGAAAGTATTAACACTATCTCACTTATATTCCTTTTTTCTTGCCGTACCAGCCTTGTTTAATTTACTACGTAGGCGTACTATATTAAAATAGTGTTTATTATTGAAGTTAATTGTAAGCTTCTTGTCTGGTATATTATTTATTCAGCACTCATCGGCCTTTTTACTCATTTATGGTTTTGGTATTCTATTAGAGTAGCGTGTAACCTTCAGAGCTTTTCCAATTGCCTTAACTTATCTGTGCTCTACGTTTAATCAGAACATTGCTTAACCCTTTCAGTACTTATCAAGCTTGTTTTATGAATTGTTGTTTTATATTTTTTAAAACAGAGCTTACTTCTGCTTCGATGGAGTGTGTTGAAGGACATATTAGCCATTACTTATACCAATTTATGAGGGACAAACCCAGAAACAGGTCCCGTTGTACACTTTGGTCGGTCTGGTGGCATTCATCAAATCATTTTGAAAATTCCTCATATAACTGAGCAGAGGTATCCACTTCAGTAAGACAGCTGTCCAGGTGATTATAGTAAATCCACAATACTTGTCATTTGCTATTTTGAGGACTAGCTACCTGTATAACAATTATCTTGTGATTTATTTACTTGTCTTCAGCTGTTTCCACTGTTCGCTTTTGTGTAACGTTTGAAATTAAGAGTTTGCCTTGCACTGGTCTTTCGTACTTCAGTATTAAAGCAACCGATTTCTTCTAAATGCCGCTTAAGTAAATCTAAGCAAAACATTATAGAGGTGGAAATTAGTGTAAGTTTAACATGACGTTTTGACCAGCCATTGCACCGAAAAGCTCTCTGTGTTTAAGCTTAAGATCCTTCAAATAGCCACGAATTTCAGGTAATTTATATAAATCCTGAACCACCTTCAATTGTAAACTTTGTTGTTAATTCAGTTACCCTATACCAGTCGGAAAAACTATTAAGATTCTTTATGCTGAGATCCTGTTCACTGAAGATTGGTTCATGTTGGCGCAAAGTGGTCTTTATAACCAAGGCATCGTGCTCCTTAATTGAAATTGTGTGTAAAACTGAAATAGCTTCTTCGTGGTAGATATCCCTCATTGGGCCTTAAGCTGTTTGTGCACCTGCTAATAATAATTATTTGCTTGACCTTGATCTTCAATTCTCTGTTAGCCGCTTGTACTGCACCCGTTTAAGACTTCAAAATCTTTTTGATTCGCCGCTGAAGACGCTGGGCAGCTGTGTAGTTGAAAAACAATTTTTTATTTGATCTTGACCTGTAATTCTCTATTAACCACCATTATTGCAACTGCTTAAAATTTTAAACTATTCTGGATTCACCATGGAGGACGTTTATCGTTAGATCTTAAGCCGTTTGTGCAGTTACTAACAAGGGAACCTCCCCACCGCACACCCCTCAGATTTAGTTATAAGTTGGCACAGTGGATAGCCCTTGAAAATCTGAACACAGATCAATCGAGAAAACAGGAAGAAGTTGTGTGGAACTATGAAAAAAATTAGTAAAATATACAAACGTAGAAGTCCATGCGCAACATAAGCCTCATCAAGGAAAATGACAGATTAGGATCGCCGTGGTCCCGTGGTTAGCGCGAGTAGCTGTGGAACGAGAGGTGCTTGGTTCAAGTCTTCCCTCGAGTAAAAAGTTTAATTTTTTTATTTTCTGTTTATGTGACAAACTCTTTTTTTCATCACTTTTTTGGGAGTGATTATCGCATCCACAAGAAAACCTAAATCGGGCAAGGTAGAAGAATCTTTTTACCCATTCACTAAGTGTACAAGTTAGGTGGGTCGACAACATATTCCTGTCATGTGACGCACATGCCGTCACCAGTGTCGTATAGAATGTATCAGATGTATTTTCCTGTGGAGGAATCGGTTGACCTATGACCTTACGATCAAATGTTTTCGGTTCCCGTTGTAGAGGCACGTCCTTTTGTCTACTAATCACACGGCTTTGCGGTGCGGTCGCAAAACAGACACTAAACTTATTACAGTGAACAGAGACGTCAATGAACGAACGGATAGATCATAACTTTGCGAAAATAAAGAAAGTAAAATTTTCAGTCGAGGTATGACTTGAACCAAGGACCTCTCGTTCCGCAGTTACTCACGCAAACCACGCGACCGCGGCGATCCCAATCCCTCCCTTTCCTTGATGAGGCCTATGTTGCGCATGGACTTCTACGTTTGTATATTGTACTAATTTTTTTCATGGTTCCACACAACTTCTTCCTGTTTTCTCGATTGATCTGTGTTCAGTTCTTCAAGGCCTATCCACTGTGCCAACTTATAAGTAAATCTGAGGGGGGTGCGATGGGGAGGTTCCCTTGTAAGTATAGTCAACTGATGATTCTGACGATCTTGAATTATATGTTAAAGAGCAACGCTGTAGGGCAATTAATAATTTGGCCGGAGCTGCTTAGTACCTGTGCTTTATATGAAAGGCGCTTGTGTTTAACTGTGTTTTCTCTCCTTGTAAAAAGATTAATTTTTGTGAATAAACTGAAGTTGTAGTACACAGTTTCTCGTCGTAGTACCTTTCCATTCTTCAGCCAGCTCCCCGATATTTCAATAATTATGAGATTTTTTAGGGCTATTTTCTTGTTAATTTGGTATGAGAGACGCATGAAAGCTGGTGGCACTTTACAGGGCAGTGTACTGGCTGAGAAAAAAGTGAAGCTGCCGGAAGACGTGGTTGGATGTAAATGTAACTTCGTGCTCGTACACACCATGAACGGGTATGTAAATAATTTTCTGTAAAATATGTAATGGCCGTCAGAGTTCATTAGTGTTGTTCGCATTTAGAATCGTTAGCACACTTAGTTGAATATACAAGGGGCGTAAGCGGCATTAGATGTTGAGTGATCTCCGTCAAGGAGACGGAGATATCGTGTACTTGTCTCAGACAGCGTTATCGGTACCTGACATAATAAAGTATCTGACTGTTTTCTGGAAATCTTCCTAAATTGTTAACTACGTCATTTCATGCTGAAAGATGCTTTTTCCCCTCATGAACTTCAGTATTTTTAAAAACAAACAAAAATTAAGTACAAATAATTTGAAAGCCCGCTAAAGCGCTCCATTTGAGTCATGTGATGCCTGTGACGTCACTGGCTAGCACGCTGCTCTTAGTATCGTAAAGCTCATTGAAAGTGTTGTTGATAATTCTTCCGGGTTATATGGCCGTGGTCCATGAAATTCTTCTATTCCTAACGTTTCGTCCAATACTACGTTGGACATACTCAGACGTATGGCTGGTCCTGCTGAGGATGTCCAACGTAGTATTGGACGAAACGTTAGGAATAGAAGAATTTCATGGACCACGGCCATATAACCCGGAAGAATTATCAGCAACAGTACCATCCGGTCGTGAAAGCCTTCATTGTCTCATTCAAGGTGCTATCTTTTTTTGGAATTTATGTTTCGTAAAATGGATTACAAATGGTGTGTATTAGCACTTTGTAGTAATAAATCTATAAAAACTGTTGGAAAAAGTGAGAATGTTCCAAAGGTTAAGAAGATACGTGAAAGTGGCTGCAACTCCCTCATAGAGATCCAACTGAGATAGTGGTCACATGTATTTACTTTTGGAAGGATCATTTTAATGTAAGTAAACACGTCATATAAACTTGTTGCTGGTTGTACCGTAATAGGCAGCGTATCGAATTCTTAAAGAAATGGTTACAAGTTTGATTCTCAGTCAGAGAATCTTCTTTTTATTCCTATTCTTAAGTTTACCTTATCTGTAATACAGTTACACAAGAACTTTAAAATGTACATCATATTATACTTTAATGTCTATTTTCATTCAATAGCTTCATTTTATACCTGATCAGTTTTAGATGAATCACAATGACGGTGTTAAAAAACTGTATTTCATACTTGATGTAGCTCTTTTTGTGAGGAACCTAAGAAATCATTTAACAATTTGCGACCACATTATGCTTCCTAAACAAGTCGTTGGGGGCCATAATTCGCTGCTTCAAGCTGCCTCCGTTGAGTATGTTGTAAAGCTGTATTATTTTGACAAAGAGAAAAATTGAACATTGCTTGGGACCTTCAGAAAATGTAATAAGACCAGGCCATTACGATCAAATGAAAATTGTTTCTGCTTAAGCACTTTTAAATCACAGTGTTACAGCAACAGTTAAATATGTAGTAGAAAAAGAAGTACTTTCAGGTTTAGCTGCAATAAATTTTATAGAAGTAATTTTCCGGTGGTTAAAATTAATAAACTGGAGGGACCGAAAAACTGCAGTGCTTAAAGTTGTCGAAGGCAAAGAAGATGATTCTGTGAGTGCCCGACGAGTGTTACTACGCTGTCTGAAAATATGAAAATTTGTAAAAGAGCTACCTGAAAAACAGTAATAGTTCTAGTTGGTGAATGACGCGGCTAGCCACAAATACTTTTTGAATGTTTTAGTTCACTGTCATAACCCGTTTCGGGCTACCATGCCTATCCTCAGAAAGCTAACATTTTATGTAACACAGATGTTTTAGTAAACAGCATGTCGTCTGCTCCAAACTGCACAAGAATATTTAGGTATTTAGTGGCACTTTACCAGTTGTTTCATAAATGAAAATACCCCAAAGTGCCTGCCTCCAACAATTCCTCAGTTTTAAGACAGTTCTGCAATTTACTGCTATCACAGCACTTCCGTCCCAGTCGCATGCAATGCAGTTTTCACGTTCTTATTTCCGGTACAAAAAAATCTGGGTTGTTTTTAAAGAATGAAGACATCATAAATGCATCAACTTTCTAAAGGTTTCTACTGTTATCCTCCACAAACTTCTTCCATTGTTACTTAAGAAAATGGCTCTGAGCACTATGGGACTTAACTTCTAAGGTCATCAGTCCCCTAGAAATTAGAACTACTTAAACCTAACTAACCTAAGGACATCACACACATCCATGACCGAGGCAGGATTCGAACCTGCGACCGTAGCGGTCACGCGGTTCCAGACTGTAGCGCCTTTAACCGCTTGGCCACATCGGCCGGCGTTACTTAAGAGTTCCCAATATATTTTCCATCACTAAGTTACTCAATTGCTTTCAGAAAAAGTGCTGAAAACCGCTAGTAACTTTAGCTAACATTCCCATGAAGCACGTGTTGTTTCGTTGTACTTCTAGCCTGTGACGTCACCAGAGCTTCGGCCAGTAAAAGAATGTTTTCTGTCACGCGAATAAAGCTTGAAATGTAATGATTTTTAAGCTTTAATTATACAAAACCAACAGATATTTTGTGAGATTACTAACCGGAAATGCTATTTGAATGTTATAATCATTGAGAATAACAATAATCGACATCATATTTTTATCATAGAAAAATGGCCTATTTGAAAGAGGCTTCATTGTGGGTCTCCGTTTGGCATGCCCCAGATTTTTTTTAAAAGCCATTAATATACATAGACAAACGTCCCTGTTGGTGCTTCACATTTGATGTTTCTTCTGTGCACCGGTGAAATTTCGAACCGTTCTGGCAGATGCCAGAGACGTAGGACAGCGTCAAAATGGCGTCTTCTTATGACTCACGTTACAAGCAGCGTGCTGTTTTGAATTCTTGTCTGCAGACAATGCTCCAGACATGCTGAAACGTGCGGATGCCATTATTCGTGCCGAGCAGCGCATCAAAACTCGACAATTTTCTCTACAGTTGTCGGTCAGCATTAGAAGTGCTATTGAAATGATAAAGACTCTCGGATATTCAAAGAGGTGCTCACCATGGATTCCACGAAGGGTCACAGCGGAACACAAGACTCATAGAAAGGCCATTTCATCTGAACTGTTGGAGCATTTTGAGACCGACAGAGAGACCCTTCTGTCTCGGATCGTTATGGGGGACGAAAGCTAAGTGCACCACTTTGTGCAGTATACAAAATAGTAGTGCATGGAGTGGCATCGTCCTCGTTAACAACAAAAGAAGAAATTCAAGACAACCTCCTCTGCAGGAAAAGTGATGGTGACAATCTTCCAGGATTGTGATGGCGTCGTTTTCGTGGATGTGATGCCAAGTGTCAACCAACAATTCAGAGGCATACATGAAGACTCTGAATAAACTAAAGAACCGTTTCTGACATGTTCGATCGGACAACAATCAAGCAGAAATCTTGTTCCAACACGGTAATGCACGCCCACACACAAGTCTGAAAACCCGGTAACCCATCGCCAAATTGGCTTGGACATCATTGCATCATCCACTCTACAGTGCATACCTGGCACCCTCGGACATCCATCTCTTTGGGCTGCTTAAAGATTCTCTACGGGGAACACACTCTGAAGATAAGAGTGTCTGGCATGCTGTGAAAACATGACCACGCCTACAAGATAAGAGCTTTTACCAGCAAGGAATACATACTCTTCCTCAGCGTTGGCGTACGGTCATGGAATATGGTACAGACAACATAGAAAAATAGGACAGGAACAAGATGTACAGGGCTATTACAAATCATTGAAGCGATTTCATAAATTCACTGTAGCTCCATTCATTGACATATGGTCACGACACACTACAGATACGTAGAAAAACTCATAAAGTTTTGTTCGGCTGAAACCGCACTTCAGGTTTCTGCCGCCAGAGCGCTCGAGAGCGCAGTGAGACAAAATGGCGACAGGAGCCGAGAAAGCGTATGTCGTGCTTGAAATGCACTCACATCAGTCAGTCATAACAGTGCAACGAGACTTCCGGACGAAGTTCAACAAAGATCCACCAACTGCTAACTCCATTCGGCGATGGTATGTACAGTTTAAAGCTTCTGGATGCCTCTGTAAGGGGAAATAGACGGGTCGGCCTGCAGTGAGCGAAGAAACGGTTGAACGCGTGCGGGCAAGTTTCACGCGTAGCCCGCGGAATTCGACGAATAAAGCAAGCAGGGAGCTAAACGTACCACAGCCGACGGTTTGGAAAATTTTACGGAAAAGGCTAAAGCAGAAGCCTTACCGTTTACAGTTGCTACAAGCCCTGACACCCGATGACAAAGTCAAACGCTTTCAATTTTCGGCGCGGTTCCAACAGCTCATGGAAGAGGATGCGTTCAGTGAGAAATTTGTTTTCAGTGATGAAGCAACATTTTTTCTTAATGGTGAAGTGAACAGACACAATGTGCGAAATTGGGCGGTAGAGAAACCTCACGCATTCGTGCAGCAAATTCGCAATTCACCAAAAGTTAACGTGTTTTGTGCAATCTCACGGTTTAAAGTTTACGGCCCCTTTTTCTTCTGCGAAAAAAACGTTACAGGACACGTGTATCTGGACATGCTGGAAAATTGGCTCATGCCACAACTGGAGACCGACAGCGCCGACTTCATCTTTCAACAGGATGGTGCTCCACCGCACTTCCATCATGATGGTGGGCATTTCTTAAACACGAGATTGGAAAACCGATGGATCGGTCGTGGTGGAGATCATGATCAGCAATTCATGTCATGGCCTCCACGCTCTCCCGACTTAACCCCATGCGATTTCTTTCTGTGGGGTTATGTGAAAGATTCAGTGTTTAAACCTCCTCTACCAAGAAACGTGCCAGAACTGCGAGCTCGCATCAACGATGCTTTCGAACTCATTGATGGGGACACGCTGCGCCGAGTGTGGGAGGAACTTGATTATCGGCTTGATGTCTGCTGAATCACTAAAGGGGCACATATCGAACATTTGTGAATGCCTAAAAAAACTTTTTGAGTTTTTGTATGTGTGTGCAAAGCATTGTGAAAATATCTCAAATAATAAAGTTATTGTAGAGCTGTGAAATCGCTTCAATCATTTGTAACAACCCTGTATATTGTCATCAAATTTCGACTCTTAACAATAAATATGTTCTCAGAAACAAAATGTGGGGCAGTACTTACTGAACGCCCCTCTTAGATTTACGGGGCATTCGCATGATAATATGGCCCAGTGTTGGACTGTATGGAAAAGTGAAGGCAGGCAAACCTGTCATTGGGTTCTGGTCTAGCACGTCTGACCACTCAAACGGAGGCTCGGCGTATTGTGCACCGAACACATCGTAACGCATTCGCATCTGCATATGCCATCTGAGAACAACTAATGGACTCATCGCAACATTCTGTATCATCCCAGCCTTCCCTATTGGTCAGAGATTAGTACCAGCCAGACTAGGTTCAAAATGGTTCAAATGGCTCTGAGCACTATGGGACTTAACGTCTATGGTCATCAGTCCCCTAGAACTTAGAACTACGTAAACCTAACTAACCTAAGGACGTCACACAACACCCAGTCATCACGAGGCGCCAGACTAGGAAATCCGGTCCAAACCGTTGGCTGCCATTAACACAACAACACAAAGGATTGTATGTGCAACGACGCCGGGGAGGGGGGAGGGGGGGGGGGGGGGGAGGGAGGGAAAGTTCGGACTGCTGATGAATGGCATCGCACAGTAGTCCGTGCACTACCCAGGATGGCAGTAGTCGGCGACCTGGGGAAAAGTCCCACTCTTCCCGTATTCAGAACAGACACAACGTCATGGTGAGGCGAGCGATCGAGTATGACTTCAGGTAAAGACCGCCAGTGACTGACGAAACTCTTGACAGCATAACGCTACGGATGTCCTCCGTCCTCACTTATTACCTCTCTTGCGACGTATCATGGTGTCATTTTCCAACAGGACAACGCTCTTTCACACGTGGCAAGCGCTGGGTGATGCTGAGATACTCCAGTGGCCAGCAAGATGTCCAACTTTTTGTCCAATACAAAATCCGAGAGACCAGCTCGGACGTCAACTCCGTTTCATTTCCAGTATTCACTCTGTGAAAGAGCAGTCACAACAGTCCTGATTCAATTTGCTTCAGGTGAGCATACAACGGCTTTATGCAGCCTTCCCAAACGAAACAGTGGATGCATCCAGGGCAGTGGTGCTGTAACGTGAAAGTGATGAGTAGGTTCATACGGCCAAGTTCTTTACAAATTTGACCCTATTTTGCAATCTAATAACATCACATGCTATCTTAATCCTAAAGTTTCAGTTTGTTCCATGCTCCTCGTCTAGGTGTTTCACTTTTTTTTTGTCACACAATGTAATTTAAGTATTATTTATTGGGTTTGTTATCCTGATTGCCTATGTTTCCCTCATCACACACACACACACACACACACACACACACACACACACACACGCACACACACACGTGATCATCACATTAAACGAAGATACCATATTGAATAATTAAGTAAGAAATAAGAAATGAATGTGGCCTGGTTACAGGGAGCGTCTTTATGTTCTTTTCGTTCGCTGGCCATATGCTTAAAGTGAGTTACACCATTGTTCTTATTGATGGAGCAAAGAAAAAATAATCAATTAAGTTAAGTACTTAACTGGCATAACATTTATATCTACAACAATATTCCGCAAGCCACCTAGTGATATTTGCCGGGGGTTCGCTGTGTACCAATGGCATTTCCTCCTCTCCTTTTCCCCATCCAGTCGCCTATGTTCCATGGGAAGAACAATTATTGGCTAAAAATTCAAATGGCTCTGAGCACTATGGGACTTATCTTCTGAGGTCATCAGTCCCCTGGACTTTGAACTACTTAAACCTAACTAACCTAAGGACAGCACACACATCCATGCCCGAAGCACGATTCGAACCTGCGACCGTAGCGGTCGCGCGGTTCCAGACTGAAGCGCCTAGAGCCGTTCGGCCACATCAGCCGGCAGTTGCCTGAAAATCTCCGCGATGGTTTTTGCGCTTACTAAGTTAACGAAGCGTGTTTCTCTCCTTTGGGTATTCTATGGCTCCTCTACCAATGCTGTCTGGTACGGATCCCAGACTGATGAGCATTACTGAAGTCAGTTTTAACATATAACAACATGTTGTGAGCTAGGAACAGGACACGGCCTGCTTCATGCTGTGTTATGGATGACTCGGAGTTCTGGCACATTTGCGTTATCAGGATTGATTAAAATACGCTATCTCTCTACTTGTATGTGTATATATGATACGTTGACTTCAGCTGTTATTGCTGCCCTCTTTTGTACATTTAAGTGGGTGTGAGCACTATGGGGCTTAACAGCTCAGGACATCAATCCCCTAGAACTCAGAACTACTTAAACCTAACTAACCTAAGGACATCACACATCCATGTCCGAGGCAAGATTCGAACCTGCGACAGTAGCGGTCGCGCGGTTCCAGACTGAAGTGCCTAGAACAGCTACATTTAACTGTGCGCAACTAATTTTCATATGGATTACAGATAGTACTCATATGTACGTACATACGTAACATTGTTGTCGTTGATCTTGTAACTAGCAGCTGAGGGGAAATGAGTTTGTCACGATAGAAATGGTATACCTGCAGCTATTGTGTGACTTTTGTATGTTTGATACTTGATTTCCGTTATTTTCTCATCAGCTATTTTTCACACTGTTGCGTGTTGACCTCTGCAAGAACGCTGGAAAAACAGGTGAAATACACCACTAACGCAATAAAGAGAAAAAAAGCCAGTAAGTTGTGTAAAGACCCGGTCCGAAGCAACATTTATAAACGGGTCCGATTTTGTAGAACAAATATGTGCGCAATCTCTAGCCATAAGTTGTATCTCACAATAATACACTGACAAAAATTCTCTTCAGAGTCGAAGAAATTGGCAGTAATATCTGAAACGGTTTTGGAACTACTTTTATCCAGTAGTCTGCACACCAAATGCTTCAAATGGCTCTGAGAACTATGTGACAACTTCTGAGGTCATCAGTCGTCTAGAACTTAGAACTAATGAAACCTAACTAACTTAAGGACATCACACACATCCATGCCCGAGGAAGGATTCGAACCTGCGACCGTAGCGGTCACTCGGCTCCAGACTGTAGCGCCTAGAACCGCACGGCCACTCCAAAACTCCATTTTGATTATTTAGCTGGAGAAACTTCTGATGCATTCTCATGTATTTCTGTAATTAATCTCACGATTTTCGCCTCATCATGGCTGTATCATCATCATGAAACATCATGAAACACCATGAAAACCGTACTTTTAATTTCGCTCAAATACTGTATATCTGGATTAAGTGATATGATATACCTTTTACTTCTTTCCAATAATTACTGCTCTTTTAAATTGATCGCAACATAATGACTGTATTAGATTTTACTTGCTGTGTTCTTGTGCGAAGTCTCTTTAATTTCTGGCAAAGATATTTTGTCGATGAACAGTCAATACACATTCAAAAATAATGAGTTTTACACAGAAGACCTAACTCTCAATAACTTACGTCTTTTAACTAAGAAATATGTATTTTATTAATTTTTATTTTCAGAGCTCAACGTTGATTTATACTATAACATTCCTCCAGAAAATTAACGGCATTCGTCGGGATTGCCAATTAAAGGAGAGTCATGTATATTACGTGGGTGCAGCTGGTAGTTACACTAACGGTTATGAGTTTTGTCGTGACCTCACTACGGTGATAATGGACAGCGCTGCCAGAAGCTTCTAAATGCTTTAGAGCAGCGTCGAATTTCCTCTCTGAATATACTCTTACTCCTCGCAGAGGGCGTTTCACTGACGTTATCCTTGCACATCGTCACAACTTCATCAAAAACCAAGGTTCCTGTTGGTCGTAGATATGCAGAGAAAGAGTTTAGAAAGTAGAAATTCATACCATGTCCATCTAACTCACCTCCCAGGTACCGGTAAGGACGGAAATCGGCTGGAAGGAGAGACACAAAGCAATCAGTCGCAAACCCATTACTTGTTATTATTCTTGCAAATCTAGATTTCAGCTACAAATAGACATCTTTAGCGCGTTTTCGTTACAATTCAACAGACTCGTGGCAGTTCGTGTCACCATATGTTCTTACAGGTGTAAGAACATACTGTATGTTCTGCCTGGTGTAAGAACATGTGGTTACGCCAACTGCAGCGAGTATGTGGAATTGTAACGAAAACGTACTGAAGAAGCTATTTGTAGCCGAAACCTAGATTTGCAAGAATAATAACAACCAAGGGAATTGCGACTGAATGCTGTGTGCCTCTCCTTCCTTATAATCTACGGTCGCTGTGTTTAACGGTTTCTGATGGAATCAAAGTTGGGAAAAATCAGCTGTTAAAAACATCGTCTGGTTAGTTACACATTCGCTTTCCATAGCAAAGTTAGTCCACGAAAGCCATTGCAGTGGCGCTCTACCTATGCCAAGCTAGTGCGAGTTTTATGTAGGAAAAAATTTCCTTCACACTTGTTTTTGGAAGAAAGGGAGCATAGATAATATTCTACAGTCCTCGTTGACCAGATTTTTTGTCCGCATATTGGCCAAATCCGTAATCCGACTGCACTGTCCTGTGAAGGCGTATGAACGGTCGATGGTTAATCGTTGTTAAGATAGAAAGCGCCTTCCTATACGCTATTGCAGAGGATTTGTGTTTTGACACGGTATGTCAAACTTCATTGTTTTTTAATTGCCATAATCATCCATAGTAACACGGTATTATATAAGCGCTCATAATAACTGTCCAGAAGACACTGGCAATTTCTTTCCATCTTTCTCAACGTAATTCCTGACGTTCTCCTCCATTATGGAAAACTTATTTTACGCGTACCTCTCGTGCACTCTTATTTTTGTAAGGATCCCAAACATTTCGTAAATCCGTGAGAGCGTTTTTAAGGTTTTACACTGTTCCGATACAGGTTTCAACCCCGTTGGTATCTCTTGGTGTTCAGGAAGTTCGTCCACTGGATTATACAGACAGCAACCAACTGGCAGCTCACACGAGCGTTGCAGGATATCCGAAATGTGAAGTCTTAGAATCGCAGTGAAAATAGAGTCGATTGTTTCACAAATGGAAACATCAAATGTTCCACAGTTATAAAACTCTTCGCTGCCGCTTTGACAAACGCAATAAGTATGTTCCCTCTGCTAAAACGTTCACCGTAAGAAACTTCTTCGGGGGATGTCAACGTCATCTAACCCGTGGCTCCTTTGTCAAAGTCCAAGCAACGACTTCCTTCTTCTCTTCTCGTTTGAACTAAAACTATGCCGGTTGTGAAGAGCGCATTCTTTCCCTAAGAAAAAAAGACCTCTCAAAATGCAGTCATTCATTGCCTCACTTCTCAAGATATCAAGCACGTTCACTCTTCAGAATTAAATCAATCGAGGCCAGCTTTACCCAATTGTTCTATCTTTGACCATTAAGACAGTCGGAATCGCAAATGCAAAATGACTTTTTTTCCACAGTATCGGAAGTTATTTCGTATCGAAGCTTTCGTCCACTAAATACATTTCTCCTTTCTCTACATAGTGTAGCTTTCTGGTAGGATCTTTCCTGCAACATTGCTACCTACTGACATCCTGAGAAGTTTCCACTGTTATCACGCAGGACCATCAAACTTTTAGGTTCGGTATTCCGCATTCACTGGAAACCTTAAACCCAGCTACACTCTGGTCCGCCCGGCTATCCGCTCGGTCTAACGCGCTGCTTCCCGAGCGGGAAAGCGTGCCGGTCCCCGGCACAAAACCAGCTGGTGGATTAGTATCGAGGTCCGGTGTGCCGGCCAGCCTGTGGATGGTTTTTAAGGCGGTTTTCCATCTGCCTCGACGAATGCTGGGTGGTTCCTGCGCAAACACTGTCTCCACCTACACGTACTCTATAATTACTCTACCAAACAGACATTTGGGGTTACACTTGTCTGGTATGAGACGTTCCCGGGACGGCGGTGGGTTGGATGGACTGCTGTCGCCTGTTGTGGGGTTATCAACCACTGAGGGCTACGGCGGGACGAAGCCTCTCCGTCGCTTCTAGGTCCCCGGTTCAATGCACAATACGCAACTACACTCTGCTTAGTAAGAAGGACTTTCGTCTAGTGACAATTCATACGGCATGAGAGATGTTTGTATAATTGGTATGACACTTTCAGCTGTATTCATCTGCCTTATTTCATTTGTAGTCGATTTCGGTGGTACATTACACCATCTTCAGTCCCCTTCTGAGATCCACTCCATGTTGAAGTTTATTGCCGCTATCACTTTCTTGAGGTTTATCTTGTTTACTGTGAATTTGTGGGTTTGTCCCATTGACCGGTATAGCACGTTCAGTCTCCTTACATGCATCTTCCAATATAGCATAGAACGACAGCTGTTACTATATCTTCATGTGGTAGGGGTGGCACTCCCTGCTGTATATATAGGTATTAGTCTGTTTGCAATCGATTTCGAGGTTACATCACACAATCTTCAGTCCCTTTCCGAGATGCATTCTGAAATCGACCGCAATAAAAATAGAACCTATAAATACTGCTTAAGATATCTTCCTTACTGCATAATGATATAGTAACAGCTGTCATCCAATGATGTATCGGAAGATGGAGGTACGGAGATTCACCTGGCAGAGTTTTTGACTAGTCTCAGCCTCTAGCAGTCCCAATAATGCAATTGCAATCTTCCTGCGTCAGTCCAGCACACCACGCTCACGAATTAAACTCTGGATCAGATGTACCAACTGACATATTAAGTTAAGCACTTTCAAGGAGAGGAGGGAGTGAAATGAATACACGTTGAGAGACTACGTGCTTTACTTCAGTGATTACGAAATGAAGTTAAATGAACAACTATAAATGGTGGTCCGAGTTCAAAGCTAGTCCATGTTCATAGGCTTAGGCCTCTATGCGTTCACAGATTCAGTTGAGGTACAACCGTTGCATCCTCTCCTGAGATACCTTAACTAACAGCTGTTGTAAGGTTTCCTTTACGTTATTCACAACATAACGTTTTCACCAGCTCAGCCAAAGCAAAAACGACAGCTGACTCGGCTTGAGGAAGTGAAACCACAGACAACTGTCACCTGTAAGTCAACACACAGAGAGCCCTGCGGTCTACGCGGAAAAGACGACTATCCGCGCCCGCATTCCATTCCTCTCCGCATAGTGAAACAAGTTTGATCTATGGGAAAAAAATCTCGGTGAGTGGGGTGCAGCTATTTTCTGAAGCATTTCCTTCAGTCTCTGAAGCACATAAATTGTGACCCAAAAGTCCGGAATTCAGT
The DNA here is from genome assembly GCF_021461395.2 of Schistocerca americana. Classification (NCBI taxonomy): domain Eukaryota; kingdom Metazoa; phylum Arthropoda; class Insecta; order Orthoptera; family Acrididae; genus Schistocerca; species Schistocerca americana. The sequence continues at coordinate 1,040,569,668 of NC_060120.1, read as the reverse complement.
ACTTCACGGAGTAACGTAGGTATACAGGTACAATTAACACACATGCTTGAAATGAGATGGGACTTTATTGAAAGCAAAAAATGTACACAAAATGAGCAGCAGATGGTGCTTCATACTGTACAAAAATAATAACGATTTTTTAAAGTAAATGTTCTTTATACAAACGCTCAGTATGTCGGCCACCATTCATCAACAGTACCTCCAGTCGAGGGTCAATATTCTACACAGCACTGTACAATGTATCAGTAGGTATGGTGATGAATTGTAGTTGGTCGACTTATGACTTCAGGTAACCACACAATCAATAATCACCCGGATAGAGGTGTGGGGACGCGGTAAGCCAAACATGACGTACATGGCAATTTAGCACGCGATACTCACCAAACGGCATGTGTAAGAGATTTTTCACACATGTAATAATATGGGGTGAAGGAGGTCTTTATTAGCCTGCCTAGGGATGTGTCGACTCCGTAACATATCGCCGTACCTCGCACCCGTCACGCTTACAGTTTGAATAACAGCACCTCGCTCTCCAGCGCTATCTGTTGGACGGTTTTTGCACTCATTTTCGGTTTAAATAAAACCAGTTTCATTTCAGAAATGTGTATCAGTTTGTACCTAAAGTGGGTCCTCGATAAACTGGAACAATCGTTGTTGCAAGTCATTCGCATAATCTTAAACCCGGATAAGCGAATGTAAGAAGAATAGTGATTTTTGTGCTATTAACTCTAGAACAGTAGTACCCAACCTGGGGGTAAATACTCCAAGAGGGGTAACGTTAAACTTTCTGACTGATGGATAAAAAGCATTGGATTACGCTTCAGTCCCAAAAGAAAAAAAAATTAGAATATCGTTACTGTTATCACTATTTCAAAGTTACCATTTTTCAAAAACCAGCATTAATGCATGGCACATCGTTAAAGCTTGTAAAACGAATATATGAACAGCATCATTCTCACATAGTCCAACATTACAGACATGCTTCTTACTCTCCAACATGAACCTATGACAGTAAAAGTGAGACATATATATCACATTGCCTAAATATCTCATGAAAATGCCTTCTGCAAGTTCCAGCAATGCACCAGAAATTGACTGATGATTGACTTCGCAACAGATGCACGAATTAACTAACAGCACGACACAACAGTAATTACGTAGTGCCTACTACTTTGCTGTAGGATTTGCACGGTATTATTACTACTGGTGGTCAGACACAAAGAACTGGCAGCCCTAAGTCTTCCAATTTCTGCCAGTTCAAAAGTAAGGAGTCCCGTTATCAAGTCATTTACAAAAATTGAGTATAGTACATACATTTTAATTTGGTATATTTGTAATGTCGATGTAAGATATGAATGAATTATTTCATCAATCTATATAAAAAAGGTACCGGTAGTTAGAAATAAGCATTACTTATTGGTCATAGTTCGTGGTTTAATAAAATACCTGCAACACTAAATGTTATTATAATTATTTTTCTTCATTTTCGAAACAAAATATTCAAAGGAATTATTTTTCATTTCACAGTTTAGGTAACCGCTAGAGTTGATGATGATGGTAAGAAGGGGGTAAATAGTACCTATTATCTAATTGTACTCAGGGGTAATGGTCTCAGAAACGTTGGGGACCACTGCTCGAGAAATAAAACCCACGTCGCCCACGTATCGTTATCCTTTAGGATAGGTCGTCATATGGTTATCTTTCTACGGTTGATAAATAATGATAGGTGATCGTCTTTGTAGAAACCAACAGTACAAAACTTCTTCCAGGTCATTTTACGGTGTCTTCGTCACATTTTGGTCTTTAAGACCGTCTTAAATGTTAAGTTTGCAAATGTACTTCAAAACTGATTCGATATACTTCTTAACATCGCTTACCGAAGCTACACCATACTAACCAGTTAACTTTCGACCAGTTTCTTTTTTTTTGTTTCTAATTGGTCAATAACGTTTATTTTATCTTTAGGCGATAACACCACACACTTGCACTGTGACGGTTTCAGACACGGACGCAATACGGCGCAGCGGCGTAGCGATTGGCAACTGTCTATCTGAAGCTCCTAGAACCGCTCGGCCACACTGGCCGGCTGCTCCAGATACCTGACATACAGTACGACCACAAAGTAAGAGCTAAAAACCACATACTATCGCCACACAAAGTTTACTTCAAAGATACTGCGTTGGTATTGAAATGTAAACTGTCATATTTTGTATACCTGAAAAAAAATTTTGATGTGTTATTGCAAAATATATCTTGTATTGATATTGATACTTACTTTACATCTGGTTTCACCTTAATTTAAGATTAAAAGTATCTGTCTTTGAAGAGATAAACAGTCTTGTCTGCAAGGCTGTTTATTTATTCAAAACATTTATCACTGGTTGCTGTATCGTCACGCCATGAATTAGAAAAAGTTCTAGAAATACCTGGATGACTAGCTTTCAGAATGGGCGTATTTTATTTTAAAAAGCATAAGAAATGTTTTTATAACTGTCCAAAAGGATAAAGGAACAGAAATTATGAATAAATAGAATAAAAAGTAGCAGTCAAGAAATAGCTAGGAATTCCGCGAGTATAGAAAAAAAAAAAAAAAGAAACAGTAACGAGCGATTCATGAACAGTTAGATCCGCATCGACAGTCAATTTGGGAAAGAGAAACCACATTGGAGGTGTTATAACCGCATGTGTTTGTTGTTCCAATTGAACGAAGGTAATTTGGACAAGTGATTCACTCCAATGCTTGTGCTGACATGCGACTGACAAAATTGCTCAACTAGCATCAGGCATGTAGTATTAACTGATTAGTGTTGATCACGGACTTGGTTTCCGGTACAGTATAGTCGAAGTGTATTGAAATGGAGAATTGGCAGATGCCCATTTGCTGTACGGATTAGCAGATAGTAAAGGCGCTCAACGTTTGTATCGGGGAGATTTCCAGAACGACAGTGACCCCAACAGGAGGACGTGTGTAACAACTGTTTCTCATCTTGGAGATGGGACGTTTAAGCCTGCTGCTCGTGACTGGGAGAGACAAAGAAGGAGGGCATCTCAACTGTAGGAACAATTTCTTAGTGAAGTTGACGGCAGTCCGAGTGTCATCGTCAGACAATTATCTGGGACGACTATTGTTGACCACATGACTGTCTGGGGAATGGTATATGAGAACCTGCTGTATCAGTATCACGCACAGCGCGGGCAGGAACGGTCAGCAGGTGTTTTCCTGTAAATGTACACTTCTGCGAGTTTTTCATTCCGTCGCTTTAGTGCAGATGTGCTGCTCACGGATGAGGTTTCGCTTTAAAACAGATGATAAATGTACTGAAAAGTTTTGTAAACTGAAAGCTAACATGAGAATATAGCTTTTTCGGATTAATGTCCATATAACATTCTTCTTCTACGTGTGAGGAATGTTTCCTGAAAATACGGTCATATTGTTACATTCTGTGTATTTAGCTTACTTGGATACTTAACTTTGATTAACAAGAGAAATACTGGAAAATATGTTAAAATTGCACAGTTGAGGGCCACCTTGCATTCTCGGGATCTCAGCTGAGTCCTCTCTTGCTGTTCGTTAGTACCTTATATGCGACGAAATATCGTCCATTGCAACAGGTGATACAAACTAGCAGGAATGTACCTTGTGTACGGTACCTTGGGTTCTACTTGCTTACCTCTTCCACTTTCCTTGCCGATTTTATAGATCACTGTTCTGTGCAGTCAGATACCAGGCTCTATCTGAAGTCTAGAATCCTCGTCGTCCAGTTGCTTCGAATAGCCAAATTTGTCGCATATTATGTAACTGTAGACTGTTCTACAACCATCGCAGCTCGTCGGTACTGCAACGTGTTTGAAACAGATTCATCCCCTTTTTAAAGAGTATATCTTCTACACGGAGATAGAAACTACGGGTGAATTTTATCCAAACTAAAGCTTTACCTTGGCCCTAGCTGCAAGTTTCCGGTTCACTTGGTTGTCGGTTGGGACCTCCTCGGGGCAGCTGGCTCTTTCGCTCGATCTTTACCCAGTGCGCAAAGAGTCGAGATTGCAATGACACAGCAACAAAACCTGTCTCGCGTTCTCCGTTTCAACAGGACATGCAACTCATTTACTACCGTACGGTATGCATTCCGTGTTCAGTACAGGGTAGAGTGTTCGAAGATGGCACCGGCAGTTGTGATTGTTTGTGTACGGGGAAATCCACACGTCGCCACCGGCGCTTGCGCGTCAAAGACGAAGCAAGGATTCAACAGCGCAGTCTAAAGAAGTATAATTCTCATGCAAGTTCTGCGTTAGTCATTCCTTATGTGTCTGTCTCGAATGTTTGGAAGAGACATTTGTGTTTTAAACCATATAGAATTCAATTTTTGTAAGTCCTTCATGATTATGATGGACAGCTACGTAAAGGTTAACTGAATATTCCGTCAGTGTTTGGCAGAATATAATAATATTATAAAATGGGAAATACATTCTCAAGTTCTGCAAAATGATATTTATTTGATCACGAACCGTCTTTCAGTTTCTTATGACATCTTCAGCTGACAACTGAATGTCGCAAACACAGGTAAAAATGGTGCGCGTATTACACAGATATTATTTGTGAAGATACAAAAATGAGTGGAGTGTTTACACAGGTAAAAATCACATTTTTCACATATAAATAATTACATTAATTAAAAAATAGGGGAAAACGAAGTTTTTTCGCGGAGGTACATTAAACAAATGAAGAGAAATAAGATCATCTTCCAATTTACTAATACTAGATTCAGATTGTAAATTCATCTTATTTCCCATCAGTTGATAAACTTATATTTTTCTGTTAATCTAATTACTCTTACGTGAAAATATGTAATATTTTTGCATGGATAAGTCTCTAATTCGTTTTTGTGACATTCAGTAGTCAACAGATGATATCCAAAAGAAACCGATATCTGCCTCCTGGCCAAATAAATGTAATTTTGCAGAACATCATGAAATGTTTTCCTATTTAATGTAACTACGTCAAGAGTTTCGTGTATTCATTTTGAGTGTAGAAATGGAAGAGAAGAATTTCCTTTCGCGTTTAGTGTTCAGCTACGAGACCCCGTTTCACTTAGCTAGAGTAACGAACCACAGCAACATAACAAGTCAAGCACGAGAGAGACTCTCTGACTAAAGCTTCATATGTTTAGCACTGCTTCCCGAAGCAAGATTTAGGGCCCTTCTTTCTTGTCAGAAAGAGTATTACAGGAATCACGTACCTGAATACTTTGGAAATATGGCTTTCTCATACAGCTGTGAGAACGCGCAGTAAATTTCATTTTGCAACATGACCATGCATCACAGCCCTGGCTCCCACATGTAAAGAGTAGTTCTTACCAGCAAGCTGCCCAACCATAGAGCGGCCGTTAGGGGCGTAAAGATCGCCAATTGCGTACTGACGTCCAAGATCGCCTGATTCTAAACGTAGTCGCAAAACGCATCCTAAGGTTGTATGTGGATGCATGTAAAACATAGGACCTGTACCACTGCACAATCGCATCATTCTTTCTCGGTACTTATATGCATGGGTTAAAATGCACCCCAACCTTGTATCTTCATTCATATTGAAATCAGCATCACCCTATAGTTTCTTCCGATTATGTGGCCTGATACCACGTGACATTTTCTGACTTCACAATAAGAACCATTATCTGTACCAGTTAGAAACTCCAAATGAGATAGAATATAAATCATCCGTTTTTCAGATGTACGGTCATTTGAGTTCGACAAATGTTAATTGAAGAACTTACGACTCAGGAAAGGATACCAGTCACCAGTGATGTGAGTATAAGAGAGAAACCGTTGTATCATCTTAAAATAATATGTGAGCGATGTCTTTTAAGTTAAGAAGGATACTTTGGCAAAACTGATTGATAGTGAAGAAAACATATAGTCAGGAATAACGAGTATCTGGACACTAAATACATATTAATAGCTAAGATCATAAATTTACCTTATCTATTCTTCCGAGAAACTTCATTACAATGAATCATAGTTAGCTACACCCAAAAACCAGCACTACGTAACCGGCGAGTTTCACCTAGGGGCATTTTACAAATACACACATCAAAAAAAGTTTTGCATCACCCCGGTTCCCAGGACTCTTGAAGATAGACGTTGACTGTGGATACTGTATCACAGACACAGTCCCTTTGACTGTTCAGAGATGTCACTAAATCCGCCCAAAGATGTAAACAACCATACACGAACAGCACCTACTAGACGGAGGGGGACCGACAGCCGATCATTTCCAGTCATTCTACCAGGAAGGAGATACACGGCACGTGTTGCCTGTAGTTCAACCATGCCTACACGCTCAATAACGCGGTTCGACAGCGTCCGCATTGTTACTTTGTGCCTGGAAGTGTTTTCAACAAGGGAAGTGTCGAGGCGTCTCGGAGTGAACCAAAGAAATGTTGTTCGGACATGGAGGAGATACAGAGAGACAGTAACTGTCGATGACATGCCTGGCTCTTGCAGCCCAAGGGCTACTACTACCTACTGGTTATGGCTCGGAGGCACCCTGACAGCAATGCCACCATGTTGAATAATACTTTTCGTGCAGCCACAGGACGTCGTGTTACGACTCAAACTGTGCACAGTAGGCTGCGTGGTGCGCAACTTCACTCCCGACGTCCATGGCGAGATCCATCTTCGAAACCACGACACCATGCAGCGCGGTACAGATGGGCCCAACAACATACCGAATGGACCGCCCAGGATTAGCATCACGTTCTCTTCACCGACGAGTGTCGCATATGCCTTCAACCAGGCAATTACCGGATACGTGTTTGGAGGCAACCCGGTGAGGCTGAACGCCTTAGACACACTGTCCAGCGAGTGCAGCAAGGTGGATTCCCTGAAGTTTTGGGGTGACATGTGGGGCCGACATACGCCGCTGGTGGTCATGGAAGGCTCCGTAACGGCTGTACGATACGTGAGTACCAGCCTCCGACCGATAGTGCAACCATATCGGCAGCATACTGGCGAGAAATTCGTCTTCATGGACGACACTTCGCGCTCCCATCTTGCACAGCTTGTGAATGACTTCCTTCAGGATAACGACATCCCTCGACTAGAGTGGCCATCATATTCTCCAGACGAATACAGGCATGCATCAAGGCAAGAGGACGTGATACTGGGTATTAGAGGTACCGGTGTGTACTGCAATCTGAACCACCACCTTTGAAGGTCTCGCTGTATGGTACAACATGCAATGAGCAATAAAGAGGGCGGAAATGATGCTTATCGATATTCCAATTTTCTGTAAAGGTTCCGTAACTCTCGGAGCCGAGGTGATGTGTAATTCCTTCATTCTCTGTGGCACTAGAACGGTTGGTGTCATCAGCCCACTCATGTAAACAGTAAAAATATGCGCTATAATGGCAGGTGTGAGGATGTGTCAACATACTGCATCCTCAAAAATTGTTAAAATCGTTCGTAGCATCATGCTTGAAAGAGTTAAGAATGGGCGACATAGCTCTTCATTTCTCAAGGCACCATACCGAGTACTACAACAACATTCAGTTTAAACGTCCAGTAATTTCCTATACCTATTTTTATCGTATCATTTACATATTCACTAATTATCTAACGAGCAACAGCTGCGTATGCGCAAGTGCTGTTCGTTATTAATCGTACGTTAGTGAAATACAAAGACCAGTTGTACAGTACTTGGATGGTGCCACAATGAAATAACACTTCGTGTTTATTGCTAAGCCATACTTGCAGTGCTTAAAGTATTCCGAAGGAATCGTTTTCATATCCCGCTTCGTATGTCTGTTGTTGCATACCAATGAGAGTATCGGTACTTCAGTAAGATCAGAGGCCCAATTTTTGTAGCTTACTCAATCCTTCTGTTCCACCACGGAGTGACACCACACACGGAACTTAAAGAGCTGAGCGCTGATTTAATATAGTTAAAGTCCTTGTGTATACTCTCCCTTCAGATAGAAGTGGAGGGCAAATTCTTCTTACTGATATAGGGCCTACATCTTACAAAGGGAAAAACGGTGCTGAGAGCGAGGAGTTGGTCTCCCACAGCACTTCCAACGACATATCAATTCCAAGGGCAGGGAACAGGGAGGGAGTCTCCTTAAGTCGGAAGTTTCATTGGCGCGTGGACGAAGTTTCTGGAATCAAAGTTCTCATATGTTGAATAGAAATTACATATATTCCGGTTTTCCTCCTCTAAGATGGATGGATGTATGGGTGGTAAAAAGCAAGATTTGACAACAGTAAGCAGCTTCAGATGGATGTGGGTTGCGGTAGATATGCAAAGAGGCTTCCATAGGATATACTGCGAGGATGGCTACATCAAATCAATTTTGGGCTCCTGTTTTCTTTCCATACACTTTTCCTTTCTTTCTCTGATGTAGTGCCAAGTTAACTGTTGCTCGGTACAGTGACAGATGTTCAAGCAGCCTTGTAGTTCTTACAATTAGAGTGCTCCATATTGTTTGTTCCTCTCCTATTCTTTCTAGTAACCCTCCATTTTTATACGGCGTGTCTCAAACCTCTTGGCTCAAACTGAATCACGCAATAGTGGGTCCACAACAGATTATATTGAGATAATGAACCAATCATCAGGAAAGCATGTTTATTGTGTTATGGACATACACATCGTACGCCGCATAACGACAACGTAGCTGATAGTAATAGTTCAAAGCGACGACCGCCAGTCTCAATGCATGTATTCCAACGGTGCATGCAGTCCTACCACACTCTTGCAGAGATCCTGAGTGTATGTTTTACACTGGAATAGGCAGCAGGTGTTAAGCAGATTACACCCGTAAGCGCGAGACACACATACTGTACACAACTTAGCTCGTAGTACATGTATCATATGACGACTGAACGCATCGCACCGGCGGATTAACCCGTTCTGCATGCGCACCACTATCCCTGGGACCAGTTTTCCATTGCATCAGACGGCTTGTAATGTATCCATGGTGCAGTGTGTTACTGTGTCCAGTGCATGACGTACAGTCAAAGTTGGAACGTTAGTCGTCACGAGAGTTGACAGACATGCATTTAATTAATGTACAGCGCAGCAGGATGTAGTGCTTGTAAAGGAGCACGAATGGACAGAGACTGAGTTCCCAGCAGGCGTCATCCTAATTGGGAGAAGTTTATCTCCGTGGATACAAACTTACGGGAGACGCGGTCGTTCTCGCCACAGAGAGCCGTCCAAGGATTCCGCCAAAGACGTGTCCAGACACCAGACCTTGAGAAGATGGTGTTGGATCGTGTGGACGACTACCCAGCAATAGGCACCTTCCTACTTGCACGTGAAAAGCACACTTCGAAGGATACAGTGTGGAGAGTACTGATGAACAGGTATTGGACTCCTATCATAGAGAAAGCGTGCAAGCACTGGCACCAACGGATTTTGAGCTCAGAATTCACTGCTTTCAATGGATCATACACAAGCGCCTATAGCGCCGAACTTTGTACAGCTTCTCGTTGTTCATTCGCCTGTAATGGTGTTTTCAACAGCCGCAACATTCATTTCTAGAGTGAGAGCAATCACCACGCCACTCACATCGGTGGCCACCAGCAGGAACGTATGGAGGGAATTGTGCAAGGTCACCTAACGGGACCTCATCTGCTGCCTCCCCGTTTCACTGGCCCACCTTACCTTGTGTTCCTGGGAAATGTGCTGCCACAGTTTTTGGAGACTGTACCTCTTGCTGTCCGAGAATGTGTATGATTTCGATATAACGGTGCATGAGTCAAACTGGAAGCTAATGTCCGCGAGTACCTGTACAACATGCACTCAGTCTTCAGGCCACAAGTGGCCCATCGGGACCATCCGACCGCCGTATCATTCTCAGCTGAGGATGGGGATAGGAGGGGCGTGTGGTGAGCACACCGCTCTCCCGGTCGTTATGATGAGTAAATTGGAGAAAGACGAAGGTAATGAGAAGTAGTACAAATGAGAACAGCGAGAAACTTAACATCAGGATTGATGGTCACGAAGTCAATGAAGTTAAGGAATTCTGCTACCTAGGCAGTAAAATAACCAATGACGGACGTAGCAAGGAGGACATCAAAAGCAGACTCGCTATGGCAAAAAAGGCATTTCTGGCCAAGAGAAGTCTACTAATATCAAATATCGGCCTTAATTTGAGGAAGAAGTTTGTGAGGACGTACGTCTGGAGTACAGCACTGTACGGTAGTGAAACATGGACTGTGGGAAAACCGGAACAGAAGAGAATCGAAGTATTTGAGATGTGGTGCTATAGACGAATGTTGAAAATTAGGTGGACTGATAAGGCAAGGAATGAGGAGGTTCTACGCAGAATCGGAGAGGAAAGGAATATGTGGAAAACACTGATAAGAAGAAGGGACAGGATTATAGGACATCTGCTAAGACATGAGGGAATGACTGTAGAGGAAGACAGAGATTGGAATAAGTCAAGCAAATAATTGAGGACGTAGGTTGCAAGTGCTACTCTGAGATGAAGAGGTTAGCACAGGAAAGGAATTTGTGGCGGGCCGCATCAAACCGCATGACCAAAAAAAAAAAAAAAAAAAAAATGGTTTTCCTTGACCGGGGCTGCTACTAGTCGGTCGAGTAGCTCCACAATTGGCATCACGAGGCTGAGTGCACCCCGAAGAATGGCAACAGCACATAGCGGCCCGGATGATCACCCATCCAAGCGCCGGCCACGCCCGACAGCGCTTAACTTCGGTGATATGACGGGAACCGGTGTATCCACTGCGGCAAGGCCGTTGTCCCAGTACCTGTACAACACGTACCCTCATTGTTGGATTTGAAGGAGACGTCTTGACGCATGGCCAGAACGGTCGCGGAATCTCACACATCTGGAGCTTTCCCTCTGGGGCTACGTCAAGAAGTTGTGTATGAAACTTCCGCAGAAGCGGATGAAGACGTGCATGCTAGGGTCCAAGTTGCCTGTCACCCGGTTCAACAGACACCAAGTACAGCAGAACTTCACGCACCGTTGCCATACATGCATTGAGACTGACGGTCATCGCTTTGAACAAGTACTGTGTGCTACGCTGTTGTTTATGCGGTGTATTTTGTGTATGTCCGTAGCATAATAAATACGCATTTCCGACCGTTGGTTTCCCATCTGAATACAGTCGGTTGTGGACCCACAATCTCTTGTTTCAATTCGACGCAAAAGGTTTTAGACGCCCTGTATAGCAAATACTTAATGAAGCCTCAGACTCCATTCAGAAGTCACTACATGTTCTTCTAATCCCTTGCAAAATAGTTCTGACTCCCTCTCTAAATCGTGTTTGTGAATGTTCATGCTAATGTCAGACTGGAGTACTCTGTGGCTAAATGATGACTGAACTAATGAATCAGCATGCCTGACGCAAAAGAACTTACACTAACATTTCTCTGAGTTACGGGATATATGTTTCTTTGCCTTTGAAATACCGCACTATTTCATTGAGAAAGGTCAAGGCTGTTGCTTTCGTCAGAACACGCCGGATGAAAGCTCGTTCACCGTGCTGTCGTGCTTGAAATGGGGATTAAAAAGTCGCCGCCTGGAAACCTGGTTTGCAAGGCAAATAGCGTCCGCCAGGGACTGCTTCTCCATTCTGTTTTCCCGATATGCAAATTCTGTTCGGAAAACTCGAAACTAATTGGACGGATAACTTGAAACACTGTCACAACACAACTAATGCATGAATTGTGTTTCTGAATACATCACGCAAGCAAAAACAGTGAAAGCGTTCTAAATCAATTATTTTTTCTGCTCCAGGAGTCATGGTTCCTGTAAGGTCCCTGTAGCACGACAACATGCAATGAAATCAGCACAACACATTTCGCCAACGTGTTGCAACGCACAAACGCTACACATTTAAATTTACCTTTCACTGCGGCTCACAAACGATTTCGCGTAGTTTGATTTTAGAATAATGATGATGATGATGATGATGATGATGATGATGATTGGTTTGTGGGGGCGCTCAACCGCGCGGTCATCAGTGCCCCCGTACAAAGTGCCAATTCTTACACAGTCCAATCTGGCCACTGTCACGCATGATGATGATGATGATGATGATGATGAGGAGGAGGAGGAGGAGGAGGAGGAGGAGGAGGAGGAGGAGGTCAACACAAACACCCAGTCCCTGGACAGAGAAAATCCCCAACCCGGCCGGGATCGAAACCTGGACCTCGTGATCCAGAGGCAGCAACAGGAAGTGTTCAGCCACATGTGAAACGTCAACCACGAACTGCAACAAATGATGATGCCCAAGTAGGTGTTTCAGATGCTGTCGTGGCTAATCCATACATCATTAGCAGACAAATTGCGCGAGAATCGGGAATCTCAAAAACGTCGCTGTTGAGAATGCTACATCAACCTCGATTGCACCCGTACCATATTTCTATGCGCCAGGAATTGCATGGCGACGACTTCGAACGTCGTGTACAGTTCTGCCATTGGGCACAAGAAAGATTACGGGACGATGACAGATTTTTTGCACGCGTTCCATTTAGCAACGAAGCGTCATTCAGCAGCGGTGGTAACGTAAACCGGCATTATGCACTATTGGGCAACGGAAAAACCACGATGGCTGCGACAAGGAGAACATCAGCGACCTTGGCGGCTTAATGTATGGTACGGCATTATGGGAGGAAGGATAGTTGGCCCCCATTTTATCGATGGCAATCAAAATGGTGCAGTGTATGCTGCTTTCCTACGTAATGTTCTACCGATGTTACAAGATGTTTCACTGCATGACAGAATGGCGATGTACTTCCAACATGATGGACGTCCGGCACATAGCTCGCGTGCGGTTGAACCGGTATTGAATAGCATACTTCAAGACAGGTGGACTGGTCGTCGAAGCACCATACCATGGCCCGCACGTTCACCGGATCTGACGTCCTCGGATTTCTTTCTGTGGGGAAAGTTGAAGGATATTTGCTATCGTGATCCACCGACAATGCCTGACAACAGGCGTCAGCGCATTGTCAATGCATGTGCGAACATTACGGAAGGAGAACTACTCGCTGTTGAAAGGAATGTCGTTACACGTATTGCCAAATGCATTGAGGTTGACGGATATCATTTTGAGCATTTATTGCATTAATGTAGTATTTACAGGTAATCACGGTGTAACAGCATGCCTTCTCAGAAGTGATAAGTTCGCAAAAGTACACGAATCACATTGGAACAACCTAAATAAAATGTTCAAATGTACCTACGTTCTGTATTTTAATTTAAAAAACCTACCCTTCACCAACTGTTCGTCTAAAATTGTGAGCCATATGTTTGTGAGTATTACAGCGCCATCTATCACAAAGCGAAATAGTGGTCCAACTAAAACATTCATATTTCTTTACGTACTACACGAATGTGTAATAAAAAATGGGTGTTCCTATTTAAGAAAACGCAGTTGATATCCGTTTGACCTATGGCAGCGCCATCTAGCGGGCCAACCATAGCGCCATCTGGTTTCGCCCTTCAAGTTAGACAAGATTCGTTCTTTGCAGCTTCTTCGTTTGACGCTTATTTCGTGAGATATTTGGCTCGGTCACGATCAATGCCCGCATCTCGTGGTCGTGCAGTAGCGTTCTCGCTTCCCACGCCCGGGTTCCCGGGTTCGATTCCCGGCGGGGTCAGGGATTTTCTCTGCCTCGTGATGGCTGGGTGTTGTGTGCTGTCCTTAGGTTAGTTAGGTTTAAGTAGTTCTAAGTTCTAGGGGACTGATGACCGTAGATGTTAAGTCCCATAGTGCTCGGAGCCATTTGAACCATTTGAACCAACCACGATCAGTGGACCACCCTGTATACAGTCAAGAAAAAAGAACAAAGAAGATGCACCACGAAGATATTATCCGAACGGGACGGAAATCGGTGGATATGGTGTACGCGTATAGAAAAACAGATGAGTATACTTTTAAAAAATTGGATCCATTATTCAAGAGAAAGAGCTTCGCAAATTGAGCAAGTCAATAACACGTTGGTCCATCTTTGGGCCTTATGCTCCTGTTCAATTGGAACGTTAGATCGTCAGAATTGCGAGCAGATTGGAGGGCCCTGCCCACGGTGCAACCTTGGTGGCCAAAGTATGGTTTGGCAAGCAAGAAGACAAAAAGTAGAAACTCTCACCTTGTCCGGACGGACTTCATTTTGCTAAAATGAAAGTCGAGGATGGCATGCCATGAAAGGCAAAAAAATGGGGCGTAGAATAACGTAGACATACCGTTGTGCTACAAGGGTGCCACGCAACACAACCAAAGGGGTCTTGCTGTGAAAGCGAATGGTACGCCAGAAGATAAATCCCGGCTGTCGGGCTGCGTGGTGGACAATATGAAGGTTTGTGTCCCACCGCTGTCAGGGGCCAGTCGGATTGGTGTCCCGCCGCTGTCTGGGGCGTCACCATGGACGCCTTCGATCTGAAATCTCATTGTCTGGGGTAGAACTGTCTTCAGTAATGACTGCTGCTCCGAAATGACCCCCAATGACAAGCAAAGACTTGTCTGGAGATGCCCGGACGGCGATGGTATACCATTCTGACTACCGCCCGCCGTACAGTTCGACAGTCAAGAGTGATGGTCCGGGGTACCATTTCATTTCATAGTAGGACCTCTTTGGTTGTCATCCGCAGCATAGCGGTACGTTAACGATTTCCTACGCCCCGTTTTTTTGCCCTGCATGGCAAGCCATCCTGGAGTTACATTTGAAAAAGATAATACCCGCACGCACATGGCCTTATTTGCTACTGCTTGTCTTCATGCTTACCAAAACCTATCTTGAGCAGTAATGTCGCCGGATCTGTCCATAGTTGTTAACGTTTGGAGCATTATGGCCTTTGGCTGGGATTAGATCTTTACTACCTTCTCATGTCCAATTCTTGCATCGCTCTCTTTTTCGGTCTTAGGAAATCAGACGGCGAACACGAATGGCGTCATGGTGTTATGCTTGCACTTGACTTTGGAGCGCAACGGCCTAATTGGCTACTTTAAATACTATTTCACTGGGAAACGGCCTAAAGTATCGATGTTGTTGTTGTTGTGGTCTTCAGTCCTGAGACTGGTTTGATGCAGCTCTCCATGCTACTTTATCCTGTGCAAGCCTCTTCATCTCCCAGTACCTACTGTAACCTACATCCTTCTGAATCTGCTTAGTGTATTCATCTCTTGGTCTCCCTCTACAATTTTTACCCTCCACGCTGCCCTCCAATACTAAATTGGTGATCCCTTGATGCCTCAGAACATGTCCTACCAACCGATCCCTTCTTCTAGTCAAGTTGTGCCCAAACTTCTCTTCTCCCCAATCCTAGTCAATACTTCCTCATTAGTTATGTGATCTACCCATCTAAACTTCAGCATTCTTCTGTAGCACCACATATCGAAAGCTTCTATTCTGTTCTTATCCAAACTATTTATCGTCCATGTTTCACTTCCATACATGGCTACACTCCATACAAATACTTTCAGAAATGACTTCCTGACACTTAAATCTACACTCGATGTTAACAAATTTCTCTTCTTCAGAAACGCTTTCCTTGCCATTGACAGTCTACATTTTATATCCTCTCTACTTCGACCATCATCAGTTATTTTGCTCCCCAAATAGCAAAACTCCTTTACTACTTTAAGTGTTTCATTTCCTAATCTAATTCCCTCAGCATCTACCGACTTAATTCGACTACATTCCATTATCCTCGTTTTGCTTTGTTGATGTTCATCTTATATCCTCCTTTCAAGACATTGTCCATTCCATTCAACTGCTCTTCCTAGTCCTTTGCTGTCTCTGACAGAATTACAATGTCATCGGCGAACCTCAAAGTTTTTATTTCTCCCCCATGGATTTTAATACCTACTCCGAATTTTTCTTTTGTTTCCTTTACTGCTTGCTCAATATACAGATTGAATAACATCGGGGAGAGGCTACAACCCTGTCTTACTCCCTTCCCAACCACTGCTTCCCTTTCATGCCCCTCGACTCTTATAACTGCCATCTGGTTTCTGTACTAATTGTAAATAACCTTTCGCTCCCTGTATTTTACCCCTGCCACCTTTAGAATTTGAAAGAGAGTATTCCAGTCAACATTGTCAAAAGCTTTCTCTAAGTCTACAAATGCTAGAAACGTTGGTTTGCCTTTCCTTAATCTTTCTTCTATGATAAGTCGTAAGGTCAGTATTGCCTCACGTGTTCCAGTGTTCCAGTGAAGTATCGATATCTTTCTTAAAAATTATTTCTCGGGGCTAATTACCCTGCAACACCCTTCAACCTTCTGAGTCTACTTCTGATCTCCATGTACATATGTGTAAGTAAGCTGTTTACGTTTTTATGTTGGTAACGCCACGAAGCGCTCTGTATGAAAATCACTGACTGTGTTGTGTGCAGTCTGTGGCTGGTTTGCATTGTTGGAATATTTGCTATTGTAGTGTTGGGCAGTTGGATGTGAACAGCGCGTAGCGTTGCGCAGGTGAGGTGAGCCGCCAGCAGTGGTGTATGTGGGGAGAGAGATGGCAGAATTTTGAGGGCGGACGTACTGGACGTGTGTCCATCAGAAAGAGTAAATTTGTAATACTGGATACCATGAACTGATATATACAGGGTGTTACGAAAAGGTACGGCCAAACTTTCAGGAAACGTTCCTCACACACAAAGAAAGAAAATATGTTTTGTGGACATGTGCCCGGAAACGCTTACTTTACATGTTAGAGCTCATTTTGTTACTTCTCTTCAAATCACATTAATCATGGAATGGAAACACACAGAAAGAGAACATACCAGCGTGACTTCAAACACTTTGTTACAGGAAATGTTCAAAATGTCATCCGTTAGCGAGGATACATGCATCCACCCTCCGTTGCATGGAATCCCTGATGCGCTAATGAGGCCCTGGAGAATGGCGTATTGTATCACAGCCGTCCACAATACGAGCACGAAGAGTCTCTACATTTGGTACCGGGGTTGCGTAGACAAGAGCTTTCAAATGCCCCCATAAATGGAAGTCAAGAGGGTTGAGGTCAGGAGAGCGTGGAGGCCATGGAATTGGTCCGCCTCTGCCAATCCATCGGTCACCGAATCTGTTGTTGAGAAGCGTACGAACACTTCGACTGAAATGTGCAGGAGCTCCATCGTGCATGAACCACATGTTGTGTCGTACTTGTAAAGACACATGTTCTAGAAGCACAGTAGAGTATCCCGTATGAAATCATGATAACGTGCTTCATTGAGCGTAGGTGGAACGAAACTAAAATGAGCTCTAACATGGAAATTAAGCGTTTACGGACACATGTCCACATAACATCTTTTCTTTATTTGTGTGTGAGTAATGTTTTCTGAAAGTTTGGCCATACCTTTTTGTAACACCCTATATATATGATGACTTTTGAATATTATTAATGTAAATACATTGTTTGTTCTCTATCAAAATCTTTCATTTGCTAACTATGCTTATCAGTAGTTAGTGCCTTCAGTAGTTAGAATCTTTTATTTAGTTGGCAGTATTGGCGCTCGCCGTACTGCAGTAGCTCGAGTAACGAAGCTTTTTGTGAGGTACGTGATTCATGAAAGGTATAGGTTATTGTTAGTCAGGGCCATTCTTTTGTAGGGATTATTGAAAGTCAGATTGCGTTGCGCTAAAAACAGTGTGTGTCAGTTTAGTGTTGATCAGAATAAGTAAAGATCGAAATGTCTGAGTACGTCCACTTCTGCTCAGCTGTTTGAAAATCAAATAACGTAGAAGTTTACCGGGAGTGTCATTATTAAATTTTTCTAAGGGAACGTTACACATACTGACTTGAGCAAATGTTTCGTATAACTTTGTAAAATTATTATCAACTTTTTTGTTTACCAAATCACCGTAATTCTACGCCTGTTAGCGATTTTTTGATACTTAGTTTTTCTCGGAAGGATACATTTGCTTTATTACCAGTGAGAACAATCTTCGAATTAATCTCTGTATTGCTGAATGGCTAGTCTGTTTTCTTTACGTGCGTCTTGCAATTGAACGGAGGTGTCCTCAACAATATCATACTGTCCGCATCACGTTTTCCGTCTTCTGTTTAGCAATGCACAAAGTCTGTTTGAAGGATTCAAATAATAATAAAGAAAACTTCATCGAAAGCATGTTTATTGAAGAAGGGCTTATCTTGAGGTACTGAAAAATAGAATTAACTGGAGAAACAGTACATTGTGTACGACGACCTTAGGGTAGGTTAGCCCTTTCGTGTTTTGAGGGGTAACATATGTCGCACTAAAGTAATACGCAGTCGTGAGTGTTTGAACATCTGTATCTCATATCTGTCTAATGCTAGCGAATAGCGAGGTGCTTTCGGAACTTGCAGAAAAATACTACCGTCCACGGGACGAGTATATGGCAGGATGTGAGCAATCGAATGAGGTGGAGGGTGTTAATGGGTGGCACAGTGCTCTATGTCACGAGAATCTGATCAAATCACCGTATTTTCCATTCCAGGAATGTCTAAAGTAACTAATTGTGTTTTCTTACACATGACAGACATTCGTTAGAAACATTACCACACATCTCATTCAGCTAGTTTTTGCGAAATCTGCATGTAGTGGGACGTATATGTCACAGAAATCTTCACAGAATGTAGAAAGCATGGGCGCGCGGTATGTCAAAGCCATACCCAAATGTTATGTTCAAAACTTGTTTGCGATATTTCATGTTTTGCATTGTCAGGTGATTAAATGTGCTTTGCTGCTGATTTGTTTTACTTTTTTCCATAATTTTCATCGTGATAAAATCATTATAAAATTAAGAATTCAACTCCGAAAATCTTAGTTTCTCATGAAAACATGGATCCACTTAGCTTCGTGGGACATATGTGTCCCACTTCACCGATTTTCAAAACCTGTCAGCTTAAAATTTTTTGCTAATTTAAGAGTATTATTTGTCACAAAGGACGACAGTTTTCGACCTTTTGTTTTTCAAATTCGTATATGCAAAATAAATTTTAACCATGGGTGGGTTAAGAATAGCAGTACGCTAAAAATACTGGCTGCTCAACTTGGTTAGTAGCAGCTGAAGATAAACAATGATGGAACCAAACTGTCAGAAATAAAGCATCTCATCGTGGTAGTGATAATCTAAAGAGCTGAAATTCAACATCTAAAACTACCAGCATGTAGTGACATTCATTTATGAAAATATAAGATTAACTTTGAAAATTAAAAAGCGATTTGTCTTTGCTAAACATGTAACGCTAGGTAAAAGGAATCTCAGAACGGGCAAATACGTGACGAAGGTTATGGTTTAAGGTCCCGTCGACGACGACAAGGTCGTTAAAGACGCGGCTCAAGAGTGGACTTCCTTCAGACGAGGAAAGAAAACAGTTGTGTCCTTTTCAAAAGAAGTGTCCCACTGTTTGCATTAAGCGACTTACGGAAACCACTGAAAATCAGAATATCAATGCGCAGTCGGGGATTAGAATCACTTCTCTCCACAATAAAAATCCAGAGTTTTGTCACTTGTACTGTGACCAAACGTTACGACCATCTCATTAATAGCCTGTTGGTCCACCTTTGGATACTGCAGCGATTCTGCGTGCATGAGTTTTACAAGTCTCTGCTAATTTCTTGGAGGTATGTGGTACCACATTTCTTTACGCACAGGTGGAGCAATTCCAGTAAACAACGATTCGGTAGTTTGTTGACGCATAGTTGGGCCTCGATAGCAACCCAAATGTCTTCCACTTAGATCATATCAAACGAAATTGGTGGCTAAGACATCTATGTCAACTACCATGCCCCTCTCACTATTGTAGCGCTATTCTGGTATTTTTACAAGGACAGATAACCCGCTGAGAGGTACCACTGTTTGCGATGAGGCATCAAACACAAAGAATTGCGAGTGGTCCACAGTAACGATAATGTAATTCACACGTGTCATGGCGCCTTCGATTACCATTACAGGTCCCATGGAAGCCCAGGCGAACATCCGCTATGGCAGAATACCGCCCCTATCGGCCAGCAAGCGCGGCGCGGTGGATGTCTCCAGCAACCTGAATGACGGCGTACCAAGACACGACCATCTGATTTAACGCGAAACGTGATTCATTCGACCAGGTGCCTCGTTTACATTAATCCACGGTCGAATCTTGATTATCCTGCACCAGTGTTTCCCAACATTTCTGAGACCGTTACCCCTGAGTGTAATTTGACGTCCCCTCCACCCACCTTCCCTCTCTCTGTCTCTCTCGGCCATTATCAACTTATAGTGAAAATAATTTTATTTGAACACTTTTAGGTTTTAAATGACGAAAGATAAATGATGCTTTGTTGTCGTTGCTGTCGTCTTATTAAACCGCGAGCTAATGACTCAATAAGGCTATTAGCACTGATTCTATCGCCGGCCGCGGTGGTCTCGCGGTTCTAGGCGCGCAGTCCGGAACCGCGCGACTGCTACGGTCGCAGGTTCGAATCCTGCCTCGGGCATGGATGTGTGTGATGACCTTAGGTTAGTTAGGTTTAAGTAGTTCTAAGTTCTAGGGGACTGATGACCGCAGCTGTTGAGTCGCATAGTGCTCAGAGCCATTTGAACCACTTTTGAACTGATTCTATCTAATAGCATTTCTTTCTGCAGAATGCTGAAGCAGTTCTCAGGGAACTGCGAGTGCTACCTGTAACTCATTCTCAGGAAAGAGCACTAGCTATTCGCACTGAGGGTAGACACCTGTTACGAAACATGTTTCCTCTGCGCTACTCCTCTCCATAGGAATAACCACTTCAATAGCGCCCTGCAGCACCATTTACAAACAACCAAGTTAAAATGTATGCACTATACTTGTGGTTTGATAATCGCTCGACTGCTGGACTCCTTATTACTGAAACGGCAGAAGTTGCAGGCCTTCAGGCTGCCAATGGTTTGTCTGTGACCATTGCCACTGACAATAATAATAATAATAATAATAATAATAATAATAATAATGTATGGACCCTACTGCTGTGTAGTACCCATTAGATAGTTACTATTGTATTGTGCTGTCAGTTTGTTCGTCTATTGTCTTGAAGTGAATAACGAAACAATTTCTTGTTTACTACGGGAAGTACCTACAACTCTGAGAAGGCATTTTCAAGAGATATTTAAACGTACGTGGTATATAGCTTTCCTATTACTGTCACTGATACATGCAACAGCATATGCGTGTAGTGAGTAGACTGTGGTAGGAAGATGTTCATACCTCTGTTTCATGAGTTACAGTCTCCACTACATTGCGGCACGCATTAATATTAGTATTTGAAAAATAATCTTCTTATTCGTAACTTACGAAATCAGTATCGTACACGTATCTTCTGTTAACACGCATTTGAAGTTAAACATGTATTTGAAGTTAATACAGTGGTATTAAGAAGTTCCATTTGAACGTTTATCTCCTTTATTCATTAATTTTACCATCCTGCTTTAAAAACGTATAAACGAGGTTCTGCTGCATTACATGCTTACGAAAGATTGTCAGTAGTAATGGTCTTTTAGAAACAACTCAGTTTCGTAACAGAAACACAGATTAACCCTTTCGTTTTCACCTCTCATAAAATTTCTTTTAACCTTTCGGGGGTGGGGGGTAGTCACCCCAAGGTTCGGAGCCACTGTCATATACCCACAAAAAAGTAATTGACTGTGTGGCTGGGGCAACATGGGAACACACAGGCGTCATCTGTTGCAGAGCCTTAAGTACGTTGAACTGTGCGTTCCGAAGTACTTTTGCTTCCACCAGCATTGAACTCTTTCGTCCTATTTGCCAGAGATGTCCGCCTGTTTTACTTAACAAAGCAGAGAAGCCTGTCACATCCACTTTCTATGATGAGCTGTGTACGTCCATATTTCGAACGTAATACAGCAGCCATTTTGTGTGTCATGTTTTGGTCAAGAAGTCAATTTATAACGCTCACGAGAGTAGCGCGCAAACAGCCGACCAGCTTCGCCGTTTCAGAGATGATTTTTACTACGTGGTGGGTCGAAAGGATCTGGCCATTGTCTAAGTAGCTTATATCAATAGCTTTCGCCATTTGTGGCCTCTATCGTCGCTAGATTATTCGGTCTACTTTGCTCCTTTTCAGTACTCTCCTTACCGCGTGAAGTGTCTGCCACGCAGCAGGCAGTACTCGCGGTGGGTCATGATCGTAATTTTTGGCTCATCGCTAAATATATTGTAGTTGTGAGAGAGACCGTGTCTGTCTGAGGAACCTGGAGCTCTCCCTTTTGTCACTTTCATCTCTGGCCAAGCCCTGCACATAGCGTGAATTTGGACTAAATCGCTGATGACCTGTAGGCGCGGTCCCTTGTGAGACGCTTGTTGCCTGGCCAAAACATTCTACCCCTTGTCAAAGTCGCTTATGTGTCTGAATTGTCTCATTACGGCCGAAATAGTTGTAAGAAAGAATCCCACAGTCGTTCCCGCTCCTAACAGCGTCACGCGCATACAACGTAGAGGACGGTATATTCGATCCAGTCACAGTACGAGGTGCGTTCAAGTTCTAAGGCCTCCGATTTTTTTTCTAATTAACTACTCACCCGAAATCGATGAAACTGGCGGAACTTCTCGACGTAATCGCCCTGCAGACGTACACATTTTTCACAACGCTGACGCCATGATTCCATGGCAGCGGCGAAGGCTTCTTAAGGAGTCTGTTTTGACCACTGGAAAATCGCTGAGGCAATAGCAGCACGGCTGGTGAATGTGCGGCCACGGAGAGTGTCTTTCATTGTTGGAAAAAGCCAAAAGTCACTAGGAGCCAGGTCAGGTGAGTAGGGAGCATGAGGAATCAGTTCAAAGTTGTCATCACGAAGAAACTGTTGCGTAACGTTAGCTCGATGTGCGGGTGCGTTGTCGTGGTGAAACAGCACACGCGCCGCCCTTCCTGGACCTTTTTGTTGCAGTGCAGGAAGGAATTTGTTCTTCAAAACATTTTCGTAGGATGCACCTGTTACCGTAGTGCCCTTTGGAATGTAATAGGTAAGGATTACGCCCTCGCTGTCCCAGAACATGGACACCATCATTTTTTCAGCACTGGCGGTTACCCGAAATGTTTTTGGTGGCGGTGAATCTGTGTGCTTCCATTGAGCTGACTGGCGCTTTGTTTCTGGATTGAAAAATGGTATCCACGTCTCATCCATTGTCACAACCGACAGAAAGAAAGTCCCATTCGTGCTGTCGTTGCGCGTCAACATTGCTTGGCAACGTGCCACACGGGCAGCCAGCCGTGTGGTCGTCCGTCAGCATTCGTGGCACCCACCTGGATGACACTTTTCGCATTTTCAGGTCGTCATGCAGGATTGTGTGCACAGAACCCACAGAAATGCCAACTCTGGAGGCGATCTGTTCAACAGTCATTCGGCGATCCCCCAAAACAATTCTCTCCAATTTCTCGATCATGTCGTCAGACCGGCTTGTGCGAGCCCGAGGTTGTTTCGGTTTGTTGTCACACGATGTTCTGCCTTCATTAAACTGTCGCACCCACGAACGCACTTTCGACACATCCATAACTCCATCACCACATGTCTCCTTCAACTATCGATGAATTTCAATTGGTTTCACACCACGAAAATTCAGAAAACGAATGATTGCACGCTGTTCAAGTAAGGAAACGTCGCCATTTTCAGTATTTAAAACAGTTCTCTTTCTCGCCGCTGGCGGTAAAATTCCATCTGCCGTACGGTGCTGTCATCTCTGGGACGTATTGACAATGAACGCGGCCTCATTTTAAAACAATGCGCATGTTTCTATCTCCTTCCAGTCCGGAGAAAGAAAATCAGAGGCCTTAGAACTTGAATGCACCTCGTAATAAGATCCTCGCCTATATTCGACATCAGCGTGCTGCAACCACTCACAGACGGCGGATGGCAGCACTAGCAGTGGAGGGTGAATAATGTACGTAGAGGGACCGCGAAAACGGTGCAGTCATTGTCGTAATGTGGCAACGGAACAGTTTATCTAACATCCAGAACCGCATGATCATTGGCTTTCAGGCCCAGCGCAGAATCATTTCCCAAACGGATAGGTTTGAAAACTGTTCATGGCCACAATAGTTAAAGTGTGTCGTAAATGGCAAAATGGCGCTATCCAAAATTGGCGCCGAGGCAACTGTTGTGTACCACAGGCCATAGAGGTGAACGACATCTGTGGAGATTTGTGTGGACGAATAGACGTGCAACTGTTGAGCTACTGACCGCGCAGATACACCAAAACGATGCAATCAGTGATTCCTCAACGACCGTTCAGCATACGTTGTTGCGTATTGTCCTCCGCAGTAGGCACCTGGTTGAAGCACTCATGCTCACCGCAGCTCATCGGCTACGAAGGCTTAAATTTCCACGCCAGTGCGCCAACTGGACGTCCAATGAGTGACAACAGGTGACCTTTTCAGATGAATCACCTTTTATGTTCCCTCAGACAGATGGTAAACACCCTGCAACGATTCTCGGAACGGTACAGGCAAGAGAAGGGAGCGATGTGGTCTGGGGAATATTTTCGTGGCAATGCCTGACAGATCTTGTCATTCTGGAAGGCACAGTGGATGAACACAGGTATGCATCTATGACCATGTCCACCCCAGCAAACACTGTATTCTTCCTCGGCAAGATGTTGTTTACCAGCAAGGCAATGTAACGAGTCACACACCTCGCATTGCCCATGTGCGGTTCGAAGAGCACCGGGATGAGTTTGCCGTACTCCCCTGGTCACCAAACACCCCGGATTTAAACCCAATCGAGAATCTGAGACCACCTCGAGAGGGCAGTTCGCGCCATGGAATCTAGCGCAGCTGGCCACGCTACTACAGTCGACTTGGGTCCGCATCCCTGTTGATACCTTCCAGAACCTCATTGATTATAATGTCTGACATACTGCCTCAATCTACATCAACATCTATGCTTTCTAACGTCACCTGGCGGTTTGTGGTAGAGGATACTTTAAGTACCATTTTCGCTTCCCTTTTTCCTGTTCCAATCATGAACAACGCGTGAGAAGGACGACTAGTTGTGTGCTCCTACTCCAATCCCTCTAATTTTTCCTTCATCTTTCCGCTTCATATACACAGCAGGAAACAGCACACAGGTTGAATCTGGTAAGAATGGGTGCTGTGCGAAGTTTAACAGTAAACCACACAGTAGTGCAGAATGCTTCATACAGGCTCACCGGCCATTCGAGCATCTCCTTCTGTGCGGATGCACACACAGTGCCCGAACTCTTACGGGAATAGGCAACAAGCCGCGAGTAATGAGTATAATGGGCAGGGGTACTATGAAAATAGTGCTGGACAACGGGACAATAAGTTGAGAATGTGGGTTTCACGGGGGCGTGCCAGAGATAAGTCCCTGCAGTCGCACTATCCTCTGTGTTCTCGGTGGGTCAGATGGATAGAGCGTCTGCCATGTAAGCAGGAGATCCCGGGTTCGAGTCCCGGTCGAGGTACAACTTTTCGACTGTCCCCGTTGGCTTATATTAACGCCTGTATGCAGCAAGGCGTATTCATTTTATTGTAATTTCAGAATGACTTTCTTGTAGCGTCTGCCACTGGTGCAAGTTGATCACATCCGTAACGCTTTCCCGCTTGCTAAGTAAACATGTAACTAAATGCGCTGCTTTCGTAAGACCGTCTCTATTCCTTCCATCAATCGTACCTGATACGGATCCAAGACTAATGAGGAGAATTCTAGTATTGGTCGAACGAGTTTTTGTAAGCTACCTCGTTTGTGGGAGGAACACACCTCCTGAGGATTTTTCCAATCAATCTCAGTCTGGAATCTGCATTACCTGTAGTTTGCTTTACGTGGTCGTTCCACTTTAATTCCATACTTTCAGATATTTCATTGCCCAGGGAACACTCCGTACTGTTCTGAAATCGTGCAATCGTTAAAGAATGCGGTTTTCTGCGTATGTCTAATACGATTCATTTGTTTGCGTTGAGATCAACTGCCAATCTCTGCGTCAAGTGTCAATGCTCTGCACTTCTTCCTGCATCTGACTACAATTTTCGAGTGCTACTACTTACATGCATAAACAGCATCATCCGCGAAAAGCCTACTGGAGAGTCCGACGTTATCCACTACGTCATTTGTACTGTACACATATTGTGACAAGTAACGGTTCTACAACACTCCCTTGAGGTATGCTCGAAGTTACTTTTATGTCTAAGGCTTCCTTCCTTTGAGAATGATAAACTGTGTTCTCTTTGCTACAAACCCTTCAGTCCAATCTCACAGCTAGTCTGATATTCCGTACGCTCATATTTCGTTCATCAGGATGCAGTAACGAACGCTTTCTGGAAGTCGAGGAAACTGACATGAACCTCGACGCCAGTATCCACTGTGTTACGCGTCTCGTGGACGAACAGAGCTTCAAAAGCTGATTCCTACAAAGGAGATTTTCGTTCTCTACAAACGATGTAATACTCGAACACGTTCGAAAATTCTAGGACATACTGACGTTAGTGATGTAGGCCTATAGTTTTGTCCGTCTGTTCGACGACATTTCTTGGTAATGGGAATCACCTGTCTAGAAATAAAACGTCTTACCCCGTAACTACAATATCGGTGAGTTACATATAGTGACCGGTAAATCAGGTTGCAGACTTCAGTTCATTGGTGGAATAAAGGGAATATCCAGTCAATCTACATAAGACATTGCTTACAAATTACTCATACAAACCATTACAGAACATTACTCAAATGTGTGTCACTCATACCAAACACGACTAAAACGTAGGGTTGTAAAAGTATCTTAGCTTTTTGTAGACTATCGTAAGTAAGAGTACATTATGGTAGTTTTCCTGGTAGCTTTAGTCAGTTAAGATCATAACCGCATTACCTGTAGGTTAGGTATGTTGCATACCTATCATGTGTTACATTCCAATCGCTTTGCTTGCATATGCGATCAATGTCTTGCTAGATTCCACCCAAAAACGAAAGCATTGTACCGTATAGAAACTGTGGATATTGGGACCGCTTGACTTACGGAATGTTTTTGTTCTACATTCCTCTGTTAAGTAAAAGCGTGGTCGGAATTACACACACATGGTAACAGATATCGCCTTAGTTCTTTCACAGCCCAACAAAAGGAATCTTTGTCCTTCAAGCTATGTCCTTAAAGCATTAGTGTACTTTGAATTCTTGACTGAGATACACAAGAAGAGGCATACATGCAGCTCACACATCACATTTATCAAAGACGTGCGATGCAAACTGCCAAACGTTGGTTTATTGACAAAAATGAAGACTGGATACTACAGAAGGACATTGATCCGAAGCACGCAGCAGGCTTTGCAGCGACTGGAAAAAGCAGAAAGGTGTGCAGGTACTGCGTTAGCGCTGACAGTAGCCTGACGCTAATGCTATTGTTAATGTATGGAGTTACATGAAAAAGAAGTTGCAGGGAAAAACGATCCTCACTTCGAAACAACTGTCAATGAAAATTCGACGCATTTTGAGGTCTCTTCCACGTGAATACGCGGAAAAGTTGGTTTCAAGCTAAAGCCGGCCGCTGTGTGCGGTCTTAGGCGCTTCAGTCCGGAACCACGCGGCTCCTACGGTCGTAGCTTCGAATCCTGCCTCGGGCACGGATGTGTGTGATGTCCTTAGGTTAGTTAGGTTTAATTAGTTCTAAGTCTAGGGGACTGATGACCTCAGATGTTAAGTCCCATTGTCCTTAGAGCCAATTGACCTTTTTTTTTCTTTTTTTTTTTTAAGCACGCCACGGAGATGCCAAGCAATTATCGGCGCCACGGATGACTGGACGTGTCATTAATTCTAATTGCACTTTTCTTTTGTTCAAAAATCTTATATGCACATGTTTCAGTTTGTTGTCAAATACATTCATATGCTCATTAAAGAGACCATAATCTCACTTAACGGACTTAAATTATCCGCATGTCTCTCACTCAAAAATAAACAGAATTTACAGTGAAATTGAAACTATCATCGTGTAATTGAGGTATTATTCGAAAATTATTGATTTGTAACGTGAAACAGAGGGATAGTTGCAGAAAAAAGCAGATTTATCATATAGTGCTAGAAACGTAATTTCCTAAAATAAAAAAAAGAAACGTGTTTCAGTTATTTCAAACAACATTCGCACTTACCAGTTACAAAAGGAAACTTTTTTCTTCGATCATCATGAAGAACGTTGTACTGAGTAGAAAATAGATACATAATTATGTAGAGGATTTTGTGTTTGTACATGTAAACTGTACTTGCATCAAAAGTAATTACTTTATTTACATGAAAGCCCATAAGTTAGGTGAGCAGCTGATTTTTTTTAGCTATAAAATGCAATTAAATTTTTTTAGGTTATGAAATACACAATGGAGTAACACTGAAATACGTGCGGTTCTAATTATGTACAAAATAAACAGAAAACAGGTCACAAATTCAGTTATGTTTCTTTCTCTACCCGTGCTACCAGTACTACCGGTAATTTTACCATTTGCTAAATCATTTATATACAGTACCAAAATTACCGAACCTTGGGTTTGTTAGAGCGTAATTGTACTAATACTAGATGTATGAAGTTTACAAGAAAGTGCAGCGCAAATGGTGAGAGGTTTGTGTGTCCCATGGGAGTGCCTCACGAAGATACTTAAGAACTTGAACTGACATACGCTTTGTAGACAGTCACGAAAGCATGCTTCCGAAGTTTCAAGAGTCGATATTATAGAGTGGAATTGAAAATATCATGCTATCGCGCCGATCACCAAAACAAATTAATTTCAGTTCTCGTAGAGACTTTTAAGCAATCATTCTGCACACGCACTGTACGCGAATGGACCTCGGAAGAGGCTCTAATATGTTTTACCGTAGGAAACAGCCCTTCCCATGCACTTCAGAGTGATTTGTGGAGTACAGCTGCAGAGGGCGAAACCTCTGGACCAGAAAGGATCAGACTGAGAGGTCCGCGGCACGCACTTCGGTTCCGCACACCCGACAGCAACGAGACTCGCAGGACAATAGACAAGCGGAACGCATGGCATTACGTCATCCGAAGAGCAGCGCGCGCTCGGCGTTTGTCAGTGTCGGCCAGTTTGAAGGGCGTGGCGGTAATTTTTCAGGGAGAGCGATGGCAGTCATTTGCTGGGCGGCGCACAATCGCCGCCGGCTGATGTATCGGGCTCGTTGCTCGCTTCCGGTCGTTAGCAGTGCACTGACTCCGCCATCTATCAGCCACCAGCGCCGCCCCGCCACACCGGTCGCACGGGGTTACTCCCTCTCACAACGCGCTGCCAGCTCGCGCTTACCACTACCGCTTCACGACAAAACAGTTGCTTGTCAGTCAAGCTGTTACCCTGCACTCCTTGTCTCAGGAAACACGACCTACTTTCCACTCCAGATTAGTTGGTGACAATCCCGCCACATATCGCTTTGCAACAATAAGAAAAATTGGAAGTTCAATTTTCGTAAACTTGCTGGAGGGAAATACATGGTTCGGAGGCTGTTTACAGAATGGTGCAGCATGTATCGTCGTAGGGAAGCTGCATAGGAGCAGCCGTCCTGGATGGCCGAGCGGTTCTAGGCGCTACAGTCTGGAACCGCGCGACCACTGCGGTCGCAAGTTCGAATCCTGCCTCGGGCGTGGATGTGTGAGATGTCCTTAGGTAGCTAGGTTTAAGTAAACTACTGGCTATTAAAATTGCTACACCTCAAAGATGACGTGCTACAGACACGAAATTTAACCGACAGGAAGAAGATGCTCTGATATGCAAATGATTAGCTTTTCATTCACACAAGGTTGGCGCCGGTGGCGACACCTACAACGTGCTGACATGAGGAATGTTTCCAACCGATTTCTCATACACAAACAGCAGATGACCGGCGTTGCCTGGTGAAACGTTGTTGTGATGCCTCGTGTAAGGAGGAGAAATGCGTACCATCACGTTTCCGACTTTGGTAAAGGTCGGATTGTAGCCTATCGCGATTGCGATTTATCGTATCGCGACATTGCTGCTCGCGTTGGTCGAGATCCAATGACTGTTAGCAGAATATGGAATCGGTGGTTTCAGTAGGGTAATACGGAACGCCATGCTGGATCCCAACGGCCTCGTATCACTAGCAGTCGAGATGACAGGCATCTTGTCCGCATGGCTGTAACGGATCGTGCAGCCACGTCTCGATCCTTGAGTCAACAGATGGGGACGTTTGCAAGACAACAACCATCTGCACGAAGAGTTCGACGACGTTTGCAGCAGCATGCACTATCAGCTCTGATACCATGGCTGCGGTTACTCTTGACAGGAGCGCCTGCGAAGGTGTACTCAACGACGAACCTGGGTGCACGAATGGCAAAACACCTATTTTCGGGTGAATCCAGGTTCTGTTTACAGCGTCGTTATGGTTGCATCCGTGTTTGGCGACATTGCGGTGAACGCATATTGCAAGCGTGTATTCGTCATCGCCATACTGGCGTATGACCCGGCGTGATGATACGGGGTGCCATTGGTTACACGTCTCGGTCACCTGTTGTTGACATTGACTGCACGTTGAACAGTGCACGTTATATTTCAGATGTGTTACGACCGGTGGCTCTACCCTTCATTCGATCGCTGCGAAACCCTACATTTCAGGAGGATAATGCACGACCGCATGTTGCAGGTCGTGTACGGGCCTTTCTGGATACAGAAAATGTTCGACTGCTGCCCTGGCCAGCACATTCTCCAGATCTCTCACCAACTGAAAACGTGTGGTCAATGGTGACCGAGCAACTGGCTCGCCACAATACGCCAGTCACTACTCTTGATAAACTGTGGTATCGTGTTGAAGCTGGATAGGCAGCTGTACCTGTACGTGCCATCCAAGCTCTGTTTGACTCAATGCTCAGGCGTATCAAGGCCGTTATTACGGCCAGAGGTGGTTTGTTCTGTGTACTGATTTCTCAGGATCTATGCACGCAAATTGCGTGAACATGTAATCTCATGTCAGTTGTAGTATAATATGTTTGTCCAATGAATACCCGTTTATCATCTGCATTTCTTCTTCGTGTAGCAATTTTAATGGCCTGTAGTGCAGTTCTAAGTTTGAGGGGACTGATGACATCAGAAGTGCACGTGAGCAGAAGTGATTAGCGAACACGCAAATACAGCAAACAGAAGGTTTACTTAAGTTTTAGCTTTCTCCAAGCGTTGTGAAGAAACTTTACGAAAGAACAAACAGCAGTAAAGTCCAGGTATTACAGGATGCAAACTAAAGAGCGTCGTGCACCGTGAGGCTCTTGCTCCTAATGCACGAGCGATCTGTCGATGGCTGACTAAGACTGAAGACTGTGCAAGACTGCGGTACAGACTGGCTGTCTGGCTGCCGCCGGCCATCCCGTTTCACGGGGGCGGAGGGTGCTCTTAGTCGGAGCCGCTGAAGATGTGGATTAGAGTTCGCGTATGATTGGACCCGCTGGGTTCCTTCGCGACCGCTATCCGCCTTCCTCTTGCATTTCCGTTGGCAACTGTGAGATGCCGGTGAGGGTGATATTGTTCTCTGATATCACACAGTGGCTTCTGAAGTAGATTCGCGAATTTCCCTCGGCTAAGGCAGGCGTAAGAAGGTGCTGTAATAGGCCATGGTGTTCTCAGCGCTATAAATGCAGGGCGGATCAGGAGCCTGTCCTGGACTGCTGGTTCGTAGTAATATTAGGCCTAAACACTGGCCAGTTTCCGTTCTCCACTGTCAGGAACGTATCTTGGAAGTTGTACCTCACTGACTACTGGCCCCCTGCCTATTTGTGGTGTAACAAATCAGCATTTCCTGTCGGCAGTTTCAAGTATGTGACACTGACATTTGTCGCGCCCAGTGTAGGAAATTTCTGGAATCTGACCGTGGTATCGCATTTCTCAACGATGGCAGCGACATTGCGAGTTTCTGTCGGACGCCAATGACGGCTACATGGGATCCGGTGGACCCAATGGTGCACGCCCGCTGCGCCACACTTCCAGCACCTCTGTACCACAAGCGCCATCTGCTGCCGTGCTATACGAAGGCTGGCGGCAGCCACACAGCCCACTAGCACTTAGAGCTACTTCGCTACGTGATGCTTCACAGACGCCACCTAGCCGCTGCTCTGACACCAGTTTTAGTTCAGAGAGCCTCTCCTTGTTGTCAGTGAGAGCTGGACTCTTATTTCTCGCTGCATTATTTATGACGAGTCTTCGTACATTTGGAGAAATAAAACAGAAGTAAATCTACTGTTTACTGTCTTAAATTCTTGGCTAATCAGTTCTGCTCCTGTCCAGCTTTCCTGCCATGACAGTTGCTTACTACTCTGTAGCCCACCCCTCTTTACTGTTGTCTATGAAGTCATACACAACACTAACAACACTAACCATACAAGTATGTCAGCCAATCACAAGGGTCATCGGCATACGTCCTGTAGCGTGATTGTTTGAACCAGTGAATAGTGACACGTCATATTCGGCGTACCAATCTCTGGTCAGTTAATGGGCATACTATAACCAATAATGGAGAAGTTTGCGCATGTTCCCTCCCCCCCCCCCCCCCCCACGTTTCAACGTGCTGAGAGGAAATTCTTACTCGTCACAGTGGCGAAAGTTGTGGATCTGCCGCTCCAACCCACGGATTTTCTGCGAGCAGAAAGGCACACAAGATCGAAAAGAGAAAAGTGTGGAGACACATAGATGTGTGGTCAAATCTAGAGAGAGAGAGAGAGAGAGAGAGAGAGAGAGAGAGGTGCCTGGTCACAGCCTGGCATAGTTTTCGCAGAATCGATTGAGTAAGTATCGCTTTTTAGAATTTGTGAGGTCAGTTCTGCAATATGTGTTGCTGTTTCAGTGTCTTTACTTACTTGGATCTTAGGTCGAGTTTTAGCTTGCGTTTGCGAGCTACGCATGATTTGGAAGGGCAGTCGTTCTTCCATAGCTGTCATATGTTCAATTACAGGCATCTACCACTTGTTAGCAGAACAGTCTGTCGCAAGTGAGCTTTGCTCAAGCGATCATTTATTGTACGAGCATAGCAGCGTGCATTCCATTGGGGAATTTAAGTTACTCGTCTATTTTACTCTTTTCAGATACATTTTGAGCCACGCGGGGTAGCCGCACGGTCTGGGGTGTCTTGTCACGGACCGCTCGGCTCCCCCCGTCGGAGGTTTCAGTTCTCCCTCGGGCATGGGTGTTTGTGTTGTCCTCAGCGTAAATTAGTTTAAGTTAGAATGAGTAGTGCGTAAGCTTAGAAACCGTTGACCTAAGTAGTTTGGTCCCATAAGACTTTACCACAAATTTCCAGAGACACTTTGTTTCCTATTTGAGCATCATATAAGTAATTGTTAACAGATTCACTCAGAGGAAACATTCATCTAACCACAATTTGAAGAAAAAGCACTCCATATTTAAAACAATAAGTCTGAATTCACTTTTCTTTAATCCTACTACTAATCAGCTCAGGCGACCAAAAGTAATACATTCGTTTGTTTTCTTCTACATAACGGAACTGTGTATTCCCTGTGGCGGCGTTCCATTGTAAAGCAAGTGATCCTACGTGGAACAATATGCACTCATCAGCCAGAACATTATGATCACTACCTACTATGGATATAAATCCGTCCAGGCTATAATAGTGACACCTGGCGAGGAATGACTACTAGTCAGGCATACGCACGGTGCATGTAGTATCAGGGAGTGTGATTTCTATGTGTAGAATAGGGAAGGCATGCGGTCTCACTGAGTTTGATGGAGGGCAGGTTGTGATGGCCTGCAGGCTCGGCACGAGGATTTCTCGAACTGCACGATTTGTCAGATGTGCAAGGAGTGCTGACGTCGTGGGATTGGGTGGCCACCTCTCCTTACAGATGTCGGACGTCGTAGGCTGGGCAAACTGTTAAAACATGATAGGCAGCGATCTGTAGCCGAACTAACATCAGATTTTAATTCTTGCCAGACTACAACTGTGTCTGAACACACAGTGTACCGAAAACTCCTAACAATGGGCCTCCACAGCCGGCGACCCCCAGTGTTAACGCCATGACACCGGCGACTACGACTGAGATGGGAACGTGAATGTCGCTCTAGACGTTGGCGGTGTTGGTGATGGCGCATTTTGTTAGTGCAGGTTGCCTACATTAGGGCAGGTAAGCACTCAGGGACAAACATATTGTTCTCCTTCGATTGACAGGTACTTAACCTATTGTTCTGCTAAAAGGATCCTCCCTTTTGATTGACAGGCACTTAACCTATTGTACCCCCACTATCTAGCCCCTCCCCCCAAACCCCTCCCCCATCGTTGTTACAGGTCAGAGTTATTGGCATAACCCCTCTCACTCTTATCAGTTTGATTGACTACTTAATTAAATTGATCAGTTAATTAACCTATCACCCTCTGGTAAACCCACTCCCCTCCCCCCAGAAAATGGCAGGAAGTCCAAATTCCATCAGGACAATGCAGCACACTACGGCTACCCCCTCTAACATAAGAAAATGGGGGGGGGGAAATGGGCACTTGGGATACCTCCACAAACCTAAGTCATCTGACTGCCACCTCTTCCTAGCAACTGGTGGGAAAAGGACCCATCATGTGATGGCCATAAGTCTTTATTTAAACAATTTGATGAAGTAGTGCCATACAGTGTGTCCACCACAAGGCCCAAAGCCAGATGACCTAGTACACACTAGAGGGCCAGTAGAGGACACTGTCGTCCCTTCCGTGACGTAATCCAAGATGGCGGTCTGGTGGTGGAGCAGAAGGATCTCATAACAGGAAATTCAAGGGTATATTGTTTATTTATAAAAAATTCAGTTTCTGTGGGTTGGATTTCTCTTGCTCATCATTTTCTGCTGTTCGGAAACATGTAGGCCTTGTAAGAAGCAATTACATGGAGCAAACATGTTACATAACCTATTTTGTTTGACCCTTTGGAGGCACTTAGCCTATAGTTCTGTTAAGGGGTTTTCCATATCACCCCGATTTCCTTAAAATATTGCACTGCCTTTGATACCAAATTAAGAAATTAGTAATGTCCTCCCACCATTTTCTGGTACACTTTTCGAATTTCACATCCTTTTGAGCGCCAGTTCTGGGGCATTCTTCTTCATCACCCACCCCCTTGAACTATAGTAGTGTTTTTTACATAAAAATTATGGAAATTAACCTATTGTTCTGCACTTAACCTGCTGTTCTGCTCCAAATCGCCGGCCGGAGTGGCCGTGCGGTACTAGGCGCTACAGTCTGGAACCGGGCGACCGCTACGGTCGCAGGTTCGAATCCTGCCTCGGGCATGGATGTGTGTGATAGGTTAGTTAGGTTTAATTAGTTCTAAGTCCTAGGCGACTGATGACCTCAGAAGTTAAGTCGCATAGTGCTCACAGCCATTTGAACCATTTTATTTTGCTCCATATCACCCAATCATGCACTCCCTCCCATTACCTAGTGTACTGCAGTCATGGATTGTGCGGCTGGTCCCGGCGGAGGTTCGAGTCCTCCCTTGGGCATAGGTGTGTGTGTTAGTCCTTAGAGTAATTTAGCTTAAGTAGTGTGTAAGCTTAGGGACTGATGACCTTAGCAGTTAAGTCCCATAACATTTCACACACATTTGAACAACTAGTGTACTGCTAACACCACACTGATATAAAAATTTAAGCAAAATAATTAAATCGATATTCTTCACACGTATGGGATAGCTTGTTAATTCACAGCAACCTAATGGTCAGTGAAATCGATGGAATATAGTTTAAACAAAAGATCGCTAGTAAAAAACACATCTGGCCATCCCGAGTCCCAACGCTGATGCCTGAGTCCAGGTGCATCGGTAGGCCCTGCGAAGTGACGAGGCAGCCTTCAGCTGCCAAGCGTCGCACAGATGTCTGTCTGGGTGCATGAGGCAATGGCATCCATTTCACACTTTACACCTGAGAAATACCTGTCGAAATACGTGTTGACCTGGGCACCACTGCTGGTGCTATGACGCACAGCTGAGGTGCAGGTCCAGCGCCGAGAGAGATGCTCCAATGCCTCCCAGAATAGCACAGGGTGCGTTGTTCCTAGCGATCCAGCCCGTTCATCACTGAACTTACCCATCAAACTGCTGCTGCTGCTGGTGTGGGAGCGCCATCTGCTATTGTTTTCTGCAGATGAGACTTTCAGCGGCAACATTATTTTTTACAGGTCGCTACATTGCGTTGACACTTAAGCACAGCAAAAGTTGTCTACGTATTAACAAATACGTACAAGAATACTGGGAGCCAGGATCATTTGTACCAGTGTAAATACAATCAAATATTTTGATTGCTGCTGCAGTCTGACACTGATCGATGTACGGGTAATGTCTCCTCTTGACAGCTGTGGATCTGGAACGAGTCTCAGTATCTATAATTCTCATAATGTTCCACGTAAAAATCTCTCTCATCCCCTCATGGTTACCAATGCGCTGAGTCTATATGTCCCTCACGATAGGAAACACACACTCATTTTCTATGGTCATGCCATAACATAAAGCACAGTAACATTACACTGCAATATATAGGCATTTTACACAGACAGTGCAGTTATCTTTCATACCTGTAGAGAGCCCGAAGAAGTTACGGTATACCTACACTCACACCGGCTATATCTCTCGACTCTCCTCAGTCCTACGAAATTATCTGACAAAGGCTTTGAACCGGTGTTTGTGGAAGGTGCTGCATCCTGCGAAGATTCTCTGAAACAAGTGCTACGAAGGACCGGCGTCCTGCACTATGTGATAATGAATACCGCACCTGCAGACATAATGTTTGGAAATATATCACCAACATGGGTTGGTGTACTGTAATTAACATCACTATTGATCGAACAACAAGGAAAA
Organism: Schistocerca americana; assembly: GCF_021461395.2. NCBI lineage: Eukaryota > Metazoa > Arthropoda > Insecta > Orthoptera > Acrididae > Schistocerca > Schistocerca americana. The sequence continues at coordinate 1,040,532,912 of NC_060120.1, read as the reverse complement.
AGCGAGGGTACGTTTAGCAGTGTCGATGAGGGGATGTATTATTACAGTTGTATTGCCCGTTCTGTTGTACACTATAGCAGGTCCAGTTGAACACTTGCAGGAAGTTTCATATCAGCGCACACTCCGCTGCAGAGTGAAAATCTCATTCTGGAAACATCCCCCAAGCTTTGGCTAAGCCACGTCTCCGCAATATCCTTTCTTTCAGGAGTGCTAGTTCTGCAAGGTTCGCAGGAGAGCTTCTGTAAAGTTTGGAAGGTAGGAGACGAGGTACAGGCAGAAGTAAAGCTGTGAGGACGGGGCATGAGTCGTGCTTGGGTAGCTCAGTTGGTAGAGCACTTGCCCGCGAAAGGCAAAGGTCCCGAGTTCGAGTCTCGGCTCGGCACACAGTTTTAATCTGTCAGGAAGTTTCATATCAGCGCACACTCCGCTGCAGAGTGAAAATATCATTCTGGTCGCACAACAGAGGTTTGAGGAGCAGAACAGTTAACTGACACACCTATCTTCGTCGACAAATTCGTCTGGTCGGAGGCCGGTGGTACACATCTGGGACGCTATCGGGTGCCTAGGAACCACTGGTTCTGATTCAAATGGTTCAAATGGCTCTGAGCACTATGGGACTTAACATCTATGGTCATCAGTCCCCTATAACTTAGAACTACTTAAACCTAGCTTAACCTAAGGACATCACACAAAACCCAGTCATCACGAGGCAGAGAAAATCCCTGACCCCGCCGGGAATGGAACCCGGGCGCGGGAAGCGAGAACGCTACCGCACGACCACGAGCTGCGGACACACTGGTTCTGAAGTTACTGGGAATGCATAGCCTGTGCTTACACATCTAGTGCCACATATATCCACAAACATACCAGAGACATGTCTAATTCATGCCATGCCGAACCACTGTTGTATTGCGTTCCAAGGCTGGGCCAGCACTCTACTAGGTAGATGATTGTATTGTTTTGGCTCGTCAGTGCATAAGTCGAAAAGATTCGACGGGATTGCATAGGCTAAAAAGTCCTTGAGCGTATCATAGTCCTTCACCACCATCTAGTTCTGGTTCTGGCGGAAGAAAGGTAAACTAGGCCATAAGGAACTAGTATCAGCTGCAAAGCTCTCTCAATAGCAGCAGTTCTTGACCTGACTGCGCCACTGCACTAAAGTACGTCAGATTAGCTCCGGGAGGACCGTGGGAGCAAAGCGTTTTCCCATCCCTTTGTTGGTCTGCTGGCGAGTCGGTGCGGCAGCAAATTGGCTGCTTCTTCCGCAGCAAACGGAGGTTCAGGGCCGACTCAACCGGATCACCGATACGACTGCTCTCGTAAATCAGTGCGCTAGCGGTGTGGCGCCACGGTTGCAGCGAAAAGATCACGGTCAGCGACTTTCCGACGCTCGGCCGAAAATAAATACCCCCGTTCCGACGGCTGCGTGAATTTCCCACAGACCTGTTTGAATGGTGAATGTTGCTCTCTGACGTGTCGACAGTCGCAGTGCCAGTCGCAACGTGGACCTCTACAAATTAATCATTTTTATTGCATTTGGATTTAAAATCTTGTTTACTGGGAGACGCTGAGATCACCCTTTGAAGAGGAGGATGAAGAGGGAGAGGTGTTCAGTGGATGGCTCAGGTTTTAAGAGGTGAGACTGACGAAAAGAATACTGGTTACCAGGAATGAGCTTTAAAAGGCAGGAAGACGGAGATCACTACAACAGAATTAAGAGAGAAGTAAGAAGGATGTTTACCCGAGATAGGGAGGAGTCTGGGGAGAAAAGATGTGCCGATGCAGAACATTCAGTTAGACACAACAGGGCATCAAAAACATGGCGATTTATATGTCAAATGAGAGCTGCTGGTAAAATTAGAAGAGAAACTAGAATGATTCCCATTCCCGAGTGGAAGAGAGATTTTAAAGAGCTTCTTACGGGGAGTAGGGAAGAGCTTTGAGAAGAACGGAATGAAGTGGAGATTTATCCTGTGGAAGACGTGGCTGACACTGAAATTTATCAAACCCTTCAAAATTAAAAAATGGAACGGCAACCAACCCTTGAGTTATAGCAATGGGGTTATTGAAGTTCGGAAGACCTAAAGTAATAGTAGCACAGCAGCACTAGTACCTATTTTTAAAAGAGTGGTTCAAGGAGTTGAAGTACCCCAAGCTTGGAATTTATCACACAATACCGCCATATATATGAATGGGAACAGGGAAGAGCCTACTAATTACAATGGAAGAAGTGTAACGGCTTAAGTGAGTAGGTTGTTCAGCAGTACAATAAAGAATAGATTACAAAAGGTTGCACACGTTTTCTCGGAGTCTTTCGCAGTGGCATTCTTCAAACTCCTGATGACGATGGCGGAGATAACTATCGAAAGCTCGAGTGCTTTTTCGAAATGATGTGTCTTGTCAACCCACAGTCCCTGCTCTTGTATCGCGGGAGAAGTCGGATTTAATGCTGGGGAAAGCTGTATTGATAACATATTTTGTGTACGCCAGATGCGTCAGAAAAATATGGCAAATGATGAAGATCTACATTTAGTGCTTGTTGATTTAGATAAGGTCTAAGGCTCTACTTTTTAGAACTTAATCGTTTCTGGTAAGCAGTCTTCTTTTCTTCAGTCCCTGCTCTTAAAGCCTGAGTTATCCCTCAGCACCCCTCCCAGTACCTCCTTCTCTTCAGTGAACCTCCTCAGCAGCTCCCAGTAATAATGATTTCAAATCCAAGTACAATAAAGGACCACGTTGCCAGTGACCCTAGTGTTGTGGACACTTCAGCGAACAACATTCACCGCTCAAATACGTCTCTGGGAATTTAATACCGACTGCATTGGAAAAGGTTGGAGTTTATGGTGCAGTAATATAGTTGGTGAAAAAGATGTACCACCGATGCGAGGTAATTGTGAAGGTTTGTTGTAAGACATTAGAAAGTTCAAAAATATGTAAAGGGTTAAGATAAGGATGTTCTGTCACCAACCTTATTTAAGAGATACTCGTATTTAAAAGTTGTTCTTGGTTACTGGAATAGGCAGTGCAGAAGTTTGGCTGCGACAGTACAGATTCGAAGTTTACATTCATTACTGTTTGCCGACGATCAAGCACTTATAGTTCTGGTTATGGATGATGTCATATATCGAATGAGAAAGTTATTGGACCGGCCTACTTTCAAACAATAGGAACTAACAGTCAATTTGGATAAAACAGAATATCTTACTGTTGGGAGCGGGCAAGGTTAGGACTTAGAGTTTGAGTCTGGTGGGGTATCCAGTGTGGAAGCGTTCAAGTACCTTGGTTCACAAGTCAGTAAGAGTGGACAGTGTGACTTGGACATACCTCACAGGATAGGTGAAGTGAGGGTGGCTGGTAGATCATTAAATGGTATCTTTCCTAATCGGCACATCCAGGCGAACAAAGAAAGTATTACTACTTTCTGAGATTGAAAGCATTCTGAATATGGATCAGAGTGTTGGAAATTGAACGAGAGAAGGGGGAAAACTGAGGCTGTCGAAGTGGACGGGTTACGGCGAAGCATGAGAGCGACCCGCTTGGATCGACTGAGATGTAGCAATGGTGATCGATGTTGTAGGACCAGTCACGGACAGGATTGATGCTCGAGCGCTGGGGTGGCGTGGACAAGTCCGACGGATAGAGGAACAACGATGGCCGCAGTATTTGCTCAACTGGTCCCCGCCAAACAGAAGTAGCAAACGGAGGCTGAGGGAAATGTGGAGGGGAACTGTAGCCAAAGCCATGGAAAGGAGTGGTCTACCGGAAGAAGAGTGCAAGGATAGAAGTTTGTGGCACCTGAGAAGAGGAAACTACTGGTAAGTGGAAACGCTTGCTAATATGGAAAAAAATTGTAATTTGATCTCGGCAAGATTTTGCATGCAGTGCCCAGTTGTTTTAACCCGCGACCCGTGTCACTATTACACTCTGTTCAGGACGGCGAGTGAATTATCTGCAGGATGGAAGGGATGGTTTTCAGGGGCGACTAAAATCATAAACTGAAAGGAAACGTCCTTTTTTATTGCAGTTTAGGATTTAAATTTGGAATTGCCGGGACGTACGTACTTACGACGCGTGCCAGTCGTACAGGCAGCGGGGACGGGTGGCTAAAAGCTAAAAGATATTAGAAAGGAACAATGACATTTCGGAGGACAAAGCTGAATAACACAGGCAGATGCGAGTTACAAGAGAGATATAGGCAGATGAAATGATATAATACAAGAGAGCGTCTGCCCTGGATTAGAGCTAAATCACAAAAGAGCCAGAATCTGGAAGCTTAAAACTGCCTATCCTGGAGTAGGAACAATGCATGAGAGACTCAAAAGTGTTTTTCTGCTGACAGACCCTGGAGGCAGTCACGTGATCTCTCTGCGACACCACCTGATTTGTTGTTGTAAGAATGCTGGGCTATGTCGCATCTTAGTACGGGCTCTGTTAATGCCCTTGCACTTCGGTCCATCGGTTCAGCATTCAGATAGTGAAACACGCAGCTGGCTAGAACGACTGGGTACTGAATATAAACATTTAACGAGATGAAAAGGCAATAAAAATTATTAATTATTAGGGGTCTACATTGCGACAGGCAGCAGTGGTTACACATGTTGTGAAATCAGGTGAACATACAACCAACTAATAATGTAAACTGATGTGATTCATTTGATGATTTCAATTGGAACTATTTGCTTACCAGTTACCCTCCACCCCAATATTTTAAGGAATCGAACTCCGATGTATAAAATGGCTTCAGACGTCTGATTACTTTGTAAATGAATTAATCTGTCAAATACTTGACGTTAAGCGTGTGAAACCTTTGAAGTTAAACAGAGTTTAGAAAAGCTATAAAATTATCTTTAAAGTCTGTTGGCAATCGCTACGTGCTCTGATTGTTAAACACCGGAAGAATATATCCACTCCATTTTTTTAAAAAAAAAAAAGCTGGTTAATTGTGCATTTCAGTGTTTATGAGGCCATGTCTCCTGAACTATGTATCGCGCAATGTGTGTAATTTTGCAGGTATATTCAGTGGTATATGGCTACACTGCTTGCAAAATGTGTTGCAAATAGAGTTAGTAGTAAAGAAGAAATAAATTAAAACGTCATGTCTGATGCTCAAGTCTTATTGCATTAACAGGGAAAATGTAGTAAACAGTACAATTGGTTCGCCTCTTACTTTAAGAACAGAAAGCAGAGGGTAATTCTCCGCAATATTGAGAGTGGTAGTGATGTTCAGTCCCAATGGGGCACTGTTAAGTGGGGCGTTCCACAAGGGTCGGTGCTGGGGCCACTGCTGTTTCTTATTTATATAAATGATATGCCTTCTAGTATTACAGGTGATTCCAAAATATTTCTGTTTGCTGATGACACCAGCTTGATAGTGAAGGATCTTGTGTGTAATATTGAAACAGTAACAAGTAATGTAGTTCATGAAATAAGTTCGTGGCTTGTGGAAAATAATTTGATGCTAAATCACAGTAAGACTCAGTTTTTACAGTTTCTAATTCACAATTCAACAAGAACCGATATTTTGATCAGACAGAATAGGCATATTATAAGCAAGACGGAACAGTTCAAGTTCCTAGGCGTTCGGATAGATAGTAAGCTGTTGTGGAAAGCCCATGTCCTGGATCTTGTTCAGAAGCTAAATGCTGCTTTATTTACCATTAGAACAGTATCTGAAACAAGTGACACTTCAACACGAAAAGCCGGCCGGAGTGGCCGAGCGGTTAAAGGCGCTACAGTCTGGAACCGCACGACCGATACGGTCGCAGGTTCGAATCCTGCCTCGGGCATGGCTGTGTGTGATGTCCTTAGGTTAGTTAGGTTTAAGTAGTTCTAAGTTCTAGGGGACTTATGACCGCAGCAGTTGAGTCCCATAGTGCTCAGAGCCATTTGAACCAACACGAAAAGTAGTCTACTTCGCATATTTTCATACGCTTATGTCGTATGGTATTATTTTTTGGGGTAATTCTTCTGATTCAAAAAGGGTATTTTTGGCTCATAAACGGGCTCTTCGAGCTATATGTGGTGTAAGTTCGAGAACGTCTTGTCGACCCCTATTCAAAAATCTGGGAATTCTGACATTGCCCTCACAGTATGTATTTTCTTTAATGTCGTTTGTTGTTAGCAATATTAGCCTATTCGCAAGAGTTAGCAGCTTTCACTCAGTTAATACTAGGCAGAAATCAAATCTGCATGTAGAATGCACTTCCTTGACTCTTGTGCAGAAAGGAGTGCAGTATTCTGCTGCATCCATTTTCAATAAGCTACCACAAGTACTCAGAAATCTTAGCAGTAGCCCAAACTCTTTTAAGTCTAAACTGAAGAGTTTCCTCATGGCTCACTCCTTCTATTCTGTCGAGGAGCTCCTGGAAGAGCTAAAAAGTTAAGCAAATTCCAGTGTTACATTGTTGATTTTCTTCATTTAAACTTACGACTTGTCACTTGAATATGTTTTTTTATATTTCATTTTATCTGTTTCTAATATCGTGTTATAATTTCATGTATTGACACGTTCCATGACCATGGAGACTTCTCCTTAATTTGGCCCCACGGAACAATAAATAAATAAATAAATAAATAAAAACACATTTATCCTTTCATTATTCTGTAAGCCCGTATCAATAAGATGAAATTTGAGAAATGCTTGAAGTCGTGCCTAAAGTTTGTTGGATGCCTCTAAGTGCTCGCACTCTCAAGTAAACAGTGGGAAGGTCGTCAGATCTTCCCTTACCCACAAATCTTGCCGCCTCTGATGAAGGTCAGAATGACGACACCCAGGTCTGGAATTACACGGTTTTCTTCTGGGTGGTTGAGAGAAATATTTCAGGGACACTGCAGCTCAGAATCGACATGAATGGGTCTCAGGATGTGGCATGAGTACGCTAATGATACGACCTTTTCCAAGAGGCAACACATTTCGCTCTCTAAAACGACGGTTTTCGGTGTGATGTGCCACGGAAGTACGTTCTTGGCGACCTTCAACACCCCTGATACCGCCCGGACGATTCAATCCTGCTCTCAAGGCATCATGGGGCTGGTCGCATCCCTTTGACGTGTAGCACAACCGGAGGTTTTGCTCTGATGTGCAGGGTGCAGCTACTATGGACCGTTTAAAACTATTGAACGTAAACTGAACATGATCAGAAGCGGCAAAGGGTGTTTGTGCAGTTTCAGACCTCTTGTTCCGCGCGCTTCTGTGGCTGATGACGCAGAGGTGCGAGATTGACACATGCGTGAATCAAATAGCAAAGGGTCCCCCTAAGGCACCAGTTCGCAAACAACCCTGGGTGCCAAAGGCGCGCTTATGTCGGGCACTGTAAACGTGTTCTTGTGCAGAGATAGCCATTCACTGTTTCTTAAGCGTTGACATGACAGGAAGCCCTTTCGACAACCTTTACATTCCCTGTGCTGTCAGCAGGTGCTAGTTCCGCGAAGTCGTGGCGTTCAGCTGAGTCTGGTCAGAATAGTTGACTGTCACACCAGAATCTAGTAATCATTTGGTGGCTGTCTCCGTAGACAGACGTCTTGGGGGTTCTTAGAAAGACCCTTCACACGTGTGTTGATGTCGCAATGTCGGACCCCCGCCCCCCCCCCCCCAACATCCCCCCTATCCCCCCCCCTCCCCCCACCCCCACCGTTGACTGCACCGCAGGAAACCTGAGGAAGCATAAATATCCTTTGCTGCTCGCTATCATGTTCAAATCTGGGCATATTGTGTTTCACCTATGTGGTGTCACCGCCAGACACCACACTTGCTAGATGGTAGCCTTTAAATCGTCCGCAGTCCGCGGACCCACTATCAGTGATTGCCACTATCAGTGATTGCAGACCGAGCGCCTCCACACGGCAGGTCTAGAGAGACTTCCTAGCACTCGCCCCAGTTGTACAGCCGACTTTGCTAGCGATGGTTCACTGACAAATTACGCTCTCATTTGCCGAGACGATAGTTAGCATAGCCTTCAGCTACGTCATTTGCTACGACCTAGCAAAGCGCCATTACCAGTTACTATTGATGCTGTAAAACATGTACCGTCAAGAGCGATGTTCACCATTTACGGATTAAAGTTACGTATTCCAACAGCTACGTCCTTTTTTTGCTAAAGTCTAACTTCCTTGTCCTGTTCCAGACCTCACGCCAGCCTGCGTGAGTTAAAACGCGTGCCTTTTGGCTTCCTCTCATAGTGGGTTGGCTCTCTTGGCAATCCACAACAACCTATGACAAAGAAGCCAAAAAGTTTTGACCTAACGAGGAAACTTTGGTGCCACCTCAACAGGTTAAGGACTGGACATGGTTGTTGTAGCTACTTCAGGTACAAATGGGGCTGGATCAGTTCACCAATGTGTGAATGTAATCAAGAAGTGTAGACAATTGAACATTTAGTCCAACGCTGTCCACTTCACTCATACTCTGGAATAGCCTATGACTTGTTCACTCTCACACCAAGCTTAATTAACTGGTTGAAGAACACGGACTTTAAGCTTTCATCTTGTCTTATATTATTTCCTTAATTATGTTTCATCATGTCTCTCTATTCTTCTCCTCCCTTCACCATCAGTCTCCCTCATACTCCCTGCTGCTAGCACTCCTATCTAAAATCTGTCTCTCCAATAATGTCTAATTATAACAGTACTTATGATCTACGAATATAAACTCTATATGTACGTATTTTTCCAGCTGTGCCTTTGTAATTGTTTATTTCACTTTTTGTACTAGATGTAGTTTAACATGCCTACTAAAACATATGAATGTAAAATAAGTAGAATGCCTGGTTAGATGTAAGAGAGGGCCTGATGGCCCTAATCTTGCCACGTTAAATAAATAAATAAATAAATAAATATTGAATGAAATCATTTACCTTATATCAACTGTATATTGCATAAAATCACAATAAGAATAAATAAATAAAATCATGTTCAAATTTCGGCGAATGGTTTTGAACAGTTCCTACTGCTCCCACCCTCTACATCAAACCAAAAACTGCGGTCGCGCTACGTGCCAAAGAGGTAGCATCACCTTCAGTGGGATTGCAGGTCCACAATTTCCTTACAAAAGCTCAGAATCGTCCCGGGGTGTCAGCAGAGTAAAAAGTCGTCAAAACGTCACCCCGTTGCCTTCCGCAATGCTGAAATGTCGTTTTCGACAGCGAAATGTCTGCTAATCAACGGCCCCACCGTGTCATCCCTGACACCTTTTCGTGTCGGTTTTGAGCGGCGGTGAGTCCGAAATGTTTTACTCCGCCACCCATCAAAAAACCGCAAGATTTCAACCCTGAGCGTCGCGATTCTAATCTTCATCAAAGAAGTGCCGTGTAAAGGGCTGAAATGCGAGTAAGAGGGGTTTTAACGACGTGGCCAACGTGTGACACGTTCACGTTGGTGTTGCGAAAGTGGTGAAATTTGGCGCCAGCGTGACATCACTAGCCGACCTCAGACGCCATATGAACTTCCGAGCTCTGTCCTTTTCCTCACATTTGTCTACACGTTGCTATTTGAAGCGTCGCCGAGTCCCAGGGCGAAATCGCAGGGTGCCACCCTTTGGCGCCCTTACAGAAGAATATTGGGGGCATCTATGAGCCAAACGTCGAACGTTTGTGTCGCAGTGGGAGACAGTTACGGAGTTTAAAAGAGACTCTTTAATTGTGTGTCACATTGTAGACAGTCGTCAACTATACTTTTCAAACCCCTTCTTTATCGTCAGAGAAACGGGTCTCGTGACAAGACATACGCAATATCAATGCTTTTGCCTTTTCGTTTTGTTCTTCCATTGAAAATAAAACATGATAAAAGTTGTTTCATTTATATTTGTCATGATTCCCTGTACGTCATAAAATGCTGGTACATTTTCTCTCACGCGCCCTACGTTAGCATACGCTCAGTCTTGTTTATGAACCACTAGTAGAAATCCTTCGGTGACAGAAGAAATATTGAATTTAATTGATGAAAGGAGAAAATATAAAAATGCAGTAAATGAAGCAGGCAAAAAGGAATACAAACGTCTCAAAAATAAGATCGACAGGAAGTGCAAAATGGCTAAGCAGGCATGGCTAGAGGACAAATGTAAGGATGTAGAGGCTTATCTTACTAGGGGTAAGATAGATACTTCCTACAGGAAAATTAAAGACACCTTTGGACAAAAGAAAACCACTTGTATGAATTTCAAGAGCTCAGATGGAAACCCAGTTCTAAGCAAACAAGGGAAAGCAGAAAGGTGGAAGGAGTATATAGAGGGACTATACAAGGGCGATGTACTTGAGGGCAATGTTATAGAAAGGGAAGAGGATGTGGATGAAGATGAAATGGGAGATATGATACTGCGTGAAGAATTTGATAGAGCACTGAAAGACCTAAGTCGAAACAAGGCCCGGGAGTAGTCAACATTCCATTAGAACTACTGACAGCCTTGGGAGAGCCAGTCCTGACAAAACTCTACCACCTGGTGAGCAAAATGTATGAGACAGGCGAAATACCCTCAGACTTCAAGAAGAATACAATAATTCCAATCCCAAATAAAGCAGGTGTTGACAGATGTGAAAATTACCGAACTATCAGTTTAATAAGTCACGGCTGCAAAATACTAACGCGAATTCTTTACAGACGAATGGAAAAACTGGTAGAAGCCGACCTCGGGGAAGATCAGTTTGTATTCCGTAGAAATATGGGAACACGTGAGGCAAAACTGACCCTACGACTTATCTTAGAAGCTAGATTAAGAAAAGGCAAACATACGTTTCTAGCATTTGTAGACTTGGAGAAAGCTTTTGACAATGTTGATTGGAATACTCTCTTTCAAATTCTGAACGTGGCAGGGGTAAAATACAGGGAGCGAAAGGCTATTTACAATTTACACAGAAATCATAAGGAGTTATAAGAGTCGAGGGACATGAAAGGGGAGCATTGGTTCGGAAGAGAGTGAGACAGGGTTGTAGCCTCTCCCCGATGTTATTCAATCTGTATATTGAGCAAGCAGTAAAGGAAACAAAAGAAAAATTCGGAGTAGGTATTAAAATTCATGGAGAAGAAATAAAAACTCTGAGGTTCGCCGATGGCATTGTAATTCTGTCAGAGACAGAAAAGGACTTGGAAGAGCAGTTGAACGGAATGGAGGCCGGCCGGAGTGGCCGTGCGGTTCTAGGCGCTTCAGTCTGGAACCTCGCGACGGCTACGGTCGCAGGTTCGAATCTCGCCTGGGGCATGGATGTGTGTTATGTTCTAGGGGACTGATGACCTCAGCTGTTAAGTCCCATAGTTCTCAGAGCCATTTGAACCATTTTGAATGGAATGGACAGTGTCTTGAAAGGAGGATATAAGGTGAACATGAACAAAAGCAAAACGAGGATAATGGAATGTAGTCGAATTAAGTCGGGTGATGCTGAGGGAATTAGATTAGGAAATGAGACACTTAAAGTAGTAAAGGAGTTTTGTTATTTGGCGATAAAAATAACTGATGATGGTCGAAGTAGAGAGGATATAAAATGTAGATTGCCAATGGCAAGGAAAGCGTTTCTGAACAGGAGAAATTTGTTAACATCGAGTATAGATTTAAATGTCAGGAAGTCGTTTCTGAAAGAATTGTATGGAGTGTAGCCATGTATGGAAGTGAAACAAGGACGATAAATAGTTTGGACAAGAAGAGAATAGAAGCTTTCGGAATGTGGTGCTACAGAAGAATGCTGAAGATTAGATGGGTAGATCACGTAACTAATGAGGAGGTATTGAATAGGATTGGGGAGAAGAGGAGTTTCTGGCACAACTTGACTAGAAGAAGGGATCGGTTGGTAGGACATGTTCTGAAGCATCAAGGGATTACCAATTTAGTATTGGAGTTCAGTGTGGAGGGTAAAAATCGTAGAAGGAGACCAAGAGATGAATACACTAATCAGATTCAGAAGGATGTAGGCTGCAGTAGGTACTGGGAGATGAAGAAGCTTGCACAGGATAGAGTAGCATGGAGAGCTGCATCAAACCAGTCTCAGGACTGAAGACCACAACAACAACAACCGGAACGTGCTAGCAAAGTGGCGTTCGAAATATTAATTGAAATTGTTTGGCAAATCACTTGTGTGTGACCTGTTGCAGTAGATAATTGATCGCGTCGTTCCAGTAATACGTTACTGGCGTGTGTGTTGCACTTCATGAGCTCTTCGCGGGTGGAACTACTTGTGACAGTGCCGTAAGGGGTCGCACAAAAATTATACTCACTGCTATGAATTACGTATCAGAGAAATGAAACGCAGAATTAAGCAATGTCAACTATAGTGTCACAACTACGGCGCACAGTATGACATGATCCCCAAATTTGGCAGCGAGAGGAATCAAAATATTAGCTGTTCGCCTTCCAGTGATGTCTACCGGGTCAGTGGTACAGAGTCATGACTAGTGGTCTTGTGGTAAATCTAGTTCTTGAGAAACTAGAGGCTACGGGACCGAATTCCGATAGGACCACGTAACTTTCCAGTCTGCCTTTAAAGTAGTGGTTGCCTATCGCCGATGTGAGGAATTACCAGGAACGATACCTGGATCAGATTCCGCATTAAACTGTAGGTCCCTTTTCCCCAGTCAGATAAACGGTAGGTTAGCAGACGCAAGTTCCTGAATTGGCGTCCAATTCAAAGATTTGCATCCGACCATTTGAGCCACACGAAATTGTTGTTAATAGTTCTACGGAGGCGGGCCGCCGAGAAAGTACTTCGAAATTAATTCGGTGACTGCGAATTCTTCGACATAAACTGTTTTACATACAGAGATGCTATCCAATAATGGCATATGAGAATTTGCGCTTGACCGGCACTCGAACAGGAATTTTCCTCTTATCGCGAACGTCGCCTCAACTACTTCGGGTATTCGTGCACGTTTCAATGGGCCAACCCAACCTTTCATATGTTACACTGTCTACATCATTATATCGTAGTCCACTAAATTCATCACCTAATGCTCGCAACATTACTTGGTTTTCCTCAACAGGGAGATGAGACAACGAGAAATGAACTCCATCGATGTTGCCGACGTACGTCCGCGCAGCCTCGTAATATTTACACGCATGTGCGAAAGAACAGACACTGTTTGCATCCAGCGAATTAACTTCGAAGTATTTCATACAGTTGTGGATCGTCAAAATTATCTTTTGTTTCAGATTTTCATGCAAGCCAAGAAAATTTGGGTGTAACTTACTGGTACTGAAGATACACCTGCTCCCGTAAAACGATGATATAGACCTTATTTAATGATCCATAAACAGAAATAACAATTTCAAATAACATTTAAACTAGTTTCCAGACAAAAATTAAGCTCAATTGGCGACGCTCGCCTGTAGTCAGTTAGATACTTTTATAAAAATATATTATCTCTTACTATATGTGTACGAGCAAAGTGTTCCGCGATGCTATTGTGATACCCTGAACTTATCTAACATTATCTATACGAGTGAGTATAGAAAACACTTGGCATGGCAACTGCATGGAAACAGATACAATTTTTAGTATTCCGATTTTCCTGTAGTCACAAGTCTTACCGAATTCACATTTTTCCAAAACAACCTGCCTGGATAACAGTATTGTCAAATCAAATAAACCTGATTGCCACTGCTCTGACGAAGATCTCAATATTTATTAAACGTATGTGCCTGTGAGATCTTATCTTATGCATCTGCAGAAAGGCGCAACAAATTTGACTCCTATGATTTGGAAGTTATGCACTGACAGAACTGAGAAGTTAATTAACGGCTCACCTTCTGACTGCTAACGCCCCTCCGTATTCGTCCTGGTCTTCACGGTTTTCTCGAAATTTTGCTCAATGGAACAGAACCTTCCGTGTTGTTCGCAGTCCGACTCGTCTCAAACTGTTGCTAAGCAACGGCGTGGGCCGTTGGAGAAACCCTTTGACAGATGCAACACTTCGTGGTTTGTGTTTTTTATTCTATGAAGATATACGTAACATAGTCATCGTACGATTAAGGAAACTATTCAGTGTTAGAAAGCAGAGGCGTAAGTAGTATGTGGCGTCCAGGGCAATGTCTTTGAGCACAAGGTCAGGGAAAAGAAGGAAAAAGAGGAAAAAAATAAGGAAAAACTGAAATGGGAAGGAAACAAAAAAAATTAGTAAAATTTGATTAGTATTAAAAAGCGGAACGCTCCATAATGTCCTGCAAAATTATATTTATTTTTTGTTACGAACCGTCTTTCGGTTTCTCAGGCCATCTTCAGGTGACAACTCAATGTCGAAAAACACAGATACAAATAATGTGCGACTCACACACATGTTATTCCTTCAAAAGATACATAAATGAAAATTTTGTACATAGGAGAACATTAAAATAATTACATTTACAAAAAAAGGGGTGAGCAAAGTTTATCTGCAAATACATTTAATAAATAATGAGAAACAACGAGAATTTACGTTCTGAATTTAGTGTTCGTAAAAAAAACTTAATTTAACAAAGGGGAAAATGGAAATTGAGTCTCGTCACTTAATGCTAGGCTGATATTCTGTGTCACGTGTTTGTTGATTTCGGTATTTCCGATAAGATCATCTTTCTGCTTCTCTTAACAGAACAAAACTTCACACTCTACATCAATGGTTTTGTGCTAAAAGAAGATCAGCAAAGATCATAGCTACTGATATGGTGATCCACACAGCCACAAGTATGCAGCTTTGCACACAATGGCGCATAGCCTCATACCTGTTCCGTTATCTAAATGACATTATCAGACAGAGCTACTAACCATCAAACATATCGTTTTCAGCAATAGTTATAGCTCTGCCCTGATTGATAATATCCTATGAAAAAAGAAAAAGAATAAAAGTACATGACTTTTGTACTCTGGGCAAAAGGTGTCACCCAGTAGTTACAAACCCGGTGTAAACATCCATACTTTGTTAAAATTTCAGGGCTGCATAGCCTGTGGGCCGTAGTTTGATGATTCCTATTTTAGAGGAAAGGGGAAGCGGGGAGAGGGGGGGGGGGGGTGGCGGGCGGATAGAAGTAGAGAGGAAGGGAGAACATCTGTGAGGTGTGACAAATAAGACTTGATACTTCTGGCACCACTGAGGATACATCTTTAATAGTGCATTAGTGTGCAATTGTTTTTCTACCATTTAATAATACTGGGACAGAATCTTGTGTATGTGGTGCCTGACGTGGTAAGACGATAACTTTTAATAAACCTTCCCTCTAATAATATTTCCGCTTTGTCTACGGTACTGGCCTCATTTGTACTGATCATGCGGACCATGTGGGAATCGCAGTTAGATCTTAAAGCGATGTTAAAGGTCTCGAAGGAATGTAATGAACTGCTTGGCGTCTTTAATCCATGTATTTTGTTACCGAACAGTTTTCGACCTTTGTGTCGGTTCGCGGTGAGGTGCTGTTGACTGTTTTGTGCTGCTACAATAAGGGACTAGGTATTCAGCCTTAGGGAGAGTATTAAGTGACGTAGACGATATTTCATAATGGGTGGCGTTATTTTATTCACCGCGTTAGCGTTAGTCAAATTAACAAAACCACGATCATGAAGTGTATGGGCACAACGGTCGATAATCCACATACAGTATAATCCACGTATGTTACAAGAATGCTCATCGTGCACAGTAAGCGTTAAATGACCTTCTTACACCGCCCGGAAACCCACGTCAATAAGCAAACACACTGCTGCCGACAAGGCAAGCAGACACCGGCGAGGATCACTTCTTGCGTCATCGTTCGTAACACACGACAACGCATGAAGTGATTCGGACTGATAACATTTTTTTTTATTATTTTACAAATGCTATGGTCAAGTTATTAAAGTTAGTATGTCGTACTGAATACATTAATGAGACATTTTACCATTCTGAATATCCACATTTAACATACTTTTTAATTAGAAGACAGAGCATAAGGTATAGGCTTTGGCGGATAAGCCATTCTGCAGGAGACATTAAGGCTGCAGCATGCGCCACTGGTTCCATTTCAGCTAAATACAGCTCACCAAACTGCAGTGACGTGCACAGAGAGACTTCTGGCTACTTTCCTTGGTCGCTGACACCGATCAGTATATTTTTATGACATCTGCTGCCTGCTACAACACGGAAGATGATATAGGTGACAATAACGCAATCACGACTGCAAGGGACAGAAATGTTACAGTATAAATGAAATGATATTCAGTTGATTCTACTTGCGTGTGATATGATTCCAAACACTGACGTAAGCACAAGGGCAGTTCGTAGAGAAGAAAGGCATACTCCTACTACAAGAACATGTCTTCCTGAAAACGCCCCGTTAGTTGTATGTGAATCGTCACTGATCCACTTTGCACACAGGAAACGTCAGTGAGGAGAAAAAGAGTGTGTGTGCCAGAACGGTATGAATACACCAAAGGTGCCTCTTGAGAACAGCTAATCAAAGGAGCCTGGCTGTCTTTGAAGGCACTTTCCCACGACCAGAATTACGCGGTAAACAAACAAAGAAATTTTAATCCCAACATGTTTCTTGGGAAATTAGTTTGGCACAAACAAGGCCTAGTACAAGCCACAAGTTCATCTCGCCTCCTCCGCTTGGCTGGAGGGCGTAACGCAGATGAACCAAGGCCGATAAATCACGAGGGAAACAAAGAGCAGGTGATTTCAGAGCTCTTTTGCTACTTTATTAACGTTTAGATCATTTAATTCACAGTCTGTTGTAATTTCTGCCGAAATGCCTGGTAAGACGCTATTCATATTCTTTTGACTATTACGCTTATGTTAAGGTATAACATGGCTACCAGATGATCAACATTAAAATGTTCTGAAAGCTGGATTTTTTTATTGATTACTTTTTAGTTTCACGACTACATTTTATTGTAGTTAATTGTTTTATGCTACATATTAATGCTGATTGTCTTCTGACACTCAACTGTATCCAATTTTATGATGTTATGAATTATGCTGCGTACTTTTTATACTACACGACCACACATGATTATGTGCCAAATGATTTTAGTGTAGGAAATTTTAATCCATTTTAGTGCTTATTACACATTATGTTACCTTTCGATTAATTGTTATTTATGTGTATTCATTATATTTGGTTATGTTCAACCATTTTATGATAATTCCTATCCCATATGGCTTCTTCCAACGTTTTGAGTTTCCAGTTTTGTGCTTTCAAGATGTCCAGTGACCTTTGGCTCATCATCACTAGACGGTCTTTCGTTTCGATGCAATCACGTCACGACTCGTACGTCCATTACAACATTTACTGGCGTTCATCACCTATAGCGGCATCTTTTACAGACGACGGCGTCCAACTCGTATTTTGGCGGTATACATCAGAGCAAATTAGCTTACCACGCCTATTTTCATTCTCTGCTTTCGTATGGCATCATATTCTGGGGTAACTCATCACTGAGTAAAAGAGTGTTGATAGCACAAAAGCGTGTAATCAGAATAACTGCTGGAGCTCATCTAAGATCATCCTGCAGACACTTATTTAAATAGGTAGAGATCTTCACTGTAGCCTCACAATATGTATTTTCAGTTATGAAATTTGTTACTAACAATCCGAACGAACTCAAAAGTAATAGCAGTGTACATGGCTACAACACTAGGAGAAACTCAAGGTTAAATCTAACTTTGGCTCAGAAGGGGGTAAATTATGCTACCAGAAAAGACTTTGGTCACTTACCTAATAGCATCAAAAGTCTGAAAGATAGCCATACAGCATTTAAAAGGGAATGAAAAGAATTTCTTAATGGCAACTCCTTCTACTCATTAGATGAATTTTTGGAGATAGTAAGTGGGTAATTTCCCCAACGCCGCCCCCCCTCCCCCCCCCCCCCCCAAAATATTGAGTGTCATGTAATATTTTGTGTAATGTAGTATCTTGTATAGACACCTTTTATTAACCTGTCACGTTCCACATCATTACGAAGTGTCGTATTCGTGATCTATGGAACAAGTACTAATCTAATCTAACAATGGGCCCTCGTTAACTTCCGTTCCATGTCAGTTAATACAGTGCTTAGTCACTGAGGCCTCTTTGGTTTCTGTAGACTGAATAAGTGACATTCTATACACCACTGCCATGGCTATCCATGGCTTCTCCTCGATTACTGTGGTATCACATATTGATACCATCCCACTGACATCGCGAAGTTGGCAACGATATTGCAAGTTTCCATCAGATACAGATCGCGAACGCGTGGGATCTGGTGGAACCAATGGTCAACTCCCACTGACAAAGGGAGGCCGCCAATTGTGAAATTCAGATTCGATTCATACTGCGCATAGTTAAAGCTCATGGCCAGAAGTGTAATGTGGCAAAGCACCAAGATGCACTTCTCAGCCGTTGTCGAGAAAATCGACAGTTAAAAGAAACCGTTATGGTGAAATAATCTCTATGATCAATAATTTTCTGCAGCGTCGTGGCGCAGCGGTAAGCGCTCGGGTTCGTAATCCGAAGGTCGCCGGATCGAATCTCGCGCCGTGCAGTTTTTTTTTATTATTAGTTTTTTGTAATCTATTAATGAATTACTTATGCATGTTGGTGAAGGTGGATCGCTCTCCAATTGTACCGCCTCCATTTTTCCGTTTGTTTAACAGGGTGTACCAAAGCTCTCCCGTCCGCACTGATTTTCGACGATGTTATAACTTGCGCTAGGGACCGCATCTACCTTCTTTCGAAGTTAGCAGGCAACTAGGCTGTTATGCGGCGGCTCGTTTTGGCCCATTCAACATCTGTCCTTCAAGTGTAACGAGCGAGTAACGGAGTTTATATTTCATACCTGCCACAGCAAATTTGTGTTCGTGGGGTCTCTGTTCTAATTCGAACGTTTGACTTACGCTATACGTATTCGTTTCGGAATATCGTTTCTACGTCTTCCGTTAACCATACGTGGTTAACATTATGAAGACAAGTAATAACATTTGTGAAATACAACTTTGTTCCCGGAAAACATAATGATGTTCGAAGTCGCCAGTTTTTCCACGAAAAACGACTTTCAGCAACTTATTATATGCATAATTGTTGCAACTGATTGCCGGGAATTGTATATACATACATACATACATACATACACACACACACACACACACACACACACACACACATATATATATATATATATATATATATATATATATATATATATATATATATTACAAAAAACAAATACTAAAAAAAAAGTTGCATGGCGCGAGATTCGATCCGGCGACCTTCGGATTACGCACCCGAGCGCTTACCGCTGCACCACGACGCTGTAGAAAATTATTAATCGTAGAGAGTATTTCACCGCAACGGTTTCTTTTAACTGTCGATTTTCTCGACAGCGGCTGAGAAGTGCATCTTGGTGCTTTGCCACATTACACTTCTGTCCATGAGCTTTTATTATGCGCAGTATGAATCGAATCTGAATTTCACAATTGGCGGCCTCCCCTTGTGAGTCATACGTCCAGCGGCTGCGTAACGTGAGCGCCCTCTGCCGCCGCAATATAGCATGGCAGTCCACTCGTACCTGGAGCCTCTTTGCTATGTGACGCTACACGGATACTGGCTAGTCGCAGCTCCGACGCCATAGTTTGCCCTCAGTTCAGAAACATTCTTCCTTGTTGACATTGAGATCTGGACTGTGTTTCTTGCTGCATTATTCGTAATGAGTCCTCATACACTTGGACAAATAAGTTAAGTACACCTTCTGTTTACTGTGCTAACTTGTTCGTTAATCATTTCCGTTCCTGTCCAGCTTTTCTGCGATGGCAGTTGTTGCACCACTCTGTAGCCCGCCGCTGCTTACCACTGTGTGCAAAGTCAGAGGAAACAGTTACCTTTATCGGTCTTATGACATCAGGTCCGCACAGAAAGCAGCTACTGTTCGTGGAACCTGTTGTCATTCGTTCACTGTTACAATAATTATAGAGCTGTTGCTAAACTACTTTATTCGACAGTAAGTTTTGTTTTCATTATCCAAAGAATTATACCGTATGTATTAATATGTATTTTATGTTATAATCACTTAGGTACACTTCTTTTGTCACACTTCTCTGTGTATTGTATCTTAATGATTGTTATTGACATCAGGTGGAAGACAGTGGATGGAGCCTGCTCTATTTAAGCCGTTGCTTCCTTGCTGTAACCAGCAGTTCACATCCATGTCCCACACATAGCGTTCCTGTTCTGTCTCTCTGCCTCTACCTGCCACCTTTGAGTATATCTTCAATTAATTACTGTTGTTACTTTTAAAATTAAGTTACAGTCCTTGCCTCTCTCTAAGTCCCTAATTTTATTGCAGACTATGGTCTGGTGATAATCTAAAACAGATAATAACCAGTCATCATTTTTAATTAACGTGTTTATGGGATGAAGACTGCCTTTCAATTTTTATTAAATGTGGTGAATTAAGAAGCTGTGACAATTCAACAATGTGCATGTACCACACGCTATTTTGTCAAGGCTACCACTTGTATCACATACTGAGCTACGACATATCCTGTCTAATGTGCAACAACTTTGCCAAAAACTTTTAGAATAATCATTAATGAGAACTACCTCGCCTAGTACCTATTCAAAATGTTTCCTGTCCCACCCACTACTATCATCTCATCCTCACTTGTCAAATTCCTACATATAGGACTTAAGTCCTCTTGACTCAACCCTGCACTAGGTTTGACCTGATACTCTGACTCTAGCATTCCCTGCAATTAACGGCTCACACTCGGCCCATTACAATTCCTTGCAGCAATACTTTCCTCTTACTAACATTCTTCACACTCCTAAGCTTCCAGCCCGCATCTCGTGGTCGTGCGGTAGCGTTCTCGCTTCCCACGCCCGGGTTCCCGGGTTCGATTCCCGGCGGGGTCAGGGATTTTCTCTGCCTCGTGATGGCTGGGTGTTGTGTGCTGTCCTTAGGTTAGTTAGGTTTAAGTAGTTCTAAGTTCTAGGGGGCTGATGACCATAGATGTTGAGTCCCATAGTGCTCAGAGCCTCCTAAGCTTCCTGATCACTGCGTTTGCTCCTTATTTCCTATCTCGCTTCTACATGAGGCTCCTCTCCACTGAACTCTAGCAACTGTTTACTTTTATTATTTTTTTATTTTATTTATTTATTTATTTTTTGGTGCACAACTTTATTCTCTTCCTCCCTGCCTCTCTGTCGCTGACAGTTCGTAACCACACTCCACCCCTCTGTTATCCATAATCCTGACCAGTTCATTCCTTGCATCCTCCAACTGCGCCCGAAGGGCACATACTTTCCCTTCCTGTTTCTTGATCAAATTATTCATTCTGCGTATCATGTAGTTCCAGGAGAGGGCCTCTCTGGCATTCCAAGTAAACCCCATTGTGCGCTCGTCCTCCCCACCCATATGAAACCATTTCCCAACAGATACATAGTAAATCCTACTTCTCACTACACTACGAAAACTCCCACACCGTCCACCCAGTGTCATAGCTTTTAAACGGAGAATCAAAGAAGTAAGAAGACATGCGTATGATAGATTACATAGATATTAGAGAATATATAACGTTCTCGAGTTCAGTAATGCTGGCTGTATCTAAACAAATGGTAATAATAACGTAAAACATTCACCTGCTACCTTTTATGTACAGGTCTAGGTGCAATATGACAATAGATTTAATTAGTTTTTACTTGTGTGTAAATGGATTAAATTTAACTGATTTATTTACTAAGATTATTCTGAATTTATCCCCTAGATCAAAAATGGTTCAAATGGCTCTGAGCACTATTGGACTTAACTGCTGAGGTCATCAGTTCCCTAGAACTTCGAACTACTTAAAACTAACCAACCTAAGGACATCACACACATCCATGCCCGAGGCTGGATTCGAATCTGCGACCGTAGTGGTCGCCCGGTGTGGTGGTTTTACGTATCATCAACAGGGAAAAATACAATGAATATGGATGATATGATACTCTATGGCATTCTGCGGTTTGAATTCACTCTGATATTTAGCAGTTGCATTGATTTGATTTTGTAAATGATACTGACAATATTATACACATGTATAATTCAATATTCGTACTACAACTTCTCCCGGATAATTGTTTTGTCAAATTGCACAAGAATTCCACCTGACGTAGTGTAATAATGTTGACTGTAAGTTGTGTTCATATCACTAAAATTACAGATCGTACATCAGAGCTTTTATAATTTTTTGTCTTCGATGGATTTAATTATTCTTAGCAAATTGATCATGAAAAGGAACCACGGAATACCACCCGCACACAACACTGACGTATGCTACCAGAAATTTTTTTCTCCGTGGTTCGTGCGTAGTTTAATTTTGGCCTCATACATAAGCAATGAAATCTTGTTCAACAATAAATACCATCAGCACTGTTCTTAGTAGATGCAGTCTGATTCGATTAATTTTTTTTTTATACGTAGAGTTCAGTACCACCGGTGCACATTTATTTCTTATACATCGGAATATTGTTTGCAGTTTCAAGTAATTTAAATTTGCCGCTGAGATAAAAGTTAAGATGGCGGCCGACAAAAGATAGAGGATTTCTTTTTTAATTAAGATTTTCCTTTGCTCAATAAATAATTAATCATTTAAACTGATGCCACCAAAAAAATTATTAGTACTTTTTTGCAAATTAGTTTAACACAAACACTTGATATTTCGACCAAAAGTACAGACGAAGTTGCTATATAATCGCAACTAACAATGGCTGCGCTTCTTGCAGCTATGATAAAACAATTAATACAAAATTGTAATTAAAAGAGGAAGTGATTTTTCAATAATTAATCATAAATAGTTTTAACGCATTTGGCTCTATTTGTTTTGTACCAGCAAATGAACATAAAACTACAATAATTTTACGTTAAATGTTTTATATTCAACAGACCTCAAATCGATTCGCGTCTTGCGTTGGCGACGTGCATTAGAAGAAGATGACAAAAGGGTACAGAACAAAAGAAAAGAATGACATAGATTAACAAAGAATGTAAGACAAATATGGTCTCTGTTTTACATAATTATCATCTTTTTAGGAAATAATTACATAATTGAATAAATATTAGTGAGATACGTAATTTTCCACACGTTCATATTCCACTCGTCACATTATAAGTAAAAAAATATATATATCGTGGATGTTATACGGGTTCCAGACTGTAGCGCCTAGAACCGCTCGGCCACCCTGGCCGGCTATCCCCTAGATCATTAAGCCTAGATCGCGAGTATTGGGAATTCAAGGCAACACGAGATATTTCCTAAAATAGCTTTGTGAACAGTCTAAACTTTACTTTTCTTACAGTAATAGATACCATAGCGTGTACTGGCTCTAAAATATGTTGAAATCAACAACTAAAAACTCTTAATAGACTTATAGTTATAAACGGCAAATACATGTGTGTGTCACTCATCGGCCACCTTGTCGTATTGTATTATTCTTACTTATTTAAATTATCATGTAATTATTGGACAAAGTAAACTTAATCTGCTGTTATATTAAATATCTTTAGTCATTTAGCTGACAAATGATACAAACCTTATATGTGAGGCTTTGAACCTACCAAAATTATGCATTAATTACAATCCTCCCCACAGGATGCGGATGATCATTGAGCTACGAGGGTTTTCTCAAGATAAGTTTTTGGCATTACATGTCATGCATATCACTCGATCAACTTTGCCACTTCGCTGACGCGAGATGCAACTGTCTGCCGCTAGAGGGCTCTAAACTGTAGCTTATAACATGGCGATGTGTGACGCAACAGTGTCGGTGTACTGCGAGAGACCGAGAAAACTGAAAAAAAAGCAGGAATTCGAAGAGTTAGTCCACACACTGAGCAGCCTATCCTTCAGCATGACAATACCAGACCACATACAAACACTGTGAGATCTGCAATAGTCCGACGCCTTGGGTTCACTGTCATACATACAGTCCCGACTTGGTCCCACCAAATTTTCATCTGCTCCTCAAACTTGAACAACGCCTTCGACGACTTCATCCCTATAGTGATGGAGCAGTGCAAGCCGAGATGTGTTTGTGGATCCGTCAGTAGAGTCAAACATTCTACAGTGATAGTATCAACAATCTGGTCTCCCGTTGGTTCGTCGCAGGAGTGACTATGTAGGGATATAAATATGTAGAAATGAATAATAAAGACGCTGAAGGTTAACAAAGTCTGTTTTATTTAAAAAGCCTTAAGAACTTTCACATAAAAATTTCGAAGGCATTACTTTTCAGCACGTCCTCGTAGATGTCTTGTGAGCGGGATATTTAGTCGCAAAGAAACCACATGCTGGGCCCGGGGTGAGGGCTGAAGAACAATGAGCAGTTAGTTCTGTTAATTTGCGGGGATTAAACAAGTTGAAGCAGTAAAACAAAATATATTTGCTGATAGCGGGATTCAGTCCGAAATGTGGTGTCAAGCTTATCACACTATGACTGCATTACCGAACTAAACTTGTCGTACAAAATGCTGTAATATTCACGTACATGAATACTTTGTAAATCACACTTAAGTTCCTGGTAGAGGAATCTTCGAACCATCTTCACAATTAGTCTCTATTATTCCGATCTCGAACAGCATGGAAAAAAAGAACGTCTATATCTTTCCGAGCAATTTCTGATTTCCCTTAGTTTGATACGATGATACTTTCGTCTTTTACGTCGGCGTCAATAAACTATTTTCGCATTCGGGGGAGAAAGTTGGTGATTGAAATTTCGTGAGATGATTCCGCCGAAACCAAAAACGCCTTCGTTTTAATGATGTCCATCCTAAATTCTGTGTCGTATCAGTGATTCTCTCTCCTCTGTTTCACGATAATACAAAACGTGTTGCTCTTTTTGAACTTTCTCGATGTACTCCGCAAATCCTATCTAGTAAGGATCCCACAACGCGCAGCAGTTCTCTGAGAGAGGACAGACAAGCGTAATATAGGCAGTCTCTTCATTACATTTGTTACATTTTCTAGATCTCCTGTCAATAAAACGCAGTCTTTGATTTACCTATCCCACGACGTTTTCTATTTGTTTTTTTTTTTTTTTTTTTTTTTTTTTATTTTAAGTTGTTTGCAAATGTAATTCCTACATATTTAATGGAATTTCCGGCCTTTAGATTTGACTGATTTTTCGCAACCGAAGTTTAACGGATTCATTCTAGCGCTCATGTGGATGACCTCACACTTTTCGTTATTTAGGGTCAATTGCCAATTTTCGCACCATACAGATACCTTTTCTAAGTCGTTTTGAATTTTTTTTTATCTTCTGATGGCTTTACTAGACGATAAACGACAGCATCTTCTGCAAACAACCTAAGACGGTTGCTTAGATTGTCTCCTAAATCGTTTGTATAAATAAGGAACAGCAGATGGCCTACAACACTGCCTTGGGAACTCCAGATATTAGTCCTGTTTTGCTCGATGACTCTCCGTCAGTTACTGCGAAATGTGACCTCTCTGACACGAAATCACGAATCCAGTCACATTAGCTGAGATGATATTCCATAAGCACGCAGTTTCACAACAAGCCGTTTGTGTGGCACAGTGTCAAAAGTCTGCTGGAAATGAAGAAATACGGAATAAATTTGAAATCCTTTGTCAGTAGCACTCAACACTTCGTTTGAATAAAGAGCTAGTTCTGTTTCACAAGAACGATGTTTTCTAAACCCGTGTTGACTGTGTGTCAATAGACAGTTCTCTTCGAGGTAATTCACAGTGTTCGAACGCTATATATGTTCCAAAATCCTGCAGCAAATTGACGTTAATGAAGTAGGCCTCTAATACAGTGGATTTCTCCTATTATCTTTTACTTTTATTACTCTTCCACTCGGGGATATACTACCTTTTGCTTAAAAAAATCGGTTTTTTTATATTGCATTTTTGGATTCATGAAAGTGTTTAGAATACACCCCTGAAAAGTTTTTTCCGAATACGGAACGGAAATGTATCTTGTTCGCGGTTGATCAAAAAAATCCATCTGCCTGAAATCGGACTTTTTCACGCACTAGTTTGTTTCTTTCGGAGGACGAGTTATTGTACCGGTGCCTTGGAGGAAACACAAAAAATTCAAATGAAAGTTTGAACGCATGTGTTTGGAAGTTAGCCCCCAAGCATTTGCATTGTGGCGGGAAGACTGTGGAGATTGCGAGTTTCCTGGCAGTGAGCAGCTTCAACGAGGCGTATGCAGCAATTCTGAAGACCACGACAACGATGGACGTCACACTGGGACTCTATTCGACGCAGTTCGCCAAGCATTGGGACGGCCACCGGGTTCAAGCGGCCAAAAACCGCTTCTCACCGTCCGTACGAGCGGCTCTGGAGCAGCGCAGGATGCACCATATCGAGCAGAGCGCCCTCTATGAGCAAGAGGAAGGACTATTTTATGGACCTGGAACAGCAAATTGAACGTACGTTGCATAATATTTCATTTATATGTAGTCAAAACTTCAAACGCGTTTTTCTCGAAGTGACGTTTTGCTTGTCGCGCGGTATGGTAACTTCAAACCTACTGAACCGATTGGCATGATTCTTTGTTTCCGACGAAGCTAACTAAATTGTCTAGGAGTTGTTCAATTTTATTCCGATCCATTAACTATAAATGTTTTTTCTTGGCCTACGAATTCGAAAAATCGATTAAAAAAAAGCCCTATTTTTTTCAAATGGCCGCCATTTTGTTTCCTATGGTCCAAATAACTTAAGCGAGTTACAACTCTTAAAGAATCTTATATACTTCGCTAACGTCAACTCAATTTTGATTTCAGACGAGCCGGCTGACCTGTGACATACCGCGCGTGGAGATCTATATCGAAATTTTGTTTCGTTCCGACGGCACTTCCACCTTTGCTCTTCGACATTTCGGGTCGAAAAAATTCCAGTTTTTAGAGGAAATATCAATAAACATTTAGACCAAATTTGACATTTATATCTATAACACATCCCGAGAAAAAGTCTCAAAGAACATGCTTTTTTCGGTCCAACGGTAATAAACCTCCCCTTAATTTGACCTCACGGCTTCAAGTGCCTTTTCCACGTTCGAAATCCAGGAATGGCACAGAGTAGATTTAGTGTGTTTTGGAGATTATGGGTCCAGTGCCGAATGCCAATAAGGGGATGTTCCCTCGATTACACGAAGAATCAGAAGTGCCTCTTACCACTTTGATCTGCAGTGCACACTCTGCAATGTTACTGGGTCATGTTGTAAGTAGGCTGTTTATGTTTTCTCTATGTAAGTAGGCTGTTTATGTTTTCTCTATGTAAGTAGGCTGTTTATGTTTTCTTATTGGCAACGTTACGTAGCGCTCAATATGAAAATCACTGGCTGTGCTGTGTGCAGTCTGTGGCTGCTTTGCATTGTTGTAATACTCGCCATTGTAGTGTTAGGCAGCTGGCTGTGAACAGCGCGTAGCGTTGCGCAGTTGGAGGTGAGCCGCCAGCAGTGGTGGATGTGGAGAGAGAGATGGCGGAGTTTTGAAATTTGTCATGAACTGCTATATTTATATATGATGATATCAAGGTAAATACATTGTTTGTTCTCTATTAATATCTTTCATTTGCTAACTATCCCTATCAGTAGTTAGTGCCTTCCATAGTTTGAATTTTTTATTTAGCTGGCAGTAGTGGCGCTTGCTGTATTGCAGTAGCTTGAGCAGCGAAGATTTTTGTGAGGTAAGTGATTTGTGAAAGGTATAGTTTAATGTTAGTCAGGGCCATTCTTTTGTAGGGAATTTTGAAAGTCAGATTGCGTTGCGCTAACAAAGTATTGTGTGTCAGGTTAAGCACAGTCTCGTGTATAAATTGTTCAAAGGGTACGTTTCATATGTCGACCCTTAGCCGAGGATACCTCACTGGAATCTTCTGATTTTTCTTGTAGTTTGTGTATTTAGTGTAGCTTTTGTTTATTGCTAGCGCGTAATTGTAGAGAGAATCTCCTTTGTAGTTGTAGCCTTTCATTGTTGTACAGTAAAACAGTTGTGGCATGCATATAGATTTGCACCAAGTATTTCGCAGCTGTAATTAACTATATATTATTTTCAGTGTTATGTTAATGTGTTCTCTTATTTTTGCTCTTCAAATTGTGTTTTTCTGTGTTGTGTGAAATACTGTGACAATAATGGCGTGTGAAAAACGTAATACTAGGCTCCAAAGTAAACTGAGAAATGACAGTGAAAATGAAAGTAGTGTGTTAGCGCCACCGAGTAATGAATTAATTGATGTTCAAAGTAGTAATTTGGTAACTGTTCATAGGGAAATGGAGCAGGCGGCAAACAATGGCGTGGACAGTGAAACAATTAGTGAAGAGGGAAGCATTATCGATCGATCGGTCGGCAACAGCTCGCCTCAGGAATCCGAAATGACAGGACACAATTTCGCAAATACTGTAGATTCAGGTTTTGGGTCATCACCGTTTTCTCAAATAAGTCAAGACACATTTTCTGCTTGTCAAAATGTGAATGTTGTCGGTGCAAATGCACTGCCGAAAAGCGTAGAGAAACAGATTCCAGACACTAATACATTATTATTGCAATTAATGCAACAAATGGAACAAAATCAGAGACAAACACAGCAACAGTTAGACACAGTGGAACAAAATCTTAAAAAGTTAGACACAATGGAACAAAATCTTCAAAAGTTAGACACCACACTTGAACAAACACGTGAAGATTTAACTAGTGAGTTACATAATATTGAATCGAAATGTCAAAAAGTCTGTAATGACGTAAAATCACAAATTTGTGAGCATTTCCAACCTATTTTTTCGCGGCATGAAAATGCATTACAGAATCATGAAGCAGCCATAAAAGAACTGCAAACTATTTTTCATGAAAATCACAACACCTTGCAAGCTAAAATTGACTCAGTTGCATCTACCGATTCGGTTACGCAACTTGCAAAAACTCAGGAAAACTTAAAGGTCACAGTAGACACGATTGCAACACAAATGGACACTCTGAAACTTGGTTCAGAAAAACATACAGAGGAAATGATTTCACTATCGGATAAAGTAGCCGAACTTTCAGATCAGTTCACTAACTTATCTACAAAGGTGGATGATGATCTGAATGACACAACACCTGTAGCCTTCACTGACACAGAAGAGTATGAACAAATTAGAAAATTCAAACAAAATCAAAATCAAATCAATACACAGTACAAAAGAGAAATCCGGGAAGTACAAGATCAGTTGGCACAAGTAGTACAGGAATTACGTATTTTAGAGGACACTCGCGCCCCAATACGGGAAGAGGGACATACAAATACGGAACAGACACAAAATAACAACACAGGGCACTTCGGAAATTGTGAAAGAAATTGGCAAGGCGCATTGGATTTTGAGATGGAACCGCCGAAACGAAGTAACAATGACCGACATGCGACTCGCCGACATGACGATTTTGACTATAAGCTGTTCATTACTACACGTAAATTCAAAACATTTAAGAATTCTGGCAACGACATTCATCCACAAGCATGGCTCCATCAATTCTCTCATTGTTTTCCTCCCAACTGGTCGTTAGAACACAGATTAGAATTTATGTGTGGCTACTTAGAGAATGAACCAGCTGTAAGAATGCGATCGGTAATTCACGATTGCCACAGTGAAGGAGAGTTTTACCATGCCTTCCTCTCAGCATATTGGTCTCAAGCCACACAAGACCGTGTAAAACATAGCATCATAATGATGAAACGTTTCGAAAAATCTGAATTTTCCAGTCTTATGAAATATTTTGAAGACATGTTGCATAAGAATCAGTATCTTTCAAACCCATACAGCCCCTCAGAACTCATCCGCATTTGCTCAATCAAACTGCCTGAACATTTACGACATATTATTTTGGCAGGACGTTGCAAAGACGACATTGAAGCATTTCAGGGACTCTTACAAGAATTAGAAATTGACACTGACAATCGCGGAACGCGAAACCAGGAACACAGCAATTACAGGTCACATCCGTCGCAATTCCGCGATGAAAGAAGTAATAACTTTACACGACAAGGCTATTCTTACAACGCAAATCGTGACCAAAATAGACACCACCCGTACGACAACCGTTGGCAGAGTAATAATAGTTACAGAGAAAGATCGCATTTCCGTAGTAATGACTATCACAGAGACAATCAGAGAAACAGACAATATGGGAACCAAAACAATTATTATCAAGGGAGGCAGAATAACTTCAGACGCAACAGTTCAGCGCGCAGTTAGGATTCAGGGAGAAATTCTCCACCACTTAACCGACAAGAAAGACTCTACAGAAACTACCGACAAAACGACAGACCTGAATTCCATCAGAACTGGCGGGATTTAAACAGGGCAGGGCCCTCTCGGCAAGGCGAATTTGTAGAAGTTAGGTCTCCTAATCCCAATAACGACGCGCGCCAACAAAGAAACAGACAATGACTCACACCGCAGGCAGCCGCGTGCGCCGGCTGGCTCAGAGAAAAATAACATTGACGCTAACCTTGAGCAAGATTCCAGTATTCTTTACGGACGAATACCGCATGATAATTGCATTCAAGTTGAAATTCTGCGTACTAGGAAGAGTAAAGGTTTACACCATATTTCACATGTAAAACCGTTTATTGAAAGATAATCTGCTTTTTAACTTTGTCTTTGCCATAAAACGTTTCACTTCACGTTACTAGTATGCTTTAGAAACTGTTACCATGCAACAATGTTTAAAGTTAAATATCCAGTCAAGAACCAAGACAACTTATTCAAACAGAAATTACGAGTCCATTGTTATTGCGAACAGATGACACAGCGGTTAGTTAATGTGACAGCTACACGATTTTATCACGACGCTACTAATGAGTGACAATTTACAATGTTGCTTTTGCGGTGTATCTGTTTTATATCTGCACAGTTTTTCTGAATTCTTCTGGAAAGTAAAACAAGTTTTAGTAGTAACTTTTGTGGTATAGCTACAATGAGACAGGGTTTTCTGTAGCACAACAATACGTTACAGTACAGTACTTTCTTCATCACAACAATAAGCGTAATAACTACGATATCTATACGCAAAGCATTTCACTTTTGTTTATCATGAGGTAAGTACATTGACTTCTGCAGAACTTAGCTTTCGGAGGACGATAACTACGACACTTCCACAGAGATTATGTTACAAGACGCACAGTTTAGCGCTACAGGACACGCATTTGAGTGATTAATCTTATACTTAACACACTTATTTTCAAAGATTTTTTAATTACCAAGAAAGTTTTCCGTGATACATTTCATTCCATTGCTGTAATTTGTAACACCTGAGGGTATAATTACATTTATCCTCAGGGGGGTACACGCTTACTTTGTGTACCATGTGTGTGGCAACCACAAGGAACCCTAGCTAATATGGTATTTGCTTATACAACTTTACACATCGGTACCATATTTCTCTAACACACAAATTACACAGCTATCTGATTATTTAACTGAGAGAGACAAACATTTATTTTACTACATCAGTGACACATGTTTACGCAATTATATAGTTGGATAACTTCACACTTATGAAACTGTATTTTGTCTGTACTTTGTAAACTGTTCATATTTTTTCGGAATCATTGTGATACTATGAGAGCTTTGAATGATGTATTTGGTATGAGATCATGATTTTTAAAGTACGTTTGAGGCAGCTGACACTTTTGACATGAGCAGAGAATTTTTTTAGGCTTAGAAATTATTGGAGGAAGTTACGACGATTTTGAGATTTGACTGAGGTGTTATGATGTTATTATTACGACGACGATGTGTATTATGTTGTTGAGGAATGTTTATTATGCTACGTATTTCTCATGATGAAATATTGAAGAAGTGTCGACGAATATGTATATGTATAATGAGGTAAGGAATAATGAGTAGTGTTTAGGGACTCTGATTTATGAAAAGGATGTTGGAAACCAAGAAACGTACTTTAAGAGTTATGAAATGTGTGTGTATATTCGTGAATGTATTACAATGCAGACGAAAATTTTTTTTGGACACTGTTATATCAATAGCATTTTGTTTCTACAGATTTGTAACGCAAATTCTTGACCTGTGAAATATTTTTATATGCAACTGTCTCTGTAGCGGAAACTGCTGTCGTAAATATTTCCGTAAGAAAGTTAACGGACCACCTACACATAATGCGTCGTGGGCACCCAGCTGTGTCAGACGCCTGGAGAAAAAGCCATTAGCGCGTGCCTTTCAGAGCACAGGAAAACACCTGGAGAACAAGCCATTAGGGTGTGCCTTTCATCGCTCATGCGACACCCTCGTTACTTGAAAACATATGATTACTCGCACTTTGTGCTAATTGCTGAAATGCTTATGAATTGATGGGAAATATTCGTACATCTGCAAACCTGATAATGACAAGTGTCTTTCTATGAGAGTTGAGAGCTACTGACTTACGAAATGCCACATGACTATTGAATGATGTTTTTATGCTTTGGTTTGCGTAATTGCTTATTTCACTTGATATCTGGTTTCCAGCTGTGTTGCAGCATTGCTTTTATAAAATAAAATGCATTTGCTAAGGTGAACACTTTCTGTCAACAGATCTATTAAATAATTATTTTATGATCCACATTCTTTAAAAAAAGGAGCACTTGGAAAGGAAAGAACAATAAGAAGGAACTAGTAACTGCATTCATAATTTTCTTTTCAAGTAATTGGTAACTTTTTGGTAGAATAACTTCTTGTGGTGCACCACTTTAATTACTTAGACATTAAGATGTGATTATACATTTCCCTTATCTGCATTGTTATCTTTAGTGTACTATTTTCTCTGCTTGAGCTATGTCATGTTTAGGTATAAGTTACTGCTGTTTGCCAGGCATAGTGTACTGAATTTTAATTTGTGTTACTCTGCTAAGCCAGATTTAATTTTTTGTTGCTGCACATTGGCTCATATTAGTTGTAATTTTGCATTTTTTCTGTTAATTTAGATTTACTGTAGCTTGCTTTGCGATTTTTCCATTTTTTTTTTCATTGCTGTTTATATTAATTGTTTTATGTGCTGCTGCTAGCTTTGCCAATCTGTATTTTTTGTCATTGCTGTTTGTATTAATTGTTTTGTGCTGCTGCATTGCCTCGTCCCTTAGTTTAGCATCTGAGCTCAGTAGATTTAAGTTAGCTTAAGAGGGGGTAGACTATATGAGAAACTGACTATGGAGAATAGGTAAAGAATGCATTGCGAAGTTATATAAAAAGGATTTGGGCCCAAATGAGTATTGTACAATCAGAAATAATTATTTTGAAAGAAATATGAACAGAATACAGAAAGCATGCTTGGATAGGATTTTTTTGGTGGAAACAAAGGATGAAATAAGAGGAAAGATATATGAAGTTTTGGGTTGGACTGCAGTACCAAATGTTACACTGAAAACGAACCCTGTCCTTTCCTATTGGTGTTATCCCACTATGTGTGTGTGTACCCTTGTGTATTTGTTTTCTTCCTGTCTCTGTGTAATTTCATAGAATTTTTTCTTTTAATATTAAGCTACATTCACTATGATGAGGAATACTGTTATCCTCAAATACAATTGGCATTAATAATGTGTTATTTACTTTGTAAAGATGTTTAGACATTGTTTATTGTTTTGTTTTAATGCTCATGTGTAAAGTTGATGTTTCAATAATTATTCTGATCTATGTATGTACTTATGTCATAATTCCTGCAACATTGATGTATATGTTTATTTCTATTCTTTTGTAAAGCCTGTTTTACTACAAATGTTATCTGTATTGTTATGTTTTTAATAATGTATTTTGTACCTTTGTTATTGTATTCTTATGTTATAAAATTGTAATTGTCACCAGTTCATGATATTATTAACATGTAAGTTACATTTCACTGCACACGTTTCTGTTGGTCATAGTACATGGACAATATGTGAGAAGTAGGGACTGTTAGTGTTTGCACGTTTGTTAATAATTCTGCAAGGGACTGGATAACAGCATTGCTGGTTCTAAGGACAATTCCAAAAACTTTGTGAGTGCACAAGTGATGGTTTATGGACTTGCTATATTATCCGCAAGACTCTTCAATGGTGATTGTGCACCTGCACAGTCACAACAGATGGCTGCTGGCTATCTCTACAAGGACTACAGTGGGTCTACATCTTTGATGATCCATCAATACCATTATCTCTACAAGGACTACAGTGGGTCTGCACCTCTGGTGGCCCACCAATACCATACTCTCTACCAGGACTACAGTGGGTCTGCTCTGTGATGACCTACCTACCAATATTCTTCCAAACTACGACTGACTCTGCTGTGGGTTTGCTCTGTTGTGGCCCGTTATCTGTCAGCATGTCAAGAGTCAGCACTGTCTTTCCGTTGGAAGGACAACACTACTTCTTCAAGACTGCATGGAAATCCACTACTTCTGTGTGCAATTTCTTTTACTAATGAGACTTTGTGAAAAAAAACCTGTAATTACTGTTATGATGTACGATTAGGACTGTCTTTATGGACTGTGAGACAATTTTAGCTTTTGACCAACATAATATCAATAAGTGTGTGCATTTGATTTCTTTGTTATTGTAATTATGAAAAATTTTTTCAAATCTGTATTGGCCACTGCCCCATCCAATTTGTAAAAATTTTTGTGGGGAGCATGGGGGCTATGTAAGTAGGCTGTTTATGTTTTCTCTATGTAAGTAGGCTGTTTATGTTTTCTCTATGTAAGTAGGCTGTTTATGTTTTCTTATTGGCAACGTTACGTAGCGCTCAATATGAAAATCACTGGCTGTGCTGTGTGCAGTCTGTGGCTGCTTTGCATTGTTGTAATACTCGCCATTGTAGTGTTAGGCAGCTGGCTGTGAACAGCGCGTAGCGTTGCGCAGTTGGAGGTGAGCCGCCAGCAGTGGTGGATGTGGAGAGAGAGATGGCGGAGTTTTGAAATTTGTCATGAACTGCTATATTTATATATGATGATATCAAGGTAAATACATTGTTTGTTCTCTATTAATATCTTTCATTTGCTAACTATCCCTATCAGTAGTTAGTGCCTTCCATAGTTTGAATTTTTTATTTAGCTGGCAGTAGTGGCGCTTGCTGTATTGCAGTAGCTTGAGCAGCGAAGATTTTTGTGAGGTAAGTGATTTGTGAAAGGTATAGTTTAATGTTAGTCAGGGCCATTCTTTTGTAGGGAATTTTGAAAGTCAGATTGCGTTGCGCTAACAAAGTATTGTGTGTCAGGTTAAGCACAGTCTCGTGTATAAATTGTTCAAAGGGTACGTTTCATATGTCGACCCTTAGCCGAGGATACCTCACTGGAATCTTCTGATTTTTCTTGTAGTTTGTGTATTTAGTGTAGCTTTTGTTTATTGCTAGCGCGTAATTGTAGAGAGAATCTCCTTTGTAGTTGTAGCCTTTCATTGTTGTACAGTAAAACAGTTGTGGCATGCATATAGATTTGCACCAAGTATTTCGCAGCTGTAATTAACTATATATTATTTTCAGTGTTATGTTAATGTGTTCTCTTATTTTTGCTCTTCAAATTGTGTTTTTCTGTGTTGTGTGAAATACTGTGACAATAATGGCGTGTGAAAAACGTAATACTAGGCTCCAAAGTAAACTGAGAAATGACAGTGAAAATGAAAGTAGTGTGTTAGCGCCACCGAGTAATGAATTAATTGATGTTCAAAGTAGTAATTTGGTAACTGTTCATAGGGAAATGGAGCAGGCGGCAAACAATGGCGTGGACAGTGAAACAATTAGTGAAGAGGGAAGCATTATCGATCGATCGGTCGGCAACAGCTCGCCTCAGGAATCCGAAATGACAGGACACAATTTCGCAAATACTGTAGATTCAGGTTTTGGGTCATCACCGTTTTCTCAAATAAGTCAAGACACATTTTCTGCTTGTCAAAATGTGAATGTTGTCGGTGCAAATGCACTGCCGAAAAGCGTAGAGAAACAGATTCCAGACACTAATACATTATTATTGCAATTAATGCAACAAATGGAACAAAATCAGAGACAAACACAGCAACAGTTAGACACAGTGGAACAAAATCTTAAAAAGTTAGACACAATGGAACAAAATCTTCAAAAGTTAGACACCACACTTGAACAAACACGTGAAGATTTAACTAGTGAGTTACATAATATTGAATCGAAATGTCAAAAAGTCTGTAATGACGTAAAATCACAAATTTGTGAGCATTTCCAACCTATTTTTTCGCGGCATGAAAATGCATTACAGAATCATGAAGCAGCCATAAAAGAACTGCAAACTATTTTTCATGAAAATCACAACACCTTGCAAGCTAAAATTGACTCAGTTGCATCTACCGATTCGGTTACGCAACTTGCAAAAACTCAGGAAAACTTAAAGGTCACAGTAGACACGATTGCAACACAAATGGACACTCTGAAACTTGGTTCAGAAAAACATACAGAGGAAATGATTTCACTATCGGATAAAGTAGCCGAACTTTCAGATCAGTTCACTAACTTATCTACAAAGGTGGATGATGATCTGAATGACACAACACCTGTAGCCTTCACTGACACAGAAGAGTATGAACAAATTAGAAAATTCAAACAAAATCAAAATCAAATCAATACACAGTACAAAAGAGAAATCCGGGAAGTACAAGATCAGTTGGCACAAGTAGTACAGGAATTACGTATTTTAGAGGACACTCGCGCCCCAATACGGGAAGAGGGACATACAAATACGGAACAGACACAAAATAACAACACAGGGCACTTCGGAAATTGTGAAAGAAATTGGCAAGGCGCATTGGATTTTGAGATGGAACCGCCGAAACGAAGTAACAATGACCGACATGCGACTCGCCGACATGACGATTTTGACTATAAGCTGTTCATTACTACACGTAAATTCAAAACATTTAAGAATTCTGGCAACGACATTCATCCACAAGCATGGCTCCATCAATTCTCTCATTGTTTTCCTCCCAACTGGTCGTTAGAACACAGATTAGAATTTATGTGTGGCTACTTAGAGAATGAACCAGCTGTAAGAATGCGATCGGTAATTCACGATTGCCACAGTGAAGGAGAGTTTTACCATGCCTTCCTCTCAGCATATTGGTCTCAAGCCACACAAGACCGTGTAAAACATAGCATCATAATGATGAAACGTTTCGAAAAATCTGAATTTTCCAGTCTTATGAAATATTTTGAAGACATGTTGCATAAGAATCAGTATCTTTCAAACCCATACAGCCCCTCAGAACTCATCCGCATTTGCTCAATCAAACTGCCTGAACATTTACGACATATTATTTTGGCAGGACGTTGCAAAGACGACATTGAAGCATTTCAGGGACTCTTACAAGAATTAGAAATTGACACTGACAATCGCGGAACGCGAAACCAGGAACACAGCAATTACAGGTCACATCCGTCGCAATTCCGCGATGAAAGAAGTAATAACTTTACACGACAAGGCTATTCTTACAACGCAAATCGTGACCAAAATAGACACCACCCGTACGACAACCGTTGGCAGAGTAATAATAGTTACAGAGAAAGATCGCATTTCCGTAGTAATGACTATCACAGAGACAATCAGAGAAACAGACAATATGGGAACCAAAACAATTATTATCAAGGGAGGCAGAATAACTTCAGACGCAACAGTTCAGCGCGCAGTTAGGATTCAGGGAGAAATTCTCCACCAACATTTAGACCAAATTTGACATTTATATCTATAACACATCCCGAGAAAAAGTCTCAAAGAACATGCTTTTTTCGGTCCAACGGTAATAAACCTCCCCTTAATTTGACCTCACGGCTTCAAGTGCCTTTTCCACGTTCGAAATCCAGGAATGGCACAGAGTAGATTTAGTGTGTTTTGGAGATTATGGGTCCAGTGCCGAATGCCAATAAGGGGATGTTCCCTCGATTACACGAAGAATCAGAAGTGCCTCTTACCACTTTGATCTGCAGTGCACACTCTGCAATGTTACTGGGTCATGTTGTAAGTAGGCTGTTTATGTTTTCTCTATGTAAGTAGGCTGTTTATGTTTTCTCTATGTAAGTAGGCTGTTTATGTTTTCTTATTGGCAACGTTACGTAGCGCTCAATATGAAAATCACTGGCTGTGCTGTGTGCAGTCTGTGGCTGCTTTGCATTGTTGTAATACTCGCCATTGTAGTGTTAGGCAGCTGGCTGTGAACAGCGCGTAGCGTTGCGCAGTTGGAGGTGAGCCGCCAGCAGTGGTGGATGTGGAGAGAGAGATGGCGGAGTTTTGAAATTTGTCATGAACTGCTATATTTATATATGATGATATCAAGGTAAATACATTGTTTGTTCTCTATTAATATCTTTCATTTGCTAACTATCCCTATCAGTAGTTAGTGCCTTCCATAGTTTGAATTTTTTATTTAGCTGGCAGTAGTGGCGCTCGCTGTATTGCAGTAGCTTGAGCAGCGAAGATTTTTGTGAGGTAAGTGATTTGTGAAAGGTATAGTTTAATGTTAGTCAGGGCCATTCTTTTGTAGGGAATTTTGAAAGTCAGATTGCGTTGCGCTAACAAAGTATTGTGTGTCAGGTTAAGCACAGTCTCGTGTATAAATTGTTCAAAGGGTACGTTTCAATGTATGATCGGCAATGCAAATTTCAGCCACCGCCACATTTTGTGCTGTCAAGTGTACTTACAAGTTAGCGCAGCTTACCTTCAAAGTAGCACTTTGTTTGAGTGCACACACGTCTGTAACCCTTGATTTCATTCGTAGAACACTTCTACGTGTCGTTTACCGTGGTGTTATGCAGCAGTTCTGGTGTTTTTTTTTGTTTTTTTTTTTTGGAAACTGGAAATTTGTGTTGAGGTCTTATTGGACCAAACTGCTTAGGTCATCGGTCCCTAAGCTTACCCACTATTTAATCTAACTTAAACTAACTTACGCTAAGGACAACACACACACCCATGCAGGAGGGAGGTCTCGAACCTCCGACGGGACGAGCCGCGCTTCTGCTCTTTTAGCTTTCAGGCGAAGCGTAAGAACACGTCTGTGATAAACAGCTAGCTCACTGCTACGACGGAGTGTTTCTTCGTTGTGAGTGTAACCTTGTTTCTTCTTTCTTCAATTTCGTGCAGCAGAAGTACACATAAGTTCGCTATTAGTTTCTTGGAAAATTTTACTGAATATTCAGGCTGTACTTATCTTTTACCATGATGAACGTATGATGAGCCTTGTGTGGTTTGTCGCACGGGAAACATACAAATAATACGGAAACAGTTTTATAGCGTTGTGATACACACTGAGGTGATAAAAGTCATGGGATACCGCCTAATATCTTGTCGGACCTCCTTTTTCCCAGCGAAGTGCAGCAACCCGACGTGATACAGATTCTATAAGTCGCTGGCTCTACAGAAATATTGAACCATGCTGCGTCCGTAGCCACCCGTAATTGCGAAAGTGTTGCCGGTCCAGTATCTTGTGCACGAACTGATCTCTCTATTGCGTCCCATAAATATTCGATGGGACTCATGTCGGGCGATCTGGGTGGCCAAATCATTCACTCAAATTGTGCAGAATTGCACACCAATCACGAACAACTGTGGACTGTTGACATGATGCATTGTCTTCCATAAAACATGAAGTCCATGAGTGCAACAAATGGTCTCTAATCATCGGAACATTACCATTTCTAATCAATGATCGGTTCAGTTGGACCAGAGGACCCAATCCATTCCGCGTAAACGCAACCCACATCATTGTGGAGACGTCATCAGCTTGCACCATACTTCATTGACAACTTGGGTCCATGGCTTTGTGTCGTCTGCGCACTGCTTCAACCCTACTGTCAGCTCTTACTAGTAGAAATTGTGACTCAGAGCACGGTCTTCCGGTCGCGTAGGGCCCATCCGATATGGTACCAGCACAGGAGAGGCGCTGCAGGCGATGTCGTGATGTTAGCAAAGGCAAGAGTCGTCTTGTGGGGCGGCGGGTGGAATTTACTGTTGTTGGTTTGTAGAATGTTAAACCAGTTTCTATTATTTAGAATGTTATTTATGCTGTCTTTCGCCATTCTCAACACTGGCTCTCTAACTACAATATTGGCAACCAGAAAGTGATTAGCAAAACGTGAAGCCTGTAATTAGAATTCCTAGTGCCCACTTCATCTGAGAATACACTTATAGTTACAGCTTATAGCTCTGAGGAATTAGGAGATTGTCTGGGATTTATAATCAAAAACAGTCGTGAAAAAACGTCCTGTATTCTGAAAGTCACAGATGAAAACAAAAGGATCCACACAATCTAACTAACAGAGCAGTTCAGAGTCTAATGCGCTGATGCCATTATAACTGTCCAAATTAAATATTTAAAAGAATGCTCGCCATAATCTGATGATAAGGTTCACCAAACGCCACGCTAAATATTGATAGAATGTTTGTCCCGCGGCGGCACGTGAAAACACGACAATACACAAACTGAAGATCGATAATTAAAGTCAACCCAGAATTAACACTTCTTTCGAAAATGATTTCATGGTTACGCATATCTCGAGTAACTTAATACGGCATCAGAGGCTGTTTGTAGCAATGATACCGACGCGACGCGACTCCCGACACAGATGGCGTGCTATTCAGCGTCTGGAGAGAACTGGGGCCTTCCTTCCTCGCGCAGCGTTCTTATATATAAAGCCGCGGTGCGGACGGCTAAGGAAACGCCTGATTAAATCGGCCCTCTCGACTAGCCGCTGGGCTAGTAATGCACCACTTTAAGTTATTGAATAAATCATAGCTTCTTTTGCTGATGGCCGATGAAGCTCTCAATTTAAATGTGCCTTCAGCACACAGGTAAGTAATCATAATAACAGTCTGACGTGGCTAAGCAAAATATTTTGGGCGAGAGAATTAATTTAATTACACCGCACGCAGTAGACGAGCTCTGAACTGGCCCTTTGGAGATACGCTGTCGCTATAGTTTTATAGTCATTTAAATGAAACTTCTCACATCTTTACGGTTATAGCGGATCTCCATTCTACTTAAATATAAACATCCTAGCCTTATTTATTAGCCTACTTAATCTATCTTGCTTCCTTAATTTTTAAGACAAAACCCAGAAAATCATGAATTCCAACTAAAATCTTAATTTGTGAAACCCAAAGTACTGTTTTCATTAAATTGTTATGAAAAAGGAATCTAATTATAAATTTTGAAGTCTCTAGCTCTTTTCTGTTGCGCCAATGATTTTTACAGAAAAACGTCCAAATTTCAAAAATGGTTAAAGTTATTGAACCGATATTCAACACATATTACTTTAGTATTACTCCTGACATGCCAGAAACATTTTAGGTTATTTACATGATTTTTAAAGTATTGCGCAACATTTATGGCGTCAGAGCTAGTTACAGCGGACTGGCTGGCACACAATGGAAAGACTGATGTGCATTTATTACGACGTGAGTAGGCTGCTTCCCTGCAGTCTGATGCTGTAGACCTAGCACATTAACGCCAGATTTCGCCTCCCTGTCCTCACGGAAATGTTCGTCGCAGGTCAGACACTGATTTATGCGGCTACTTCACGCAAACGCCGCTGTTCTCGGCTGTTAACTGCATGCCGTCGGTGTTGTCCGTGGTGAGACGTAATGGCTGAACTGGTATTCTCGGCACACTCTTGACTCTGTGGATCTCGAAATAACGAATTCCCTAACGATTTCGTAAATGACATGTCCCATGCGTCTAGCACCAACTATCATTCCGAGTTCAATGTTTGTTAATTCCCGTCACGCGGACATAATCACGACGGAAACCTTTCCGCATGAA
The DNA here is from genome assembly GCF_021461395.2 of Schistocerca americana. NCBI lineage: Eukaryota > Metazoa > Arthropoda > Insecta > Orthoptera > Acrididae > Schistocerca > Schistocerca americana. Next base: position 1,040,491,248 of record NC_060120.1, on the reverse strand, counting down.
TCACCTGACTACAAATGACAGCTCCGGCAACGCACTGCCCTTTTAAATGACGTGTCCCCCGAATTTTGTCACATTAGTGAATCACTGTTGCGATCCTGCTGACTTCCGAGAACTCCAGCAAGAGACGTATGTTGAAACTAAATATTGTGGTGTCACCGCCAGACACCACACTTGCTAGGTGGTAGCCTTTAAATCGGCGGCGGTCCGCTAGTATACGTCGGACCCGCGTGTCGCCACTGTCAGTGATTGCAGACCGAGCGCCACCACACGGCAGGTCTAGAGAGACTTCCGAGCACTCCCCCCAGTTGTACAGCCGACTTTGCTAGGAAAGGTTCACTGACAAATACGCTCTCATTTGCCGAGACGATAGTTAGCATAGCCTTCAGCTACGTCATTTGCTACGACCTAGCAAGGCGCCATTACCAGTTTATATTGAAATGGAAATTATGTACAGTCAAGAGCGATGTACACCAATTATGGATTAAAGTTAAGTATTCCAGCAACAATGTACCTTATTGGCTATATTAATTACATTTAACTGTTCCAGACCTCACGCCAGTCTGCGTGTAATTAAACGCGTGCATTTCGGCCTCCTCTAGCAACACGGTGTTGGCTCTTCTGCCAACACTTCAAATATCAGTGACAAGCAAGGGAATCAGACAAGAAAATGTTGAATGCTCTTCATTAAGATGTAGACTAAGAGAGAGGAATTAATGCTTCTACTGTGCAGTCTCTGACCACCTTCTGGTTGCGGAGTCAGACTTTTAGTGATTATGTAAGGAATGTTAGACTGTAGATAAACTAAGGGAAAACTCACGACGAAGAGCAAAACATGTTAACCTTAAAAACCCGTTTTTCGAAGACAGTACAGTAAACATACCTTTATCTGTTCTGTTTTTAGAACAGTAAGCTCTTATCTGTTTTGTTTGAATGTAAATGAAGTGAGCAATTGCTTCACATGAAATATCATAGCAGCCTGTGTACAGTTTTATGGTATAATTTAGTTTCTTAGATACTCAAGTAACCTTGTCAGGCAAGAAACAAGTTTCACTGTAGCAGTCTACACAGGGAAAAACAACGAAAGTACCCTGGCCTTCGATATGTTATTCCCTTGAGTCTCTGTGCCGAATCAATGAAGAGAACCTGCCCAGTCCCTCTCTCCATCTCTCTCTCTCTCACACACACACACACACACACACACACACACACACACACACACACACAAGAGCAGTTGGATGGAAACCTTCGCGAGATCAGCATAACTCAGTTGAGAGCACCGTTTTCTCCGCGGGAATTTTTCTGCAAACGTGGGAGTGGAAACAGTAGGAAGAAAAATCAGTCGGCGCGGAATAAAACTGAGCCACACGTGCTTTCAGTCCGCCTCTCGTTCGCAGCTGCCCTCGGCGTGGCCCGCAAAGGATTTTCCGCGAAAGGCCAGAATTCCCGCCTGCAGCTTTCGAGGCGCGCTTTTCCGTTGCCCCAGCGCGCGAGTCCGCTCACGTCGGCGGCTATTTGTCATCGCGGCGCGCAGAAACGCCATGCCGGCTGACTTACGGTAAGGCCTGCGGCAGCAGCTGGCTGGAAGCTAGCTAGCCAGCCACTAGCCATCAGCTACCGCGCGGCTTGGCTGGCGCGGTGGAGCCGCCGCGGGCGTCCCTGTGGGGGGCAACCGCGGTGAACAAGGAGAGGCCGCAGACGTGCCGCGCACCGCTGATGCGCCAGACCTAGAAACCGATGCAAACGGGCTGCCTCCGCTTCCCTAGCAGGTTCGCGAAAGACCGCGGGGCCACGACGTTGCCATCTCCTAACCTGACAATACAAGCAGCGTTTTCACTGCTGAAAGCCCAAACGGGAACGTCACGTATACAAGTCAACAGTGGAAACAGTCATCCTATGTACCCTTAAATAGCAACTACTTTACAAGTAGGGAATCAGAGAGTGGAGTGTATAAGATTTGCAGACGACATGGTTGTGATGGCAGAGAATGCAAAAGAGATGTATCAAATGTTAGGTGATCTAAACACAAAATTAGAAGAATATAGAATGGAGATTAACAAGAAGATGGATCAAATGTTAGGTGATCTAAACACAAAATTAGAAGAATATAGAATGGAGATTAACAAGAAGAAAACGAAAAAGTATGGTAAATGGAAGAAAGGGGAAAAAATGACGTATGAAAATAAGGGCAGAGGAAATAGAGCAAGTGAATAACTTCAGTTACTTGGGAAGTGTAATAATAAATTACATGTATTGCTCAACAGAAATTAGGAAAAGAATTGGAACGGCAACGGCAACGGCGAACATAAATTACTTTGCGGACCACTAAACAAAGATCTGAGTAAAAGACTTGCCAAATGTTACATCTGGAGTGTTGCACTGTATGGTGCGGAGACCTGGACATTGAGGAAGGAAGATGAAAGAAGACTGGAGGCACTAGAGATGAGGATATGGAGAAGAATGGAAAAAGCGAAATGAGAAGACCGAGTAAGGAGTGAAGAAATATTAAGAAGAGTTGGAGAATCAAGAAACATGCTGGAAGTCATTAGAAAGAGAAAACGGAACTGCATTTGCGTTGGAACTGTTTGTTGAAGGAAGGAATAGAAAGAATGGTGGAGGGAGAAAGAGGAAGAGGAAAAAGAAGATATCAAATGCTGGAAAATATCAAAGGAGACAAATATACTGAAGTGAAAAGACTGTCTATGGACAGACAAAAGTGGAAGAGGGTTAACCCATGACAAGACCTGCCATAAGGCAGAATACCATACTACTAGTACCACTACTTACAAGGAGTACGTGGTGGCGGCTGTGGGGAAACATCCAGTCTGCCCAGTACATAATAGATAACTTACGCAGGATGTTTCTGGAAGTAACACTAATTCAAATGAAACATTCCATTCTTACTTGTTACGGAAACACAACTTGAAACGTTTCCGCTATTTGCATTGACTCCGATTATAAACATTCGACATGCCACTTCGCTCTTTACCAAAGAGGCAGTTACTTCTAGACGGGCAACCACGGGCTGCGGTTTGTGGTCCCTCTGAGCGTGCGTGCCACGCACTACTGTTTTTCTAAAACGAAATACCCAGAAGCAACGGTCTTCAACACTGCACGATAAGAGGACGTGTAAAACGGAGGAACCACACTAAGTTATTTAAATGGCAAAGAGGTGGCGTCCACATAGGCCTATCAGTGCCCTCTTCTGTGTGACAGGTCAGTTCTACGCAACGCTCAGTCGGTGCGTAACCCTGAGAGGTGGCATGAGCCCCCTCTCGTATTTCTATCTTACGATTTTCCTCTCTAATTGCATGCAGTGGAAAGTTGCTATTCCTTCACACGCGGACTTCCCACGCAGTGTCTCTCGTTACCTGGGTGGTCCGGTGACAGGCGGGCTCTGCTGATTTTGAAAGGGTGTGAGGGAGTCGAGTGAATGCTTTCCAGACGCCGACATTGTCAAAAGACACGCCCGGAGGGGCCTGAAGTAGCGGCTGGGCTAGAGGTTCCGTTACTTCGCAGAAACTTAGCGAAAACACTTTCTGGCATGCTACCAGCGAGGCGTGGGAATGACTTGTGTACCCAGGCAGTTGTGGCGCGAAAATTCCCGCGCTTTCTGCAAAATAGTAACTGTGATTGGCTTGCTCAGGGCATAGCTCCGTGACGTAGCAAAATCGGCGCAGAAATTGGCGCCAAGAATCTCCATTGGTGGAATGGTAGTGCTCCGGCAATAGAGTGGAATTTTCCGCCGATTTTCGAGTTGCTGATTGGAACGTTTAACCACGGCCACTGTCGTGGGGGCGGGAATGTTGTGTGTTCGGCCTGTACGAGTGCTCTAGGGAGTCGGCTCTCGCCCTTTTCGGTCGAGGCCGTCGAAGCAACCAGCCATCGCCTCCGGTACGCTAGATCTTGTTCTGGCAGTTAGGAAGACAGTTTGGTAATGTATGTCCACAGCACCGGCAGATAGGGATTTTCCTAGGTGATAATCAGAGCTCAGCAGAGTGCGCCTGTTCGTCTTTTTCTAACTTTGTTCTGTCTTGAGTAGCAGCAATTAATGTTGGGTTTGCTGTGTGTCTCTCTTAAGATTTGAGTGGCAAGGAATTGGCTCCACATACCACTTCGTCATAAACCTCACAATCTAGTTTAGGGACAACTTCACCTTCACAGCGTTTGTTTGAGTATCCAATTTGAGCCAATTTGATGTATTATTAATGTTTCATGTGTTTTTGTTTATTATTTTGTGTTTAGTCTTAATAAATCATATTGTTATTTTGGACAGAACTTTCATTCTGTTAATCGGTAGAGCAACCCATCATTTCTCACTACGTTAATGAAACCTTCCTTTATTTAACTTATTTATCAAATTAAATTATTGCAGGTGCCAAACTCTTTTCTACTCCACTTGCAGGGTTGATTACAGTCAGTTCGCGTGTATTTTTTAATCCTTGTGCAACAGCAAAAGTCGGAGTTAGAATAGGGGGGGCTTAGAGCATCATTTACATATGTAGATTCTAGAATTTAGTGTTAAATACACTGCTAGCCCCGGCACCTCGCAACCCTAGTACGAAGTTCAAACGTGTAACCACGTGCCACTATGCAAGTGAGTGCGTTCGAACGGGATGGGATGTTTGGTCTTCGGGAGGCGGGACTGTCGTTCCGTGACACTGCGCCTCATACAGGGTATGCTGCTTCAACAGTGATAACGTCCGCAGCTCGTGGTCTAGTGGCCAGCGTTGCTGCCTCTGGATCACGGGTCTCTGATTCTATTCGCTAGGCATTTGTGTTGTCCTCATGTCATCGTCATTAGTGAGTACTGGTGAGACTGGACAGTGACAAATTGGGAATTTGCACGGGCGCTGGCAGCCGCGTCGTTGAGCGCCCCATAAACCAAAACAGTGATAATGTGACCACAGTGCAAGATGATAGCCATATAGCCCACTTGGCAGTAACGGACCGAGCAGTTTAGTTCACTGTGTTGACGTGGCGTTGGAGCTCTGCAACGAGTATGGACATGTCTGTATCGACGGTCCGGCGCCGTATTCTACGGGCTGGACTGGTGGCACGTATGCCATTGCGTCGGCTTCCATTAACCAGTACCCACCAATGCCGCCGACTGCAATGCTCACGTGAACGTCGACAAAGGCGCGCTGAGTGCAAAATGTAGTGTTTTAGGACGAGTCTCGCTTCAACCAGTCCTACAGTGACGTCCGCCTACGTGTTCGACTCCGCCGTGGTGATTTCCACCGGGTAGACTGTATTGTCGAGCGGCATATCGGACAAACGCCAAGTGTGACGTTTTGGGCCGCCATGCCTACAACACGGGATCTCGCCTCCCACGTCTTGAGGGCAATCTACATTAGGGTGGTTTTACAGACTGAGGCACTCCCCGTACTGCAGGCCGTTCCACATGCCATATTTTAGCAAGACAACGCCTGGTCACTTGCTGAGTGGAATGTGCCACTACCTCCCTGGCCTGACCGTTCGCCTGACATGTCCCCCATCGATCATGAATGGAACATGGTCGGTCCACAGGTTGTTCGTTGAGGCCCTCCTGCAGGCACAGTCGATGCTTTGTGGACGCGCCTACAAATCCTATGGCGCAGTATTCCACAGCAGCATATCCAGGCGCTCTTTGATTCCATATCACGACGTCTTGCGGCTCTGATTGCAGCACGTGGTAGCGCTACTCCACTGTATTTCTAGTCACAAAGCGTGTACAGGTCTGTAATGCTGATCAATTGTCGAGTGTCATATTCCTCGTCGGTGGAATAAATTTCATTCTGATCACATCTCTCGCTCTTCGTGTTGTACTTTTTACAAACAGTAGTTTTTATCTTGCGTGAGTCAGGGACTCCGACTAGCTGGAGGCAATCAGATGAGTCGCCGCGGGTTTTCAGTTGTGTGGACCGTGTGGTGGCATGGTCAGCCAGAGGATTCATTCTGATGATCAATTCTGTTCCGTTCGAACCCGTCTAGGGCCGCATTCCCTACGGTGAGGTGCTGAACGCTGGCTGTGGTTTTCACCATGCTGCATCGTACTTGTTGGCTGAGGTCACGACGTGCTCTGAAATCAAGCAACGCTTTTTGCTTATATCTGACCACATTAATGTAGATCGCTTTTCTTTATCAAGTCATCGTTAGCTGTAGAAAATTCTCATGAGGCGTGCTCGTTCCAAATTAAAATGTAATTTACAATGGCTTTTCTTTGTGATCAATTCGCAGTCCTGTGTCCATATGGACAGAGACATTCAGTTGTACTCCATGCACCTATTAACATTAGTGTCACTTAATCCTCCTGTCACTCAACTGTACGTGAGCAAACTGCCTTTCTGACACTATAATAATATTACAAAAAACTGGTATATTATGCCTATTTGTGTGATACCTAAGACTGTTTGTAGTCATCTCTGTAAAGATACTTGTTATGTGTCTCCGGTAGTTGGCATTAGATTCATTCTGCATTGGTATTTGCATTCGTGTGTTTACCATGTTGAAACTCCCTTTGTTTATTCTTGGAAACACGTTCCTGCGCATATTCACGACCGGCACTGGCCATATCAATATTATTTGTCCTGTTTAACGACTCTCTTTAAATATTGCAAGCACTCGTTTCCAACCACGACACATTATTCTCTCATTTAATGTAGTATTTCAGTTTCACAGTAAGTATTTGTGCTGCAGGATACTAACGAATGCAGTTCCGCCAGAAGATCAGTTTCTTCAGATCTGACCTCTCTTTCTAATCACTAGAATTCAGAGGTTAATATGTTTGGATGTGAAATTCAGGTTTTAGTGCTGCTTCAGTTTGCACCGACAACATTGACATATGAATTGCAGGATTGTTTGTCTATGTCTATTAGTTTTTCACATTTGCTTTGCTAAAAATAAGTAACGCTTCCTTGAAAAACACATGAACAAAAATTACGTTGCACTTACGAAAACTTAATCGTCGTCATTCAGTATTTTGAGTCAGATTGCCTTATCACATAATCTCGACTGAAAATTGCCTAAACATCAGTTAAAACGTGTTCATACTTTTACTTTAGCATTTAAGTACCAGGACAATCTTAGCTTTGAAGCTATTATAACATAACCCGAACAAATACTCACAGAATGTATTAGGCAAAGGCAAGTGATTAAGTTTAGAGTTGATCTTCTTAAATCCCACCTACAGCTTCAGTGCAGTTTCTAATTCTATTAGCAACACGACGTCTAGCTCTTCTGGTATCGTATCGGCACGCTATTATGAGGGCAGCACTATTCTGAACTGTACGACCAATTTGACGACGGAAGTAACATGTGGAAAACACTGCAAAGAATACGGGACATGATGGTACGACACGTTTTACGATGTGTCATATCTTCCATGGTACCTGAGGGAGATGCAGGAGGTGAAAACTTTGGGGGAAGGGAGGGCGAAGAGTTAGGGAGCTGTTGGGGGAGTGGTGAGGTACTGGTGCTACAAAATTATATACACTTGAACAGAGGTCTGTTATCAAAATATTTGAACTATTTACAATCAGAAAGTACAGTATTTAATGGTGGGAGGACTGGTGACTAATGATAAGGCAATTAAAGCCAAGGCTCACTCCATCAAAAAATACAATTCTTGAAATGCAAGAATGGAAGATGGTAATTTTTAAATACGAAAAAGATACAAGATCGTTGCACGTTGGCGGGTCCAGAACAAATTTATCAAGATAATTTCCACAAACACCTTAAGGCCCAATAATAAGTGCCTACCAAGCCAAACTAATTTAAGCAGTTAAATTTAAAAGTTAATTATTTCATTAAGGAACACGATACCACGGCTATAGAGATCAGTTTACGGCAACACTGCCCAATCTCAAGGGAACGGAATTTCATTATTAATAGCATTTACGACAGATACAGGATAACTTAATCAACGGCCGGCTCCATGCACAGAAAGATTTGCGATTGGTGAAGGTCCCTTGGGATTTACACGGTATTTGATTAAAATACAAACAATCCATTAGAAACTACTTTGGGGGATGTTAAGCTTACGTCAGAATACACCTCCGCGGGCAAGCAGTTTATTAAGCTTATAACTACAATGAACTTCATGACAAAATGGCCGATAAAAATGCTAGCTACAAGGCATGAAGTTCGTGAGAGCTTCACGGCGAATCGCCAAGACCATACACGGTGCCACAAATGACCGAACCGAACTCGTAGTAAAGGCCACCTCTAGGCAGTGTTGCTTAGATTTAGATAAATCTATCAGAGACATTTCAAGCCTTCTAAAGCTGACCAAGTCGACTGTTGTGACGTGACTGTGAAGTGGAAACGCGAAGGAACAACCACAGATAAACCATTACCAGCCAGACCACATATACTGCCGAACAGGGACGGTTGACCATTGCGGAAGGTCGTCATGAAAAATTGCACGAACTCAGCAGACAGCGGAAGGAATCAATCACGAGTTTCCAAGTGCTACTGGCAGTCCAGCTAGCACCACGACTTTCTGTAGTGGGTTGAGAAGGATGGGGTTCCATTTCTCGAACAGTCGCTCGTCAGACACACATTATTGTCGTCAGTGCAAAGCGACCCTTGATATTGTGTAAAAAGAGACGCCACTGGACAGTGGATGACTGAAAACCAGCGAATTGGAGTAATGACTCACTCACTATCCAGTGGAAGGGTTTCGGTTTGGCGATTGCCTGGAGAACCTGATCTGCTATCATGTGTAGTGCCAATAATGTACAGAAGTTTTTCGTGCTTGATGTCGTTCTCTTACCGAGCGTGCTAAAACGCGAATACGAAAACATTTTACAACATTGTGTACTGCGTAAAGCAGAGGAACAATTGGGGGACGGTGATCGTTTGGTTGGCTGATTTTAGGGAGGGGAATAACAGCGAGGTCATCTGTCCCATTGGATTAGGAAAGGATGGAGAAGGCAGTCGGCCGTACGCTTTCAAAGGAACCATCCCGGCATTTGCCTGAAGCGATTTAGGGAAATCAGAGAAAACCTAAATCAGGATGGCCGGACGCTGGTTTGAACCGTTGTCCTCCCGAATGCGAGTCCAGCGTGTCAACCACTGCGCCACCTCTCTCAGTGATGATCGTTTCAGCACGACAATTGGAACCTGTCACTACGCAGTAAACGTGAGGCAATAGTTTATGAACAGTAACGTCCCTGAAAATTGATTGGCGTGCTCAAGGTCCTGAGCTCAATCCAATGAAACACCTGTAGAGTGAGCCATAACGTCGCCTTTGCTCCAGACCCCTGCTTACAAATCACCACTTTTTCTTGGTCTGGACAGTAGAGCAGAAGTGGGCTGCCATTCCTCCACAGGTATTCATTTGTTGTTGTTGTTGTTATAGTCTTCAGTCCTGAGACTGGTTTGATGCAGCTCTCCATGCTACTCTATCCTGTGCAAGCCTCTTCATCTCCCAGTACCTACTGCAGCCTACATCCTTCTGAATCTCTTGCTCTCCCTCTACGATTTTTACCCTCCACGCAGCCCTCCAATACTAAATTGGCGATCCCTCGATGTCTCAGAACATGTCCTACCAACCGATCCCTTCTTCTAGTCAAGTTGTGCCACATGCTCCTCTTCTCCCCAGTTCTATTCAACACCTCCTCTTTAGTTATGCGAACTATCCACCTAATCTTCAGCATTCTTCTGTAGCACAACATTTCGAAACCTTCTATTCTCTTCTTGTCCAAACTATTTATCGTCCACGTTTCACTTCCATACATGGCTACACTCCATACAAATACTTTCAGAAATGACTTCCTCACATTTAAATCTATACTCGATGTTAACAAATTTTTCTTCTTCAGAAACGATTTTCTTGCCATTGCCTGTTTACATTTTATTTCCTCTCTACTTCGACCATCATCAGTTATTTTGCTCCCCAAATAGCAAAACTTATTTACTACTTTAAGTGTCTCATTTCCTAATCTAATTCCCTCAGCATCACCCGACTTAATTCGACTACATTGGATTATCCTCGTTTTGCTTTTGTTGACGTTCATCTTATACCCTCCCTTCAAGACACTGTCCATTCCGTTCAACTGCTCTTCCAAGTCCTTTGCTGTCTCTGACAGAATTACAATGTCATCGGCGAACCTCAAAGCTTTTATTTCTTCTCCACGGATTTTAATACCTACTCCGAACCTTTCTTTTGTTTCCTTTATTGCTTGCTCAATATACAGATTGAATAGCATCGGGGATAGGCTACAACCCTGTCTCACTCCCTCAGGTATTCAGATATCTCACTGAAATAACACAACTGCGAAATATGGTCGCATAGGAGGCAACCAACCAAGTTGAAAATAGACGTTAGTACTGGATACAAGCTGACTTGGTCGCTAATCAAAAAGCCATCTTCAGATATCTAGAAGCTACTCGTAGGATGTACAAGATACGCATGTACAATTATAAGCAGTCACCTTACGTACAAAAAATGGTTCAAATGGCTCTAAACACTATGGGACTTAACATCTGAGGTCATCAGTCCCCTAGAACTTAGAACTACTTAAACCTAACTAACCTAAGGACATCACACACATCCATGCCCGAGGCAGGATTCGAACCTGCGACCGTAGCGGTCTCGCGGTTCCAGACTGTAGCGTCAGAACCGCTCGGCCACTCCGGCCGGCCCTTACGTACACGTCTCCATCGGTAATGCTGGAATTCAGTACGGTGTTGGGCCACCCTTAGCCTTGATGACAGCTTCCACTCTCGCAGCCACACATTCAATCAGGTGCTGGAAGTTTTCTTGGCGGACGGCAGCCCATTCTTCACGAAGTGCTGCACTGAGGAATCGATGTCGGTCGATGACCCCTGGCAAGAAATCGGCGTTCCAAAACATCCCTAAGGTCCTCTATAGGATTCAGATCGAGGCTCTGTGCATGCCAGTCCATTACAGGGATTTTACTGTCGCGTAACCACTCCGTGCATTATGAACAGGTGCTCGATCGTTTTGAAAGATGTAGTCGCCATCCCCGAATTGCTCTTCAACAAACGGAAGCAAGAAAGTGCTTAAAACATCAATGTAGGTCTGTGCTGTGATAGTGCCATGCAAAAGAATAAGGAGTGCAAGCCCCTCAATGAAAAACACGGGCACATCATAACACCACCACCTCCGAATTATACTGTTGGCACTACACATGCTGACAGATGACGTTCACCGGGGATTCGCCATGCCCACACCCTGCCATCGGATCGCCACATTGTGTACCATGATTCGTTACTGCACACATTACGACCCTCTTCAACTGTCGGCGATCTTTGTCAGTCAACAGACGAGGTCGGCGTGTACGCTTTTGTGCTGTACGTGTCCTTTCACGTTTCCACTTCACTTTCGCATCGGAAACAGTGGACCTAGGGCTGTTTAGGAGTGTGGAAATCTCGCGTGTAGACCTATGACACAAGTGACAACCAATTGGGGAGAAGAGGAGTCTGTGGCACTACTTGACAAGAAGAAGGGACCGGTTGGTAGGACATGTTCTGAGGCATCAAAGGATCACAAATTTAGCATTGGAGGGCAGCTTGGAGGGCAAACATCGTAGAGGGAGAACAAGAGATGAATACACTAACCAGATTCAGAAGGATGTAGGTTGCAGTAAGTACTGGGAGATGAAGAAGCTTACACAGGATAGGGTAGCATGGAGAGCTGCATCAAACCAGTCTCAGGACTGAAGACCACCACAACAACAACAATAACAACAACAAAAACGATCTTTTCGTCCGACTGCAACAACGGGTTCGAGAAACTGGTAGGGTTGACTCTGGTCCTCCGTGGACACGCCGCACTTCGACTCGAACGGGAGGTCCTTCGGCACGCGGAAGAGAACTCGACTATGAGTACTTGAAACATTGCACCTGCCATGGAGCCCTTTGAACACACAAGTCATAGTTCATTGTCTCCACTACGAACATAGCGGGAAGTAGATTTGAAAATGAGACGGTCTTATCTTACATCCGAAGGTATATTTCCCGTCATGACTCTCTTATCAGAACTTCATCTTCCAATTTCGGCCTACAATCCATAGACAGCTGTGATAGGAATATTTTGAAACACCATTCATTTATAATTATCAATCGTCCATATATAAGATGGCGCATACAGAATGAAACACAAACCATTGTGATAACTGCCCACCGTGACGTTGGATGCCGCCTGGTGGCGTTGGGGGCACGTGACGCGGTAAGAAAAGTATGTTAGTGGAGCACACACGGACGGAGGATCACCCTAGTGAAGATATGGGCTGCAAATGGAGAAATACTTTGACAAACGGCAGAGATTATGAAGGAGTATCTTGAAAATAGCGAAGCTGGTCGAATGTTCACGTCCTACTGTCGTGAGCATCTACGAAAAGAGTTAGAAGGGTAGTGAAACTACCATTGGGCACTAAATGGCTGGACATCTACGATTCTTCACAGACCCTGGGGTTCGGAGGCTTGTCTGCTCTGTAAAGTGGCATAGATGGTGATCTGTGGCATTTCTGCCGAAAGAGCACAGTGCTGGTGCACGCACAAGTGTTTCGGAGCACACCGTTCTGCGTCCATTGTTGAACATGGAGCTCCGTAGCAGGCCACCCCTACGTGTCCACATGTTGACTCAACGACATCGTCAGTTACGATTGCAGTGGGCACGGGACTATCGGGATTCGACTGTCGATCAATGGAAACGCTTAGGCTCTTCGGGTAAATCACATTTTTGCTACGCTAGGTCGATGGTCGTCTTCACAAGCGCCGTCTTCGAGGTGAACGGCGGATCGAAATGTGCAGCGCGCCAAAGACGCAGGCTGATGCGAGCAGTTTTATGCAGTCGGAGACGTTCTCCTGCGTTTGAATTGGACCTGAGTTGTAGTAGTAATCGAAGACACGCTGACAGCTGCAAATTTCTCCGCCATTCCATGCTTGATATCAGCTTCCAGTAGTATAACAGGCCGTGTTTCGAAGCTGGAAACTTACTGCAATGGTTTAAGGAGCAGTATAGTGAACTCAGGTTGATGTCTCGGTGACCAAATTCGCGTGATGTAAATCCTATGGAACTCATCCGGGTCTCTATTGGGCGTCACCACCCCGTACGCAAATCAACAGCTCGTTTTCTACGCGAATTACATGACCTGTCCGTAGGCATCTAATGCCACAAAACTCCACAAACCTACTAACGAACTGTCGGATCCCTGATACGGAAAATCAGTGATGTACGAGGGTTATTTGGAAAATAAGGAATGATTGGTCGTGAAATCGAAACCACAGTGAAAATCCGATGAAGTTTTGCACGGGTGTGTTGGGCAGTGTCTCTAGTATGGCCGTCGATGGCGTTACATCGTTATTCTTAGTTCTGAGCACACAGGGAGCACAAAGATACCTAGAACAATAGTATCTCGCGCCAAGTACGAGGGCGTGGTAAGAAATTTCGCCTGAAGCTATGCAGCCAACATTGCATAACTGCCACGCGGTTTCTTCTTGAAGACAATTCAAATGGTTCAAATGGCTCTAAGCACTATGGGACTTAACTTCTGAGGTCATCAGTCCCCTAGGACTTAGAACTACTTAAGCTAAGGACACCACACACATCCATACCCGAGGCAGGATTCGAACCTGCGACCGTAGGGGTCGCGTGGTTCCAGACTGTAGCGCCTAGAACCGCTCGGCCACCACGCCCGGCTCAAGACAATTCTCAGCCGCATTCTGCAGGGGCAAAGAAGATGCTCCTGCATCGTTTTCAATTGAAAATGTTTGATTACCCACAATACAGCCCGTAATTGTCTCCCTCTGAGTTCCATCTCTGCGCACATGAACCGGTGGCTATGAAGACAATATTTTGGCACAGTCAACGAGCTGTAGGCCACAGAAGAGAATTGGCGGAAAGCACTGCGGCTTCCTTCTATAACGAGGGTATGGAAAGTTGGTACAACGCTACGACAAACGTGTAACTTGGATCGGCGACTATGGAGATAAGTAACTGGAAGTTGTAGCTAACTGTTCCACATAAAACAGTTTTGATTTTCACTGTTGTTTCCATTTTGTGACTTATTGTGGTAGCTCCATAAATAAGTCTCATTCATTGGCTCCATCAAACAGAAAAAGATACTTGGAAAATTTTCTACAGACGACGACCTTCATGCAATGTATTCACGTTTCCCAAACGATTTCTCTAGCACGATCGCCGCAAAGAAAGCTTCCTTCGCCCAGTGGAAAACGCTACAAATTTGTGACAATGTGATCGTTGTGGCTAGAGTTCATTGCCACGAAAGCTGGTGCCCTTTACGCAACACTCATTTGCACAGTGCAGCCCCTCCTGGGTGTGCCTAATTGCTCCGCCTCGGTTCGTGTCTGCCCAGCAGTTAGAATGTGCCGGCCTTCGAGATGTACTCCAGCCGTCTGTAGCGATGTGTCGCCGCTGCGGCCACGGCTGGGTCCAGTAATGCCAGAGTCGTGAGTCGTGCTGGACACGCGTGTCGAGGCGCGAGCCGCGTGCACGCCGAACCGCGCCGCTCCCCAGGGTCCGCAGCAGCCGCCGCCGCAGCTGACCTTTCGCACCGAGGTGGTCCAAGACGAAGATGCCCGCACGCTGCAGCATCGTGGTTGACATTTCCGTAACGCCGTAAAAGTGGAATGGGCAGCAGCGGAGACGTTGCCACGGCTGGTTGAACGCAGATACCGTCGGTGTTTCAATCGCCTCGTTCACTTGATTGCAGCATACTGGTTAACATTGTCCATCACTAACACTTTTGACTTGAAATAATTTTTGTACTGTGGGTATCTGCAGTTGTACAAATGTACGATGATCAGTTTTTATTTATGATCCAACAAGTTTCGCAGCGCTAGAGCCACATATTCGGCGACACATAATTTATATCGAACGATAACAAGTAGATGACCCAACATGCTTTGTCTAGTTGTGAGAGAAATGTTTAACAGTCAAGAGGTCGCTAGTCCAATTCACTAGTTTAGATTGGACTACCTACCTTTTGGAGGTTAAACATTTGTAACACAGCTCAACAAAAAATGTTGGGACATCTTTTGGCTGTTGTTGTGGTGGTCTTCAGTCCTGAGATTTGTTTGATGCAGCTCTCCATGCTACTCTATCCTGTGAAAGCTTCTTCATCTCCCAGCACATACTGCAGCCTAC
This sequence comes from Schistocerca americana, assembly GCF_021461395.2. Classification (NCBI taxonomy): domain Eukaryota; kingdom Metazoa; phylum Arthropoda; class Insecta; order Orthoptera; family Acrididae; genus Schistocerca; species Schistocerca americana. The sequence continues at coordinate 1,040,476,133 of NC_060120.1, read as the reverse complement.
ATCCTTCTTAATCTGCTTGGTGTCTCCCTCTCTTGTTCTCCCTCTACCATTTTCACCCTCCACTCTGCCCTCCAATACTAACTAAACTGGCGATTCCTTGATGCCTCAGAACATGTGCTACCAACCGATCATTTCTTCTAAGCAAGTTGTGCCACAAACTCCACTTCTCCCCAATTATATTCAATACCTCCTCATTAGTTATGTGATCTACCTATCTAATCTTCAGCACTCTTCTGTGGCACCACATTTCGAAAGCTTCTATTCTCTTCTAGTCCAAACTATTTATCGTTCATGTTTCAGTTGCACACATGGCTGCACTCCATACAAATACTTTCAGAAACGACTTCCTGACACTCTAATCTGTACTCGATGTTAACAAATTTCTCTTCTTCAGAAACACTTTCCTTGTCATTAGCAATCTACACATTATATCCTCTCTACTTCGACCATCATCAGTTATTTTACTCGCCAAATAGCAAAACTCATTTACTGATTGAAGCATCTCATTTCCTTATCAAATTTCCTCAACACCACCCGGTTTAATTCGACTGCATTCCATTATCCTCGTTTTGCTTTTGTTGATGTTCATCTTATATCTTATATCCTCCTTTCAAGACACTGTCCATTCCGTTCAACTGCTCTTCCAAGTCCTTTGCAGTCTCTGACAGAATTACAATGTCATCGGCGAACCTCAAAGTTTTTATTTCTTCTCCATGGATTTTAATACCTACTCCGAACTTTTCTTTTGTTTCCTTTACTGCTTGCTCAATATACAGATTGAATAACATCGGGGAGAGGCTACAAACCTGTCTCACTCCCTTCTCAACCGCTGCTTCCCTTTCATGCCGCTCGACTCTTATAACTGCCATCTGGTTTCTGTACAAATTGTAAATAGCCTTCCGCTCCCTGTATTTTACCCCTGCCACCTTCAGAATTTGAAAGAGAGTATTCCAGTCAACATTGTCAAAAGCTTTCTCTAAGTCTACAAATGCTAGAAACGTATGTTTGCCTTTTCTTAATCTAGCTTCTAAGATTAGTCGTAGGGTCGGTATAGCCTCACGTGTTCCAATATTTCTACGGAATCCAAACTGATCTTCCCCGAGGTCGGCTTCTATCAGTTTTTCCATTCGTCTGTAAAGAATTCGCGTTAGTATTTTGCAGCCGTGACTTATTAAACTGACAGTTCGGTAATTTTCACATCTGTCAACACCTGGTTTCTTTGGGATTGGAATTATTATATTCTTCTTGAAGTCTGAGGGTATTCGCCTGCCTCATACATTTTCCTCACCAAATGGTAGAGTTTCGTCAGGACTGGCGCTACCAAGGGTGTCAGTAGTTCTAATGGAATGTTGTCTACTCCCAAGACCTTGTTTCGACTTAGGTCTTTCAGTTCTCTGTCAAACTCTTCACGCAGTATCGTATCTCCCACTTCATCTTCATCTACATCCTCTTACATTTCCATAATATTGTCCTCAAGTAGGGGAAGACGGGGAAAGATGGGGAAGCTAACTTAAAACCCCGCGGTGGTCTCGCGGTTCTAGGCGCGCAGTCCGGAACCGTGCGACTGCTACGGTCGCAGGTTCGAATCCTGCCTCGGGCATGGATGTGTGTGATGTCCTTAGGTTAGTTAGGTTTAAGTAGTTCTAAGTTCTAGGGGACTGATAACCACAGCAGTTGAGTCCCATAGTGCTCAGAGCCATTTGAACCATTTGAACCTTACAGAACGGACAAAAATAAACAAATTCAAGTAGGTTTGATTATCATTTGTTTACTTAACCACTGAATTACAATAGCATGCAAAGAAACCTGCAGACCTGTTACATTTAGTTAGAAATATCTCGATTTGAAACATAAACTACCAACATGCGGGGCAAGGTGGGAAACTAGCATGAATTCATCTCTAAAGCTTAAATAAGGACTGGAATAACGAAATCATGTGACGATAAGGCTTCGAAACATGGTTCTGCGAATTGTAGAATCAGGTATTACGTTTTATTTAGGCCTCTTACTTTCACGTAGTACATAAGTGTCGACATCCTCGTCATCACCACTTTCTGTCCCTGCACAAGTGTCGTGGGCCCAGCGTCCGCAGCTAATACACCGTATCCTGCCTCCTTCAGAGAAGTCGTAGGAGTATACACATTCTTCACTTTCTTCCTCGTTGTCATTCGACCTCAGTTTATTATCCCTTGAGCATGAAGGGGTGGTTAAGGAGTTAGTAACATTCGTCACTTTTTCGTTGTCATTATGTCCTTTTGGTGGGATCCCAGGTTTATTAAACGTCTTTGAGAAGGGTTTTCGTTTAGATGCAGCACGTTTGGGGACTCCTTTTCGTTTAATTTCTTCAGATAGTTCATTCCAATAAGGAGATTCGGTTAAAACAACGGGTTTTCCATGCCTGTTAGATGGTTTCCTCTTGGTTTTTTTTATCCACCTTTGGAACAGCTAACACCATTTCAGGGCTGGTAACCTGAAAGTTAGACGAAACAGAGGCTTGATCGTCAGTTGTTAATTGTTCAGGTGTTTCACGTCTTGACAACATCTCTGGTATTTGGTCCTCCATTTCTGTAACTTCAGATGTGTGAGCTTGATGAATGTCTGTAGTTGAACAGCGAAGGTAATCACTTTCTTGAAACACATTTCTGTTTACAGGCGCCGGCCGGTGTGGCCGAGCGGTTCTGGGCGATACAGTCTGGAACCGTCGACCGCTACGGTCGCAGGTTCGAATCCTGCCTCGGACATGTATGTGAGTGATGTCTTTAGGTTAGTTAGGCTTAAGTAGTTATAAGTTCTAGGCTCTGATGACCTCAGAAGTTAAGTCCCGTGGTGCTCAGAGCCATTTCAACCATTTGTTTACAGGCCAAATGCCTGTTTTCCGAAACCCGTTTACTGCTGTGGACATTGTAGCTGAATGAATGAAGGCTTTGCCGAATAAACTTGCGATCTGATGCAGCGTAACATGTTTTTCAGGATGGGTGCGAAGCCACGATTTTACTTCATCTTCGTAAAATTTACTGAGAGGTTTCATAAATGCCACTTCCAATGGTTGAAGACGGTGTGAGCAGTGTGGTGGCAAAAACAGCAACACAACCCCATTCTCGCGGGCCGTATCTATCAGTTCTAAATTCTTGGTGTGCGTTTTGTGGCCGTCCAATATGAAAAGTATTGGTCTTTCCTTTGGCGCTCCAGTAAATGCAATAAACTTCTTAAACCAAGTCAAAAATAGTTCTTTCGTCATCTAACCAGTTTCTTGGACTTCTGCCCACGTACCAGGGTGCAGGCCCGTCTCAAACTCTTGTTGCATTCGTTTTCGAGGGGAAATTAACATAGGTGGTACGCAGCACCCCGACGCTGAAACACAGATTTCTGCAGCCACAGTCTGGCCGCTTTCTGCTGAAGTAACTGCTCCCACTTTTCTGCGCCCTTTCAAACCAATCACCTTTGTGTGACCTTTTGGAATGACTGTTAAACCAGTCTCATCGCAACTGAAAATTCTGTCTCCCGTAAACTTGAATGTGTCTAATTGACTTTCTAACAGATCGAAAAACCGATCTACAGCAACTCGATTAAAGCACATTGCTCGTGCGATTGATGTGGCCTCTGGTTTTCGTATTGTGAAGGTAGGATTTCGTGCAAGAAACCCATTTACCCAGTCTCTACCAGCAGATTTGGCTGCAGTATTAAATGGATGTTTGATGTTGTTTCGTTCAGCTAGTTGAAAAGCAAGTTCACAAAGTTCTTTAAGTGTTAGGCCAAAATACTATCCTTCCATCTGTGTTAAGTAGCCTTTAAGTTCTGTCTCTTGTTCTTGGGTAAACACAATAGTGATTGGTCCTAACCTTTTCACAACTGTATAGCCAGGATTAGCACGTTTCTTTGCCACAGGTCGTTCAGTCGTTGTCTGTGGCACGTTGAACTGTCGAGCAGCCCTGAAAGAACCCATATGACCTTCTATAACAGCATTTACAGCGCCTCCCATTGACTCCAATGACCAATCTTGCATAGACGTTTGACGCCGATACTTGCGAACCATCTGAAATAAAACACGTGGAACGTACTATTGAGTCAAATCATTCCTGGTAATCTATATTATGTAGTAAATACCATATTTCCAATAGTCAGTCGTTGAACAATAGCAAGAATACTGACTTTGCACGTTTTGTGTATTTTTATTCACCATATAGCCCCTAAGGCATACATTGTAATTAATTAGGAAACGTTGGAATAACGAATACCATACTATTTACAATTGTATTCAACGTATAATGCACGTGTTCAAAACCTGCAGCGAGGTAAACACGTGAGACGATAAGAATGTAATGGTTGGACAAATAGTAGGGGCAAGACCATGCCCCCTACCATGCTTTCAGGTTATGTTACGCCTACATGAACACTGTTTAGTGAACATTGACTACTGACACAGCAGTTTACTGTTAATAAGACGTACTATTCAGTGCTATATGTACAGGTTGGACAAATGTTCACGAAACACATGTTTTAGGACCTCGGAAGGTGTAAAACATTGCAAATCAGTACAACAACCTTACAAAGTTCACAGAAACCGCCGCGAAGCTATGGTTCAGCAATCTCAACACACTGGGATCTGTGTATTGATGATGATGACCTAGCTATCCACAGATGGCAGAATTCTAACTGTAGGATATAGTCCTTCCCCGTCTTACCCCACCTCCCCGTCTTGCCCCGCCTTCCCCTACATCGCACTTGTATAGACCATCTATACACTCCTTCCACCTTTCTGCTTTCCCTTCTTTGCTTAGAACTGAGTTTCCACCTGAGCTCTTGATGTTCATTCAAGTGGTTCTCTTTTCTCCAAAGGTGTCGTTAATTTTCCTGTTGGCAGTATCTATCTTACCCTTAATGAGATATGCCTCTACATCCCTTACATGTGTCCTCTAGCCATCCCTGCTTAGCCATTTTGCACCTACTGTCGATCTCATTTTTGAGACGTTTGTATTCCTTTTCCCTGCTTCATTTACTGCATTTTTATATTTTCTCCTTTCATCAATTAAATTCAATATTTCTTCTGTTACCCAAGGATTTCTATTAGCCCTCGCCTTTTTACCTACTTGATCCTCTGCTGCCTTCACTACTTCATCCCTCAGAGCTACCCATTCTTCTTCTACTGTACTTCTTTCCCCCATTGCTGTCAATTGTTCCCTTATGCTGTCCCTGAAACTCTGTACCACCTCTGGTTTAGTAAGTTTATCCAGGTCCCATCTCCTTAAATTCCCACCTTTTTGCAGTTTCTTCAGTTTCAATCTACAGTTCATAACCAATAGATTGTGGTCAGAGTCCACATCTGCCCCTGGACATGTCTTACAATTTAAAAACTGGTTCCTAAATCTCTGTCTGACCATTATATAATCTATCTGATGCCTTCTAGTATCTCCAGGCTTCTTCCATGTATACAACCTTCTTTCATGATTCTTGAACCAAGTGTTAGCTATGATTAAGTTATGCTCTGTACAAAATTCTACGAGGCGGCTTCCTCTTTCATTTCTTACCCCCAATCCATTTTCACCTACTACGCTTCCTTCTCTTCCTTTTCCTACTATCGAATTCCAGTCACCCATGAATATTACATTTTCTCCTCCCTTCGCTATCTAAATAATTTCTTTTATCTCATCATACATTTCTTCAATTTATTCGTCATCTGCAGAGCTAGTTGGCATACAAACTTGTACTACTGTAATAGCCGTGGGCTTCGTGTCTATCTTGGCCACAATAATGCGTTCACTATGCTGTTTGTAGTAGCTTACCCGTACTCCTATTTTTTTAAATCATTATTAAACCTACTCCTGCATTACCCCTATTTGATTTTGTATTTATAACCCTGTATTCACCTGACCAAAAGTCTTGTTCGTCCTGCCACCGAACGTCGCTAATTCCCACTATATCTAACTTTAACCTACCCATTTCCCTTTTTAAATTTTCTAACCCACCCGCCCGATTAAGGGATCTGACGTTCCACGCTCCGATCCGTAGAACGCCAGTTTTCTTTCTCCTGATAACGACTTCCTCGTGAGTATTTTCCGCCCGGACATCCGAATGGGGGACTATTTTACCTCCGGAATATTTTACCCAAGAGGATACCATCATCATTTAACCATACAGTAAGGCTGCATGCCCTCGGGAAAAATTACGGCTGTAGTTTCCCCTTGCTTTCAGCCGTTCGCAGTACCATCACAGCAAGGCCGTTTTGGTTAGTGTTACGAGGCCAGATCAGTCAATCATCCAGACTGTTGCCCCTGCAACTACTGAAAAGGCTGCTGCCCCTCTTCAGGAACCATAAATTTGTCTGGCCTCTCAACAGATTCCCCTCCGTTGTGGTTGCACCTACTGTACGGCTATCTGTGTCGTTGAGGCACGCAAGCCGCCCCACCAACGGCAAGGTCTATGGTTCATGGGGGCTGTCGTTTTAAAACAATTAGGAGATAAATGCGTATCACTGAAGACGCGGTTCTATCGCCGCGAAACTAGTTGGATCGTAAATAAAAATTGATTATACGACCGATGCGGTCTTATTCATCACAGTAGTCTTAACGTTTCGCAGTTCCCTGCGATCTTAATGATAATAACAGTAAAATACATAAAATACACTACCTAATAATTGCTAAGGAACAACTGCCAACTGCTACGGAACAACCGAGAGCAGCTGGGGGATACCCGACAAATGATTCGAAAAGGAAATGCAGAGGACGGGACGTCTCGACTGCCGCGAAGACTGCATGAACGCTCTGTATGCATTCGGCAATTCATGCAGTACTGTGTATGATGAATGTTGTTGTGGAAGCGATTAATGCGACATTCCGTGTGATACGGCATCATGTCTAAAAGACATCATTTAAGTGCTTACAATCGTGGACGAGCATGGACGAGCAGCTGGACTGCTTCAATCCGGTCAAAGTATCATTTATACGGTGACAATAATGGATTGATTGGTTGGTTGGTTGGTTGCGTGAGAGAACCAGACAACGAGGTCACCGGTCCCATCGGATGAGGGAAGGCTGGGGAAGGAATCGGCTGTGTCCTTGCAAAGGAAACAACCCGGCGTTTGCCTGAAGCGAATTACGAATTCATGAAAAACCTAAATGAGGATGGTCGGACCGCCGGTTTGAATCGTCGTCCTCCGCCTCCCACCCCCCCCCCCCCCCCACCCACCCCTCCCACAGTAATGGATGTGTCCAAAAGTGTAATCTCGCGATTTAAAAAGCCCACTGAGGGTGGAAATGGTATACGAAGTCATGCCGGTGGTCGTAAACAAACCACCACAGTGCAACAGTTTCGATACCTAGCCCTAGTGACGAAAAGAAACATACATCTCATTCCTAGTTAGATTGCTGCAGACCTTACAACCACTAACGGTACACGTGTCACTGCCAGAACCATTTCGTAGCAGTTAAATCAGGCTGGTTCGTATGCTCGGAGGCCTGTTAAATATATCTCATATCGTCGGTGTAGGGTATATATTAGTTGGGATCAGCAATAGTGGTCCAGAGTGATATTCTCCGACGAATACCGTTTGACTATTGCAAGTGATTCTGGCCACCAGTTAGTGCGGAGAGAGAGAAGTGGGGGCGGGACAGGTTACACATCACAGAATGTTCATGAACGTCATCAGCATGGCCTAGGCGTTATGGTGTGGGCAGGCATTACGCACAACGCCCGAACATAAAGTCATAGTTTTGCGCAAGGTACTGTTACAGCAGAATGATATTGCAACGATATTATTCTGGATCACGTGTGTCTGTTTAGGAGTGCGTTAGGTCGTGAATATCTGTTTGTTGACGATAGTGCCCGCCCACACACGACCGCTGAGCTGCTGGACAAACTACAGTCTGAAGATATTGAACACATAGTATGGTATGCATACTCCCCGCGCCTAAACCCCATAGAGCATGCCTGGGACGCTCTTTGCAGACGTGGTTCTCAACGAGCACCCCCTCCCCGATCCGTGAAAGAACTGTTAACTACCTTGAAAGAGGAGTGGGGCAATATCCCCAAGGACTCCAAACAGTTTGGTACCCAGCGTGGATGTTGTTGTTGTGGTCTTCAGTCCTGAGACTGGTTTGATGCAGCTCTCCATGCTACCCTATCCTGTGCAAGCTTTTTCATCTCCCAGTACTTACTGCAACCTACATCCTTCTGAATCTGCTTAGTGTATTCATCTCTTGGTCTCCCTCTACGATTTTTACCCTCCACGCTGCCCTCCAATACTAAATTGGTGATCCCTTGATGCCTCAGAACATGTCCTACCAACCGATCCCTTCTTCTGGTCAAGTTGTGCCACAAACTTCTCTTCTCTCCAATCCTATTCAATACTTCCTCATTAGTTATGTGATCTACCCATCTAATCTTCAGCATTCTTCTGTAGCACCACATTTCGAAAGCTTCTATTCTCTTCTTGTCCAAACTATTTATCGTCCATGTTTCACTTCCATACATGGCTACACTCCATACGAATACTTTCATAAATGACTTCCTGACACTTAAATCAATACTGGATGTTAACAAATTTCTCTTCTTCAGAAACGCTTTCCTTGCCATTGCCAGCCTACATTTTATATCCTCTCTACTTCGACCATCATCAGTTATTTTGCTCCCCAAATAGCAAAACTCCTTTACTACTTTAAGTGCCTCATTTCCTAATCTAATTCCCTCAGCATCACCCGACTTAATTAGACTACATTCCATTATCTATGTTTTGCTTTTGTTGATGTTCATCTTATATCCTCCTTTCAAGACACTGTCCATTCCATTCAACTGCTCTTCCAAGTCCTTTGCTGTCTCTGACAGAATTACAATGTCATCGGCGAACCTCAAAGTTTTTATTTCTTCTCCATGAATTTTAATACCTACCCCGAATTTTTCTTTCGTTTCCTTTACTGCTTGCTCAATATACAGATTGAACAACATCGGGGAGAGGCTACAACCCTGTCTTACTCCCTTCCCAACCACTGCTTCCCTTTCATGTCCCTCGACTCTTATAACTGCCATCTGGTTTCTGTACAAATTGTAAATAGCCTTTCGCTCCCTGTATTTTACCCCTGCCACCTTCAGAATTTGAAAGAGAGTATTCCAGTAAACATTGTCAAAAGCTTTCTCTAAGAAATGCTAGAAACGTAGGTTTGCCTTTCCTTAATCTTTCTTCTAAGATAAGTCGTAAGGTCAGTATTGCCTCACGTGTTCCAGTGTTTCTACGGAATCCAAACTGATCTTCCCCGAGGTTGGCTTCTACTAGTTTTTCCATTCGTCTGTAAAGAATACGTGTTAGTATTTTGCAGCTGTGATTTATTAAGCTGATAGTTCGGTAATTTTCACATCTGTCAACACCTGCTTTCTTTGGGATTGGAATTATTATATTCTTCTTGAAGTCTGAGGGTATTTCGCCTGTTTCATACATCTTGCTCACCAGATGGTAGAGTTTTGTCAGGACTGGCTCTCCCACGGCCGTCAGTAGTTCCAATGGAATATTGTCTACTCCGGGGGCCTTGTTTCGACTCAGGTCTTTCAGTGCTCTGTCAAACTCTTCACGCAGTATCATATCTCCCATTTCATCTTCATCTACATCCTCTTCCATTTCCATAATATTGTCCTCAAGTACATCGCCCTTGTATAGACCCTCTATATACTCCTTCCATCTTTCTGCTTTCCCTTCTTTGCTTAGAACTGGGTTTCCACCTGAGCTCTTGATATTCATACAAGTCGTTCTCTTATCTCCAAAGGTCTCTTTAATTTTCCTGTAGGCGGTATCTATCTTACCCCTAGTGAGATAGGCCTCTACATCCTTACATTTGTCCTCTAGCCATCCCTGCTTAGCCATTTTGCACTTCCTGTCGATCTCATTTTTGAGACGTTTGTATTCCTTTTTGCCTGTTTCACTTACTGCATTTTTATATTTTCTCCTTTCATCAATTAAATTCAATATTTCTTCTGTTACCCAAGGATTTCTACTAGCCCTCGTCTTTTTACCTACTTGATCCTCTGCTGCCTTCACTACTTCATCCCTCAAAGCTACCCATTCTTCTTCTACTGTATTTATTTCCCCCATTCCTGTCAATTGCTCCCTTATGCTCTCCCTGAATCTCTGTACAACCTCTGGTTCTTTTAGTTTATCCAGGTCCCATTTCCTTAAATTCCCACCTTTTTGCAGTTTCTTCAGTTTTAATCTACAGGTCATAACCAATAGATTGTGGTCAGAGTCCACATCTGCCCCTGGAAATGTCTTACAATTTAAAACCTGGTTCCTAAATCTCTGTCTTACCATTATATAATCTATCTGATACCTTTTAGTATCTCCAGGGTTCTTCCATGTATACAACCTTCTTTCATGATTCTTAAACCAAGTGTTAGTTATGATTATGTTGTGCTCTGTGCAATATTCGACCGGATAACAGGTACAAAATGTGCATTAATGCCCGAGGACGGCGTATTCTTTCCGGAGATTCTGATATCGACCTTTGTGTTGGGAGTCTGACTTGTGTCAAACATGTACGTTATTTATGTCTGTTATTCTACTTTCGCATGTGGTGAAATTTGTACCATTTTAGTTTATAAAATTATAAACAGCCGACCAGTTGCAATGGATAAAGAATTCTTTACCTAGGTTCCGACAAATATAAATATGTCTTCTTCAGAAGGTGGCCTAAGGACAATGAACATCATAGCTTACATCAGAAAAGTATGAAACTAAAGCCAAGAATAAATTTTAACACAAATTAGAGAGCTCTTGCATTACAGAAATGTGAGAACGACGTCTGGTACTTACAATTTTACATTAGTAAGGACTAATGTACCATCGCCGTTTTTACAAATGTCGGTATAGATCCATTTGTCAAAAATGAAATATAGCCCTAGAATTAGGGTTTGCCACGTAAATATAAATTAGATCATGGATCTTGCAGAGCTCACAACCGACTGGGTGTAATCGGCGAGCGTAGTTACTCTGAGACCAGGCCAGGTGGCGCTCATGACGAGAACCATGTGCCGATAGGCGTGCAAAGGCAACGTGTAAATTATCAGTATTAATAACGACTTTAGATAAAGTAACAATTAAAGAAAGGAAGGCGTTTAACACTCCCGTTATAACAGTATGGGAGCATTGGTACAAATAATGTACTTATACATCAAAAAAGCAGGTGGCGCTTACGCCGAGAGAAGTACGCCCAGTGGCATATACAGCCGAAATATAAAAATTACATTACTATATTAGTGAAGTCCACAAACGGTATATATGTCAGAACTTTAAAATTGACAATAATGGCTCTTGTCAAGACAGAATTACGAACCCTGGTACACAATCCAGTTAATACACATTCGCAGGGAACCAAAGTTATAGAGCCAGACAAAATCACATAAGGGCCGATGTAGTGGAAAACATACATCGAGAGAAAACCACATTACATAAAGGGTAGTGAGCTTAAAGCATCGAAGGTGCATCATAGCTTCCTGAGGAAACAGACCACTGAGGTTACCAACATTAATGTTATACCATAAACAGTACAGATTTAAAGCCTTCGAAAAATTGTCTACAAGCAAGGTTCAGCTGGTCGTTCAGTATATTACCGTCCTTGAGCTCTAGATGTTTGAAAATTTGTAACTCTTCCCACAGATCTAATCTACGCCCTTTGACTTCTCTGTGTAGGAGAAACAGTGTCTTCTAAATTTTTAGGCGTATGACCGGCTATCAAGAGGTGTTCAGCAAAAGTAGAGCTGTGAATATTCGCTCCTTTTTTACATAATAGGTGTTCTTTATATCTTGTTTTCACAGCTCTGCCTGTTTGACCAATATAATATGAAGGACAGTTATTACAGGTTAGTTTGCAAGCCCCTGAATTGGAAAACCAATCACCGGCAATCTTTACTGAATGTACAAGATTTATTTTTAAAATGTTATCTGTAGAGAAGGAGACGTTACAGTTATATTTTTTCATTAGAAGACGTTTTATCCTATACGATATATTACCCAAGAAAGGAATGGAAATAAATGTTTGGCTTCTTTGCTATCAGTGGGGAGGTTGTTGCTCAAAGTCGAACAATTTAGGGAAGTTTTCTTACTGAAGAAGTAATCAGTCTTATTCTGATTGTACCCATTATTAACCGCAATCGTTTTGATGACATTCAATTCTTTTTGTTGATCTGCAGGTGATAAAGGAGTAGTTACCATACGGTGAATGGCAGAATGAAAAAACGCCAGTTTATGAGCTTTTGGATGAGTTGAGTCAGCAGGGATGACATTATCTGAGTACGTTTCCTTACGGAAGATATTGTAATTGTAGGAACTATTCGGTATAGAAATTGTTGAATCGAGGAAGTTAAGTTCACCTTTTTCATTCTGAAGTTCATTTGTGAAGGAAATCTTTTCATGTAAACCATTGAAAGTATTGAAGAGAAGCTCTAAGTCATGATCAGTACCTTCAAAATCAATGATAATGTCGTCAACATAACGTGCATAATAGCGGATTTTGTGGCGTAATTCTGAACTTGAATTGAAGAACATTATTTCCAGGGCGTTGATGAAAACATCTGCCAAAATACCGTTGCTGTTGTGCAGCTATGCTTAAAATACTGAATTTTTCGTTATATATATATATACCACTCCACACCACTGAGTTTCATGCCGTCCATCACTGCCTACGAGTATTTCTGTCTAACTAAGTTTTTGTTCCTTAGCAATTGTAAGGCAATGCATTTTAATATAATAGAAATAATAGTTTACATCCATGGTTAGTGGAGTACTTAGTCGTAAAATCCCAGAATTTGCATTTTGAGAAATATTGGTTTTGAGAAGCATATGTCAAAAGCAAATCGTGGATCTGTCATATAACAATCAATTGGGTTTGATGATGAAAGCAAGACTTAAGAACAGCCAAGATACATTCATAGGTTTTGTCGACCAAAGCTTTAGACACTGTAAAATGCCGCAGAAATACAAGAATCAAGAGATAACAGTAAGAAGACCAAATAGGAAGCGCTCGAATTAAAAAGGTTCTAAAAGTAGGAATTATATTTTACTTTTTATTATACGGCAATTTCCGTGGGACCAAATTGAGGAACAAATCTACAAGATCATGGAACGTGTCAGTACATGAAATTACAACATTGTCTGCATCTCGTATCTGAGTGGTCAGCGTGACAGCATGTCATACCTAACGGACCGGATTCGATTTCCGGCTGGGTCGGAGATTTTCTCCGCTCAGGGACTAGGTGTTGTGTTGTCCTTATCATCATCATTTCATCCCCATCGACACGCAAGTCGCCGAAATGGCGTCAACTCGAAAGACTTGCCCCAGGCGAAAGATCTACCCGACGGGAGGCCCTAGCCACACGGCATTTACATTTTACATTACAACGTAAAAGTAATAGCAGATAAAAATAAAATATTGTGAACACGTAAAAAGTCAATCCATAAGTTTAAGTAAAAGCAATCAACAATACAACAAGAATCAGTTTGATTTTTCAAGGAACTCCACGACGGAATGGGAGAAGTGACCCATGTGGAAACTCTTCAGTTTCGATTTGAAAGCGCGTGGATTACCACTAAGATTTTTGAATTCGAGCGGTAGCTTATTGAAAATGTATGCAGAAGTATACTGCACACCTTTCTGCACAAGAAATGGCTCTGAGCACTATGGGACTTAACAGCTGTGGTCATCAGTCCCCTAGAACTTAGAACTACTTAAACCTAACTAACCTAAGGACATCACACACATCCATGTCCGAGGCAGGACTCGAACCTGCGACCGTTTCTGCACAAGAGTTAAGGAAGTTCGTTCCAAATGCAGGTTGGATTTCTGCTGAGTATTAACTGAATGGAAGCTAATATTGTTAACAAGAAATAACAGTAAGGATCATATATATTGAGAGACCAATGTCAAAATACCCGGACTTGTGAACAGGGTCGACAAGGGGTTCGCGATCCGGCCGTTTCTGAACCAAAAATATCCTTTTCGAATTGGAAGAGTCACCCCAAAATATACGACATAAGCGAATGAAAATAAGCAAAGCAGACTAATTTTCATGTCGAACGATCACTAACTTCAGATACCGTTCGAATAGTAAATATGGCAGCGTTAAGTCTTTGGACAGGATCGTGAACGTGGGCTTTCCACTACAGTTTTCTGTCTATCTGAACCCCTAGAAATTTGAACTGTTTAGTTTCAATCATCACATGCCAATTCTCTGAAATTAAAACGTCAGTTGTTGTTGAATTGTATGTTAGAAACTATAAAATTGAGTCTTACTGAGATTTAGCATTAATCTATTTTGGACAAGCCATGAACTTATGTCATGAACTGCAGTATTTAAAACCAGGCCTACGTTGCACACAACATCCTTTACTACAAGGCTAGTGTCATCAGTAAACAGAAATATTTTAGAGTTACTCGTAATACTAGAGGGCATATCATTTATACGAATAGGGAACAGGAGTGGACCCTACACTGATCTCTGGGGCACCCCCCACTTGACAGTACCCCACTCAGACCCAACATCACAGCCATTCTCAGCATTGTGAATAATGACCTTTTGCTGTCTGTTGCTAAAGTAAGAGGTGAACCAATTGTGAGCTACCCACCGTGATCAACAAAATGAAATGCGTTAGTTAAATAAAAAAATATAAATAAAAATAAAAAAAATTTAAAAAAAAACATGCGGCTGTACTACTGAGTACTTTAATCGATCAGGAAACTGACCAGTCCTAAAGGAGAAATTACAAATATGGGTAAATACTGTGTTAACATGTGTAATACAGTACTTTAATATCTTGCTAGGCACTCCATCATGAGGATGAGAGTCCTTAGTCATCAGTGTTAATTATTGATTCAATCTCCCCCTTGTCTGTATCACTGAGGAGTATTTCACACATCAGTTTCAGAAAGGTATTTGCCAAGAAAGTTATATGATTCCCTGTAGAAACTAAAATTTTATTTAATTCACCAGCAATGCTCAGAAAATGATTGTTAAATACTGTACATATAACTGATTTATAAGTAACAGAAATATTTTTACTACGAACTGACTTTATATTGTCGACCTTGTGTTGCTGACCGGACGCTTCCTTCACAACTGACGATATGGTTTTAATTTCATCTTCTGAATTAACTATTCTATTTGCATACTCTTTGACGTCCTAATAACATTTTTAAGCACCTTACAATACTCTTTGTAATGGGCTACTGCAGCTTGATTGTGACTACTTCTAACATTTTGCTATAATTCCCACTTTGCTCTACATGATACCCTTACCCTACTAGTGAGCCACCCGCGCTGCCTGTTACTGCTAGTAGCCTGTTTAGAATGTTCTAATGAAAAAGCATCCGTCAAAGAGCATGAGCACTGTGTTGGGGAAAGCATTATATTTATCCTCTATGTTATTGGCACTATAAACATCCTACCACTCTTGTTCCTTGACAAGGTTTAAAGGTTGCTGTTGGATTAACTTTCGTACATAGTTTGTTGTTATATGCAACCTTTGTTCGAGTACAAAAACCTTTTAGAGTTAAAATTTGTGCATCGTGGTCTGAAAGGCCATTCACCCTTTTACGAACAGAATGCCCGTCTAGTAGTAAAGAATAAATAAAAATATTGTCAATGGCTGTGCTCCTCTTCCTCTGCACCCTAGTTGGAGAAAACACAGTTTGCATCAGATCATATGAATTTAGGAGATGTACCAACATCCATTTTCTTGCACCATCATATACAAAATTTATATTGAAGTCACTGAATATAACTAATTTCTGGAAATTCCTACAAAGTAAAGCAAGAACCCTCTCTAGCTTGAGCAGAAACACTCTGAAGTCAGAGTTAGGGGACCTGAAGTTTAGTTTCACTAAATTAAACCGTCCCTGCACAACATTCAAATATCTGTTCAGTGCAGTGCCGTGAGACAACTATGGACTCAAATGAATTGCTATTGTTTATATACATTGCCACTCCCCCACCCTGCAAGAAACTCCTTGAAAAACTGCCAGATAATCTGTGTACTGGTAAAGGAAGCCTCTGAATTGTCAAATTATTTAAGTGGTGCTTCGACATACCAATAACTTCAGAGTCAACATCTACAATCATTTCACTAACTTCATCTTTAATGCCTCTTCTATTTCGATGAAATATGCTAATTCCTTCTGTACTTGGAAGCACGACATCATCTGAAGGAGAACCCTTAATTAGGGAGACTTCCTTTAAGCATCGCATCCTTTAAGCATCGCCCGCTCTGCCTGTGAGTGGACATGTGGCCGCTCCTTCAGCAAGGTCCGAGCAGGCACACGGGGGGAGGGGTTTATTAGTTATTGGGAGCTCCAACGTTAGGCGGGTGATGGAGCCCCTTAGGGAAATAGCGGAATGGTCGGGGGGTCTCTTCCGAGATAGAGAGCACCCGACTGCAAATTGTTGCTCATGTCGGCACCAATGACTCCTGCTGTCTGGGTTCAGAGGTCATCCTCAGTAAGTACAGGCGGTTGGCGGAATTGGTGAAGGAGGAAAGCCTCGCTCGCGGGGTGGAATCTGAGCTAACTATTTGTAGTATCGTTCCCAGAACCGATCGCAGTCCTCTGGTTTGGAGCCGAGTAGAAGGCTGAAACCAGAGGCTCAGACGATTCTGCGGAGATCTGGGGTGCAAATTTCTCGACCTCCGCTATCGGGTGGAGAAATGTAGGGTCTCCCTGAATAGGTCAAGCGTGCACTACACGCCGGAAGCGGCTACAAGGGTAGCGGAGTACGTGTGGAGTGCACATCTGGGTTATTTAGGTTAGAGAATTCCCTCCCTAGGCCCGACAAGACACCTCCTGAGACGCGGCAAGTTAGGACTAGGCAAAATGCAACAGGGAATAACAATATTAATGTGGTAATAGTAAACTGCAGGAGCGACTATAGAAAGGTCCCAGAACTGCTCTTATTAATAAACGGTCACAATGCCGATATAGTACTAGGGACATAAAGTTGGCTGAAACAAGACGTAAACAGTAATGAAATCCTAAACTCAGATTGGAATGTATACCGCAGAGACAGGCTGGACAGTGAAGGGGGAGGAGTGTTTATAGCGGTAAGAAGTGCAATAGTATCGAAGGAAATTGACGGAGATCCGAAATGTGAAATGATTTGGGTGAAGGTCACGGTTAAAGCAGGCTCAGACATGGTAATTGGATGTCTCTATAGGCCCCCTGGCTCAGGAGCTGTTGTGGCTGAGCACCTGAAGGATAATTTGGAAAATATTTCGAGTGGATTTCCCCACCATGATATAGTTCTGAGTGGAGATTTTAATTTGCCGGATATAGACTGGGACATTCAAACGTTCATAACGGGTGGCAGGGACAAAGAATCCAGCGAAAATTTTTAAGTGCTTTATCTGAAAACTACCTTGAGCCGTTAAACAGAGAACCGACTCGTGGTGATAACATATTAGACCTTCTGGTAGCAAACAGATCCGAACTATTTGAAACAGTTATCGCAGAACAGCGAATCAGCGATCATAAAGCGGTTACTGCATCGATGATTTCAGCCGTAAATAGAAATATTAAAAAAGGTAGGAAGATTTTTCTGTTTAGCAAAAGTGACAAAAAGCAGATTATAGAGTACCTGACGGCTCAACACAAAAGTTTTGTCTCAAGTACAGATAGTGTTGAGGATCAGTGGACAAATTTCAAAACCATCGTACAACATGCGTTAGACGAGTATGTGCCAAGCAAGATCGTAAGAGATGGAAAAGAGCCACCGTGGTACAACAACCGAGTTATAAAACTGCTGCGGAAGCAAAGGGAACTTCACAGCAAACATAAACATAGCTAAAGACTTGCAGACAAACAAAAATTACCCGAATCGAAATGTAGTGTGAGGAGGGCTATGCGAGAGGCGTTCAATGAATTCGAAAGTAAAGTTCTATGTACTGACTTGGCAGAAAATCCTAAGAAATTTTGGTCTTATGTCAAAGGGGTAGGTGGATCAAAACAAAATGTCCAGACACTCTGTGACCAAAATGGTACTGAAACAGAGGATGACAGACTAAAGGCCGAAATGCTAAACGTCTTTTTCCAAAGCTGTTTCACGGAGGAAGACTGCACTATAGTTCCTTCTCTAGATTGTCGCACAGATGACAAAATGGTAGATATCGAAATAGACGACAGAGGGATAGAGAAACAATTGAAATCGCTCAAAAGAGGAAAGGCCGTTGGACCTGATGGGATACCAGTTCGATTTTACACAGAGTACGCGAAGGAACTTGCCCCCTCCTTGCAGCGGTGTACCGTAGGTCTCTAGAAGAGCGTAGCGTTCCAAAGGATTGGAAAAGGGCACAGGTCATCCCCGTTTTCAAGAAGGGACGTCGAACAGATGTGCAGAACTATAAACCTATATCTCTAACGTCGATCAGTTGTAGAATTTTGGAACACGTATTCGAGTATAATGACTTTTCTGGAGACTAGAAATCTACTCTGTAGGAATCAGTATGGGTTTCGAAAAAGACGGTGGTGTGAAATCCAGCTCGCGCTATTCGTCCACGAGACTCAGAGGGCCATAGACACGGGTTCACAGGTAGATGCCGTGTTTCTTGACTTCCGCAAGGCGTTTGATACAGTTCCCCACAGTCGTTTAATGAACAAAGTAAGAGCATATGGACTATCAGACCAATTGGGTGATTGGATTGAAGAGTTCCTAGATAACAGAACGCAGCATGTCATTCTCAATGGAGAGAAGTCTTCCGAAGTAAGAGTGATTTCAGGTGTCCCGCAGGGGAGTGTCATAGGACCGTTGCTATTCACAATGTACATAAATGACCTTGTGGATGACATCGGAAGCTCCCTGAGGCTTTTTGCAGATGATACTGTGATGTATCGAGAGGTTTTAACAATGGAAAATTGTACTGAAATGCAGAAGGATCTGCAGCGAATTGACGCATGGTGCATGGAATGGCAATTGAATCTCAATGTAGACAAGTGTAATGTGCTGGGAATACATAGAAAGATAGATCCCTTATCATTTAGCTACAAAATAGCAGGTCAGCAACTGGAAGCAGTTAATTCCATAAATTATCTGGGAGTACGCATTAGGAGTGATTTAAAATGGGATGATCATATAAAGTTGATCGTCGGTAAAGCGGATGGCAGACCGAGATTCACTGGGATAATCCTAAGGAAATGCGATCCGAAAACAAAGGAAGTAGGTTACAGTACGCTTGTTCGCCTACTGCTTGAATACTGCTCAGCAGAGTGGGATTCGTACCAGATAGGGTTGATAGAAGAGATAGAGAAGATCCAACGGAGAGCAGCGCGCTTCGTTACAGGATCATTTAGTAATCACGAAAGCGTTACGGAGATGACAGATAAACTCCAGTGGAAGACTCTGCAGGAGAGACGCTCAGTAGCTCCGTACGGGCTTTTGTTAAAGTTTCGAGAACATACCTTCACCGAAGAGTCAAGGAGTATATTGCTCCGTCCTCGCGAAGAGACCATGAGGATAAAATCAGAGAGATTAGAGCCCACACAGTAGCATACCGACAATACTTCCGTACACGAACAATACGAGATTGGAATAGAAGGGAGAACCGATAGAGATACTCAGGGTACCTTCCGCCACACACCGTCAGTCGGCTTGCGGAGTATGGATGTAGATGTAGATGTAGAAGCAGGTGTACCTATCAGCTTACTCCAGTCTAAAAAAGGTGCAGCTCTAACAGGAATTTTTCCATGAGTGATCCCACCACCACCCACTACACTGTCACCCACAAGCTTTGCCAGCCTTCCCTTCCCATACCTAGTGAAACTCGATCTACTGACAGACCCAACTGACACTACTGAAATGTGACCCATGCCCTCTACCATCAGCGTCCTCCCCAGCCCCATGTTAACGTATCTAACAGTCACATTAATATGAGGCCGATCATGATGCTTGAAGAGTTTCACGAAATGCGCATTAGTGCCACCAGTTTGAGTAGCTATCTTTACAAGGTCACCACCTACATCATATTCGCCGTCGCTATCAAGACTGTTCCCTGCTTCACCCACAATCACCGCCTGAACCTTTTTCGTAAAATTCCTGCGTACCTCCGCTATGCTGTCAGTCACCTGAACCAACCACGCACTAGGCTTCACAATCCTGGTGACTTGATACTCATTTCTCAACACTTCCTGCAACTGCTGGCCCTTACCTCTACCATGCGTACTACATACCAGCAGAACCTTCTTCTTTCTGTTAGACTTAGCAACTGAACTAAGCCTCCTGACTGCTGAGGACTGCTCCATGTTCCCTACATCTAAGGCTACAAGAGGCTTCTCTCCACTCAACTCTGACAGTCGGTCAAGTCTATTGCAAATATTGCAAATACACAAAGTATAACTGTGTGAATACCTCCTCTCCCTAGCTGCCTTCTTGCCAACTGCCACTTCCCATTCCCCACCACCCTTCAACTTCCTCAACCTATCTAGTTTCTCCTTTGTGCGTTGTAACTGGACTTGAAGGTCACAGATCTTACACTCCTTCTCCTCTATCAACTTATTCCTACTACAGATTTCCAAGAGAGGATTTCGCTAGAATGCCCACTGGCTTCCCCACTGCATTCCCTCCAATGAAGATACTTTGAACATATCCCACACCGTAACCCACTACTCACAAACCTACGACAAAGCCCACACTTCTCACTCATGATAAAATTTTACAGTTACTAAAAAAACGATGTGTCTGCGTTACCTAAGTTCAGTTACACTAGTAGAACTATTTATAGAACTAACAATAGAGGTCTCAAAATTCTCTGTCTACCAAGAAAGCAATACTACACCACTGCTAATACCAATACAAACAAAACTTCACAAAATTATTACCT
This sequence comes from Schistocerca americana, assembly GCF_021461395.2. Lineage (NCBI taxonomy): Eukaryota > Metazoa > Arthropoda > Insecta > Orthoptera > Acrididae > Schistocerca > Schistocerca americana. The sequence goes on along the minus strand of NC_060120.1, from coordinate 1,040,455,303 downwards.
AAAACCAAAAATTCAAGTGGTCACTGGAATACTCAACGAAGTTAAAACACTGAATGAAACTTTCACTGAAATATTTCACTTGAAGCAATAAGAAACGTCAGCTGAAAACTGAAGCACGTAATTTACTAAAAGACTTCAACGCACAGAAAACTAAAAAAACAAGCATGCACTCTTTCGTCCCTTCTTTTCAAACAATGCATCGAAGAAGCAATGACGAATATATAAGAAAGTTTCAAGTGTGATATTAAAATTGTGGGTTACAAAATGTCAGTGATAAGATTTACTGATGACATTCCCATCCTGTGTGAAAGTGAGGGAAAATTACAAGATCTCATCAATGGAATGAACAGTCTAATGAATATAGAATATGGACTGAAAGTAAACGGAAAAAAGACGAAAATAATGAGGTGCAACATAAATGAAATTAGGCATAAACGTAACGTCAGAAATGTTGAACATGAAGTACACAAAGCTAAGGAAGCAAAGTACCACATGACGGACGAAATAAGAAGGCATAAGAAACAGACTATCACAGGTAGATAGGACATACTTGGACGAAAGAAACTGACTAGTATCAAACATAACCCTTACTGTGAGGTCGAAATTTCAGAGAATATACATTCGGCCCATATTATAATACGGTAGTGCATCGTGGATGGCAATGAAATGGTAGGACATGTGTTAACACATCAGGGAATAACTTCCAAGGTGCTAGAGGGAAGTGTAGAAGGTAAAAACTGTAGAAGAAGACGAAGAATGGAAAACCATTCTGGATATAGCAAATAATTGAGGGCTTAGGCTGCAGCTGCTACTAAGGTTGACACTGGAGAGCAGTTCGTGGTGGGCCGCATCAAACCACTTGAAAGACAGCTGACTTAAAAAAAAAAGTGTATCGTTGAATGTGGGAGTACCAGTGAATAAGAAAATCGATATATTTGACGTATGGTGCTATAGAAGGATACCGAAAAATAGGCGGACTGATAAGATAAATAGGTTCTCTGCGGAATCGGCGATTATTATTATTATTATTATTATTCTCGTGTCAGAAAATACAGGTACATGAACATATATTCTACACAGTTATGATTAAATTACCTTTGACCAAAACTTGGCCACTTCCAGTGCATTTTCAGTTCCTTGTTGAAGGTCATCTTCTGTACAGGAGACTGGACACTATCGCCACCGAAGCATGTGCTAGGCTGTCTGTTCTTCTCCACAGTCACACTGAATATCATTTGGATCAGTGTATCCACATTTTGACAGGTTAACTTTTGATCTCCCAACTCCGGATCTCCATTTCCTGTCATGGCCTGGAGATAAAGCTTCAACAACTCTTTTCCAACCAGGGAGAAGGTAGGTCGTAGCCCTCCATAGTTATAACCTAGATTTTTCAGCAGTGGTTCTAAGTTCCTTTGATGTCCTAAGGAAACTCTTTCTTAACGTCAGTCGTTGCGATGCGGTTCATGCCCATACAGATAATGGGTAATTTCCTGTTCCCTACCTTTCTTTCCTTGTTCGCGGCTCTCTCTCTTCGAACAGGTGGTGGTGCTATTCCTGCTACGTGGGAAAGCCATTAGACCGTAGTGGATTTCAAACAACCTGTTATAATTCTGTAGGTTTCATTGAGAGCTACGTCCATCTTTTTGGCATAGTTGAATTACACCAAACAGGACAGGCATACTCAGTCGCAGTATAGCGTAGTGCCACTGCAGATGTTCGGATGAAAAGAACACATGGCAAGCGCTGACAAGACGATGGCATAGGACGATAGGACGTGTGTCAAGACATTAGGGACTGGAGGCCACGCTGCTAGAGCGAGCTGCACTGGCCCGCCAGATCACCAGACTTGTCACCGATAGAAAGTGTGTGGGATAGGATGAAACGACAGGTGCAGCGTTGTGACCCAGTGCTAATCACCTCAGAGATAAACTTTGGAACCAGGTGAATGCAGCATGTGTGCCCAAACCACAGGACGCCATTCGTGCATTATACGCTTCCATGGTATCGCATGGAAGAAGTTATCAGGGCCCATGGCGGAAACTGTGCCTGCTAGGCCACAGGACACATACTGAACCAGGATGACTGCAGAACACACTAATGTACGTTTCCTGTAAATATAAACGTCGTATCTCTAGTCGTTCAAAATATTCCGTTTTTTTTCTGAATGTGAGTGCATTTAAAGTTTTTCAGAGAGGTTGTAATCTTATTTATCAACTTTATCACGGATCGTTTCCAATATATAAGTGTAATACAACGTTTCTCTCTTCGTCTTATATGTTCGTACTACCTGTGGGATTATTCCAGCAACGGAGGATAGAACGTACGGTACTCGACAAGTTGCTTTCGATTCAGATATAGCTCACTTACTTGAATTAGGCGTCTTTATAATAACAAAAGCCGAAATGTAGCACTCGCCACCAAGCACAGAGGCACCGTGGTATCCATAACAGTCTGACCTACTTCATACAAAAAAATCGATTCTAACGTAACTAAACCTAACCTACTTGGCGCCGCCAAAGACTGACGAAGGACACACTGTGACCAAACTGTCGGCCGATGTTATCGGGCGACCTCTGGCGACTGCGTCTGACGACCGTTGTCGGTGGCACTGTGAACACAGCCTTACTTGTTGTTTGGTGGTACGCACGAACAATGTTTCAACAGGCACTGTCAGACTGTGAACGTGCGCCTTTCCCTGGCTGGAATGTCGTCGATCAGACCGCAAGTCGATTCACATGAGCTCTACCTCACAGAAGCACCCGAAAAGCTAAAAATCATTAAACGAAGCTTGTAATTTTTTGAATTCCTTGCCATTGTAGAGACTCTTTGTTTCCATACCATTTCATTCTCCGAAAGTAAGCTGTGATAGTCTCAAAATGATATATGTAAAAATAACAAAAGCTTCCACTAAAATGTTTTTGAGGGAGCGGGGAGGTACGTGACTCCTCGAAGACACTCTCTGCTCGATCAGAAGGCAAGGGAAAACGTCTTTTATGCTCTACGTATGTTAGAGCACTAGGAAGATAAGGATGCACAGAAAATGAAGTACTTCTGAAGTTTTTTGATCAGTCTCTTTCCAAGTCAGTTTCTTATGCACTGATGCTAATTCCTAGTATTTCCTGGGATAATGAAAGGATTCTTCTTAGACATTACTTTGAAACGCGTCGGCCAAGTTTTGAGTCAACTCGTCCACAGGTTCAAGAGTTCGCCGCCAGAAGTAATATTATGATCTCTGTAGAAAATCAGTAGTTATGTTAAGATAAATCTTGTTTTATCACATTCTGGTATCTTTAATTTTTTAGCGCTGAATAGAGCCCGTGGCAGATGGAATTATGCCCGTTCATTATTAATAATAACCATTCAAGTGAAGAAATCGTTGTACACAATTCTATTGTTCCGCGGCACCTTTTACTGTAGAGAAGGCGAAGGAGTTTAGCTGTTCATCGAGGATTTAATAGGAAGCAAGTGAAAACGGATTGATCCCTGTCTCTCTTGCGCTGTGTCAAAAGGGCCTCTTGCGTGGTGCGTAAAAATTAAGCGAGTATAGCTCTCACCCTTTTCAGGAGCTTGCAGTCTTTAACTTTCCGATTTCACGGTCGAAACACCAAAGGAATGAAGGTTTTTCCAGCTCAGCTCGTCGGAAAAGCCCTCTGCCTCCTGCATAGCGATCTAAAGCAAGACACGCACTTTTTTTCTAGACCGTAAGGCTGATCATAGACACAATCATGATATATGGCACTAGGAAATAACCTTTTCACACCTCCCTAATGTGAAATCCTTTTATGTGCTGCGACTGAAGATTACATCAAAAAAGTCATCCTCAAATTATTTTTGTCTCGCTAAGCAGTCAACAACTTCTCTATCCCCGTCAGTAAACGCAAGTTACACAGAAAGAGGTTCTACAAGTTCGGTAGATATTAAACCTCCCCTTGCTTTAAACGAACAAAATATGAGAAATAAGGTGAGAAATGACTTACTGCTGTGGGTTTCTTTGCTATTAATTGTAAACGGGGCTACCAACTTTCATAAACCCTCTAGTCTGCAAAAGACATAAAATTGATATCATCGGCTCGGTGAATGGACGTTAAGAACGCAGAACAAGGAAGTCAAATAACATTTACAGAGATCGGCGTAGATCACGATAAAGTAATTGTTTTCCTTTATTTCTGAATCTGACTTGCTTAAACAGTGTATTAACATTTTTTCCGATATCTCACGATTTTTAATTCCTTAAACTTGATCGGTGTATCTTAGTGTGGCTAGAGGACCTTTGTTTTATATTGTGGGTTTAAGTAGATTCTTACAGCGTTTCTTCTTCGATTCATTTGCTTAGATAATATTTCTGTGTTGTTTTTTGAATTATACCAATATTGCTTTGTGATAGCGGCCTTTCATGTAGCTCAAGACGTTAGCTAGGTGTTCGCTGTGTTTCTTCTTAGGTAGTCTTTCTCTTTTATTTCCGATAATTTCCTGAGTTAAGCCGATTCTTCTGCGTCAGTACCACACAGTATTTTGTATATATCAAGGAGACGGATTCCTCCCCTTCTTGATTAAATTAGCATAAGTTGCTTTATTACCGGTTTAATACTATTTCGCGTGTGAAGTTTCTCCATTTATATCACCGTTTCTTTCTCAACCGACACACTTTGTGCTCGGTAGTCTTTTGAGGTGATACTGTGCTGAATAAGGTTCTAGTGTGACCGCCCTTCCCTTGGTCGGTTTAGGTCCAGTAGTACTGTAATACGAGGGCTATTCGGAAAGTAAGGAACGATAGGTCGCGAAATGGCAACCACAGTGAAAATCAAAACTGGTTTATTTGCAGCAGTTAGCGACAATTTCCAGCTACTTATCTCTATAGTCGCCGATCCGATTTAGACGTTTGTCGTAGAGTTGTACCATCTTTCCAATACCCTCGTTATAGAAGGCATCCGCCAGTGCTTTCCGCCAATTCTCTACGCTGGTCTACAGCTCGTTGTCTGTGCCAAAATGTTGTCTTCATAGCCTTCGGTTCATGTGAGCAGAGACGAAACTCAGAGGGAGACAATTACGGGCTGTATTGTGGGTAATCAAACATTTCCAATTGAAAACGATGCAGGAGCATCTTCATTGCCCCTGCAGAGTGCGGCTGAGAATCGTCTTGAAGAAGGAACCACACGACAGTCATGTAATGTTGGCTGCATAGCTTTAAACGAAATTTCTCACCAGGTCCTCGTACTTGGCGGGAGACACTATTGTTCCAGGTATCTTTATGTGCTCCCTGTGTGCTCAGAACTGTAAAGAACGACGTAACGCGATCGACGGGCATACTAAAGACATTGCCCAACACACTTGTGCAAAACTTCATCGTATTTTCACTGTGGTTTCCATTCCGCGACCGATCGTTTCTTACTTTCAGAATAACTCTCGTACCATTTCCGACCGATCGCGGGTGTAATTTACGCGATTTAACTGCCTGGCCTATGTAAATTCAGCACCGTGGTTGCATGAATAGAGGTTGTTAGGTACTCTTATACGTCTAGATTGTGGTGTCACCGCCAGACACCACACTTGCTAGGTGGTAGCCTTTAAATCGGCCGCGGTCCGTTAGTATACGTCGAACCCACGTGTCGCCACTATCAGTGATTGCAGACCGAGCGCCGCCACACGGCAGTTCTAGAGACACTTCCTAGCACTCGCCCCAGTTGTACAGCCGACTTTGCTAGCGCTGGTTCACTGACAAATTACGCTCTCATTTGCCGAGACGATAGTTAGCATAGCCTTCAGCTACGTCATTTGCTACGACCTACCAAGGCGCCATTATCAGATGCTATTGATGCTGTAAAACATGTACTGCCAAGAGCGATGTTCACCAATTATGGATTAAAGTTAAGTATTCCAGCACCTACGTACTTTATTTGCTAGTCTCAATTACTTTACCTGTTTCAGACCTCACGCCAGCCTGCGTGAGCTTAAACGCGTGCCTTTCGGCTTCCTCCTAGTGGATTGGCTGTCTTGCCAGTCCACAACATAGATTACCTTTGTTTCTTTTGCATGCTTCCCATATCCGCGTAACACAATAAAATCAGTAATTTCTCTGTAAGTACGTGAGCCAATTGTGTATGCAGTTGTCCTTCCATTATCCGGTTCTTCCTGCCCACATAGAAAGGTGCTTTCCTCGATTCATTGTTAAGAGTATTATGTTCCTTATTCTGAACTTGTTAACTTATTATTCTGTATAGGGCTTAAGAAAAATTGTTCAGTGAACAAGAATGTGTCCATAGATAATACCAACAAATATTAATGACTTCAGCTCCATTCGTTTTTTGAAAGTTAAACGATAACGTTCCCCTTTCTTAATCGATACTTGCGCACAAACTGAATATTTATTGCGGACGTTGGAAAATGGAGTGCCAAGTGGAGAAATAGGAACATTGCCGACATATTCTCCTGTTTGAGTTCAATAGACGATGACAACAGCTGAGGCACTCAGAAAAATTTATGCTGTGTATGAGGATATGTTGACTGGAATACTCTCTTTCAAATTATAAAGGTGGCAGGGGTAAAATACAGGGAGCGAAAGGCTATTTACAATTTGTACAGAAACCAGATGGCAGTTATAAGAATCGAGGGACATGAAAGGGAAGCAGTGGTTGGGAAGGGAGTAAGACAGGGTTGTAGACTCTCCCCGATGTTGTTCAATCTGTATATTGAGCAAACAGTAAAGGAAACAAAAGAAAAATTTGGAGTAGGTATTAAAATCCATGGAGAAGTAATAAAAACTTTGAGGTTCGCCGATGACATTGTAATTCTGTCAGAGACAGCAAAGGACTTGGAAGAGCAGTTGAATGGAATGGACAGTGTCTTGAAAGGAGGATATAAGATGAACATCAACAAAAGCAAAACGAGGATAATGGAATGTAGTCGAATTAAGTCGGGTGATGCTGAGGGAATTAGATTAGGAAATGAGACACTTAAAGTAGTAAAGGAGTTTTGCTATTTGGGGAGCAAAATAACTGATGATGGTCCAAGTAGAGAGGATATAAAATGTAGACTGGCAATGGCAACGAAAGCGTTTCTGAAGAAGAGAAATTTGTTAACATCGAGTATAGATTTAAGTGTCAGGAAGTCGTTTCTGAAAGTATTAGTATGGAGTGTAGCCATGTATGGAAGTGAAACAAGGACGATAAATAGTTTGGACAAGAAGAGAATAGAAGCTTTTGAAATGTTGTGCTACAGAAAAATGCTGAAGATTAGATGGGTAGATCACACAACTAATGAGGAAGTATTGAATAGGATTGGGGAGAAGAGAAGTTTGTGGCACAACTTGACCAGAAGACGGGATCGGTTGGTAGGACATGTTCTGAGGCATCAAGGGATCACCAATTTAGTATTGGAGGGCAGCGTGGAGGGTAAAAATCGTAGAGGGAGACCAAGAGATGAATACACTAAGCAGATTCAGAAGGATGTAGATTGCAGTAGGTACTGGGAGATGAAAAAGCTCGCACAGGATAGAGTAGCATGGAGAGCTGCATCAAACCAGTCTCAGGACTGAAGACCACAACAACAACAACATGAGGATATTCGTTCAAGGGGGATCGTTTTTGACGTTACTGACTCTCTGCGTTAGGGGGACTTTCGGGGTTTGATGAAGATAGTTTGCACGCATTGACCCACAACGATCCACGTCAGCGTACTCGAGAGCCGGTAAATTTTATGAACAGTGATTATTCCATCATCCTGCGACATTTGTATGCAATGGGGAAGTGTCAAAAACTGGGTGATTAGATACCGCGTGCTGTAAGCCTAAATCGCAGAAATGCGTGGGTGGCCGTACGTGCAACCTACTTGCTCAGCACCAACTGGCTCGTGAACAATACCGGCCATTCCTATCCTGTATCGTTACTGGTGACGAGATATGATGTCTTTACGCTAGCATAAGGAAAAGAAACAAATGGTTGAGCCCAAACAAAGTAGCAGCTCCCCGTACAAAGACCTACGCGTATCTACAAAAGAAAATTTTATGCATGTGGTGGAACAGCTGCTGTGTGTTGTAAAGTGAGCTGCTTCAACGAGGGGTAACCATCACTACCGGCATTTATTGTCGACAACTCAGACGTCTTGCTGACGCAGTCCAAGATAAACGAGGAGCAGGACTGCGTGAATTTATGATATTCCACCATAACGCCCGCTCGCCTTCAGCTAGACTGACAATAAACTCTATACAGGAGTAGGGTTCACCTGATCTTGCGCCTTCTGAGTTTCGCCTTTTCCGCTGTCTATCAAACAAACTTCAAGAAACTTTCTTTCCGGATGATAATGCCCTCCGAACGTGCCTTGACGAGTTCTGTACCTCAAAACCACGTGATTTCTACAGCCGGGAAACCGTAAACTTACGCCAGCTTTGGCAAACTGTCGTAAGTAGTGAAGGAGAATATATTATTGATGACTAAAGTTTCTGTCATATTAAACTGTTGTCTTTATTAAAATTATGGAAAAACGCTACGAACTTAGGCACCAACCTAATATATATGTCTACATGTACATCTACATGGATACTCTGCAAATCACATTTAAGTGCCTGGCAGAGGGTTCATCGAACCACCTTCACAATTCTCTATTATTCCAATCTCGTATAGCGAGCAGAAAGAATGAACACCTATATCTTTCCATACGAGCTCTGATTTCCCTTATTTTATCATGGTGATCATTCCTCCCTATGCAGGTCGGTGTCAAAAAAATATTTTCGCATTCGGAGGAGAAAGGTGGTGATTGGAATTTCGTGAGAAGATTCCGTCGCAACGAAAAACGCCTTTCTTTTAACGATGTCCATCCCAAATCCTGTATCATTTCTGTGACACTCTCTCCCAAATTTCGCGATAATACAAAACGTGCTGCCTTTCTTTGAACTTTTACGATGTCCTCCGTCAGTCCTATCTGGTAAGGATCCCACACCGCGCAGCAGCATTCCAAAAGAGGACGGACAAGTGTAGTGTAGGCAGTCTCTGCTTAGTAAATCTGTTGCATTTTCTAAGTGTCCTACCAATAAAACGAAATCTCTGGTTAGTCTTCCCCACAACATTTTCTGTGTTCCTTCCACTTTATGTTGTTCGTAATTGTAATACCTAGGTATTTAGTTCAATTAACGACTTTTAGATTAGACTGATTTATCGTCTAACCCAAGTTTAACGAGTTCCTTTTAGCACTCATGTGGATGGCCTCACACTTTTCGTTATTTAATTTCAAGTGCCACATTTCACACCATTCCGATATTTCTTCTAAATCGTTTTGCAGTTTGTTTTGATCTTTTGATGACTTTATTAGTCGATAAACGACAGCGTCATCCGCAAACAACAGAGGACGGCTGCTCAGATTGTCTCCCAAATCGTTTATATAGATAAAGAACAGCAAAGGGCGTTCAACACTACCTTGGGGAACGCCAGAAATCACTTCTGTTTTACTCGATGACTTTCCGTCAATTACTACGAACTGTTATCTCTCTGACAGGAAATCACAGATCCAGTCACATAACTGAGGCGATATTCCATAAGCACGCTATTTCACTACGAGTCACTTGTGTGGTACAGTGTCAAAAGCCTTCCGGAAATCCAGAAATACGGAATCAATCTGAAATCCTTTCTCAATAGCACTCAGCACTTTATGTGAATAAAGAGCTAGTTGTCTTTCACAAGAACGGTGGTTTCTAAACACTTGTTGACTGTGTGTCAATAGACCGTTTCCTTCGAGGTAATTCATAATGTTCGAACACAATACATGTTCTAAAATCCTGTTGCGCATCGACGTTAACGATATGGGCCTGTAATTTAGTGGATTACTCCTACTACCTTTCTTGAATATTGGTGTGACCTGTGCTACTTTCCAGTCTTTGGGTACGGATCTTTCGTCGAGCGAACGGTTGTATATGATTGTTAAGTATGGAGCTAATGCATCAGCATACTCCGAAAGGGACCTAATTGGTATACCGTCTGGACCAGAACACTTGCTTTTATTAAGTGTATTGAGTTGCTTCACTACTCCGAGGATATTTACTTCTACGTTACTCATGTTGGCAGCTGTTCTCGATTCGAATTCTGGAATATTTATTTCATCTTCTTTTGTGAAGGCATTTCGGAAGACTGTTTAGTAACTCTGCTTTGGCAACACTGTCCACTGTTATCGTGCTGAGAAGGCATTGATTGCTTCTTGCCGGCGGGGTCAGGGATTTTCTCTGCCTCGTGATGACTGGGTGTTGTGTGCTGTCCTTAGGTTAGTTAGGTTTAAGTAGTTCTAAGTTCTAGGGGACTGATGACCATAGCTGTTAAGTACCATAGTGCTCAGAGCTATTTGAACCATGTTTTGTTTCTTGCCGCTAACGTACTTCAGATACGACCAGAATCTCTTTGGGTTTCCTGCCAGTTTTCGAGACAATGTTTCGTTGTGGACACTGTTATAGGCATCTCGCATTGAAGTCCGCTCTAAATTTCGAGCTTCTGTAAAGATCGCCCATCATGGGGATTTTGCGTCTGTTTAAATGTGAAGGGATGTTCCAAATTTAAAGACTCATTCATGGAAACCCGATTCTCCCTTTCAGCGTGAATACAAGGGTGTGAGTATATATCTGACATCGGACTTGCACTTCTGTCGTTTACTAATGGAAAACATAGTTTAACGCTAATGATTACAGCTCGTTAGGGCAGGTTTAGATGGAACGCGTTACTGCCTCAATGAACGGGTTTCCAGCCTGGAGAACGAGGTCTTTCTTGCGGGCGTTGGTCGCGATTAATGGACACGAGGCGAGGTGAGGCGCGGTATTTCTTAAATTAACGGAGAGGTGGGTCGGGCCACCTTTCACTCCGCGCACGTGGAGACCAGCCTGCATTCAGGAACTGCTGTAAACTTAAATCAAGCGAGACCGATTTTTCTCTTTTCCGCAGATTATCTTTTAGTTCTGTTTGAGTTTCGAGCGCCTGCTCTGCAAGTATGATGCAGGAGAGTGCTAAGTTCAGTGTCCTACATTGCAGGACAGGCACCAATTCTACGGTCCACATGTACATATTTGGCGCACTCAGGGAAGACCACTAGGGTTTCTATAGCCTTTCTCTCGTTTCATGAGTGACGCGAAGCGGAGTACTCTCTAGAAAAATTATGTGCGCCTAATTACTGACTATTAGTGCGCGCTGGAAAAGAAAGGAAAAACACAAAAAGACCACGGTATCATTAGAGGCGGAATGCAAGTTCAGTTCGAAGAGGACAAAAATGGGAAAGGAAATCACCTACACGGTTCTCAAATAAACCACTCCGAACTTTGCCTTGTACACTGGCTGCAACTAAGATTACACCGCTATGATGGCGGCAGGCTGCAAACATCAAACTGACATACATTGTACTATGCACTTGGCCCGTGCAAATGACTAGCATTTCACACAAAGCAAATACAATGAAGCGGTTAAAAAATTGAAATTAAAAAAAAGAGATGCCAATGTGTAAGTGTACTGTCATATCGCTGGCTTAGTTGTGGAGTATCTTTGAGGGCAGCCGCGTCTAGAGAGTCGAGCACGGGAGACGAAACTGTTATATTGTGTAGTGTGTAGCTCTGCATGTGAGAGGCATCGTTAGTATGGAAATTGAAGTGTTGCTACAAGTGCTATTACAGTAAAGTGATAAAATAAGTAAATGATTCAGAGGAAAGTCCGTTAAGAAGTAATTTTAAAATGGGCATTGCTGCTGATAACGTATTTGTGCATCCTCTCGATGCGTGTCGTACGGTACTGTATCAATCATGCGCGCCGTGTTCGGTCTCCCAGAATGAACTAATGTGAATCAGCAAAAATTAGTTACCACAAAAGTGCACAAATAACTGCCAGTGCCTTATAGCGAGCGTGAGGACGTGCGTTCGATCATCGGGTTTCCGCATTATCAACAATCAGCCGCGCCGCGACGATTACGCGCACGCTCGTACAACTGAGAACTGTGAACTGCAAATTTAACATTACGAACAGTGTTAAAATGCCATTACTAGTGTCAAGGAGAACTGGTACCAAATATATGTGTATGCGTGACGAGCGTAAGAACTTTCGAGCGACCATTCGGCTTCAGCATCATCAACAATCACCCGCGTCGTGTCGGTTACGCGTACACTCGTCCGAATGATATTTTGGACTGTTAATCATCAAGATTGTTAATTGGGATAAACATTTACGATCTAGAGTGTGAACAGTGCAACCTGTGGATTCCTTATCGTCTCAGAATGTAGATGTTCATACCAGACGTAGGACAGTGTTGTGCTTGACGTTGGGTGGCTCCCCTAAACCCGCTTGCATATTTTGGTAGATAATTTCAGGCAAGCCAGCAGTAGTCTGGAGCAGAACATTACGACCACCGGGGGATTATCAGGTACGTGGTGTGGACAGGGCGCACGGTCAAGAAACGATCACGAAACGACAACAGTTTAAAAGGTACCACCTCACCCTTTTGTGCTCCCGGGCGTGTTACAAATGGAACATAGATCCGAAGATTTGATATACGGTACATGTACAGACAAGCAAATTATTACAGTTTTAGAAAAATTTGATGATTTATTCAAGAAAAATGGGAACGAGCGTTTGGCGTCATTGGCCGGGAGGCCCCTTGCGGGGCAGGTCCGGCAACCTCGGTGCAGTTCTTATTACATTCGACGCCACTTTGAGCGACCTGCGCGCCGGCTGGGGATGAAATGATGGTGGAGACAGCACAACACCCAGTCCCTGAGTGGAGAAAATCCCCAACCCAGCCGGCCAGCCGGGAATCGAACCCGGGCCCGTAGGACGGCAATCCGTCACGCTGACCACTTTTTTTTTTTTTTTTTTTTTTTTTTTTTTATCGTTGTGTTTGGTCGTTGCGGACGTCGCAAGACATCCTGTTAAAGTTCGGTGGTTGATCCTTCCACTCAGTTTTTTTATTACAGAGGCCAACCGGCTCTCTGACTGAACACGCTGAGCTACCGTGCCGGCATCACTCAGCTGTCGGGGCGGACATTTATTCAAGAGAAAGAGCATCAGAAACTGAACAAGACAATAGCTCGTTGTCCACCTCTGGCCCTTACGCAATCAATTATTCGGCTTGGTACTGATTGGCAGCGTTGGTGGATATCCTCATGGGGAATATCGTACCAGATTCTGTCCAATTGACGTGGTAGATTCTACAAATCCCGAACTGGTTGGAGGGTCCTGCCAATATTACTCCAAACGTTCTCACTCGGGGACAGGTCCAGCTGCTTTTCTGGTGAAGACGTGGCTTGAAAAGCACGAAGAGAAGGAGTACAAACTCTCGCCGAGTACGGCCGGGCATTATCTTGCTGAAATGTAAGCCCTGGATGGCTTGCATGGAGGGTAACAGAATGGAGCACTGAAAATCATTGACCTACGGCTATGCAGTAAAGTGGTCCTGCTGTTAAGAGAAATGGTACCCAAGACCATCACTCCTGGTTATCAGACCATATGGAGGGGGACAATCAGGTTGGTATCCCACTGCTCTGGGTTGTCCCCAGACAGGTAGTCGTTGGTCATGAGCGGTAATTTCGGAACGGGACTCATCACTAAAGACAGTTCTACTCCAGTCAATGAGATTCCAGCCCTAAGAAGTGCCTGGAGACGGTCCGGACATCGGCTGGATACCAAACTGATCGTCACCCGCCACACGGCCCAACAACTGGGAGCGGGACTGGGGTGCCCTTTCTTTTCATAGTATGCCCACTTTGGTTCTCATGCGCGGCATCCTTATATCACAGCTACACGACGACGGTATTCTACGCCCGGTTTTGCTGCCTTCATGGCAACCCATCCTGGCCTTACATTTCAGCAGGATAATTCCCCCTCCGACCACGACGAGAGTTTCTACACTTTATCTTCGTGGTTTACAACCAGGCAGTCAGATACATATCTGATTGAGAAGGTTTTTATCATTGTGGTAGGTATCGCCAAACCGTCTCAGGATTTTGAGGAGCTAACACCCCAACTGGAAGGATCTGGCACGATATCTCTCAGGAGGACATCCAACAGCTCTATCAGTCAGTGCCGAGTAACTGCTTGCATAATGGCCAGAGGAGGACGAACGCGATATTGACTTGCTCAATTCGTGAAAATCTTTCTCCTGAACAAATCATCCAATTTTTCTGAAACTGTAAATATTTCTCTGTCTGTACGTGTACATCAAATCTACCGATTTCCTTCCCGTTCGGGTAATTTCTACGTGTTGCGTCCCCTCCCCCCCCGCCCCGCCCCCAACCTCTCTCTCTCTGTATCTCTCTCTTATTTTTATTTTATTTATTTTTTATTTTTTTACTTTTATGCCTTCATGTACCTTAAAATAGGCAACCCAACTTATATCATCCCCTTCCACAATTGTGTTAGGCTGTCCATATTAAGGTACATGGAATACCTTCTGCCTGCACGGCGTGGCTGGGCGGTTTGAGGCACCATGTGACGGATTGCGCGGCCCCTCCCGCCGGAGGTTCGAGTCCTCCCTTGGGCGTAGGTGTGTGTGTTGTCCTTAGTGTAGGTTAGTTTAAGTAGTGCAGATGGCTCTGAGCACTATGGGACTTAACATCTGAGGTCATCAGTCCCCTAGAACTTAGAACTACTTAAGCCTAACTAACCTGAGGACATTACACGCATCCATGACCGAGGCAGGATTTGCACCTGCGCGCGTAGCGAGCGCGCGGTTCCAGACTTAAGCGCCTAGAACCGCTCGGCCACAACGGCCGGCGTTTAAGTAGTGTGTAAGTCTAGGGGCTGATAACCTCAGCAGTTTGGTTCCTTAGGAATTCACACACATTTGAAAATTTGAATACCTTCTGGGCCAGTTTTATTCTTCGCAATGCATATAAAGAAAAATTGCACAATGGGTTTCTCATTCAGGAATCACGTTTGAATGATGGTTCTTTGTGAGAATATCATTTTACAGTTTCTGTAAGAAGGAGAAACATGTACAGACATGTGTTCTATGCTGCACAGCTGAACAGAAAATATCTTGGGCGCTCCGATGGGGCCAATGAGATCCTGCGTGGCACTGAGTACACAAGATGGGCGCACGTGAAACCATGAGTTCCGTGTCAGAGGTCGACAAAAGGAGGATCATAGCGCATACAGACTGCGATTTCTCATCCCACGATATTGTTCCTTGCACTGATCACAGCCTCTGGTCATGGACTTACTGAATAAATGGTTTCAGGTGGATTGTGCTCATTGTCATGCAGAATCTCAATGACCCTCGTGATCAGCACCAAAGGGAAAGGCATATCGTTAGGTTGACCGTGCAGTGTCTTGCATTCACGAGAAGTGAGGCAAGCTGTTGCATGTTATAAGAAGAACGAACAAGCAGCTTTACGCCCATCAAAGCCAAATTGAGCCCAACCCAAGAGGCTGTGCTACTCTACGTGTGGCTGTATTTTGTACGCCTAGATTGTAGTGTTATGCGGAGGGATCGGAATTTGTTGAAAAGGTTCTTTTTTTTTTTTTTTTTTACTCGAGTATCACAAGACGAGTCTCAATGAAATGTATATTTAATTTGAGTCTTTGTGGGCCAGGAAATGGTTGATTTCATTTGTGCTTTTTTTCATTTCAGTCTATTTGTAGATTATTTATTTATTTCGATATGAATGGTTTTCTCTGCAGCTTCGTCCTGTTTCTTCTAGTACTGGCTGTTCTCAATACGAATCGTCATCAGGTCAAAGTATTACATATGTTTTCTGTAATATGCAAAACAATCTGTGAAAGTCCAGATTCTTTGCACCTAAGAACCTGAATATATCTGTTTTACTGCAATGCCATTTAACTAAGGTTTTGGAAGTCTATTTCTATTAACTTGCTGTGTTCCAAGCAAATATGTCCCAAGTTAAATCAGTTTTAATTACTTTCCCAAGATGTGTATTCTGGGTTCACTGAATTCATTCTAAGTGGCCAAAATTGTTCATTCTAAATTCCTCAAATGCATTTTGGCAAACACGAAGTTCGTTTTTCTTATTATATTAATCTAAAACGTACATATCTGAAAGAAGAAACTTTTCTTTTATACAAAACTTACTGCGCACTACGTTGCATACGAGCACAATGTAGTTTCTCACGTCCATAAAGTCACTTTTTTTTGCTACATTAGTCAAATCTTTGCCCTAGATTTAGAAAGCCTAGATGCTGCTAAATGGCCTCTAGTCCTTAGCACACGTCTGCACTCACTTGTTAGCCACATAGTCTTTGTTTCCTTTAAAGATATTAAATGGAATGAGGAAACTGATGGCCAAATTTACAGGCACGTTGTGACATATTCGAGGTTGCCGAATGAGTGTTTAGTAACTTTTTACACAGTTGGCATTCCGAGTTACGTACCGATTTATTTGAAAGTGCCACGGAAACATAGGACAGTTTTTTCTCCTGCTAAACTTGAGCTCTGTTTCGTCACTGATACGATTTATATAGCTCTAAATTTCTCCTCAAACTCCTTTAAGACTGGTTTTTTCATTTTGCTTCTCCCACCGTTACGACAAATGGGCTGCAGTGAAACTACCTATACGAAGATATGCCTGACTAAGCACGTTGGATTGATAGCGCTACCTGTTGTCAGGTGTAGCAGGCTGAACGGTTCGCGTGAGGCTTGCCAGGCTTCGGGAAACCTAGGCTGGCCTGCTTTAAACACTTCAGGCCTACTTCAGTACATGCACTGACGAGCCAAAACTTTACGACCACCTACTTAATGGCTTGTTTGTCCATCTTTGGAACGAAATACATCACTGATACTGCGTGTCAGGGATCACACAGTAGTTTTATGAAGGTATGCGACGTTAGATGTCTAAGCACAGGTCACGTATTTAGAGTAAATAACGGGTCGCTGATTTGCGTACGCAGTGGTCGCGCCCGATAGTGACCGAGATGGTTTCCATAGGATGTACATCAGGCGGATTTGGTCGCCGAGACATCAACGTGACGTCACTACAATGTTCCTCAAACCAGTGTAGCATCGTTCTCGCTCCGAGACGCGGACAGTTATGCTGCTGAAAGATGACGTCACCGTCGGGGAAGATATCAAGCATGAAGAAATGCGGGTGGTTCTCAGCTGTCAGCGTGTCTTCTATTACAACCACTGATCCCATGCAAGCGCAGAAAATGTCTCCCATAGCATAATATTGCTCCCACCTGCCTGCGTCCGTGGCGCGCTGCAAGTTTCGAGCCGCCGCTCACCTCGATGATGATGTTTGTGGAGACGTAGTAGAAGTAGTGTAGCAAAAATGTGATTCACCCAAAGAGCTAACACGTTTACGTTGATCGACTGTCGAAACCCGAACGTGCTGTGTCCACTGCATTCTTAATTGACGCTGCCGTTGGGTGAACATGTGAACAAGTAGGTGTGGTCTGCTGCGGAGCTCCTTGTTAAATGGACGGTGTGCTCACACTTCTGGGTGCACCAGCGTTGTTCTCTTTCTTCAGAGATTACACAGATCACCATCTATCCTACTGTACGGAGTAGACAAGTCTCCGAACCCCACGTTCTGAGAAGACTTGTGGACGTGCAACCATTTAGCTTCATTGTCCTTCTAGTTCTTTCGGTAAAGGATCACGGCAGTAGCACGTGAACATTAGACTAGCTTCGCTGTTTTCTAGGTACTCGTTCACAGGCGCAATAATAATCTGCCCTTTGTCAAAGTCTCTTATCTCAATGGATTTCCCCATTTGCAGTCAATATCTTCGCTAGGGTGATCCCCAACCGTGTCTGCTTCGCTTACATACTTTTGTTGCCGCGTCACGCGCCCACAACACCACAGAGCGGCACCCACCTTGCGGTGGGCAATGATCATAGTCCTTTGGCTCGTCAGTGTGTGTGTGTGTGTGTGTGTGTGTGTGTGTGTGTGTATATGTGTACTCTTGTCTATGTTGTGCAGGTTGAGCTACTTTAATGATTACGGCGGAAATAGGAGAGCATACCTCTGCTTCATGGCAGCAAGATAAATGTCCACATGGACAGTGCGACATGTGGAGCAACACCCACTGTGAGCAACGTGACCTTTGTAGCGACTCCCTTGACGAGGCCACATAGAGAGCCCGCCCACAGTGGCTGAGCCATCGACAACACTACACAAACAAATGGTACAATGTATTCCACAGGAATTCTAATTCTAGTTCTCCGTATAGCATCACAATAGACATAACTGAGTGTTCAAATGGTTCAAATGGCTCTCAGCACGATGGGACTGAACATCTGAGGTCGTCACTCCCCTAGATCTTAGAACTACTTAAACCTAACTAACCTAAGGACATGACATACATCCATGCCCGAGGCAGAATTCGAACCTGCGACCGTAGTGGTAGCGTGGTTACAAACTGAAGCGCCTAGAATGGCTTGTCCACTGCGGCCGGCGCATAACTGTGTGTGGAGGCTCCAAGGAGAAAGCTGTCAGATGTCCCAGCAAATACTGTGATAATATGGAGTGCCATTGGATACTCAACACAGCCACCTCTGGTTCACATAATCGGAAATCTGCGCAGCAGCCGTTAGATTTTTACGTGGTAAGGCCAATGGCTGTGGCTTATCTTCGAGTTCTCCGTGTCACCATTTTTCAACAAAACGTAAGACCACTTGTTGCCCGTTTTTTCGTGACCTACCTCGATTCGGATGCCTGGCGACTATTTTCCTGATAAGAAGGACCGTATCAGGTGCTGTTAGGCATTCGGCATGATCATCTGTGGTTCGCATAGCTGACAATTACGATAAAATATGTTACATTTCTAAAATTTTAAGACAGGTGACCGTGTCAGATATTAGAGGTTTCAACAATATAACACAAGACTGCATGTTTTCCGTACTGTCCTGGTTCACCGAAGTACAGAAAGTGTTCGAAACGACGCCCATTCTGGTTAGATTCAGTGTTGCTGCCAGTCTCCGTAACTACCTCCGGAATATTTCGCCTCCTGTATACTTTCAAATGTTAGGACCGATCAAATAAACTGGGACTTCAGGATGGGTCGTAATTAGGGCTTGAATGGTTCAATCGGTAGAGCTCTATCCTGTAAAAGGCAAAGACCACAGGGTCGAGTACGGATCCAGCATACAGTTTTAATCTGCCAGGAAGTTCCATTTCAGTGCACATCTTGCTGCAGTGAAAATTAATTCTGATATTATACACGGTGATTCCGTGATAATGTTACAAAGTGTAGGGGATGATGGAGAAGAGTAAATCTATCACTTTGATGTAAGGAACCCTGGTCTGTAAACGACCTACTCGAATCAAAAATCGTTCTGGTACCTCTGAATGCCGACCAGTACTCTTGTTGCTAGAATTATAATTTAGGTAACATTCAGATATGGTAGTATAGACCAAAACAAGGAAAAAAGTTGTAGTAAACATGGACTCTAAAATGCATTTCTCAAGATTATAGAAGAGGTAGCCAAGTACGGCTCATGACCCATCCTCACAGCCTTACATCCACCAGCACCTGCGGAGTTTGGAAGGTAGGAGATGAGGTACGGCGGAAGTAAAGTTGTGAGGACAAGTTGTGAGTCTGGCTTGGGTAGCTCAGCTGTCGCCCACGCGGCAGGTCAGCTCCACAATAACAAAAAGTGAAAGACTCAACGACACAATCTGAAAAACATCGTGCGACATCCACACAGCACCACTGACGGGAAACTACGAAGAAATAGGCCAAAAGATGACAAAGAAAGTTGGTAGAGCACTTGCACGCCAAAGGAAAAAGTCCCGGGTTTCCTTTAACAGAACTATTCCACCTGGTATGCAAGATGAGTAAGGCAGCGAAATACCCTCAGACTTCAGAAAGCATGTAATCATTCCAGTTCCAAAAAAAAAAAAAAAAAGGTGATGACACTTCGGAATATTACAGAACAATCAATTAATTAGTTACGGTTGCAAAATACTGACACGATTTCCTGACAGAAGAAAGGAAAAACTGGTAGATGCCGACCTCGGGGCAGGTCATTGTGGATTCCGGGAAAATTTAGGTCCACGTGAGGCAATACTAACGCTACAACTTGTATTAGAAAATATGTTAAGGAAAGGCAAACCTAGGTTTGTAGATTTTGCGCATTCAAGCGCCAAAGAAACTGGTACAGAGAAAGGTTATCAAATAAAGAGATATGTAAACGGACAGAATACGGCGCAACGGTCGGCTACGCCTATGTCTGGCGCAGTTGTTAGATCTGTTACTGCTGCTACAATGGCAGGTTATCAAGATTTATGGAGTTTCAACGTGCTGTTACAGCCGGCGCACGAGCGGTGGGACACAGCATCTCCGAGGTTACGATGAAGTCAGTATTTTCCCGTAAGACCATATCACGAGTGTACCGTGAATATCAGGAATCCGGTAAAACATCAAATCTCCAACACTGCTGCGGGCGGAAAAAAATCCTGCAAGAACGGGACCAACGACGACAAGAGAATCGTTCAACGTGTCGGAAGTGCAACCCTTCCGCAGATTGCTGCAGATTTCAGTGTTGGACCATCAAAATGTGTCAGCGTGCGAACCATTCAACGAAACATCATCGATATGGGCTTTCGGAGCCGAACGCTCACTCGTGTACCCTTGATGACTGCACGACACAAAACTTTACGCCTCGCCTGGGCTCGCCAACACTGACTTTGGACTTTTGTTGACTGGAAACATGATACCTTGTCAGACGAGTCTCGTTTCAAATTGTATCGAGAGGATGGACGTCTGTGGGTATGAAGACAACCTCACGAATCCATGGACCTTGCATGTCAGCAGGGGATTATTCAAGCTGGTGGAGGCTCTGTAATGGTGTGGGGCGTGTGCAGTTGGACTGATGTGGGACCCCTGTTACGTCTATATACGGCCACCAGAGTTTGTCCCTGTGAAGTACAGGCGTAGTCATCCAACCACTACGGACTCCTCACAACAACCTTGTAGCCGCGCGGTCTGGGGCGTCTTACCACGATCCGCGCGATTTCCCCCGTCGCAGGTTCGAGTCCTCCCTCGGGCATGGGTGTGGGTGTCGTCCTTAGCGTAAGTTAGATTAGGAAGTATGTAAGCTTAGGGGCTGATGATCTCAGCAGTTTGGTCCCATAACACCTTACCACAAATTTCCAAATTTCGGATTGGGGAAGGAAGTGGGGGGATATCGGCCGAGCCCTTTCAAAGGAACCACCCCGGAGTTTGTGTACAGTGACTTAGGGAAATCACGAAAAACCTAAATCAGAATGACCGGACTCGGATTTGAATCCTCGTCCTCCCGAATGTGAGTCGGTGTGCTAACCACTGACCCACCTCTCTCGGTTCTGTGAAGGAAGAAAGGGAGATCAGTTTTAAATCTTATCAACTTACAGGCAGTTCGAGCTCAACAACTGAAGAACGATAGGGGTAGAGTGCTCACGTAGCTTGTTTAAAAAGCCTTCTTGCCTATCAGCAGAATTTATGTACCGGTACGCAATAAATAAAAGATCTACACTGGGGTGTCAGAGCGGTGTCGATCACCCCTTCTCCCCGATACGCTGAGTTCTTCAATTATATAAAACGTTCTCAAATTTCTTGCCGTGTCAGTTGAGGTAGAGTTGGTACAAACTATATTTTAGTCAGCCTGGATGTGGTCTCAATATTTACAAATCTTCCAGTGGAGGACATATTGAAACTGTTAGCAGAGAATTTTCCTCCTCAACGATCAAATTATGACGGCCAGCTAATTCTTATATTGAGGTAAATTTTGTAAAATGACTGACGGAATGACTATGGGTTCTTCGTTCTCTCCAGCAGTGGACAACTTAAATTTGGCTACCCTTCGTCCGTATTCAGTTTATCGTAACGTTTATTTAGTGTTTATGTTCTGGCCACACGGTGTAGGAGCTCTGGAGTGCTTCCGTGAACACATGAGCAGTATGAACCTGAACATTCAGTTCAGTGTCGAGACAAAGAAAGAAGATGATTAGTAGGACGGAGGTCGGATGGACGTCTCGGCCAATCAGGGTTCCACAAGCCGACGCACACTGATTTATATATTAGCGCATAGGGTTTTCATCATCCAGTCCGGAATAGAGCAGTTATAAACACATTGGTATATACAGCAAAAACTGTTTCTGACTAAGACCACTTCTGTTCAGAAATTAATCACTTAAAGTACGTCTTCTGAAACAACAGCTACGGTTCGCGTGATATTAAGTCACCGCTCTCCAAGCAAAGGAAACGTGCAAATGTAGAACATTCATGTGATGAATTACCGATTGTATTCCTTCACTTTTGCTCCGCTACATCGAGAAAAACGGGCAGATTCCTGGGAAGACGAGGTATAACACCTATTTTCCGACCTCCTAAGAAGATAAAGCAGATGCTACCCCCTGTTAGAGCGTTCTCGGTCTCAGGATGCCTGAGATGTAAAACAACCCTTGCGAGAGCGGAAGCAAATACATCGGTCAGTCCACCGTCACCGTCTCCCACCACTGCTCAGAACACCCACAGCACATTAAAAGTCGAGAACTGGAGAAATCTGCAGTTACTGGCCACAGCCTCTCACACAATCGCAAAGTACTGTTTGACAAAACAACAATTTTGTCTCAGGCTTCTACATATAGGGATTCTTTAATGAAAGACAATGTAGGAATGAGAATGTGCGAGAAGAACTTCAAACGTGTAAGTGGGTACAATCTTAGCAGTGCATGGAAGCGAGTTCTCGGTCCAGAGAAGAGGCAGAGTTATTCGTCGCAATGACGGGAGTGGTTGAGCCACCAGCGCAGACGTTGACACCATCGGGGAAAGTATTCCGTAATTACTGACCAATCAGAAGCCGACAGTGGGCTATGTAAGACCACCACAGCAGCAGTTTTGACTGTATGTTCCTCTTGGCGATGACGATGAAGGTAATCGTCGAAAGCTTAAAGAGGTCTTGCTCGGAATTAACGTGGTAAGAAAGCCGAAAATGTTTTATACAACTGTGCCGTAGCGAAAGACTTCGTCCTCTTCAATTATAGTCCCATCACGCTTACTACTTCCAACGTAGGGGCAAGTTTGCGAACTGGACTCATGCTACTGTACCATTGTTCAAAAGTAGGTGAATTGCTGCCGTGGCAGTTAATGTAAGCAGCGTTAAGAAAATGTGGAAACCGGATGGGCGTCCGCCCCCACATATTGTCCGTGTGAGGAGACATGGCTGTGATTTTCACGGTCTACATACCATGCCCACGCGAGGGGCCGTTAATGACAGACACTGAACGCAGCTGTACCACACATTTCGTTCTCAAGCAGCTGTCGTGTTAGCTGTACCTGCACGTGAATTAGTAAACGTTTAAGGCACTTACGTAAGAACTGTTTAATACCAGGACAACGCCTTGTTTTCAGCTGTATTCATAGCTATGGCCGTGTGACATAAGTTCATACTTTTATCGTGTTCGTCGAAGGACATTCTTTATTTATAAGTGAGTGTTAAAGGTAATAAATTCAACCAATGAAAATAACTAAGAGTCTCAGCGTCACTTCACTCACTACAGAAATATAAAAAAAAAAAAATCCTTTCGAGCTAAATAAGAAGCTCGTAGAGACGCTAACACTCCCCTACTTGACTATGGAGATTCCATTCTCCAACGTCTTTCGTACGAAGGCTCACTCAGGCTTCAGCCGGCCGCGGTGGTCTAGCGGTTCTAGGCGCTCAGTCCGGAACCGCGCGACTGCTACGGTCGCAGGTTCGAATCCTGCCTCAGTCATGGATGTGTGTGATGTCCTTAGGTTAGTTAGGTTTACGTAGTTCTATGTTCTAGGGGACTGATGACCACAGATGTTAAGTCCCATAGTGCCCAGAGCCATTTGAACCATTTTTTCACTCAGGCTTCAACTGGCAGTGAATGCTTGTGTACGATACATTTTTTGACATATGCTTTTTTGACCATATTGCACCAGCCAACTAACAATTATTATGGCTACGTTCAGATGAGCGGACTCTTTGTTTGCTCTATCGTCTTCTCAGTTATTGCACTCCCTCTTATTTGTCTTTAGCTCTTACTTTACTACCTGAATAGCGCAGCAGAAATACTCGTTCTCAACAAATTAAATTCTCTCTGTACCATCATACACACTACCAAGTTCTCAAAACCGTTGTCCGTATCAGGAACCGGACTTTGGAATAATCTTACTCAAAGTATCAGTGAAATTAAATATCTTCCAAACTTTAAACGGCGGTCAATGGCCCACTTTCTATCACAACAGCCATCTTCCCCAAAGATGGACGACCAATAGATGTGAAGCGTGAAGCCTTCTCAATCGAATGCAGTATTTCTGCTGTCTAGACAAATCGATGTGGCCATGCCCTTTGTTTGTGTGAGAGGTGTTACTTCGTTTTGCCGGGAAGAGCAACCAATCGGCGTGGAGTTTCACACGAAACTTGGAAAAACTGCTACTGAAACCCATCTATTACTAAAGTAAGTGTATGGCGAAGACTGTTAACCACATTCGCGAGTTTTTAAGTGGTTCAAGCGTTTCCAAAACGGCCGATGAGACAATGAAAATTACTCACACCCGGGCCACTCTTCCGTATCAAACACGGATGGAACTTATATTAAAAAACTAGAAACCCGCCTCGATTGCGAAAAAAGCACCTAGTGTTAACCTAGGTTTCGGCGTAGATAACTACAACTTCTTCAGAACAATAAAACCCACAAGTGCCTAAGAAGACCTTTGTCAATGTTTAAAAGAACACCATAGCTATACATTTATAAACGAAAAAAGGAAAACACACCATTAAATTAAGTAGTGGTTTAGGCTTTGTACATATGTACCGTTTGTGTTTTCCTTTTTTCGTTTATAAATGTATAACTATGGTGTTCTTTTAATCATTGACAAAGGTCTTCTTAGGCACTTGTGGGTTTTATTGTTCTGAAGAAGGTGTAGTTATCTACGCCGAAAACTAGGTTAACACTAGGTGCTTTTTTCGCAATCGAGGCGGGTTTTTAGTTTTTTAATATATTAACCAACGATTGCTGACGCGCTGCGATGCTCAACGTTCTTAAATACGGATAGAACTATCTAAAACGTATGTAATCTGATTCGATATCAGCATTGGTTGAGTATTCGATCGATTGCTGAAACTGTAGGAATTGACAAAGAATGTGTAAGTAACATTTTACATAACCAGTTTAACATGAGAAAAGTGTATGCGAAACTAAAGCCGAAAATTCGCAAGACTGAGCAAAAAGAAGCTCGTGAAAACGTTTTCACTGACACATTGAATACCATTGAAAATGCTCCTAATTTCTTGAAAAGTGTGGCAACGTGACGAATGTTGGTATTTCGCGTATGATCGAAAAACTATGCGCCAGACCACGCAATGGAAGGGCCCAACTTCACCGAAAGCGAAAAAAAACTCGAGCGGGCAAAACAAGATTCAAAGCTATCTTCATGGACTAGTGTATCTTCACTGAATTCCTTAATATCAAACTATTAATGAAGATTGCTACCTTGAGATTCTTGCTAAACTCCGTGAGAAAATAAGAAATAAACGACCCGAATTGTGGAAGAATAAGTCATGGGTTCTGCACCAAAACAACGCACCGGCTCATAGCACAGTGACTGTTAGGAAGTTCCTAAGGAAGTACAGCATCCCACTGCCATACCACACAGCTTATTCGCCTGGCCGAACACAATGTGACTTTTCTCTGTTCCCCATTAAAAGGAGAAGGGAAAGGAAAAGCGGCGCACGTCATCAAGGAGCTCACAGAGGAAGACTTCCAGCACTGTTTCCACCAATGGGAAATTCGTTTGGGACATTATTGGGATGGAGGAAGGGAGAATATTAAGGGTGACAATAACTAAATATGTATGTTTTTGGGATAAAATGTTTTACAGCAAGCCAGACCTCGTATATTTGGTTCTTTCCTGCCACTCTCCAATCTTCTTCTTTTCCTTTATCCACTGCATCTCTGATAATACGAAATTTGTCTTCAAATTTAATAAGCTAATCTATAGCATTCTAAATGCCCTTCACTTTATTATTATTATTATTATTATTATTATTATTATCATAATGTATGTATTAATGTGAAGACTTTTACGTTTATCCCAGCTTCAATTTAAATGTTTTCAATAGATTTTATATGGCTTTACTGTTGGTCACATGTACCTTTTTACTTGACATGAGCTTCTTTGCTCGAAAATTTGTCGTTGCTAACAATTGATTACATATGTTCATGTACCTCTGGGGAAGACGGTTTTAGAAGTGTTGAAACCGTGGTGTTGTTAATAAACCTTTATACTTGCACCTGGTTGGCTTTTTTCTCAAATCATTCATTATTATTATTATTATTATTATTATTAGTGGGACTTTTGTAGCATCTTTGGTATGTGTTGCTCCTGATCAGATGGAAGAGAGGGCCTTAAGGCAGTAATTTGGTCACGGTAAATAACAAAAAGTAAATAAATATATACATACTGACGGAAAGAAATACTGCATGAACATCTTAGCTGAACGCTGGCTTATCGATACACCAATATTTCCAGTCGTATGGGATATGTAAATAACATTTTCAGTCTTATGCGAGCTTATTTTCTACATTTTCCGTAGAGATAAAACCCTTCCCAATAGACGAAGAACGTTTGGAGCACGTGATGGACCGTTGCTGGAACTGTTGGTGTCAACATCGCAACACAGCGTGCCCGGAGGACATGCAGCTTAGTCGCCGTCTTTCGGAATAGAAAAATCGATTCACTGATCTGAGGGACACGGGAGCTTCATACCTTAGGATCGCAAAGGCAGTTGCCTATAGCGGGATATAATGCAGAGCGGGTAGTGACGAGATGGACTCAGGACAACAGGATAGCAGGGAAAGTAGGTACATGTCCTGCCAAAACCAGTACACTGCGAGAATCGAAAGACTCTTCGAGCGGCTCTGATAAATTAAGATGATAAAAGTTGAGATCATAGCATTTCGTCGTTTACCGATGCCAACACATCACAGATAAGACAGACTTACATGGTGTAGACTCAGAGCCAACTCGAGAGTGGAGTGGATAATGAAAGTTCACAGGAAGCAGCGATTCTCGAGACCAATACCGTTATAACTCCTCGAATCTTGATGTACGCAACTATCGTGTATGGCAACGGAATTGATTTGGTTCACGGGAGACTGACGGCAGGTTCAATGATCACCAGTATGTGTCAAGAGTGGTAAACGCAGTTATCGGACCGTTTGTGGTCAGGGCACCAAATATATTCCAGCAGGATAACGAAAGACCGCAAACTGGATTTCACACCGAAAACGTCTTGAGGACTATACGGATCCTTGAATGGCCTCCAAATTCCTCTGGTTTGTCACCCACAGAACATGTCTTGGAGGCGATAGAATGATGTGTATTTTCATTCCAGCTTCCCGCCATCAGGAACTGATGCAACCCAAATTTCAGTACGACAAAAAATTCCTAAAAACCTTATTTGGAGGCTGTTGTCTTCCATATTAGAACGATTGAAGGTGTTTTGGGGATTACGAAGCAGCTCCGCCTGTATTTTAGATATCTATTATTAGACCACTACCTGCTTCGTGACACTGAAAACCACATCCCTGAGTGCCATATAATTAATTCATTAGAGTTCGGAATATGGAACTTAGCATTTGTTGTCAGACCGGGCTAATAAACCACTAAATGGCGGTATGTCAACAAATCAAAATCAGCCAGACATAGGGAAATACTGCGTGTTCCACAGTGCACTGTAGTGTCACATGTTCGAGGAATGCGCATCTCCACCGACCATTCTGGACTTGGATCCCTACCCGCGACTGATATGATTTATTGACATACCGCCATCTAGCAGTTTATTACTTTGGTCTGACAACGAATGTTGGATTCCATGTTCCGGGCTACTTAGTTCTTCTGACTTAGTTACCTGTCACCTGAGGATATGGTTACCGTGCCATGAAACCGACTGTATTTTGATGACAAAAAGATTGATTACAGATGAACCAGCTCCTTAATCCCCATGATGATTAGCCATAGTTGTGGTTGTCCTGTCTACAAGGTTTTCTGCGAATAAAGCTGCACTCGTGGCCGTGGAAGTCATATGTCATACTGATGTTGATGCTGGATATGAGTTCCGAAAGGAATGCTTTTAGTCATTTGTCCATTATGTCTTCGAAGATTCATAAATATCCGTCATACATTGCGTAATACTTTCTATTTCATCTGAAGATCAGGAACATGGTAAAGGAAGTACCGTTATAGGACCTTACTGAATCAGAAATGGCATTTGGAAAGTTAAGTCTTTTCTGATACATATCGAGAGAATAATTAAGGTAATTTCCTAAATTCACAGCGCTGTATAAACGTTGCTGCAGGATTTAACTCCCAGGTGCTTTATATTATGTAAACAAACAGAAACTCTTTGATTTTCTTTTTGCGTCTGTAAAGCACATGGAAGTAACAGTTATTGTCTATAACAAAGTTTTTGTAGAACTTAGGCAAATAAATTGTTTTCACAAAGTGAGATGTGTGCCAGGATTAAACCCGTTGGTGCTAATGACTCTATATAACTACCCCATCAGAGCTACACCCACTTATTAAACATGTATACAATTTGCTGATGAGTCGCTAGGCGACTTGAGATCGGTCATGTCTTAATAAAAATTTAACCACCACAAAAGCTGAATGGTTGCAGTTATTTATCAAAGTCTTTATCTCGAAGCCAGTTTTCTTTTTCAAGTCGAAAAATGAAGATGTTTATCAGCAATCAGAAGCGTGGACAGAGGTCGTTGGGTTATACGGTGTTAATTTGAGCAAAAGTGAGATCATGATAAACACACGGAAGGGAGGAGGAATTAGCCAAGTGTTCGGAGGAATAGCTGAAAAAAGTTGTGAGATTCAAATAGTATGCGAGGCTGAAACAAGTGGAGCAAACTTTGAGGAAAGCGATGAGAGAAGGAGGCAGGTGGTAACATTGGCGAAAAGTGTCGGGAACTTAGAATGGAATGAAGATGGCCAAATGGAGATAAAGCGAATGATGTACGTATCTATCCTATTCTGTCCTTTTCATGAACTACGATTCTGAAAGCTGGACAGTGAAGAAAGGAGGATTGAGCAAGATGAGAAATTGAACAGTGTACCGTTATAGGACCTGACAGAATCAGCCGGCCGCGGTGGCCGTGCGGTTGTAGGCACTTCAGTCCGGAACCACGTGACTGCTGCGGTCCCAGGTTCGAATCCTGCCTCGGGCATGGATGTGTGTGATGTCCTTAGGTTAGTTAGGTTTAAGTAGTTCTAAATTATAAGGGACTGATGACCTCAGATGTTAAGTCCCATAGTGCTCAGAGCCATTTGAACCATTTGAACAGAATCAGAAATGCTACACTTTTCATTGTTGATGGATCTGCAGAAAGGTATTCGCATGATAAATTCTTAGGAAAAGTGAATGTGCCTCAGACTGCAATTAAATGTTCTTAAATTATATTGTTAACGTGAAAGACTTCGAGGTCGAAACGCAGAATCCGAGGGATCACACCTGCTAAAACTGCAGGATTACCCATAAGTGCCCACAACATTTTACTCGTCATTCAGTTACCATCCTTCTGTTGTGGCCATACCAATGTGCCAGAATTTGAGCAAACTGTAATACTTCCACACAGTATTTCGTCATCATACGTGACAGTATCACGTTTTTATCTTATATGAATTAGGTTTAAACGCAAGTCGAAACAGGATAATATATCTATTATCGTACATAATAGTTTCTGATTGCTTTTACCAACTGTTATCCACTCTATTACACTGAAATGCCAAAGAGACTGGTACAACTGACTAATATCGTGTAGGGCCACAGCGAGCACGCAGAAGTGGCGTGGAGTACACAAATGTCAGAAGTAGGGCTGGAGCGAACTGACACCATGAATCATGCAGGGCTGTCCAGAAATCCGTAAGAGTTCGATGGAGCAGAGGTCTCTTCTGAACAGCACGCTGCAAGGCATCTCAGATATGCCCAATAATGTTGAAGTTTGGTGGCCAGCGGACGTGTTTAAACTCAGAAGATTGTTCCTGGAGCCACTCTGTAACAATTTTGGAGGTCTGGGGTGTCGCATTCGCCTACTGGAATTGCCCACGTCCGTCGGAATGCACAATGGACATCAATAGATACACATGACCAGACAGGATGCTTATGTATATGTCACATGTCAGAGTCGTATCTAATCGTATCAGGGGTTCCCTATCATATCTTCTGGTAAACCTTCCGGGATGTAAGGTCGTGGTCCATGAAACTCTTCAGCTCCTAACGTTTCGTCCAGAGCTGCGCTGGACATCTTCAGAGGGGTGTTTCTCCTCCGGTGAGTCTTGCCGACTGAGGGGTCGGACGTCTGAGAGCGACTTATACATCGTAGAACACAACTGGACACACCCCTCGCCATCACATAGCCTCCACCAGCTTGATCACACCCCTGCTGACATGCAGGGTCCATAGAATCATGAGGCTGTCTCCATATCCGTACACGTTCATCCGCTCGATACAATTTGAAACGAGACTCGTCCGACCAGGCAACATGATTCCAGCCATCAACCGTCCAATTTTGGTATTGACGGGCCCAGGCGAGACTTAAAGCTTTGTGTCATGCAGTCATTAAGGATACACCCGTAGGCCTCAGGCTCCAAAAGCCCATATTGATGATGTTTTGTTGAATGGTTCGCACGCTGACGCTAGTTGATGGCCCAGTATTGAAATCTGCTGCAGTTTCTGGAATGGGTGCACTCCTGCCACGCTGAACGATTCTCTTCAATCGTCGTTGATGGCGTTCTTGCAGGAACTTTTTCCGGCCGCAGCGATGTCGTAGATTTGCTGTTTTACCGGATTCCTGATATTCACGGCACACTTGTGAAATGCTCGCACGGGAAAATCCCCATTGCATCGCTACCTCGGTGATGCTGTGTCCCATCGCTCGTGCGCCGACTATAACATCACGTTGATAACCAGCCATTGTAGCAGCAGTAACCGATGTAACAACGGTGCCAGATACTTGTTGTTTTATATAGGCGTTGCCGACCGATTCGCTATATTCTGCCTGTTTACATATCTCTGTATATGAATACGCATGCCTATACTAGTTTCTCTTGCGCTTCAGTGTATGTTTTCGCAGAGTATTACCAGATAGCCCACGCAGCATAGAACAGTATCAATTTTCACCCATCATGGGTAAAAGATCCCACTAATACGGTGTCCCTATGTGTCTCGGGTTCCCCCTGCCGTTCTGCAGACTTTCCACACATTGGAGTCGTTGCTGCTCATTCAAGCAGCTCCTCAACTGGCATCATGAGGCTGAGTGTACCCTGTTCCGTCCTTGGTAAAACTGAGACACTAATGTGGTCCTCCTAATGGCAACTATCTGCGCTGACCACCCAGCTACGGTTGTGGACTATGTGATATAATACCATGTTATAAATCGGATGCTCTCAGCTTACAATGTGATACTATTGCAGGGATCCCCACAACACTAGTAGGACTCCACCATAATGGTGTAGAAACTAAAATGGTGCCCTTTAGGATAAAATGTTACCCTCTTCTATCATTAGGATTTGTCTTTGTTTCTGATGCAGGAACACGCGATGGCATTAGAGTGTTAGACACTCGCATACTGTAATCCATACGTTTGTTTACTTAACGTTAAGCTAACTGCAGACACTACCAGACGATAAACGTACGCCGACCGCAATGGCCGAGCTGTTCAAGACGCTTCCGTCTGGAACCGCGAGACCGCCACTGTCGCAGCTTCGAATCCTGCCTCGGGCATGGGTGTGTGTGATCTCTTTAGGTTAGTTAGGTTTAAGTAGTTCTAAGTTCTAGGGGACTGATGACCTCAGACGTTAAGTCCCATAGTGCTCAGGGCCATTTGAACGATTTTTTGATAAACGTACTGTATGTCTTGACTCGAAGTAAGGGCAAAAATCAATTTTACGCTCGCACGAGTTCAGTGAAATTGGTAACAAATAATAAATCGGCAATGCAGTTGAACTGTGCGTGCGGTGGCTTATTGTAATTCTTTAATATGAACAGGTACCTCTGAATGGAATGGCCTCGTAATTAATGATGTAATTCAGCCTGAGGCAAATTCATTCTTACTCTCTGTTCATTGTAGGAATATATAGTATATTTTTTTAAAAAACAAATGTGTCATATTTTCCCACAGGGTGTAGTGATGGCCAAACTAGAAGAAAAATTCCTATAATTATGTGACCGGAACCAATATCTGTTATAAATACTGTGTTAACGAAATTAGAATTACATATTAATGCCTTCAGCTGCTGACAGACGCAGATTCTTTTTTTTTTTTTTTTTTTTTTTAGATGTCATTTTGTTCTATATTGTTCAAGGACACACAACACCCAGTTCCCTGCCGGGATCCATTTGAGACACCGCGGGCACAGAGGATAGTGCGACCGCAGGGACTATCTCGCGCACGCCTCCCGCGAGACCCACATTCTCACCTTGTACGTCCACACACTACATTCGTAGTGTCCCTAACCAACACATTCATTACTCGTGGACGACATTCTTACCAAGTCCCGTAAGAGTTCGGGTAATATGTGCATCCGCACAGAAGAAGTAGGTCATGGCCGGTATTACCAGAACTATATGCTGTCTGTTCTTTCGGACATGAATAGTATTCTGTAGCATAGGCAGAATTCACAAGAGATGGCATAGCAAATTACCACAACGTACACGTGAGAGCAGTTATGGGAATGAGGCAGCAGGATCTTCAAATGGTTCAAATGGCACTGGGCACTATGGGACTCAACTGCTGTGGTCATCAGTCCCCTAGAACTTAGAACTACTTAAACCTAACTAACCTAAGGACATCACACACACCCATGCCCGAGGTAGGATTCAAACTTGCGACCGTAGCAGCAGCACGGCTCCGGACTGGAGAGCCTCGAACCGCACGGCCACCGCGGTCGGCCAGCAGGATCTCTTCAGGATCAATGTATGGGTAGGAATTGTCGGTGACAGACTCAAAGTGCCAAACAGATGAATAGGTACTACGTACCACCGATGAATTACCATCGTTGTAAGGGAACCTTACCCTTGAAGAAAGACAGCGACAACGGTTTATTCAGGACAGGGCATCACCTCATTTCCTACGGATTGTTCGACAGTAGCTCTAGTTGAACGTAACGTATAGTAACTTGGAAGGAGGACATAAGATAAACATCAACAAAAGCAAAACAAGGGTAACGGAAAGTAGTCGAATTAAATCTGGCGATGCTGAAGGAGTTAAATTAGGAATGAAGCACTAAAGCAGTAGATGAGTTTTGCTATAAAATAAATGAGGATGACCAAAGTAGAGAGGATCTAAAATATAGAGTGGCAACGGCAAACAAAAGCGTTTGCCGAAGAGAAATTCGTTCTCAGTTAATACAGACAGATATGTTAGGAAGTCTTTCCTAAATATATTTGTCTGGCTCGTGTGGAAATGAAATGAGGATAGTTCAGACTAGAAGGAAGCTTTTGAAGAGTGGTACTAATGAAGAATGTTGAAAATCATTTGCGTAGATTATGCGACCAATGAAGATATACTGAAGGAAGTTCGGAAAAATTAAATTTGTGGTATAACTTGACTTTAAGAAGGGATCTGTTGGTAGGACACATTCTGAGACATCAAGGAAACACCAATTTAGTTTTGAATATAAATGTGGATGGTAAAAGTCGTAGGGCGAGGCCAAGAAATTAATAAAGTTAGCAGGTTAGGTCAGACAGAAAAACGTCCCCGATCAACGGAACTGAATCCCTTACATCTCTGATTACGGGGGCAGTTAAGGCTATTGATGTACGCCCAATCCATCGACGATGTGCAAATATTATAGCAGCATGTGAACAATGCATGTGATGCATTCGGAATGGAGACAGACGTGTCTAAAAGAGTGCGTGATTCACTGCGGAGAAGGACTGACAGATGTGTCAGGATGCGTGGTAACCATCTGCACCACTGCCTGTAGCGTCTAATTCTACGTGACAGACAGGTGGGAATGAAATTACTGATTGGGCCAATCTCGACAGGTATCGGTTTCGGACATTTCATTATAGGCACTTTTCTCCTGGTTCTGACCCATATTACCTCCACTTCAGTGACACAGTTCCAAAAACCGTTTACAAAGAGAATGACATATGACTGGATGCCGTGGAAGGTGCCTGGATTGAAGGTTACATGTGAACTGCGTACACTGGGGACCAAGCCGCCTTATCGGCTAATCTGATAATCGCCCCGTGACTCTCGCTGTCGAAAATAGTGAACTGCGGGCAGTCATTTACTTGCGTTCGAAAAACACTTTTTCTGCTCGTTTACTCACTTTTATGGACTTTTATTTACTTACTACTCATGTTGTTGTTTGACATTCCTGTTTCATCATGCCCTATAAGTGGTATCACCACCTACTGATACCACAAAGGAGGCTCCCGATTCAACCACAACATTCGGCAATCAATAGTTCAGCAGCAGCCGTTAGAGGAAGACACGTCGGCTAGCGTCGTCCAATCGCTGGACGGGAAGTAGAAAACCTCTACGGGAAGCGCCACCACACAACCACAAATAAAGTGTGTAAGACGCCGCCGACCCCGCTCCAGCACACAGTTTACCGGGAAGACAGTTATCGTGCGGATAGTAAGTACATGAAAATGCAAATACTAATGTTAACATTGATACCTAGATCTAACTGATAACATCTAAATAACTTATAATAATTTGTATTATGAAACTAATTTACAAGAACTTATAACCAAACTACTCATGTAAGTGTTCCACCCTTTTATCTTTTCACAGTCATGGCAGTAACTATAGATTTTATGGACAAGAAGTAAAAAAGTTTTCGATCTGTTCGCTTTCGCTAAAAGAATTAGTTTCAAATTTTTTCACCAAGAACTGAAGAAGAAAAAGCAGATGAGTTATTATTGGCTATTTGATTTTTGTGAATGATGTGTTTGTTGACTGATGTTCTTATTGTAATTTCGGTAGCGAAGTTGGAAGACAATCAGCCAACGTCCTCTTGGTGTCTCCCGGGTAGCGCTAACTGGCTAACTAATTCCCCGTGCGCAGTTCACACGTCCCCATTTTACCCCTGTCTGCAGTTCACATAATTAGGAGAGGGCTGCCTGCAGTTCACAAGTTGCGGAATTTAAACTCCAGCCGGCCTTGATGACCGAGCGGTTCTAGGCGCTTCAGTCCGGAATCGCGCGACTGCTACAGTCGCAGGTTAGAATCCTGCCTCGGGCATGGATGTGTGTAATGTCCTTAGGTTAGTTAGGTTTTGGTAGTTCTAAGTTGTAGGGGACTGATGACCTCAGATGTTAAGGCCCGTTAGGCTCCGACCCATTTGAACCATTTTTGAAGCTCCAAAGCAAAAGTACAAGAGGAGGAGTGAAAGAGACGACTGGTGCAGTGCGGTGGCAGGGTGACGATAGAGGGACACAGGGAGATGAAGAGGCTTACGTCTAAAGCAGATAGGGAGGGACTCAAAACGGGTTCTGATGACGGCGATAATACGCTGAAGCGACAAAGAAACTGCGTATCCAAATACAGGCCGAATACGACGATGCGGTCGGCAACACCAACATAAAACAAGCGTCTGGCATAGTTGCTAGATCGGTTATTGCTGCCACAAAGTCAGATTATAAAGATTTAACTCAGTTTGAATATGGTGTTATAGTCGGTGTTCGAACGATAGGCCCCAGCATCTCCGAGGTAGCGATGAAGTGGGGATTTTCCCGTACGACCACATCACGATTCTACGGTGAATATCAGGAATCCGGTAAAACATCAAATCTCCGATATCGCTGCGGGCGGTAAAAGATCCTGCAAGAACGGAGCAAACGACGGCTGAAGAGAATCGTTCAACGTGTCTGAAGTGCAACCCTTCCGCAAAATGCTGCAGATTTCAATGTTGGACCATCAAAAAGTGTCAACATGCGCACCATTGAACGGAACATCATCGATATGGATTTCGGAGCAGAACGCTCACTCGTGTACCCTTAATGACTGCACGACACAAAACTTTACGGCTCGCCTGGGCCCGTCAACACCGACATTGTAGTGTTGATGACTGGAAACATGTTGCCTGGTCGGACGGGTCTCGTTTCAAATTGTATCGAGCGGATGGACGTGTACGGATATAGATACAGCTGTACCGTATCTCCTGGGATACTCATGAATTTGAAGTTTGTAAATTCCATGTATTGATAATTATTGTATGAATAGCTGGTAATGTATACAAATGCATTATGTTGCAATGTATACCTTGATGAATATTCCATGGACATTCGAGATTCTGTGTCTGAACGTTCTATTCTGGTTGACTTCTTCTGTTGGAATCGAAGGAAAAAGAACGATTATCTGAGGTTCATTCTGCTATAGCAGTCTATGAAAGTTGTAAACGAAATTAAAATATAGTTGAAACTTCCTGGCAGATTAAAACTGTGTGCCCGACCGAGACTCGAACTCGGGACCTTTGCCTTTCGCGGGCAAGTGCTCTACCATCTGAGCTACCGAAGCACGACTTACGCCCGGTCTCACAGCTTTACTTCTGCCAGTATCTCGTCTCCTTGCACTTGCCCGCGAAAGGCGAAGGTCCCGAGTTCGAGTCTCGGTCGGGCACACAGTTTTAATCTGCCAGGAAGTTTCATATCAGCGCACACTCCGCTGCAGAGTGAAAATCTCATTCTAAAATATAGTTGCTCATGACTTCATAATTATTTGTAAACCTAAACCATGTTTGTCCTGAGTAGACGTGGTGTTAACGGAATATTGACCGACCTACAAAATGATTAGTAATTTTCTTTCTGCCCATCATCGAGACGTGCCGCCGGTTAAGACACTAAACTTTCTTTCAGGTTCCAACAGCTACGTGGCGGCTACGAATAATTCAATATATTTCAGTTTCCGATTTCTCAAGGTTGCGAGATAATATCTCAGGCAGATGGGCTTGGTCACAGGATTCTAGTTCTAGTATAAGATTTCATCTGCAATATATTAT
This sequence comes from Schistocerca americana, assembly GCF_021461395.2. Taxonomy (NCBI): domain Eukaryota; kingdom Metazoa; phylum Arthropoda; class Insecta; order Orthoptera; family Acrididae; genus Schistocerca; species Schistocerca americana. The sequence continues at coordinate 1,040,418,371 of NC_060120.1, read as the reverse complement.
GCTCGTTATCTTATATTGGTATTCGAGACGCAACCACGATCTGGAGTTACGGATCTTGTTACTTCACGTTGAACTGACCAACAAAATATTATCTGGTGCTATAAGCACATGAGTTTTAACTATACTATTGGTATATATTGAGGAATATCTGTGATAATTCAAGAGAGAGACAATTAATTGTTTTTAATCCCGTAACCATCCTGAGTACAGAGCCGATTTGCTAATCAGCGTCGTGCTAATAGTAATTTTACATTATTAATCATTAAGAGACAGAGTGCTGAACTGTAAGCATAGTATTATTAGAGTTATTTCTCTTTTGGTTTGACGTCAATTTATTAAAAGCTTCATAGTTTCAAGTCAAAGTGCTTAGGGAGTTAACTCTCAATCACATTACAAAACTATTCTCAAAGACAATATATAATTAACTCATAATTCGTACATCTAGTCTCTCAGGCAAAGAAAGAATTACTACTATTAATATTCAAATAATAATTATTACTACAGTATTTTTTATTATTTTTCTTAATTATATATATATATATATCTCTTTGGCAGAGGGTACTAAAGACTTTTGCCCAGACCATTCAAGTAACGAGTGCAGGAAGAATGATTGTTTGAACTCCCCTGCGTGCGCTATTTTTAGGGGCGACATGGAAATATCCTGGGGCCAAGTGTTTCGGTAGGCTCATGCAGATGGCTGTAAAAAAGACCAGCGGAGCGTGCGCGGGCAACACACGCCAGTTTGTCTTTCTGCAAGGAATGTATGGAGTGAATGATATATTACACAGCCTCATGCATTCATGGACCCTGCATGTAAGCAGGGGAGTCTTCAAGCTGCTGGAGGCTCTGTAATGGTGTGGCGCGTGTGGAGTTGGAGTGATATGGGACCCCTGTTACTTCTAGATACGACTCTCACAGGTGACACGTACTTTAGCATCCTGTCTGATCACAAGCATCCATTCGTGTCCATTGTGTATTCCGACGGAATTGAGGAATTACAGCAGGACAATGTGAGACTCTACACGTTCGGAATTGCTACAGAGTGGCTCCAGAACCCTGTTCTGAGTGTGTACACTTCTGCTGGCCACCAAGCTCCCCAAACATATACATTATTGAGCATATCTGTGATGCCTTGCAACGTGTTGTTCAGAAGAGGTCTCCACCCCGACGTACTCTTACGGATTTATGGACAGCCCTGCAGGGTTCAAGGTGCCAATTCCACCCAGCACTACTTCAGACATTAGCTGAACCCATGCCACGTCGTATTGTGGTGCTTCAGCGTGCTCGGGGGGTCCTACACATTAGACAGGTGTACCAGTTTCTTTGGCTCTTAAGTGTAATAATGATGATATTGTAAAATGACCTGGCTGTCTAGTTCGAACTAACAAGGGAACCTCCCCATCGTACCCCCCTCAAATTTAGTTATAAGTTGGCACAGCGGATAGGCCTTGAAAAACTGAACACATATCAATCTAGAAAACAGGAAGAAGTTGTGTGGAACTATGAAAAAAATAAGCAAAATATACAAACTGAGTAGTCCATGCGTAATATAGGCAACATCAAGGACAGTGTCGGCTCAGGAGCGCCGTGGTCCCGTGGTTAGCGTGAGCAGCTGCGGAAAGAGAGGTCCTTGGTTCAATTCTTCCCTCGAGTGAAAAGTTTAATTTTTTATTTTCAGACAATTATCAAAGTTCAGGCACTCACACATAATCAACTTCGCTCTCCAAAATTCCAGAACATGCTCAGATTTGCTTGGACATATGCGGGATTTGACGGTCTACACACGGAAAAATTTGAAAACGTTAAAAACATATGTTTTGACAGAGCACAGAGAAAACTGTGCGACTGTGAAACTGTTGCAGTCATTTGTCGCAGTTTATGTGACAAACTCTTATGTTTTCATCACTTTTTTGGGAGTGATTATCACGTCCACAAGAAAACCTAAATCAGGCAAGGTAGAAGAATCTTTTTACCCATTCGCCAAGTGTACAAGTTAGGTCGGTCGACAACATCTTCCTGTCATGTGACGCACATGCCGTCACCAGTGTCGTGTAGAATACATCAGACGTGTTTTCCTGTGGAGGAATCGGTTGACTTAAGACCTTGCAATCAAATGTTTTCGATTCCCGTTGGAGAGGCACCTCCTTTCGTCTACTAATCGCACGGTTTTGCGCTGCGGTCGCAAAACATAGACAGTCAACTTATTACAGTGAACAGAGACGTCAATGAACGAACAGACAGATTTGCGAAAATAAAGAAAGTAAACTTTTCACTCGAGGGAAGACTTGAACCAAGAACCTCTCGTCCCGGAGCTGCTCACGCTAACGACGGGACCACGGCGCTCCTGAGCTCACATTGTCCATGATGTTGCCTATCTTACGCATGGACTACTCAGTTTGTATATTTTGCTTAGTTTTTCATAGTTCGACACAACTTCTTCCTGTTTTCTCGATTGATCAGTTTTTCAAGGTCTGTCCACTGTGCCAACTTAAAACTAAATCTGAGAGGGGTGCGATGGGGAGGTTCCCTTCTAAGATAATTACTGCCGCTTTCCTTAAATGGTGGCAGGCGCGGTGAGCTCCCGGACGCACGGTAGACGCGCTCACGCAGAAAGGACAAGCGAGCAGCGGTGTCAACGACCGCGGTTGCAGCCGCAGGGAGCAAGGACCGCGGCCTACCATTGAGCTGGCGGCCGCTTTCACTTTTACTGTGCGCCAGGACGCGCCCAGCGCCTCCCCCCCCCCCCCCTCTTCCCCCACTCCACCATCCACCACAGTCAGGTGCGCGCGGCTACGTCACCAGCGGCCTGCAGCTCGCCACGTCCCGCTGCCCCCTGATCGACCCGCAGATTACCGAGCCCTTTCTGCGAACACCGTAAGAAACCTGGTCTGGAAGGAAAAGAACTCTAGTGGGGTCGGAAACTACACTGCTAGACAGCATCTGGGAGAGAGACGAGAGAGAGAATAGATTTCTTCGTACTGTGTCTAGCTTTGTGAAGCTATGTTTCTGCGTGAATTAAATCTACAGTACACTCATGTACTCCAAACCACTATAAAGTTCATGTCGGCACTTAAGACTTTTGCCCAGACCATTCAAGTAATTAATGCAGGAAGAATGTTTAAATTCCTCTGCGTGTGCTATTTTTAGGGGCGATATGGAATTGTATATTGAGCAAGCAATAAAGGAAACAAAAGAAAAGTTCGGAGTAGGTATTAAAATCCATGGAGAAGAAATAAAAGCCTTGAGGTTCGCCGATGACATTGTAATTCTGCCAGAGACACCAAAGGACTTGGAAGAGCAGTTGAACGGAATGGACAGTGTCATGAAAGGAGGGTAATAAGATGAACACCAACAAAAGCAAAACGAGGATAATGGAATGTAGTCGAATTAAGTCGGGTGATGCTGAGGGAATTAGATTAGGAAATGAGACACTTAAAGTAGTAAAGGAGTTCTGCTATGTGTGGAGCAAAATAACTGATGATGGTCGAAGTAGAGAGGATATAAAATTTAGACTGGCAATGGCAAGGAAAGCGTTTCTGAAGAGGAGAAATTTTAGAACATCGAGTATAGATTTAAGTGTCAGGAAATCATTTCTGAAAGTATTTGTATGGAGTGCAGCCATGTATGGAAGTGAAACATGGACGATAAATAGTTTGGACAAGAAGAGAATAGAAGTTTTCGAAATGTGGTGCTACAGAAGAATGCTGAAGATTAGATGGGTAGATCACATAACTAATGATGAAGTATTGAATAGGATTGGGGAGAAGAGAAGTTTGTGGCACAACTTGACCAGAAGAAGGGATCGGTTGGTAGGACATGTTCTGAGGCATCAAGGGATCACCAATTTAGTACTGGAGGGCAGCGTGGAGGGTAAAAATCGTAGAGGGAGACCAAGAGATGAATACACTAAGCAGATTCAGAAGGATGTATGCTGCAGTAGGTAGTGGGAGATGAAGAAGCTTGCACAGGAAGAGTAGCATGGAGAGCTGCATCAAGCCAGTCCCAGGACTGAAGACCACAACAACAACAACAATGGAATTGTCCTGGGTGTAAGTGTTTTGGGAGGCTTATGCAGGTGGCTGTGACAAAGTCCAGCGGAGATTGCGCCTGCAACGCACTCCAGTTTGTGTTTCTGCAAGGAATGTGATGAGTGAATGAAGCGTACCAGTCTTCCACTATGGGATGATATTAACAGCAGACGATGGCAGTCGACAACGGCCAATTTCAGCGGCGCTCAAGCATCGCTATAATTTCTAAGCGGTGATCTTAACGCTCTTTTCGTCTCAGTGAACGAATACCAAGCAGGAGGAAGCAGGCGAAGATTAAATTTTCTCCTTTGTACTAGTTTTCAAGAAATAAGATGATAGCTTGAGCCACAGGGTTTACTGAAAACCCACACACACAGACCGTTACCTTCACCGGGATTCGAACCACCACTCACAACAACAGCGAGGCATCATAGAAACGTTGGCGGATAGAGCGAGGAAAACTGGGAAACACAGATGCTTGACGCAGATTTAAAACATCTCACCAGTGCATTGCTCAAGAGTGGTTATTCGTTCACTAAGGTGAAAAGAGCGTTAACACCACCGCGTAGAAATAATAGTGATGTTCAGACGCTGCTGAAATCCTGCCATTCATTAACGACATGACTGACTGCATAGGAAAAATCTTTATAAAGGGGGACATCGCTGAAATTTACACACACAGACACACACACACACACACACACACACATGGAAGATTCAAGATCACCTAATCTCGGCCAAGAATGCTCGTCAACCGCTGAAGAAGTTGGAATTTATAGTATTCCGTGTAGTTGTGGGGAGGTGTACGTGGGTACTACAAAAAGAAGTGTCAAAAAACGACATGTAGAGCTCAAGGGTAATCGCAGAAGAGGGGAGGTTGACAGTTCAGCTGTTGCGGAACATGCCTTGCAGCCAGGAGATCAACACATTCATTTTGATAGGAGTCAAGTACTGGCAGCCACAAGCGGATATCATGAAAGGTTATACGGAGAGGTTATATAGGTTACAAAACGCCCAGGAAAATCAATAGGAAGGAGGATGGCGTGAAACTGAAATTTGGATTCCGGTGCTGAAGAAGATGCTCACCAGTCTTCCAGCATCGGATGATAGGAACAGCAGACGACGGCAGTCGACAACGGGCCACGTAATCAAAACATGTGACGTCACGCTAATGCGCGGAAGCGGAATTTTGCTGCAGTCTGCAGAGAGCCGGGGTATGAATCGGACATTCAACAAAGCTACGATCGCCTTGAAAATTTCCTCCGCAGATGGGGACGAAACGTCGAGTTTTAAAGTGAATTCCATTCGACCACGGCATAATAGCGCGGAACGTTTTATTAATTGTATCCGCTTCCATGTTTGGCGTAAAGCACCCCGAGAGAAATGATTTGCTTGGTGATAACTTTAGTGAACTTACTAGAATAACCTGTACATCACCCTTCCACCCTCCCAAAGCATCCAATCTGTACCAAAGCGAGCATTTATGGAGTACTGTCAATAAGCAGCGTACACTCGGTGAACTCAGCACCAACTTCAAAAGGATGGTTGCGGGTAGCACTGTACGTTGCATGGGTTAATATCATCAAATGGTTCAAATAGCTCTGAGCACTATGTGACATAACATCTGAGGTCATCAGTCCCCTAGAACTTAGAACTACTTAAACCTAACTAACCTAAGCACATCACACACATCCATGCCCGAGGCAGGATTCGAACCTGCGACCGTAGCGATCGCGTGGTTTCAGACTGTAGCGCCTAGAATCGCTCGGCCACTCCGGCCGGCCGGTGTTATATGTCCAGGTTCACAGTCGGCTCTGTTACGCACAAAGTTATGCAGCAGCTTTTACAATATCTGCAGAAAAACCAAGATTCAAGAAGAAATATGCTTGGAAAATTCTCCATTTGTTGATCATTATTCAAAAAGCACATTCCATGTGCTGTACATAACAGCAGCCACATGAACGTTAATTCTGCTTGGCGCTACATCGAGTACGCTACGAGTTTACACAGCTGGGGATATGTGTGAAATAGAAACCACTGTTGTCAAAGCCACGATGGCGTGACGGACCTACGCGAAATCAGAAGCTTCATCAAGTATAAGGGATACGAACTTCCACTACGGTGGAGTAGCTTGAGTCAGCAACTTCTGTTAATCAGTAGAACGAAAAACCAGTCCAAGTTGCAAATTTTCTCTATTTATTAGTTTTGGGCCAAGACCCATTTTCAAATCATCATAAAAAGTCGAAAATGGCATTTCCGAAGGTATCAAGAATTTTGCAACGAACGTATAAGGGGTGTTCCAAAGAAAACGTGCAAAAGAACACTTTGGTTTTACTGAAGTCTTTATTCAAAAGTAATCACTGGAGGTCCGAGAACAACTATCCCACTGTTTCACCAGCCGAAGGATTCCCTGTTCCCAGAATTCCTCTGGTTGTGACAGGAGCTAGTCCTCCACCGTGTCCTTCAGTACGTCTTTTTTTTCGGACTGAAGGACTGACACTCAAGCTGCTCCCTCTTGAACGTGGTCATTACTCTTTGGATGACATTGGAGACGTGTGGACGCGCGTTATTGTGGAGTAGAACCACTCACTCCGTGAGCAGCCCGGCTGTTCGCTCTTGATGGACTTACGTAGGCTACAGAGTGTCTCACAGTAAAGTTAATGGTTTTTCCGTACTCGAGGAAATCGATGAGTATCGAATCTCGGACATCGAAAAAGACGCTGATTATCAACTTGCCTGCTGTGGACGCAGGTTTGAAATTTTAGAGGGTGATGATACATGAGCACAGCCACACCGGACACTTCATTCGCATCCCTAGATGTCTCACTAAGATATCCCAAAGCGCCATATACAAATTTCAACTGGTTTGGTTGATACGACGCTTTATACCTTTACATTTTAATGCTCGGCATAACAGGACAGCAATTACAGCGTAGCTGGGCTATGCAGCTGTGTCAATTAGTACTTGCAACTAGAGTTATGCTCTACCAAAACTACTATTCTGTAGGTTTAGTACAGGACATAAATGGCGCAGTAGATGGTAGGATTTCCGGTAGTATTGGTGGCACTGGTAGGGATGGAAACATAAATGTACGAGGGTTATTCGGAAAATAAGGAACGATCGGTGGCGAAATGGACAATACAGTGAAAATCTGATGAAGCTTTGCAAAGACTCTTTGGGCACTGTGTCTAGAACGCCCGTCGATCACATCATGTCCCTCTTTTCAGTTCTGAGCTAACAGTGAAAACGTAAAGATGGCTAGAAATTAGCGTCTCCCGCCAAGTATGAGGGCCAGGCGAAAGATTTCGCCTGAAGCTATGCAATGCACGTATCATAACTGTCCTGCGGTTTGTTCTACACCACAATAATTCTCGGCGGCACTCTGCAGAGTCAATGAAGATGCCCCTGCAGTGTTTTCGATGGGAACTGATCACCCACAATACAGTCGTAATTGGCTATCCCTGAGGTTCATCTCTGTTCAAATGAACCGCTGGATATGTAGACAATATTTTGAAACAGACAACGAGCTGCAGACCAGAGTAGAAAATTGTCGAAAAGCACTGGCGATTGTCTTCTATAACGAGGGAATTGAAAAGTTGGTGCAACGCTACGAGAGATGTCTGAGCGGCGAATCTGCAGAGAAGTAGCTGGAAGGCGTAGCTAACTGTTGCAAATAAAACAGTTTTGATATTCACTGTGGTTTCCATTTCGCGACCTATCTTTCCTTACTTTCCGAACAGCCCTTGTATATGTGAGAGAGAAACTCGGAGCCAACGACTTCTCTTTACGCTTTATTGTTTTGCACATAATTTGAACAGCACGTCGTTCGGCGTTAGTGCATTCTGTATTTTATATCCTTACAAAATATAAATTGCATTTTATAGGTAACAAAAAATAAACTGCTGGCGAAACTTCTACGCTTTTATGTAACCAAAAAAGTTACATTTGATGCGAGGAAAGTTACATGCACAAATGCAAAAAGATCTGTATATTTGTTGTTGTTATTGTATTCTCAATAGAACTTTTTCCGTCGCAACAATAATTTCCGTTTCTAACTGATAAGTGCGAAAATAGTTAAGCAACACTGCGCAGTTAGAGGCGCCATGTCACTAATTGTGCGGCCCCTACCGCAGGAGGTTCGAGTCCTCCCTCGGGCATGGGTGTGAGTGTTGTCCTTAGCGTTAAGTTAGTTTAAGTAGTGTGTAAGTCTAGGGACCTATGACCTCTGCAGTTTGCTCCCTTAGGAATTCACACACAGTTGAAGAGTTAAGCAACAACAGAAACATGATGTATATAAGATCGGTCACGTACTGAAGTGATGTTTAATAAGTTTTTGTTTTGCAATTCTTAAATTTTACTTTTTCTGAGGAATTTTCTTCTAGCACTATATGATAAATTTGTCGTTTTTACATCCCTTTAATTCACGATAAAAATCAACAGTTATCGAGTGAAACCTGAATAAAACAAGAAAAATCGCAATTTTGCTATAAATACTGTTTATTTTCAAGTAACAGACAGAAGTATAACTATGTAGAACAAACAGGAAAAACAAACCCGTAATATTAGGATACAGCGTTAGTCGTGTCCTGCTTGACACAGTCACGTCCTTTAAATATATGGTGTAGCGTTGCGAAGCGATACGAAATGGAAAGAGAATGTGAGAACTGTGCTAGGGAAAGCGAATGGTCGATTTCAGTTTATTGGGAGAATTTTAGGAAAGTCTGGTTCATTAGCATATAGAACGCTAGCGCGACCTATTCTTGAGTATTGCTCGAGTGTTTGGCATCAGCACCAGGTCCGATTGAAAGAAAAGATCGAAGCAGTTCAGAGGCGAGCTGCTAGATTTCTTACCAGTTCGATCAGCGTGGAAGTGTTACGGATATGATTCTGAAGTTCAAGTCGCAATCCCTGAAGGGAAGAAGACGTTCATTTCTAAGAACCTTCTCAGAAAATTTAGTGAATCGGCGCATGAAGCTGACTCCAGAACTATCCTACTGTCGTCAACATACATTTCGCGAAAGGACCGCGAAGATAAGATACGAGAAATTAGGTCTCATACGAAGGCGTATAGAGGTTCTTTTTGCGAGTGGAACATGAAGGGAAGCAACTAGTTGTCATAAAGAGTACCCTTTGCCACGCACCGTTCGATAGCTTGTGGAGTATGTATGTAGATGTAGATGTAGAAGTGTTTCGTATGTTACGTGATCCTTTCGTATACAAAGTCAGCTTCTAGCCAGTTCACCACTTCCTGTTTCTAGGGGAATCTAAAAGACGCTGAGCGCTTATACCAACAAAACGATCGAAATTAGGTAACACCCAATGGTATGCAACACACCTGACGTGCAGGTGATCATAACTGATCAAAGCCACTAGAAAAACGACTGTACTCTACGCTGGATACGGTGCGCTACGGTAACCTACGGTAGTTATACAACTCTACCTACACCGGTAAGGAGGGAATTAAGGGCCTCGTAACATAATGGTGTCTGTAGCTGGAACCTGTTTGCTCCAGTGGGGCCTGGCGCACGTGGCTGCGATTGCAGCTGGAGCGGCCGGCCCGCTAGCGCCAGAGCGAAGGCACGCCAAAGCACACAACGCATAAAAAGCCTGCAGCACAGCACACGGAAGTTGCCAACACAAACGAAGCTAAACGCAGCGCCAAAACAAACAGCCTTCGAGCAGGCGGACCGGCCCTCAGTATAAACAAGTTCGGCCCGAGTCTTCGCAGCAGACGAGAACAGCCGTAGTGCGTGCGGACCAACCTCATCGCCAGCTGTTTAAGGGGCCCCGGAAAGGCTCAAAATCGTGAAAAGTTCAATTTTTACTTTTTTGCGTTTTCTGAATCTGCAGACTATTACCTTTTAATAGATATATAATTTATTCAATTCCGAAGACTACAACTATTTTTAAATTTTTTTTGAAATGTGTTCTACATGGGCGTGACCCACTGTGGCGCTGTTAAACTGCTGACAAATGGTGTTATTATTAACGTCCGTGTTCATCAGGTACATTTTAGTGATGTGAGATAAAGTATGTGTTGTGGCTAACCTGTGATGGTTCAATATATATCGCTGGTGTGATTGTCGATTGTTTCATGTTTATTTACTCTGTCGTTATCTCGAAAATATTCGTAATTAATTCTGTTTCTTGAGTCTCTGTTTTGTTGAAGTATAATAATTAGTAAAAGTAAAGTTATTAGAAATCCTCTCAAGGCTTTTAAGAAAAGTAGAAATGTTGGAAAGCCAAAGGTATGTGTTATTACTGTAAACAATAAAGACGATAACCAAGTGAGTGAACCTAACCTCTCAAGTACACCTGCCCATAGCAGTCAAAGTGGGAAAGAAAATACTTCACAGAAGAAGCTTGGTTCAATGAGTGAAAACTATGAATGTTTTATGGGCGAATCGGATGTGAATGAAATATTTGATATGTCGGTTTTCAAAGGAATTTTTTCAAACTGTGTAAGATGTATTCATTGTTGTGAAGTTGGTCTGGAACTCTCCATAATAAAGCACGTAGGACTTGCTAGTGAAATACAACTGAAATGTGATAAGTGTTCATACATGACCACGTTTTGGAACAGTGTTGCAGTAACTCCTACTGAAGAAAATGGTAGCAAAATCTACGAACACAACAACGAGCGATGCTTGCTTTATACAAGGAACGCCTTCGGGCTGCAGACAGGGCTGTAAAGAGTCTAGAAATACAAGCAAGAGTAAACAGGAGGAGGAACAAGAGGAAGCTGGAGGAGGAGTTTGCAGAGGATGAAGATAATCCATCCTATGGACCTGGAATGTACTAAAAAGTTAATCCAATCTTTGTCGCTCGATTCCCAAAACTTTTATTTTCTCATACTAATTACATGTTTTCTAAAGATCTTCCACACATATTTGTTTCAGACTTTCAGTAAATTTTACGCAGTACCTTCTGCATAATTTAACACAGCCTTTTTCCAAAAAACTGTATATTTTTGAATATATAAATAAAAATTGCAAAAAAATGTTGTGAATTTTCATTACAATTGAAAAAAATCGTCTTTAATAACTGAACTAAAATTTTGTAAAATCCCTGTGTTAAGTTGCAGCGCATATTCCAATAAATAATCTGTAAAAAGTTCAACTTCCTACCTCAAATACTTTGTGAGGAAAGATGTAATTTATAAGCGTTATTTTAACATTGCAAGTATAGGGCGTTCCGGAGCCCCTTAATTAAGACTTACGAACGAATCGCAGACGCCCTCACACACACACACACACACACACACACACACGCACGCACGCACGCAAACGTACACGTGAACGATAACACATGAGTACTCAAACTCCTTTTATTGAGTAAAAAATTGGTTTTCCTCTTCCTAGATCATTGTCAAATGTCAATCGACTCTCACGACCACACGTGAAATACACTGAAAAGCCAAAGAAACTGGTACACCTGCCTAATGTCGTGTAGAGGCCGCACGAGCACTCAGAAGTGCCGCGACACGACGTGGAATGGACTCGACCAACGTCTGAAGTAGTGCTGGAAGGAACATACCATGAATCCTGCAGGGCTGTCCATAAATCCGTAAGAGTACGGTGAAGTGGATACTTCTTCTCAATAGCACGTTGCAAGGCATCTTAGATATGCTCAATAATATTCATCTCCGGAGAGTTTGGTGGCCAGCGGAAGTGTTTAAGCTCAGAAGAGTGTTCCTGGAGCCACTCTGTAGCAATGCTGCACGTGTGCGGTGTCGCATTGTCTTACTGGAATTGCCCCAGTCCGTCGGAATGCACAATGGACGTGAATAGATGCTGATGATCATACACGATTCTTACGTACCTGTTACCTGCCACAGTCGTACCTAGACGTATCAGGGGTCCCATTGAAAGGGTACAGTACCGCCCGACACTGAAAATAGGTACAACATTCTTCGTTAGTCTTGTCAGAACAACATATTTTTTTGTAATAACTCAATTTACTTTATACACCGATGTCAGATACCAGTGTAGGAAAGAATGACAATTTATTTATTTAATTGATACATGTGCACTCCCACAAAACAAATCCCTACATCCAATTTGGTGAGATCTGTGAAATGAATGAATGTATGGTCGTCTGCTAACCGCAGATAGTGAATGTGCAATATATGACCATCTTTGAGACGGTCCTATGGTCACCTTTGGTGGAACCAAAGAGATGAAATTTACCTGAGCCTTGAGCGCCCGAAATGTGGCTGGCCAATACGGTAGCAAGGTGCTCCCCCACTTCGGCAGAGGTTCGAGATGACCTGAAGAACGGCCATATTTTCAGCACTCTGCCGCTGGATCTTGTGTTAGTAAGCCCTGTCTTAGGTGTGCTGCGTAAAGACAAAAGAGTGGAGAAAATGGTATGCATGTGAAATACTTAAGAGTAGTTTGGAATAATTATTTCCCTTCTTCAGGAACTTTTGGGGGGAGAATTAAATGACAGGCAGGTAATATTAAAGGGATCGTAGTAATCTTCAGAAGTGACCAACGGTCACAGTGAAACCACGTGTAGCATAAGTTGAAATACTTTGCGAGTGCTAGTACTAAGCTGGAATACTTGCGAGTGCTAGTACTAACTTGAAATACGTCCGAGTGCTAAAGTTAAGCTGAATTACTGGCGTGTGTACTATAAGTTAGAAGCATTTAAGAAATGGCGTGTGCAGGACTTGAAATTAGAGACGAGTACGTACTTCCACGTGGTGAATACTGTGTGAGTCTCAATCTGTGTATGAGACAAAGGATAAAGAGAAGTACTCGTCCATGGTATCAGTTGAGGACTTTCGTGTACGACGAATATGTTCTTAATATTACTTTGCGTGTTATGTTTCCGTGTGACGCTGGATTCAATCTCTAATACTCTGAGAGAGAAGCAAGGTGAGTCAGCCGTCTATCCAGTAACGCCACTTGGCTTGCATTGCACACGAAGACGTGCATATAACCTCCAGAGTTCGTAGTAGGAAAGAAAAGTTACGAAGTGGGGTAGTGTCGTGTGAAACTGGGATGAATACTAATTGAAGTGGGAAAGCTGGAAGTGAAGTGATTCTAACGTTGTGACTATTCTTTGTGATGTATGTTGCCAGTGTGATGTATTTCATGTTATTTAAGTATGCGTGGTTTGCATGCGAGAGTAGCAATATAGGTTCAGAGGCAGTGGGTCATGCACGTTCCTTTTTGTACCGCTCGGTCTGGAGGAAGTTTTCGTGATGATGGGTGTGAGAGTCGAAGTGTGAGATATAGCAAAAGATCCACCATCCTATCCAGAAAGTGCACTGTAGCGTTAGATAATTACGAGACCATAAGACAGAGAATCACCAATGTAAAGCCATGCCCACTGGGCGGAGTTTCTCATGTGTAATTATTGTATAAAAATGTAATAATAGAATAATAGAATTTATCGGAATAAAAAAAAAGATAGTGGAAAGAAAAAGATTGGTGGCCTTGTTTTTCGAATAGTGTGTAGTCATGATATCAAGAATTTATCACGTGTGCGCCATTCACATTCAGTGCGATGGTCACGTGTTGATCAAAGCCGTTGAGTAAGAAAGAAAATGTGGTATTGCCAGTGCTTAGTGAACAATCAGAGTTGTGTAAATTACTAATAGTCAGAAGTGCGTTATCCGTTTCCGTTGCGTAATATTCAAACATGAGAGTAATTTCTAGCTTAATTGTGAGTACCAGAGCTCATAATCAGTCATTGATGTTTTGCGATAAATAAGAATAAATCCACTCGCTTGGCAGACCACTCATCTTGCAGGCCTGACTGCTTGATGCCACACTATGAGCAAGGCATGTGGGTGCCTCTCACCATATCACTCCAACTGCACACGCCCCACACCATTACAGAGTCTCCACCAGCTTGAACAATCCTCTATTGACACCCAGGGTCCATGGACTCATGAGGTTGTCTCCATACTCGTACACCTCCATCCGCTCGATACAATTTGAAACGAGACTCGTTCGAACAGGTAACATGTTTCCAGTCTTCAATAGTCCAATGTCTGTGTCGACGGGCCCAGGCGCGGCGTAACGCTTTGTGTCGTGTCATCAGGGGTACACGAGAGCCCGTATCGATTATGTTCCGTTGAATGGTTCGCACGCTGACACTTGTTGATGGCCCAGCACTGAAATGTGCAGCAATTTGCGGAAGGGTAGCGCTTCTGCCACAATGAACGCTTCTCTTCATGTGCCGTTTGTCAAGTTCTAACAGGATCTTTTTCCGGACGCAGCGAAGTCGGAGAATTGGTGTTTTAGCGGATTCCTAATGTTCACTCGTGAAATGGTCGTACGGATAATCCCTTCTTCATTGCCACCTCAGAGATGCTGTGTCCCATCGCTCGTGCACCGACTGTAACACCACTTTCAAACGCTCTTTTGTCTTGATAACCTGCCATTGTAGCAGCGGTAGCCGATCTATCAACTGCGCAAGACACCTGTTGTTTTATACAGGCGTTGCCGACCATACCGCCGTATTCTGCCAGTTTACATATCTCTGTACTTGAATACGCGTGCCTGTACCAGTTTCTTTGGCACTTGAGTGTAATTTTAAGCTGGACGTACAGGGGTGGACAATAGTTTGCAGACACCGCGAGAACTGCATGTTTGAACGGAAAAGCAGATGCTAGCCAATCCTGCATGTTGAGCGGTTGTATTTGGCCGCGAACGGCAACTGTGCAATGTCCTCAATATAAATAAAAAACGTGCTGTCTAGCTGTGCGTGCATTGTGCCGGAGCTCACTGCGTTCGAAATTGGGAAAAACTGCTAGCACTCTTATGGTGCATACTTCAGTAACCACGGTAGTCGAAGTGTTTGTTGTTTCAGGAGGCACCGTCATGCGTCGCATACGGAAAGGAGGGAACACATCATCCGCTTAAACAAACGCGGTCGAAAGTGTGTGTTAAGTGATGGACGCTTATTGAAGAAGCTTGTGGCGAAACTAAGAAAACGACAGCTGCAAAAGTCGCTGTAGAACTGAATGTCGCACTCGCGATGCTTTTCAGCAGCACAACACGAAGGGAGCTGTATAAGCAGGGAATTCTAAAACCATTCATGAGTAACACAAATGCCCATAACAGGGAAACGTGGTACCCAAGCCACCTGGAGTGGAGGAATGGAAGGATGTCGTTTGCTGATGAGCCTTGTTTCACACTGTTTCTAACTTCTGGTCGAGTTTACATTCTAATAGTGAAATGCGACTGGGCTACTGTGTGATTTAAGCAGACGTATCGTAATATTCCATGGGCCCCTGGTTACTCTGCAAGGACTCGTTACTGCCAAGAGTTACGTGACCCATTTTTGCTCATCGGGTCCGTATTTAGCCATTCTGAAACGAATGGAAAAACGCTAACGGATTTCCCACACAGTATTACACATGGTAATGTGTAGTGCTTTTGGTGTTTCCATGTGCTGTTGTCGTGGTCTTCACTCCAAAAAGTGATTCGCTGCTTAAAGTCTTTCCTGTGCAAACTCTTCATCCTTGAATAACTAATGCACCCTGTATTAGTTTAAACCTACTTATGTATTGAAACTTCGGTCTCCCTCAGCAATTTTTACACCGCAACCTTCACTCCGCTAGCACACTGATGATTACTTGAAGCCTCAGGATGTCTACTACAAAACCATTTCATCTTTTATCGTACCAACGTTCCTTTGTCACTCATTCAGTTCTGTACCTGCTCTTTACGAAGTCGATATACTCATAAAATATTTCACACTTTCCTGTAACAGCACATTTTAAGAACTTGTACTCCCTTCTCGCCTGAACTATCTGTGCTCTTTTGATTTTAGGTTTATCACTTATCTCATTTCTGTTACTCATCATTACTGTCCCCTATCTTCAGTTTACTCGCAATCCATATTCTTTTTTCAGCTTCCCAGCTTTCACTGAGAACAGCAATGACATTTGGAGAGTCATTCTTTCTTCGATTTACAGACTGGAAAGTAGGGGAGAGAGACAGTATCCCTATATTACATCACATTTAATCCCGTCACTTCGTTCTTGGTCCTTCGTTCTTATTTGTCCTCCTTGCTTCTTATTCATATTGTGAATTTCTCGGCAGCTTACACTTAATTCTTTTTAATAATGTATAATACCTTACACCATTTTATATTGTCGAACGCTTTTTCTACGTCAGCTGATAATAAGAATGTGCGGTGGTGTTTCTTTAAGTTTTGCTTCCCACACCAAGCTCAACGCCATAACTAAGATGCCTATCGTCACCTAAGAGTTCCTCACTTTCCTTTTCTATTCTTCTGCATATAATTCTCGACAATAACACTGTTTCATAATTCCCACATTTACCTGCGATTGCTAACTTTGGAACTGTGGAGAAAATATTTACCCGAAAGTGTTACGCTATGTCATTAGTCTCATAAATACGACAAATCAACTCTAATATTCCTTTTGGTGCATCTTCCTTTTTTGATCACAAGTCTTCCATAGGACTGTCAAAACCTGAGTGTGAAATTGGATCCGCTATGTCTTCCTAATCGATTTTCATTTCTCCTTCTATCACGTCAGCAGACAGTTCCCTCGAAGAGTCTTTCAGTGTATTTTTTTCCACCTATCCGCTCTCTTCTCTACGTTTGACACCGAATTCCCCTGTCCTCCTAACGTCGACACAACTGCTTTTAATTTCATCGGAAGTTGTTTTGTCATTGATACATGCCGAATCAGTCCTTCCTATGACAATTTCTTTTTCGATTTCTTCACATTACTCTTGGAGTCATTTTGCATTAGCTTCCCTGCGCTTCCTATTTATTTCATTGCTAAGTGATTTACTTTCACTGAGTAAGGGACGTGATCAGCCATTAATCTTTGGTGATTCGAATGCTGTAACAGCATACGAAATGGATTTCAGTGTTATGAGAGAACAAAGGGCTCGGAAGTATGAATGAGGAAGACTAATCGAGTTCTACTGTAAGTTTCATATAGTAACGCACTGTTAAAAATCAGTAAATAGGGTGGTATAGCTGTAAAAGACTTGTAAGGGAGGAGAATTTAGGTCTGGAATACATCATATTAAGACACAGGTTTCAAAATCAGATAGGTGACTGCAAGGCGTACCCAGGAGCAGATACAGACTCGTAGCACAATTTAGTTATGATGAAGAGCAGACTAAATTTTAAGAGAAACGTCCGGAAGAATAAGTGTGGAAAGAAGTAAGGAACTGTAGAACTGAGGAATGATTAGCCACATTTGAAGGTCTGTAACACTTTAGATACTGTGATAGTGAATACTACAACAGGTACTTATGCGGAAGAGGAATATACCTGCCTAAATAGGGCAGTCACAGAAATTGGGCAACCAAATACGGGTACAAGGAAGGTAACTGTGGGGGAAAAAAAAAACTCCAATCGATCGACAAAACAAGCACGTACGAAATGTTAAGGAAACGATAGGAATGCCGCAATGTACGTCACTTAGGACTCAAATGTGAAGAAATCGTGAACGATATGGTCGTTTGAAGAATTTAATCATCATATAGAAACGCCAAAACAACATTTGGTTAGTTTTAAAACAATGACGTTGACATCAATAGTGCAAAAGGAATTTCACTGTTAAGGGCAGAAGAGAGAGCGGGCAGGTAGAAAGAGTACTTTGAAGACCTGTACGAGGGGGAGGCGTCATCTGATGACGCGAGTGAGGAAGGAGAGGGAGTCGATGTGGGAGACATAGGGGATCCAGTATTAGAGCTTCAAAGAGCTTTGGAAGGCTTACAGTCGAAGAATGTAGAATGCATGGATTACATTTCTACGGAATTTCTAAACTCATTGGGGTAGTGGACAAACAAACTGATTTGTGGAATCTATTAGTCTGGAAACATATCATTACACTTTCGGAAAAATATCATCCACACAATCCCGAAGACAGCAAGGGCAAATGAGTGCAGGAACTATAGCACAATCAGTTTAACAGCTCATAATTCCAAGTTGCTAACAAAAATAATGTACAGGAGAACTTAATTTTTGAGAACATTTCTCTTCGAGAACAGCGGTTATTTTATTACTTTAAAAGGGACATAAACTGTTTCGACCGCAAATTAGCGTTCGTGGACTCGTAACACCTGCTCCGTTCGCCGCCACAGCCTGCCATCATGTGTGAGGTCTGAAGATGGTCTAAAACAGACCGAAACCGCTACCCTCAAAAAAGAGTTGCAGTCGAGACCATTTATACAAAACTTTTGAAAAACACAGCCCTCAGTCGCGAACACAATTAATTTGTAACCTAGGTTTCGGTGTCACAAGGGACTGTAGCAGAGGACACATGGCAGTCCCTTGTGAGTTGCACCTCTGTTGCATTTTATTTTAATTCTGACTAGCTGACGCTTTCAGGTATGACCGCAGCTTTCGTATTTTTTGGTACGTTATGCTGTAACATTTAGTTTTAATTTTGTCCGAAGAAGGTTTCCCTTGTGACACCGAAACCTAGGTTACAAATTAATTGTGTAGGTGACTGAGGGCTGTGTTTTTCAAAATTTTGTATTATACAATAGTCGCTGATTGACAGCCATGTGCCGGCTGGAGAGGCCGAGCGGTTCCAGGTGCTTCAGTCTGGAACCGCGCGACCGCTACGGTCGCAGGTTCTAATCCTGCCTCGGAAATGGATGTGTGTGATGTCCTTAGGTTAGTTAGGTTTAAGTAGTTCTAAGTTCTAGGGGACTGATGACCTCAGCAGTTAAGTCCCATAGTGCTCAGAGCCATTTGATTTGACAGCCATGTTGAAAACTTTAAGACTGTTTATGTTCATTTTAAAATACAGGAGGTTGGCAAAGAAAATTCAGGACCTGTTAGATGATCATCAGTTCAGCTTTAGGAAAGGTAAAGACACGAGAGAGGCAGATCTGACGTTGTGGTTGATAGTAGAAGATAACTAGTCGATTTACAAAAAGCGATAGATAAAATTCCCAAGAAAATAGATTTAAGCTATGGGGAAAGACGGAAAATATACAATAAGAACAACAACAATGTAGGTAAAATAAGAATGGAGCAGCAAGAACGATCAAGCAGTGATTTAGATAAAAGAAAATTTCAGGTGTGAGATTGAATTTCTGGGTGAAAGATTATCGTTGGTAAGACTGGCTGATGATATTGCTATTGTCAGTAGAAGTGTCGATGAAATGTATACTCAACGGAATGGCGAAAACATTTAATAAGCACATTCCATGGATTGTTATTAAGTCGAAGAACGACGGAACTAATGAGAAGCAGCAGAAATAAGATGAGCAATAAACTTTACATTAAAAGTGGTGACCACGAAGTATATGGTGAAATTCTACTACCATGGAAGCTAAATAATGCGTGACGGACGAAGCAGGGAGGCTAGATACATGACAGACGAGGCAAAGAGGATAGAAAAAGTAGGCTAGCACAGGGAAAAAGTATATTCCAAGCCAATAGTTGTCTACTAGCACAAAACGTTGGCTTTAATTTGAGGAAAACGTTCTGGAAACATTTTTTTTATTACAGCATTGTATGGACGTGAGTCACGGACTGTGGGAACCCTAAAGAGAAATGAGGCATAGAGATTCAGTTCTGTAGAATAATGTTGAAAAATAGGTTGAGTGAGTAATATTAGGAATGAGAAAGTTCTCCACAGAATCGGGAAAGAAAGCAAAATATGGAAAACATAAGAATAAGGCGGAACAGCACGAAGGATATGTGTTACGACGCGCAATGAGCAACTTCACTGGTGCTTGAGAGGGCCGTAGTGTGTAAAAACTAGGGAAAACGGAGACTGGAATATATCCAACAAATAGTCGAGACCATTAGCTGCAAGTGCTACTCTGGGATAAAGAGGTTGAACAAGAGACGAATTTGTGGCGGATCGCTTCGAATCATTAAGAAGACGATAAAAGCCCCCCCCCCCCCTCCAAGAAAACAGGTAATGACAAATAAAAAGTTACTGATACTTCCTTGGTGATTCTTGTAGACGTAGAAAGAAGAAACATAGGTGTGTTGGACAAGTTCTGTGTCCTCGGCGCTGCTTACAGCCGCCCAAGGGTGTGAGAGAAAGGACGGAAGGCGTAAAATACGGATCGTTTGTTAGAGCGTATGCCAGCGAGGCTCTTCCGCAGGTGTGGACGGCTGTGCAACGTGCAGAGTCAGACCGCGGGCCGCTCTCCTTGGGCATAGCATAGCTGTTTACGACTGGCCGCGCGGAAGCGCCTTGGAGCTCACGACTGGGACCGCTAAGTAATCTGAGGCTGCAAGTCATAACCGGCCGAATGGGGACGCAGGATTTCCGTATCCGGAGGCCGGGCTTCCGATACCGCCGAGCCACACCGATAAACTCAGCTGTGCGCACCCCGGCACGTTCTCCGCCCGGCAGACGTGAGTCGCTGCCCGTAACATCCTCCGGCTCCAAGGTCCTGGGCGTTGTGTCACAGAGGTAACACTTTGGGCTCGGACACTGATGTAACCGTGTCGAATCACCGGTTTTCTCTACCGCCAAAATCACATTTACGTAGGACAATCTGCAGGTTGTTGTTGTGGTCTTCAGTCCAAAAAACTGAATTCACGCAGCTCTCCATCGTAGCATCCCAGTCCATGACATCTGAAGAAGTAACTACTGCATGCTTCATCCGTTTGAAGCACTTTACTGTATTCATGCCTACATTTCCCCCTACGAATATGGACAGGGCTTTCAAATTGATTCCAGATTTCCAGGAGGCTTTTGACACCGTTCCTGTCAAGAGACCTCCTACCAAATAGCCTGTTTACCAAGCATCGTTTCAACTGTGCGAATGAATCCGCGGTTTCCTCATGACGAGTCACAGAACGGCGTACTCAACGGAAAATCATCGAGTGCAACACAAGTGAGATCTGGCGTTCCCCAAGGAGGTATTATAGGCCCTCTGCTATTCCTAATCTATATAAACAATTTAGGAGATATCTGAACAGGCCTCTCCGATTTTTTTCAGGTGATGTTATTTACCGTCTAGTAAGGTCTTCAGAAGATCAAAACAAATTGCGAAAATGTCTTAGACACGATACCTGAATGGTGCTAAAAGTGGTAATTATCTCTCAATAAGGAAAACTCTGACGTCATCCACATGAATACAAAAACCAACGCGTTAAATTTCGATTACACGATAAACGCCGGCCGGGGTGACCGAGCGGTTCTAGGCGCTACAGTCTGGAACCACGCGACCACCACGGTCGCAGGTTCGAGTCCCGCCTCGGGCATGGATGTGTGTGATGTCCTTAGGTTAGTTAGGTTTAAGTAGTTCTAAGTTCTAGGGGACTGACGACCTCAGATGTTGAGTCCCATAGTGCTCAGAGCCATTTGAACCATTTTTGAACATGATAAACTACACAAATTTAGAAGTTGTTAATTCGACTAAATACCTAGGAATGACAATTACGAACAATTTTAAATGGTTCAAATGTCTCTAAGCACTATGGGACTTAACATCTGACGTCATCAGTCCCCTGGACTTAGAAATACTTGAACCAAACTAACCTAAGGACATCACACACATCCGTGCCCGAGGCAGGATTCGAACCTGTGACCGTAGCAGCTGCGCGGTTCCGGACTGAAGCGCCTAGAACCTCACGGCCACAGCGGCTGGCAACAACTTTAAGTTGGAACGATCACACAGGTAATGTTGTGGTAAAGGCAAACCAGACAGTACGTTTTATTGGAAGAACAGTTAGAAGATGCAACAGGTCTACTAACGAGACTGCTGCTACGGTCGCAGGTTCGAATCCTGCCTCGGGCATGGATGTGTGTGATGTCCTTAGGTTAGTTAGGTTTAAGTAGTTCTACGTTCTAGGGGACTGATGACCACAGCAGTTGAGTCCCATAGTGCTCAGAGCCATTTGAACCATTTAACGAGACTGCCTACATTACACTTGTTCGCCCTCTGCTAGAGTGTTGTATGGAATACAGTATGGAATATTTACCAGATAGGAATGGCAAAGGTTATCGAAAAAGTTTAGAGGAGGGTAGCTCGTTTTGTGTTATCACAAGAAAAGGGTGAGGGTGTTATGGATGCGATAAACGAGTTGCTATGGCAATTAATAAAACAAAGGTATTTTTCGTTCTAGCGAGGCTTTTCCAAGAAATTTTAATCACCATCCCTCTTCTATGAACGTGAAAATATTTTATTATCGTCACTCTACATCTTGAGAAACGATAATCATCATAAAATAAAATAAATTAGACCCTGTACAGGAAGATTTAAGTGTTCATTTTTCCTACGCACTCTTAAGGACTGCAACCGTAGAGAAATAGTCTGAAGGTGGTTCGAAGAACGCTCTGCCAGGCACTTAAGTGTGAACTGCAGAATGGTCATGTAGATGCAGACCTGCTGAGGGGAAGTAAAGTTGCTAATGTCACGGATCGGTAAACTTCCTTGATTCACTGTTTGAAGTCACGATTACTACAACTATTGACTGTATCCTTACAGCTCGCACTAAAATCCTTGCTTCCGGGAGAAGGGGACGCGGAAGAAGCCCCGGACCGAACCTGCCTCGCGAATTAACGAAAAGGGGTGCTGAGCGGGACATTTTGGATATCGTTTTCAGGCGGTTTCCCACATCCACATTGATAAATACCGGGCTGGTAACAACGTCTTGCCTCAGATACAAGGTATGCACTTAAAACACGTTATTGTTTCAACATGCGATCAACACTACACACAGACGTATGGTACGCATAGATTCCGTCGAAGGGCTTATTGTACCGTCAGGAATGTTAATCAGCCAGTAATATTCCATCAGCACTGCCAAAAGTGATCAACGCTGAAGCCATTGAGAAAAGGGAAAAGACACCGATATTACCACGGAATGGACAGCACCAGGTGACTTCGAAGAGCGCATCGAGTAACTTCGTTCCTCCGTGGCACCAGCAACTTTACATCTCGTCCACAGCTCGTTTAGAAGGCACGATGTGTTGTGCATTCATTTGAACACCCTGTTTAAACGGACGTTACCCCACCAGAATATCCATCTGAACACTGCCAATCACGTGCAGCACGTTGCATCTACCACCAAAATTGACAGTTTCTAGCACTCTAAAACCGATATATTTTACAGAATATAAGACGCTTTTTTTTCGAAAAATTGCCTCCAAAGTTCAGGTGCGTCTTTTATTCAAAATTAATATAAAAATGTCCAGTGTTTGATTTAAAATTCCGGCCAGTCTCAAAAATGACCATATATTCGATGGCCCGGGAAATCTAGCTCTTTCTGACAGCCTTGGATTCAACTGGCAGTAGCAATGCACCGGTGCGACGAACATGAGTTGCGGGGATTCACAAGCTTGCTGACACTGTCTTCCTCCCATCCCGCCATCACGAACCCAGGACGCTGTCTATCCTACTACGCGTCATTGCAGTCTACGATGCCAGTGAACTTGAATGAAAGTGATCTCTGTTACCGGTAACTGTACAATATTTTTGTTAGTAGCAAGTTTCGTAGTGGAAAAAAAGATATTCGTAAGATACGAGCTATAAATTGAAAGTAATAGCATATGCAAAAGAACATGGAAACAGAGCAGCACTCCACCAACAGAAAAAACCATTCGTGACTGGCGGTCTGGTAAAGAAGAACCGAGAAAAAACGAGGAAAGCCAAATGTGCAAATAGAGAACTGAACGCAAAATGGCCAAAACTAGAAGGTGATGTATTGAAATGGATTCAAGGACACCGTTCAATACGCGCTCGTAAGCTACCGCTACAGTTGAACTAAACACTCTTTAAGGCCGGAACCGGTGGTGAAGGAGGTTTATGAAGTGTCATGGACTTAGCATGCGAAATGTCACAAGAGTATGAAGAGAAAATGTTATCTTTCTATCCCTTCATTATTCAACAGCGACAGAGAACCAGTGTGGAACTAAGCCAAGTAGCGAATATGGGTGGAACTTCTCTGACATTTGACGTGCCAAGTAACAGAACTGTTGCCATTAAAGGAGCTAAAACTGTAAGTATAAAACAAGCGGACGTCAAAAAATGCACTATACTGTTTTCCGTTCATGTTGTGCTGACGGTACTAAACTTAATGCATTGATCATTTTCAAGCACAGAATAAGGCCAAAAACCCCTGGAGTACCGCCAGGTGTTGCTCACGTACGTGACAAGGGCTGGATGGTCGAGGCTGGTATGAAATTATAAATTAATAGAGTGTGGGAGAGACGAAAAGGTGCTCTATTGAAGAAGAGTTCCCTTCCTGTGCTAGATCAGTTTAGCAGTCATATGGAAAACTGAGACCGGGAAATGCAGAGTTCGCTGTTATTCCTGGAGGACTCACTTCACAACTGCAGCCTCTTGATGTCTCGATAAATAAACCATTTAAGGTGTATATGAGAGAGGAATGGAATAAATGGATGACGGATCAAGCCCAACATCAATTCACGCCGAAGCTTTAAAATGACCTACTATCAAAGAAGTCTGTCAGTGAATAAAGCAGTCGTGCTCTAGGGTGAGAGAAGACTTTTTGTTAAATCTTTCAAGAAGTGCGGCATAAGTAACGCTTTCGATAGCAGTGAAGACCATGTTACATATGAAGAGGACAATGATGAAAACAAAGAGGAAGAAGAAGTTCAAATGACGATTTTCAGGGATTTTAAAGGTCGATTCACTTTTGTAAATTAAGAATTCGTTATTTTAGTTTGGTTATGCAATATTATAACAAAAAATGCTAAAAATGTTACTTTAAAAAACTTGCTTTAAATTAAGGTGAGTCTTAAAGTCCGTAGCGTCTTATAGTCCGTAAAATACTGTAGAAACTTGATTTCAGTTGATCCGCACGTAAATAAATCAGCGACATAATAAAAACCAGCAGAAGAATGCTCTAATTGGAGTACAAATTGGACGAATATTCTCCTGTTTAAAACTCTGACTGAAAAGTGGTGTACCAGCTGCCTCATGCTACCTACATGAGAAACTTAAAAATTTTCCCACTGACTTGGTCATGCGAACAAATTCACGCTCTTTTTAACAAGTAACTGACCTCTCACACCCACAAGCTCCTCTAACCGTAACTAGCTCTCATTCACTGCTCCAAAGCTGTAAGTTACTCACACCCATCCACTTCTAATTGCCCACTTTCGCTCAGTCATTCAGCCAAAGTCATTATCATTATCTCTTTGTGTCTCTCTAGCTGATACCGCCTCCTGTCTTATAGCTGCAGTCTCCTTCGTTCTGTCCTAGTACTACTGTCTCCATCTTGTTCTTACTTACTGTTACTCTCTCATTCATTCCCACTTTTTACTGCCACTATGTTTCTCTTCTTCGTTGTCTTTGCCATAGACTGCCTCCCACTATCACTAACTCTCACGTACTTACATTTTTTCTTCTCCTTGTCCCTGTCCCATTGGCAGGGTCTCCTCCAGTCTTTTCCTGTCACTGTTAACTATGTTTCACTGCCATTGTGTCCCTCACTCTCTCTCCTTCGCTCTTTCTATAACACAACTACTGTCTGCTATCTTCCAGTATTTATTACTTTTTCATCTCTATGCCCCCGCCACTATCCGCTTCTCGCTCAGCATAAAAAAGGGTCGTTATGTTCGCATGCAGCTGGTAACCCACTATTCAGTCAGTCTTTTAAACAGGAACATGTTCGCCATTTTTGTGCTCCGATAGGAGCATTTTTCCGCTGGTTCCCTACTTTTCCCTGCCATAGCAAGGCATGCCACATACATGAAAGGAAATTTATGGCTCAGAAAATTTGATAGTTTACTGGTGTGTAACTGAAATGACACAAAATTAATTTTACACCTCAGACGGGACTTTAAAAGCACAAAGATTTTGCATGTGCTTCAATACTACAAAGTAGCGTCCCCAGAACCATTCTGATGATAATGGGGACAGCGTATTTCTTCGTGTCACGTCGCTTTATAAAACAACTTTTCGTCTCACATCGGATGTTAGGTGCCTATTTTACGTATGCAAGTAGAGTAACTTTGAACCTCTGAACGGTCGTAGGTTCGAATCCTGCCTGTGTGCTTGTGGGAGACTGATGACCTCAGATGTTAAGTCCCATAGTGCTCAGAGCCATTTTTTGAACCTCTGTATCTCGGAAACGGATAAAAATATCAACAAAATTTTCAATGCTGCTCTAGATCGTGTCTTAGAATATATCGAAAAAATTACACCCACATGCTATGCGTAGCCGTCTGGGAATCTGCGGCTCGGATTTGGTACCCGAAAGCCTCTTTTTTGATGTGTTTCTCGCTAATGGATAATTATTCTTGAAAAAGGGAAGAAGGCACTTCTTGATAAAAACCTAGAGAATGTAACGTTAAAATTTGAGCAATTCGGTGCGGTTAGTTACTTAGATATCCGGTGGTGACTGCGAAAAAATGGCGAAAAATGCTTTGTTCCGGTTTTCTCTGGAACCTACACTCCTGGAAATTGAAATAAGAACACGGTGAATTCATTGTCCCAGGAAGGGGAAACTTTATTGACACATTCCTGGGGTCAGATACATCACATGATCACACTGACAGAACCACAGGCACATAGACACAGGCAACAGAGCATGCACAATGTCAGCACTAGTACAGTGTATATCCACCTTTCGCAGCAATGCAGGCTGCTATTCTCCCATGGAGACGATCGTAGAGATGCTGGATGTAGTCCTGTGGAACGGCTTGCCATGCCATTTCCACCTGGCGCCTCAGTTGGACCAGCGTTCGTGCTGGACGTGCAGACCGCGTGAGACGACGCTTCATCCAGTCCCAAACATGCTCAATGGGGGACAGATCCGGAGATCTTGCTGGCCAGGGTAGTTGACTTACACCTTCTAGAGCACGTTGGGTGGCACGGGATACATGCGGACGTGCATTGTCCTGTTGGAACAGCAAGTTCCCTTGCCAGTCTAGGAATGGTAGAACGATGGGTTCGATGACGGTTTGGATGTACTGTGCACTATTCAGTGTCCCCTCGACGATCACCAGTGGTGTACGGCCAGTGTAGGAGATCGCTCCCCACACCATGATGCCGGGTGTTGGCCCTGTGTGCCTCGGTTGTATGCAGTCCTGACTGTGGCGCTCACCTGCACGGCGCCAAACACGCATACGACCAACATTGGCACCAAGGCAGAAGCGACTCTCATCGCTGAAGACGACACGTCTCCATTCGTCCCTCCATTCACGCCTGTCGCGACACCACTGGAGGCGGGCTGCACGATGTTGGGGCGTGAGCGGAAGACGGCCTAACGGTGTGCGGGACCGTAGCCCAGCTTCATGGAGACGGTTGCGAATGGTCCTCGCCGTTACCCCAGGAGCAACAGTGTCCCTAATTTGCTGGGAAGTGGCGGTGCAGTCCCCTACGGCACTGCGTAGGATCCTACGGTCTTGGCGTGCATCCGTGCGTCGCTGCGGTCCGGTCCCAGGTCGACGGGCACGTGCACCTTCCGCCGACCACTGGCGACAACACCGATGTACTGTGGAGACCTCACGCCCCACGTGTTGAGCAATTCGGGGGTACGTCCACCCGGCCTCCCGCATGCCCACTATACGCCCTCGCTCAAAGTCCGTCAACTGCACATACGGTTCACGTCCACGCTGTCGCGGCATGCTACCAGTGTTAAAGACTGCGATGGAGCTCCGTATGCCACGGCAAACTGGCTGACACTGACGGCGGCGGTGCACAAATGCTGCGCAGCTAGCGCCATTCGACGGCCAACACCGCGGTTCCTGGTGTGTCCGCTGTGCCGTGCGTGTGATCATTGCTTGTACAGCCCTCTCGCAGTGTCCGGAGCAAGTATGGTGGGTCTGACACACCGGTGTCAATGTGTTCTTTTTTCCATTTCCAGGAGTGTATCATAAACTAAATGGTGTAGGCTCACCGTAGACCACACATAACGGAAAAAACCGATTTGATCCATTTGCCTAAGCTGGAGGAAAGTGTGTAATAGGGGGGCTAATCAGAAAGTAGTCAGCCATTTGGTATTAAAAAAAAAGTAAGTACAAGAAATACATTTTATTATATACATCTGGAAGAGCGACTGACATACGTCTTTTCCACATAGTCACCAAACACGTTGAGGCACTTATCATAGCGGCGGACAAGCTCTGAAAGACCTTCGTCGTAAAATTCTGCCACCTGAGACTTCAGCCAGTGGGTCACGCCCTCGTGGAGTTCCACGTCGTCAACAGAGCGTTGCGTTGCAAGCCAGTTCTTCATCTTGGGAAACAAGTGGAGGTCGCTTGGTGCGAGATCGGAGCTGCATGGCGGATGAGGGAAAATTTCCCATTTGAATGAGTTAAGGAGTTCCTTAGTGCGGTTTGCCGTATGAGGTCGGGCATTGTCGTGCAAAAACAAAATTTTGGACGTCAGCTTTTCTCGGCGTTTGTTTTGAACTGCTCTTCTAAGGCTGTGTAAAGTTTGACAGTACTGGGCAGAATTTATAGTTGCTCCAAGTTCGAGAAAATAAATAAGAAGCGCACCTTGCCTATCCCAAAACACTTTCGCCATCAACTTCCTTGCTATCAAAGTTTGCAAACCTTTTATTGGTTGTTTGGGAGACCTTGTGTGCACTCACTCCATTGACTGTAATTTTGTCTCGCAGTTGACGTATTTCACCCAAGTCTCGTCACTGGCTACGATTCGATCCAGTAATGAATCACCACGTTTGTGGTAGGCCTCCAGAAATGTCAACGTTGCCCTCATTCGCTGTTCTTTATGGTGCTCTGTAAGTATTTTCGCCGCCCATCGTGCACAAAATTTGTGGTAACCTAGCTTTTGAATGACAATTTCAAACAACAAAGTCCGTAAAACTTGTGGAAGAGAAAGCGAAAGCTCAGTTATTGTGAAGCGACTGTTTTCACGAATCGTTTCATCAACTTCAGCGACAAGATCGTCAGTCACAGTGCTCTGGCGTCCACTCTTCTCTTCATCATGAACGTTGGTTCGGCCATTTTTAAACCGAATGTACCATTTCCGGACGGAACATTCACTCATTACATTGTTTCCGCACACTTTGCGCAGTTCACGATAAACTTCTATAGATTTTAGGTTTTTCGCCGAAAAAACTGTATCACAGACCGCACCTCACAACTGGCAGGATTTTCGATTGCAGCGCACATTTCAAATTTGAATATCGAGAACACCAGACGGGCAGAGACGTTCCCGCTGTTAAGGGTGGATGCCGACTGAGTTGGCGAACACGCACGAAGCAAAATATATCCCATCGGCGCACGCCTAACGGCGTCAGACGGAAACGTTCTCTACTTTCTGAGTAGCCCTCGTATTCAAAGTTTCATCGTGTACTGTAGAACAGCTACAATAAGAAACCCTTCTTTTGGCTATACTATTGGTCCCTAGTCGAAGGGCTATCCGAAACAATTGTATCACCAACAGAACCCGAGGTATGAGCCCAGAAGAAGCCCGCTGTGGTGCGTGGTGCTTTGGTACGTATTACACAGGGTGTCCCAGCTATCTTGTCCACCCCAAATATCTCTGGAACAATATCGGATATTGGAAAACGACTTTCACCGGTATCAATGTAGGGCTGGGGCCCATGAGTGCACATATTTGGAAACATTCTAAAACGAAAGCATATGTGTTTTTTAACACAAACTTATGTTTTTTTAAATGGACCTCCTATATTTTTTCTTCAGCAATCCATAGCATGACAAAGCACATACACATTGGCGTTGGTTGCATCGCAATATTCCCATTACATCCCGAAATATTAAGACGCGAAGTTGACGCTTGAAACACCCGACATGCGCTGCTAGCGCACGTCCTGAGGCTCAGGCGTGAACCCCATGCCTCCCGTAATCGCACAGCAGACCGTATTATTCGTTTCGGACCTCTTGATAAGTATGGAAGTGTGATTACGCATGTCAATCTCATCGCGATTACGGGCAGCATGGGGTTCACGCCTGAGCCTCAGGACGTGCGCTAGCAGCGCATGTCGTGTGTTTCAAGCGTCAACTTCGCGTCTTAATATCTCGGGATGTAATGGGAATATTGCGATGCAATCAACGCCATTGTGTATGTGCTTTGTCATGCTATGGATTGCTGAAGAAAAAATATAGGAGGTCTGTGGTGTCACCGCCAGACACCACACTTGCTAGGTGGTAGCCTTTAAATCGGCCGCGGTCCGTTAGTATACGTCGGACCCGCGTGTCACCACTGTCAGTGATTGCAGACCGAGCGCCACCACACGGCAGGTCTAGAGAGACTTACTAGCACTCGCCCCAGTTGTACAGCCGACTTTGCCAGAGATGAATCACTGACAACTACGCTCTCATTTGCCGAGACGATAGTTAGCATAGCCTTCAGCTACGTCATTTGCTACGACCTAGCAAGGTGCCATAGCATTTGATAATTAATATTGTAAAGCATGTACAGTAACGAGAGATGTTCACCAATTGTGGATTAAAGTTAAGTATTCCGACAGCTACGTACTTTATTTGCTAGACTCAAATCCTTTAACTGTTCCAGACCTCACGCCAATCTGCGTGAGCTTAAAAGCGTGCGTTTCGGCCTCCTCTAGCAACACGGTGTTGGCTCTTCTGCCAACACTACAAGGTCCATTTAAAAAAACATAAGTTTGTGTTAAAAAACACATATGCTTTCGTTTTAGAATGTTTCCAAATATGTACATTCATGGGCCCCAGCCCTACATTGATACCGGTGAAAGTCGTTTTCCAATAGCTGTTATTGTTCCAGAGATATTTTAGGTGGACAAGATAGCTGGGACACCCTGTATAGCGCATGCTCTTGTGTGTGTACCGATAGCAATATTATATTTAAAAAAATTATAACTAGTTTCTGTTACTTCTGGAAAATGAGATAATAAACAATATTAATGTTTCCGCAGGAAGATTAACGTTACTTTTGTTCAGCTATACAAATAAATAATTTGTTTACTTATTATTTTGTAATTTGAACACGTTATCTGAAACACTATGTATACATCAACATTTTGGAAATCTATATCGTGATGACTGCTGAATGATAAAAACTGTCAATTCAGGCGTCTTCATTCACATAGATGTAGTGCCTTAGCTACGCGCAACTTCTCGACTCAGAGTGATACTTAGCTGCTCTCCTACACAAGTGAGTCACCTGAATCATCCTTCCTCTAAGGCTTTTGTGTCTCGCCACGGGCGTTCCTTACCATCCCTTCCACACAACAGAAGACGCACCTGTTGCTTCATTAAGAGCCGGCCTTGCTTCTGCATATGCCAGCTGCGCCGTCACATGTTGCAGCTGCGACTCCATAATGGCAGAGTCCCGAGGAGACATTCCTTCTGTAGCACTGGGGGGCTTCATCCGCTGCGTAAACAGCGGCTGTGGCCTCAATGAACAGAAAGGCGGGCACGCAACGCGTCACCTGTGGTGACTGAACTCTGAACTGATGTTGCTGCTTCTCTGAACTTCAGCAAACTTACTGCTTATTCAGTATACTGCACATTATTATTCCTCCCGTTTTAATTGCATAATGTCTTACTCTGTCCTCATCGAAAGTCTTATTGCAAGGATAATAAGGGACTACTCCATTTGAATTTCCAAGGAGTGTGTTTCAAAACTACATTCACTCATTCTCATTTCGATTTTACCTAACTTCCGTAATCCAAGTAAGACGAATGCTAGAAGTCGTCTTTAGAATGGCCATAACTGATTCCTTGTCCTATTTTTAGAGCTTATGCAGCATTTCCAACGACTTCTTCTTCTTCTTCTTCTTCTTCCTCTTCGTCTCCATCATTGTCCTCTTCATATATAAGATGGTCTTCACTGCTATCGAAAGCATTACTTATGCCGCACTTCTTGAAAGATTTAACAAAATTGTCTTCTCTCACTCTAGACCACGAAAGTTTTATTCACTGACGGACTTGTTGGATAGTAGGTCATTTTCAAGCTTTGGCGTGAATTGATGTTGGGTTTGATCCATCATCCATTTATTCCACTCCTCTCTCATATACACCTTAAATGGTTTATTTATAGAGACATCAAGAGGCTGCAATTGTAAAGTGAGTCCTCCAGAAATAACAGGAAATTCTGCATTTCCCTGCCTCAGTTTTGCATACGACTGCTAAACTGATTTAGCACAAGAAGATAACTCTTCTTCAATAAAGCAACTTTTCATCTCTCCCACACTCCGTTAATCCATAATTTCATACCAGCCACGACCATCCAGGCCTTGTCATCTACGTGAACAACACCTAGCGGTACTCCAGCGGCTTTTTGGCATTGTTCTGCGTTTGAAAGTGATCAATGCATTAACTTTAGTACCGTCAGCACAACATGAAAGGAAAACAGTGTATTGCATTTTTTCATCCCTGCTTGGTTTTGAAATTTCACTTCTTTTCAGTCAACTTATTGCGAAGTTCAAAGTATTCACGTTACTCTAATATTGTAAAATGTTTTCACTGGACAATAGCATGCACGCCCATGAGAAAATGCTTAATTTAAATCAGTACATTCGTTTACAAATTTCTCATGTATAATTTGTATTAGTCAACACTCCACATATTAGCTTCAAGTTCAGTCATTATTTGTACCCACCTTTGAAGGAAAATCTCAACAAAAGTACTGAACTACAGGTAATACTCCACTAAATTACAGTGTGGAAAATTAAAAAAATACTAGTGGAATTGCAGGGTAATGCGGTTTTGGTCCATCATCCAGCTTTATGTTTTGCTAGAAAATAAAAAAGAACTCATTCCGTAATATCTTTTTTAGTATCTCATCAGTATATCATATACGTACTTACTGTGCTCTTCCATGTTGTCGCTTTTTTGTCTCTCTAAACTGCACTATAGCTTCTTGCCTGAACCGTCCTCATTCGGACGAACACTACAGATCATATTATCTTAATCACTACGGTCTAGTTGGATCGATGGCAACATAGCATCATGGATTCGTTTTATGAAAAAAAGAAAAAAAAACCGCTGGATTGTATATTGCAGAATCACAAACTTATTTGTGACATTCGCTACTTGAGACAGTCAACCATTTTACAAATTTTATTATGTTTCAAGTAAATGTATGTGTCTGCAGAAATTGTTTTTATTTTCGTGCAACGGCTGAAGAACGAACCGGTTTGGCGGGTGCCTGGTAACTCTCTGTAATGCGTCAAAGGCCACACCTCCTCAGAGAACAGCTCGCATATTGTCTTCGAGGAGAACTGTCCCTGCAATCTCCCATCGTAACCCAGCACCAGGATAAGAATGAAGATAAATAATCCTTATAATTCCTTGTTCTATTTAATGTGTCACAAATTTAGTTGTTGTTGAGACTCGTCTTATTAACTTCGATGCGAAACACACGTACATATCAATATAAGTTAAATGTTGAGTGGATGTAGAAGATAACATTTTACGAGCAGTGTATATTATTATATGATAGTAGTGAGTTGATTTATTGACAGTACGAAGATTATTTTGTATCGAATTGCACATTTGAAAATCATTTTGAAAATCAGTGAAGTCAGAAGTAGTCTATAAAGGACATTTTAAACGGAGAGAGATGTTTATTGAATAGTCTTTTTTCATGAATGAAGAATTGTGACTGTTTTTTGGAACTGCATATATAATCGTTTTGCCGCTCAGCGGAGCGTAACTGAACAAATCGACTGCAGCTCAAAGTGAAGCATCTAATTTCTGCCGTCATCCCTGCTATTTTCTTTCTCGCTCTGGAGAAAAGGGAAGCTGCACCACTGTTTCTTAAATTATTCCGTTGACGTATTTAGGAGAAGTGATCCGAAACAAAGGTTGTGTAGACCTGAATCATTAGACTTTTTTGCCGACTGAAACGAATTTAAGAGGGTTACAGAAATACACAGTGAGTCGTCTGATCAGTCTCTATCTTCTGCCTTTCGATATATGGAGTGAACGAACTACAGGTCTCACTACCTGTTACGTTACATTGGTGCGTGCGTTCGTAAGTCTGTTGAACATAAGAAATAAACCCAACTGATCATTAATCATACATTCTGTTGCATTTGCAAACCAGGCTGCGTGTGATGTTAGTTTCAAATCCCAAACGTATACACACGTGCTGGCTTGAAAAAGGAAGTCGTAAAGCCGCGTTAGAAAGTTCTGGTCGCCCGAAAAAAAAAAAAAAAAATCAACGAAAATTGTTTGGTAGAAGGCGTGGAGGTGTAAGACGTAAGATAAGAAGAACAAACGCGACGCTGAACAGCCTCTCAACAAATCAGGTGGGTATTTTCTGCTGTCAGAAGATTAGCGGAGTGTGGGCGTCTTACGAACTGCTGTGCCAGAGCTCGACACTGACCTCTCGCTCAACTTTTTTCTTCTTTTAAGTTTCAATGGAGAACAAAACGTATGCAAGACGTCTGAGTTGCTATCTGCTGTGGTGGTTATGTGTTCCATATACTCGTTTGTGGTAATTCTTTGGTTAAGTCTTTACTTTCTGAAGTATATTTTTTTGCGTTTTGCCATCTGCAAAACACATTGTGTTCCGTTTTTTTTCTTCTCTTCTACATCTACACAGATACACTGCAAGCCACCGTACGGTACGTGGCGGAAGGTACTCTGTACCACTATTAGTCATTTGCTTTCCTGTGCACTAGCAAATACAATTAGAGAAAAACAGGTATCGAGAACCCTTCGTATGAGCCCAAATTTCTCGTGCCTTATCTTCGTGGTTCTTACGTGCAGTTATGTTGGCGGCAGTGCCAATGTGCAGTCAGCTTCAAATGCCGTTTCTCTAAATTTTCTGACACTTAACACATCATTGTTTTGGCACGTACCTTTCATCTGCTGTTTGATGACGATGTCTGGTTTGTGGAGCGCTCAACTGCGCGGTCAGCAGCGTCCGAACAGTCCCAATTTTTAAACACTCCAATGTTTTACGCAATCCAGTCTAGCCACTGTCACGAATGATGATGATGATGGTGATGATGATGGTGGTGAAGTGACGAGAACAACACAAACAGCCAGTCCCCGGGCAGAGAAAATCGCCAACCCGTTCGGGAATCGAACATTGGCCCCCATGATCCAGAGGCAGCAATGTTCGCCACAAGACCACGAGCTGCGGACTGCATCTTCAGTGAGTCACTATTTTATTCTGAAGCTGTATTTGTGCTTAATATTGCACTGCACATGTCAGCAGGGTTTTACGGATTTTATGGCTGAAAATCAGATACTGTTTTGTAAGGTGTACCCAGGGACATACATAGACTCAAATCACAATATAGTAGTGATGAAGAGTAGGCTGAAGTTCAAGAGATTAATCATGAAGAATCAACAAGCAAAGAAGTGGGATACCGAAGAACTAAGGAATGACGAGATACACTGGAAGTTCTGTAACGCTGTGGATACAACAATAAGGAATATCTCAGTAGGCAATACAGTTGAAGAGCAATGGACATCTCTAAAATGGGTAGTCACTGAAGTTAGAAAGAAAAACATAAGTACAAAGAAGATAACTGGGACGAAACCATGAGTAACAAAAGAAAAACGTCAGGTGATCGGTAAAATAAGGAACTACAAAAACGTTCAGGGAAATTCAGGAATATAGAAATACAAGTCACTGAGGAATAAAATAAATGGGAAATGGAGGGAAGCTAAGACGAAATCGCTGCATGAGAAATGTGAAGAAATCGAAAAAGAAATGATTGTCGAAAGGACTGACTTAGCATATAAGAAAGTCAAAATAGCCTTCGGTGAGATTAAAAGTAAGGGTGGTAACATTAACAGTGCAACGGAATGGTAACATTAACAGTGCAACGGAAATTCCGTTATTAAACGCAGAGGAGAGAGTTTATAGGTAGAAAGAGTTCATTAAAGGCCTCTATAAGGGAGAAGATCTGTCTGATGTGATAGGAAAAGAAACAGGAGTCGATTTAGAGATGGGAGATCCAGTTTTAGAATCAGAATTTAAGAGAGCTTTGGAAGATTTAAGATCAAATAAGGCGGAAGGGATGGATAAAATTCCATCAGGACTTTTAAAATCATTGGGGGAAGTTGGAAAGAAAAACAAAAAACAAAACAAAAAAAACGACTATTCACGTTGGTGTGAAGAATGTATGAGTCTGGCGACATACCATCTGACATTCGGAAAAATACTATCCACACAATTCCGAAGACAGCAACACCTGACAAATGCGAGAACTACCTCACAATCAGCATAACACCCCATGCATCAAAGTTGCTGACAAAAATAATACGTATACAGAAGAATGGAAAAGAAAATTGAGGATGTGTTAGATGATGATCAGTTTGGCAATTCTGACGTTTCGGTTGATACTGGAAGCAAGACTAAAGAAGAATAAAGACATGTTCACTGGATTTGTCAGCGTTCGACAATGTAAAATGGTGAAACATGTTCGAAATTCTGGGAAAAATAATGGTGAGCTATAGAGAGAGACAGGTAATATGCAATATTTACAGGAGCCAAGACGAAATAATAAGAGTGGACAATAAAAAAGGAAGTGTTCGGATTAAAAAGGTTGTAAGACAGAGAAGTAGTCTGTTGCCCCCACTGTTATATCAGTACATCGAAGAAGCAATGATGGAAATAAAAGAAAGATTCAGAAGTGGAATTAGAATTGAAGGCGAAAGGATACTAGTACGCCATTCGCTGAGAAGTCTACTAGTAATCAAACATCGGGCTTACTTTGAGGAAGAAATTTCTGAGAACGCACGTTTGGAGTACGGTGCTGTATGGTGAAACACTGACTATGGGAAAACTGGAACAGAAGAGAGTGGTAGGGTGAGGAATAAGAAGGTTCTGTGCAGAATCGGAGAGGAAAGGAGTATGTGGAAAACACTGACAGGGAGAAGGGACAGGATGACTGGATATCTGTTAAGACGTCAGAGAATGACTTCCACGGTACTAGAGGGAGCTGTAGAGGGCAAAAACTGTAGAGGAAACAGAGCAAATAATGGAGGACGTAGGTTGCGACTGCTATTCTGAGATGAAGAGGTTGGCGCAGGAGAGGAATTCATGGCGGGCCACATTAGACCAGTCAGAAGACCAATGACTCAAAAAAAAAAATAACAAAAAAAAAAAACACGGCTGGACTACCTTGATGTGACAACAGCAGCTTTTCTTAGTTTTGTGTTTTAAATCCTGCAGTACCAGGTGATGTGACGTGGAAGGTTGTGTGAAAAATAGAGTCCATTGTTACTGTCCAAATAACACACCAAGGATGCTCAATATGATGAAAAATATGACACACTCTAAAGCAATAAACGCATAAAAGGAGGAAAGCCTGTGCAAACCCATCTTAAAAATTAATCCAGTTTCAGAAACAAAACGAGACCTACTGTAGGTGACACATAGTTGTCGAAAGGCGTATTGATAAAAAATTAGAAAATTGAAAAACTGTGTTTTACAGAAGGTGAAGTTTTCAAAGCAAGTTAAATTCGCAAAGACTGAAAAACGGATCAGGAACATTTAGCCTCAGCAAAATGTCTAACTCAGTTAGATGTGCACTAACTGCTCAGAAGTGTTCAGACGCTTATTAGTGGACATTAATGTGGGGCGTGAGGACCCTCCGCCTTTGTGATTAATTGATTCGGTTGGGGACACTTTCAGAGAGGAGTGTGAGTGTCTGTGGAGGAATGGCAGCCCATTCGTCCTCACTAGCTCAAACCAGAGGTGGTCGTGATTTTGGAACCTGGGGTTCGGAGCGAAGTCAACGTTCTAACTCACCCCCAAAAGTATTTCATTGACTTCAGGTCTGAAGTGCTGGCAGGCCAGTCCATTTCAGGTCTGTTATTGTCCACAAACCATTTCTCCATGGCTCACAGATGCTGCTATATGACAGGGTGCATTGTCATGTTGGTACAAGCAATGATCGTCTCCCAACTGTTCCTCTCGTCTACACAGTACATAATGGTGTAAAATGCTTATGTAAGAGGCGACGTATGCCACGGTTGCATAATCACTAGAATTTATTGACGCATTTGAGGCACTGCCCATCATCAGAACATCAGAAAGAAAATTCTTCATACAAAGTATGGAGTCACATATGTCAACCATCAGCATAGCACTCAGTCTTCTTTCCCCAAACTAGCTGAACTGTTTATTATTTCAAAAGTAATCGCCGTTAATGCATTTATTACACTGTGAGACAAGACGATCATGATTTCACGGAAAAATGTTTGTGGTTGCGTATGGAACCCTGATTTTACCCGGCGTCCTCCTCTCCGTCCAAACCAAGTCGATGGCCGTGAAAGTCCTTCACCAGGGCACGTGAACCCGATCATATTCCGACCGGCGTTCTGTAAATAATGCAACTCTTTTTTCCACGGTCAGTTTCGGTTGAAAAAAATAATAATGCTGAATTTTTTGTGGGACATCGTGGAATATTCCTGCTTCAGCTCTTACAGTTTCGTGAAGTTCCGATAGGTGGCGGTGCGTACGCAATCTTCAAACTGGCGTCCGTAACGGAGATTCGTTTCAAGCACAGAGCTATCACTGAGTTTATTTTAGCGGAAAACCAGAGCATCGCAGATACATATAGGTGCTTGCAAAATGTCTACGAAGAACAAGCAGTGAACAAAAGCACGGTGAGCCGTTGGGCGAGGCGTCTGTCCTCATTGCAACAACGTGGCGCAAACACGTCTGGTCTCCCGAACGCTGGCCGGCCGCACAGAGGTGTGACTCCTACAGTGTTGTAAGATGCAGACATTCTCATTCGAGGTGATCGACTGATCACAGTCGAGCACGTCACTGCTCAACTTGACGTCACTCTAGTCTGCGCACCCGATAGGAGTTCACAAAACTTTACTGGACCGTTCTTATCCACCCTACAATATCTCTCACCTTCCGACTTCCATCTGTTTGGCCCAGTGAAGGATGCACT
Organism: Schistocerca americana; assembly: GCF_021461395.2. Lineage (NCBI taxonomy): Eukaryota > Metazoa > Arthropoda > Insecta > Orthoptera > Acrididae > Schistocerca > Schistocerca americana. The sequence continues at coordinate 1,040,379,593 of NC_060120.1, read as the reverse complement.
CCACGGGAAGCAGTACATGGATGATGCAGCAAGACGTTGGCTACGACATCGACCAGTACAGTGGTACCATGTGGGCATACATGCCCTCCTAGTAAGGTGGCGTAAGGCCTCTGCATCGAACGGAGATTATGTTGAAAATTTTGGTTTCGCAGTCATAAGAGTGGGAAGTAATATGGTGGCTTGGAATCACGAAGAAACCTGATTTCTGAAACAAAAGTGTTGCACTACTAATTGTACGCCCCTCGTAATATAGTGGCCGAATACATCCATGTTTACAGCCAACGTAAACGTTCTACGTAAGTCATTGGTGTTTTTTTATGGATATGTCATTTGATTTGCTGCAAGTGATGTATCAAAGGCTGGGTTGAGTGGATTATGTCCGAGTGCCACAAATATAATATAATCATGCTATTGGGGCTATACGGTATGTTTCAACAATGTGGAAAGAGACACAGTGTGGCCCACTACCTGTTTGTACACTCGTCACGCGTGGCTCGTCACATCGGCAGTGTTGCAATGAGGACACTTTGCAGTCACAGCGGTAGAGTTGCAACGAGCGTTAGCATCGATAGCGCTACAAGAAGACCAGCATTCCTGTATACGGAGCAGCTGGGAATGGCTACGCTGGCGGCCTAGACCACACGTGAATGGCACGAGCCTCCCCCACCTTGCCCGTGGCATCCCAGCTGTGTGGGACTGCACGTAGTCGCGTGCCGCAACCTCTCTCTTTGGCGGCATATGTTCTGCTGTGTCTCCCACATGCAGCCGATGGTAACGGCAAACACTGTGTGTCAGCCATGCGCAGAATGACGATATATGTGTTTCGTAATTAATTAAGCTAAGTTGCATTTTTCACACTTTCTTTCCGGATTTTAGTTCCCAACTTACATCCATGTTGAATTTTCAGTATGTTTGATATATTGCAAAGAAAGAGGTGGTGCAATGGTAAGACTGGACACATTCTGAGGAGGACGGCAGTTGAGACCAGTGTCCGGTCAGTTACGTTGAAGTTTTTCGTGATTTCTCTAAAATCACTTAAAGTGATTGCTGGAATAGTGCTAATTTCCTTCTCTGTGTTCCCTCAATTCGAGCTTGTCCTCCATCTCTAACCCTAATCACCCTTCCTTTTAAATGTTGCAAGTTAATCTTCCAGCTCCGCAATTTTTTAAATTAAGTTTTGGATTCCCAACCCCAACCGCTAAAAATGAAACGTTTATAGGATCACTATGTCGTCCGTCTGTCTGTCTGCCTGACTGTTAAAAATGCTTCTTCGCCTGAACGGGTAGACGTATCAAGTTGAAATTTCTGTCACATACTAATTCCAATGCCAAAGAAAGCAGGTGTTGACAGATATGAAAAGTGCCGAACTATCTGTTTAATAAGTCACGGCTGCAAAATACTAACGCGAATACTTTTGAGACGAATGGAAAAACTGGTAGAAGCCGACCTCGTGGAAGATCGGTTTGGATTCCGTAGAAATGTGAGGCAATACTGACCCTACGACTTATCTTAGAAAATAGGTTAAGGAAAGGCAAACCTACGTTTCTAGCATTTGTAGACTAAGAGATAGCTTTTGACAATTTTGACTGGAATACTCTCTTTCAAATTCTGAAGGTGGCAGGAGAAAAATACAGGAGCGAAAGGCTATTTACAATTTGTACAGAAGCCAGATGGCAGTTATAAGAGTCGAGGGGCGTGAAAGGGAAGGAGTGGTTCGGAACGGAGTGAGACAGAAATATAACCTCTCCCCGATGCTATTCAATCTATATATTGAGCAAACAGTAAAGGAAATAAAAGAAAAATTCGGAGTGGATATTAAAATCCATGGAGAAGAAATAAAAACTTTGAGGTTCGCCGATCACATTGTAATTCCGTCAGAGAGAGCAAAGGACTTGGAAGAGCAGTTGAACGGAATGGACAGTGTCTTGAAAGGAGGATATAAGATAAACATCAACAAAAGCAAAACGAGGATAATGGCATGTAGTCGAATTAAGTCGGGTGGTGCTGCGGCAATTAGATTAGGTAATGAGACACTTAGAGTACTAAATGAGTTTTATTATTTGGGGAGCAAAATAACTGATGATGGTCGAAGTAGAGAGGATATAAAATGTAGACTGGCAATGGCAAGGAAAGTGTTTCTGAACAAGAGAAATTTTTTAACATCGAGTATAGATTTAAGTGTCAGGAAGTCGTTTCTGAAAGTGTTTGTATGGAGTGTAGCCATGTATGGAAGTGAAACATGGACGATAACTAGTTTGGACAAGAAGAGTATAGAAGCTTTCGAAATGTGGTGCTACAGAAGAATGCTGATGATTAGATGGGTACATCACATAACTAATGAGGAGGTATTCAATAGAATTGGGGAGAAGAGGAGTTTGTGGCACAGCTTGACTAGAAGAAGAGATCGATTGGCAGGACATGTTCTGAGGCATCAAGGGACCACCAATTTAGTATTGGAGGGCAGCGTGAGGGGTAAAAATCGTAGAGGGAGACCAAGAGATGATACACTAAATAGATTCAGAGGGATGTAGACTGCAGTACGTACTGGGAGATGAAGCAACTTGCACAGGATAGAGTAGCATGGAGAGCTGCATCATACCAGTCTCAGGACTGAAGACCACAATAACACCAACAACATCATCAACATCATGTCATATATATTGATACTCTAAAACTCACTCATTAAATCGGTAGGGTACTTCTCACTGATCTAGAATCATGAAATGGAACATCCTGACAAATTAAAATTGTGTGCAAGACCGCAGGTCGACATCGTACCTTTGCCTTTCCCGGGCAACTGCTCTACTGACTGAGTTACCCAAACGCGACTCGTGAACCGTCCTCACACCTTTGCTTCCGCCAGTACCTCATCTCCTACCTTACAAATTTCACAGTTCTTTTGCAAACTTCGCAGGTTTTGCACTTCTCGAAAAAGGATATCGCTGAGACATGTCTTAGTGACAGCCTGGGGATGTTTCCTGAATTAAATTTTCACTCTGTAACATAATATGCGCCGGCATGAAAGTTCCTGATAGGTTAAAACTGTGCCGGACCGAGACTAGAATTCAGGACCTTTGCTTTTCACGGGCAAGTGTTCCACCGACTGAACTACCCCAGCACGACTCACGACACGTTCTGATAGTTTTACGTCCACCAGTACCTCATCCCCTGCCTTCCAAACTTCACAAGAGTTCTCTGCGAAACTTGCAGGAGTCCTGAGCGAATTTTCTTTTCATTCGTCAGCAACTCGTATGCATAAGCTGTTAAGCTGGTTGAGGGACAATTGCACTTGTCGGCTCTTGCAGTCTTCGAAACTGTGCGGATAACGTTTCTCTGAAACTTTGATGGTATATCGCTAGTCTCATACATTCATCACACCAACGTGAATAGTCAGTTTGTTGCCACTTCTCCCGATGCTTTTAGCAATTCCGGTGGAATTTTATCCGTCCCTTTTGACTTACTTGTTCTTAAGCCGTCTAAAGATTTTTTTTTAAATTCTGATTCTGATATTTGGTTCCCCATCTCTTCCCTGTTGACTCCTGTTTCTTCTTCTGTCACGTCATAAGATAAGTCATCATCCACAATATAGGCCTCCGGTGTATTCTTTCTGCCTATCCGCTCTCTCCGTTGCATTTAACAACGCAATTGCCCATGCACTCCTAATGTTACCGTCATTGCTTTTAATTTCACCAAAAGTTGTTTTGATTTTTCTATATCCTCAGTCCCCAATGGCCTTGCCGCAGCCAACGGCCTTCCCGCAGTGCTAACAGCGGTTCCCGCAAATCCAACGCAGATAAGGGCTGTCGGGCTTGGCTAGTACTTCCATGGGTCGCCGTTCAGGTCTGCTCAGCGCTGTTGGCAAGCGGGGTGCACTCAGCCCTCGTGAGGCCAATTGAGGAGCTACTTGGTTGAGAAGTAGCGGTTCCGGTCGCGAACACTGACAACGACAGGGATAGCTGGACGCTGACCACGTGCCCCTCCATATCCGCATCGAGTGGCGCATGTTGGTGAGGATGACATGGCGGTTAGTTTGTACCGTTGGACCTTCTGCGGCGTCTTCGGGTGAGAAGGTAAGCTCATTCAGTCCTTTCGACAGTCAATTCTTTTTCGTTTTCTTCACATTTTTCGTCCAGCTAATCTGCCTTAGCAGCCCTTTATTTCCTTTCTCTTCCATTCCTAAGTTATTTGTATTTCCGTATCCCTGAATTTTTTTGAACGTTTTTGTACACCCTTCTTTCGTCTGTTACCCAGGTTTCTTCGCAGTTATCTTCTTTGTACCTATTTTTTTTTTTTTCGAGTTCTCTGATTTCTCTTTTTCAGAGGTTTACATTTCACTTCAGCTGAACTGCTTACTAAGCTACTTATTATCGCAGTATCTACAACCTTAGGGAACTTCAAGTGTGTCTCTCCATTCCTTAGCACACCGCATCTCACTTCTTTTCGCACTGGTTCTTTGTAATTATTATCTTAAACTTCAGCCTACTCTTCATCATTACTAAATTCTGGTATGAGTCTATATCTACTCCTGAATGCGTCTTACAGTCCAATATCGGATTTCGACATCTCTACTATGACCGTGATGTGATCTGACTGGAATCTTCCAGTATCTCCTGGATTTTTCAGATATACCTCCTCCTTTTGTGATTCTAGAACAGAGGGTTCGCTATTACTAACTGAAACTTGTGGCACAACTGAATTAGTCTTCCTCCTCTCTCATTCCTACTACCACTACTATCAACACCATAGTCTCCCGTTACGCTTTCTTCTATTCGTTCCGCAACAACCACATTCCGATCCTCCATGATTATTAGATTTTCGTCTCCGTTTACGTACTGAATTACCCGTTCAATATCTTCATATATTTTCTCTATTTCTTCATCTTCTGCTTGCGACGTCGGCTTGTGTACCTGAACTACTGTTACCGATGTTGGTTTGCTGTCCGTCCTAAACCCTATCACTGAACTGTTCACAGTAACTCACTCTCTGACCTATTATATCCTACTCGCTTCATGCCATTTTCCGCTGCTGTTGGTTTTATCCCATACTAGTATGACCAGAAATACTTGTTCTCTTTCCATTTTTCATCTGCGGTGCGTAAAATGATCAAAATCAAAGAAAGCTTTTTTTCTTGATATTCTCTTCGCAGATGCTACCATCAAGGTTAAGTACAGTGAATGGCAATACTGTGACGTACAGTTGGTTAAAAAGGTTCCTCAAAACTTTCAGTCCATAAGTGTTCAGACAAGGACTAATGGACTAATGGACAGAAGATACAAAAAAAATTCAGTAAAAATAGGTGAAACACGTTCAGCTAAAAAAATTATGAAAGACGAGTAGTACATGGAGGTATTTCAGTAGTGGATGATGTGAGTTGGGTTGCCTACCTTAAAGTACATAAATTATTTTCTGGGCCAGTTTTATTTTGTGCATCCTACTGATATTCTTATGTACAAGGTTAACAGCTATAAACTACTGAACTGAGGCAAAATAGTTACAAATATGAGTAACACACTTTCTAGAACGTACTCTTCCTGTCTGTTATGCCTGGCACCAGAAAAAGGTAAATATAATAGTGAATGACATCTCAGTAACATGCCTTTTCTTGTTCACGATTTGAGTACGTCACCGTTACTGTTGAAAGTATCTAAGTGAGGCTGGTGCCATCACTCTCATTCGTCCATGTTAAAATATACGCTGATGAGCCAAAACATTATCACCACCTGCTTAATAGCTTGTTTCACCGTCTTTGGAACGAAATACATCACTGATTCGGTGTGTCAGAGCTCCGACAGTTTGTTGGTAGGTTAGTCGAGGTAGCCATATGGCATTGGATGACTACACACAGGTCAAGCAATTCGCGTAAATGACGGGGCTTAGATTTGCGTTCGCGGTGATGGCGCCCGATAGCAATCCAGATGGGTTCCAAAGGATTTATCTGAGGCAAATTCGGTCACCTAGACATCAACATTAGCTCACTATAATGCTCCTCAGCCCTCTGTCTCCGAGACACGGCTAATTATACTGCTGAAGGATGACATCACTGTCGGGAAATACATCAAGCATGGAGGGCTGCAGGTGGCTCGTAGCTGTCAGCGTCTTCGATGACTATCACAGGTTTCATGCAAGCGCAGGAGAATATCTCTCACTGCATAACACTGCTCCTACCATACTCTGTCCGTGGTGCGCTACATGTTTCGACCTGCCATTCATCTCGTAGACTTCGTATGTGGAGACCATCATCGACCTGTGGTTGGACCAAAATGTGAACATGTAGGAGTAGTCTGCTGTAGAACTAACGTTGTGATCCGAAACACTTCTACGTGCACCAGCTTTGTGATCTTTCGGCAGAGATGCCACAAATATATCCTACTTTACAGAGCAGACAAGCCTCCAAACGCCATTTTCTGTGAAGCGTTGTGGACGCCCAACCATTTGGCGCCTAGAGGTAGCTTCATTATCCTTCTACCTCTTTCTGTAGATGCTCATGCGAGTAGCTCGTGAAAATTCGACCCACTTCCCCATTCTCGAGGTACTCATTCACAGGATCTACGTAATCATAAACTGCTCTTTGTCAACGTCGTTTAACTCAATGGATTTCCGAATTTCAGCCCATGTGTTCTCTAGGGTGGCAACGCCACCAGCTGGCATCCAAGTCGCAGTGAGCAGAGGTCATAATGTTTTCGCTGACCAGCTTACACTATTTTGCGCTGTTGCTGCTGCCGTGTAGAATTACACTGATGCAACGTTCAGTTGGTGAGATACTTGAACTCTCTCTCTCAGTTATGAATTAGACGCATTGAGTTCACTGAAGGTTGCTAGCTGGCCTTTCTGAATTTTCTGAGATGGCGTGAGCTACCAGATGTGAACATAGCGGAGCTGTGGCTTACTTTAATAGATGGCAGAGCTGTGCTGAAACTAAGACCCAACTGCACAGCGATTCAGAATCACTGTATCAGAACAGCTGGCGCAGTACTGCCTCAGAGCGTCCAGCGTTCTGCGAGATGTACTACACGGACTGTGCCCTGGCACAAGTCCGAATATCTTGTCCGTCATTTCACTATGTAACTTTCGTTGTAAACTCTTTACTTAATTGCTTTAAAAAAATGAGCTGACATTACAGCAGTTAAACAGTTAAAGACGGCAACATTTTATGGAGACGCACAGTGTGCTACTCCACGAGGATCAAGAGACCTTTGTAATCGTAACATTCCCCCACCGTATATTCCTCCACCTTCTGTAAAGAAGGGGCTCCCTTTCAATACCAACATTTCACAATGGTTGTGTGTGTGTGTGTGTGTGTGTGTGTGTGTGTGTGTGTGTGTGTGTCTTCCTTCCGGAGCAAGTTCCGGAGCAGGTGCTTTCCGGAGCACACGGATGTACCTAGAGCATTGTCAAAAAACCATTTTAATTAGGTAGCTGTTCCTCAACAACAGAGATAAGGAGGCGAGCAGAAATGTCATCCTTCCACGGTATACGAGAGCGCGCGCGCACACACACACACACACACACACACACACACACGCACACACACACACACACACACACACACACACACAGAGCTGTTATTCGGTACGGTGGACTATCTCAAACCTCTACCTGACAGCCTTCAGACAGCTTACATGAAGAAGAAGAATAAACGTGAGCTATGATGGGTGATAACCACATGCAGCGGCAAATGCTTGTGAATGCAGAAACTGCTCTCCACCCGTCAGCGGCAGAGCAGGCGGATCGGTGCTTAGTGAGACGATTTGTATGAAGATCCGTGAGTATCTCATTTAAGCGGGACATATTATTTCAACGTGTTTTCAACATATACGTTTTACTTGGCCGAGAAGCACTTTCAGACAGTGCTGGCACATCCAGAACGTTTGAACGTATGCTGCTGTTGACCACTTTTTCATCCATAATGGATAGTCACATATTTTGCTGTTGTTCCGGGAGGAGGGGAGAGGGGGGGAGGGGGGGAGCAGTCCTCCCGAGAAATATGTTTAACAACTTCCAGGAAGCGTCATGTTCTTGAGTCTTTTGTTCATCTGTGACTGATTTCTGCAGACTGGAAACAGTATATCGCTGCCGGCAGATGAAACTCTGTGTGTGCCTTCGGTGACAAGTTGGAACAAGTGCGGAAAACCGATACCCCACCTGTGGAGCAGGAGGGGAGGGAGGGAGGAGAGGAGGTATGAGGGGACTCGATCTAAGCTGCTTACTCTGTGTCCATACATCTAGGTGAACACCCGTGTAGCTACCTCCACTCTCTCTGGGGAGAACTTTTGGGGCTGGTTGCAACGTTCTTTAAAATATTTTACTGAAATGGTTTAAATGATCGCCTGAACCAGGAATGCATACAAAACTGGAGTTGTCGTGTAGCGAGTTGTAACTGCAACTGGTCTGCTTACTCTGTGTTATTGTAAGCAAACCTTTCATACAAAGTGATTGGGCAATTCAGCGCAAAATATTAATAAAGAAATAGAGTCACAGCAAAATACATTCAGCTCCTTAGGTACAGAATCCTCTGACCTGTTCAAAACTCGTACATTTTGTCCTGTACACATAACAAATACATCAAATTGCCTTACCTCTAAAGCAGCAACGGTGTATCGCGTTATATTCTGCTGTCTCATGAAGAAGAATAAAATATACTAGCTACAGGCTCAGCGCTGTGCATTGCTGACTATAATATTTCGAAATATACATAAATTTTTTTTGTTTTTTGTTTTTTTTTTCTTTTTTGCAGATAAATGAAACATTTAAGAAAAATTCAGTGTCTTTGAAGAACGTATGGCCTGAACAGGGAGGCATAGTTAATTACTGACACTTTTTCAATAGTGAAGTTCATTCGACGTTCAGTTTGGCTTTTCAAAACATCTTGCAATTGAAGTTAAATTACTCAGAAAAATTACATCCTTCTCTTACTAAATGAATGCCTTACTTTGCTGACGTAGTCACATACAATGGGATTTGTACAGCAAATATTACCTAACATCACTAAAAGGCATAAAGACAAATCATCAGATTACGTATACCTGTGTTAACAAATCTTTGAAACACTATAGAAAGGAAGTATCTAACTAGCCTACATACCGAATCTGTTGATTTACACTCTGGGGCTACTCAACACAGAACTCACTGTTACTAATTATCAGGCAATTCATTTACACTGACGCCCTGGAAAAAGGAAAGTAATACAAAATTAACTTATTCACCTTAAATGCGAGAAGACTTCTGCTTCCACAATTATATTTCCAATAATACATTCTTTCTAATATAAATCCAGTAATCCTTTCTTGTCTCAATTAAATTTACATTTCAACATTTCATTTTACATTCCATTATAAAATCAATCTTCATTTTTAACTACCTGTTTTACGTGCGGTGTAACACAAAATATTCGCATTAGAAATTCCTACATTATAATCTAACACTTGGTGGCTTTACAGAGCACACCGCAAAAACTGCCTACTGCATCCTCTTTCCTCACAGACTGATACACACCCACTACTGTGCGCCAAGCCCCTCTTACTCCGACGCTACAGTCTCACACCAGAAGCAGTATCTTTGGCTCTGCGGTCATGCAAGGTCGGCGATCCGCTTTATAGAGGCCATCAGAGGTATACATAGTTGACAATATAACAGTTCCATTTTAGTTTAATTAGTATCATTACGATATTCGGGTGCCACACGTATGTGTACCCCAATAGACTCCTTTTACGGTTTTATGGTAATTGTGTCGTTGTGTGTTGTGTCGTTGTGTGGTTCATGGTGTGGGTTCCTGTTGTCATGTCCTAGTTCATGAACCACGGGCAACGTATGAGTGGCCAAGTAAGTGGTCTCGACAGTCGGGCCGGCCGGAGTGGCCGAGCGGTTAAAGGCGCTACAGTCTGGAACCGCACGACCGCTACGGTCGCAGGTTCGAATCCTGCCTCGGGCATCGATGTGTGTGATGTCCTTAGGTTAGTTAGGTTTAAGTAGTTCTAAGTTCTAGGGGACTTATGACCACAGCAGTTGAGTCCCATAGTGCTCAGAGCCATTTGAACCATTTGAACCGACAGTCGGGATACCAGTTACTTTGGAATAAGGCTGGGCATCTCGGACATATTCTGAGTCGTGGTCACCTTTGTGCTCATTCGGCAAAGACTACCAGATCCACCGGTTAGTCCCTCAACCGTTAGGGGTAAAGCCCAATGGGACTCGGGGCAAGTAAGGCTAGCAACCTGCTTCCCTGGTACTTTAAATATGATGCTGGCAACAATCAGAGCAAAATGCCTCGGACCTTTGGAGGTGACGGTGTCCCACCTCTAACTGACAAACCAGGGGCTCCTAAGATACGACTTGGCAAACAAATGGTAATGAGATGGGGAGCTATTAATATCAAGAAGATGGATAGTTTTTATGAGGCACTCAGTGATGTAGTTGTTAGAGTAAAGGACAAGGACAGTGTTCTGCTCATGGGTGATTTTAACGCCAGGATTGGAAATCGAACAGAAGGGTATGAAAAGGTTATGGGTAAATTCGGAGAGGATATGGAGGTCAACAGGAACGGGAAAAAACTCTTGGATTTCTGTGCCAGTATGGGCTTAGTAATCACAAACTCCTTTTTTAAACACAAGAACATTCACCGGTATACTTGGGAAGGCAGGGGAACCAGATCTGCCATTGACTATATAATAACAGATCAGGAATTCAGGAAGGCTGTGAGGGACACACGTGTATTCAGGGGATTCTTTGATGACACTGATCATTATTTAATCTGCAGTGAAATTGGGATTGTGAGGCCGAAAGTGCAGGAGGTCAGGTCCATAGGTAGGAGGACAAGAGTGGAGAAACTTCAAGATAAGGAAATCAGGCACAAGTACATAACAGGGATATCAGAAAGGTACCAGTTAGTTGAATGTGGTCAATTACAGTCATTGGAAAAGGAATGGACAAGGTACAGGGACACAGTACTAGAAGTGGCTAAAGAATGTCTTGGAACAGTAGTGTGTAAAAGTAGGAGAAGCAAACAGCTTGGTGGAATGACACAGTCAAGGCAGCCTGTAAAAGGAAAAAGAAGGCGTATAAAAATGGCTACATACTAGAACTCCTAGAACTCAGGTAGACAGAGAAAGTTATGCTGAAGAAAGAAGCAAGGATGCTGCAATTATCTATTTGGCTTCCAAAGAAGAAATCTTGGGAAGACTTTGGAAAAAGGTTGGAGACTATGGATCAAGCGGCTGGTGTGTAATTAGCAGTCTTCGAAAGGGAGGTAAGAAGGAAATGACAAGTATTTTGGACAGGTCAGGAAAACTGCTGGTGAATCCTGTGGATGCCTTGGGGAGATGGAGGGAATATTTTTGAAGAGTTGCTCAATGTAGGTGAAAATACGATCAGTAATGTTTCAGATTTCGAGGTAGAATGGGATAGGAATGATGATGGAAATAGGATCACATTTGAGGAAGTGGAGAAAATGGTCAATAGATTGCAGTGCATCAAATACAGTGGAATGTCAGGCCTTAAATGGCTACACAGGATAATTGAAATGGCCTGGGAGTCGGGACAGGTTCCATCAGACTGTACAAAAGCAGTAATCACACCAATCTTTAAACATGGAAACAGAAAAGATTGTAACAACTGCAGAGTTATCTCTTTAATCAGCGTTGTGGGTAAAATCTTCTCAGTTATTGTTGAAAGGAAAGTGCGAGTATTAGTTGAGGACCAATTGGATGAAAATCAGTGTGGGTTTAGGCCTCTTAGAGGTTGTCAGGACCAGATCTTTAGCTTACGGCAAATAATGGAGAAGTGCTATGAGTGGAACAGGGAATTGTATCTATGCTTTATAGATCTAGAAAAGGCATATGACCGGGTTCCTAGGAGGAAGTTATTGTCTGTTCTGCGAGATTATGGAATAGGAGGCAAACTTTTGCAAGCAATTAAAGGTCTTTACATGGATAGTCAGGCAGCAGTTAGAGTTGACGGTAAATTGAGTTCATGGTTCAGAGTAGTTTCAGGGGTAAGACAAGGCTGCAACCTGTCTCCACTGTTGTTCATATTATTTATGGATCATATGTTGCACACAATAGACTGGTTGGGTGAGATTAAGACATGTGAACACAAAATAAGCAGTCTTGCATATGCGGATGACTTAGTTGTGATGGCAGATTTGCTTGAAAGTTTGCAAAGTAATATTTCAGAGCTAGATCAGAAATGTAAGGACTATGGTATGAAGATTAGCATCTCCAAAACGAAAGTAATGTCAGTGGGAAAGAAATATAAACGGATTGAGTGCCAAATAGGAGGAACAAAGTTAGAACAGGTGGACGGTTTCAAGTACTTAGGATGCATATTCTCACAGGATGGCAACATAGTGAAAGAACTGGAAGCGAGGTGTAGCAAAGCTAATGCAGTGAGCGCTCAGCTACGATCTGCTCTCTTCTGCAAGAAGGAAGTCAATACCAAGACTAAGTTATCTGTGCACCGTTCAATCTTTCGACCAACTTTGTTGTATGGGAGCGAAAGCTGGGTGGATTCAGGTTACCTTATCAACAAGGTTGAGGTTACGGATATGATAGTAGCTAGGATGATTGCAGGTACTAGTAGATGGGAACAATGGCAGGAGGGTGTCCACAATGAGGAAATCAAAGAAAAACTGGGAATGAACTCTATAGATGTAGCAGTCAGGGCGAAGAGGCTTAGATGGTGGGGTCATGTAACACGAATGGGAGAAGCAAGGTTACCCAAGAGACTCATGGGTTCAGCAGTAGAGGGTAGGAGGAGTCGGGGCAGACCAAGGAGAAGGTACCTGGATTCGGTTAAGAATGATTTTGAAGTAATAGGTATAACATCAGAAGAGGCACCAATGTTAGCACTGAATAGGGGATCATGGACGAAATTTATAAGGGGGCTATGCTCCAGACTGAACGCTGAAAGGCATAATTAGTCTTAAATGATGATGATGATGATGTGTTGTTACAGTGGTTATTATCAATTCCCAAGGTGTGTGTTGCATTACGATCTGTTGTTTACGAGTGGCGGTTTTTCACGACTATTTTGATGTTAAATTAGAGCAGTGAAGCATTTTCCGTCAGTTGTGTGTATTGACCTACCCACACTTCAGTGACAGTTTGGTGCTCTGTCCCTTCTCATCATCTATTTGTGCACGTGTTCCACAGCAACTATGCATTTCTAGATCGGTAGCAGACAACTCTTACATCACTTCAGTGATAGTTTACCGCCCTATCCCTTCTTACCTCAGTAGTAGTACTATCGGTAGGAGGCAGTTCTTTCAACAGCAGCTGTACGATAGTTTCCTGCCAATTTTGAATGATATTGTGGAGTAGGGCACACAGCAAGGTGAACATATACAAACAGACGCATGATGGGAACGGGGAACTAAGCCCCTATCAAGGGTCCTCAATCAAGGCCCTTACACAAAGGCGGGCACATCTCTCTCATTCGGTCTGGCGTAGTGGCACCATGATTTGTTGTAAAGTATTCCCCTACACTAATCCATTTTCACCTCTTTTGGTTACTCACGTAGGAGACTATGGCTGCAGTTCTCAGGTGTACACTTCCAGATAATACACGTATTAAACTCCACTCCATCCAACATCAACATCTCGTCAATTGAACACATTTTCCCATAAAAATAAATAAATAAAGAAATAAACAAATACCTTACATCCTCCCTCTTTAGGTTTTTTCCCGCCTGTTCAGAAGTGAGGGTGGTAGGGGGCAGCTGTATGACAATCCAGCAGCAGGATAACACCATCAAAAATAAATAAAGTAAAGTACATTACATCCTTCCTCTCGAGCAGCTAAGTGCAGATTGAGGCTTTTCCAACCAATTTACAGGTGGAGGAGGGGATAGGAAGTGTGGGATGGGGGTGGGGAAAGTAGGGGAGGCAAGGTGAAAGGGGGGAGGGAGCCAGAATGGGGATGTTGACCTTATCAGTGAGACATTGCCACATACAGCCCCCATAGAGACTAGGTGGGGGGGGGGGGAGACCATCCGGGGTGAGTGGCCAACTCGAATAAATTGGTCAACAATATTGACTGACCCCATGTTGGCTTTGTTCCTCTACTATAATGTATATACACAGGGAATGTGGACTGTAACTGAAAAAGTTTCATCATGATCTCTCCATTGGCAAAAGTGTCTGGACTAGTCCTCCATTCTGATATCTGGGACAGCCAAGGGGAAGATGGTCAAGAGAAAAAGAATAACCAACAAAAGGATAATGTTCTACGGGTCACGGTGAAGACTGTCAGGAGTTTAAAGGTACTAGAAAATCTGAAAAAAGGAAATTCTAAATCTCAATCTGGATACAGTGGGACACAGTGAAATGAAAGGGAAAGAAGACAAGGATTTATGGTTAGATAAGTATGGGATAGTGTCAATGGTAGAAGAGAATGGTATAATGGGAGTAGGATTCGTTATTCAGTGTAAACGTTGTTCTCGTCAGAATCAACAGCAATCCAACACTGACAATGATAATTCAGGAATACGTACTGACGTCGCAAGCAGAAGATGAAGAGCTGGAGTAAGCATATGAAGATACTGAACGGATAATTCGGTACGTAAAGGGAGATGAAAATCTGCGTGTCAGGCAGAGATTGCGAAATCAGATAACGGTTTGTAAGACGCACCGAGGAGCAGATATATACTCAGATTAGAATCTAGTAGTGCTGAGGAGTAGGCTGATGTTAGGAGACTAGTCAGGAAGAATCAATGCGCAAGGAAGTGGGACATTTCAGTATTGAGGAATAAAGAGGTACACTTGAAGTTTTCTGAGGCTATAGATACTGCGATAACGAATGTCTCAGTAGACATCTCAGTTGAAGAGGAATGGACGTCTTTAAAACGGGCAACCACAGAATTTGGAAAGAAAAACGTATGTACAAAGAAGGTAACTGCGAAGAAACCATGGGCAACAGAGGAAAAATTTTTGTTCGTTGATGAAAGAAGAAAGTACAAAAGGTTCAGGGACATTCAGGAATACAAAAATAAAAGTTGCTTAGGAATGAAGTAATGGGAATTGTGGGGGAGCTAAGGCGAAATGGCTGCATGCAAAATTTGTAGAAATCGAAAAACAAATGACTATCGGAAAGACTGGCTCAGCATGCACAAAAGTCAAAACAACATTCGGTGAAATTAAATGCAAGAGTGGTAACAGTAAGAGTGTAATAGGAATTTCACTGTTAAATGCAGTGGAGAGAGCGGAGAGATGGGAAGTGTGCACTGAAATCCACTATGAAGGGGAAGACTCGTCCGATGACGTGATAGAAGAAGAGACAGGAGTCGACATAGAGGAGGCAGCGGACCCAGTATTAGAGCCATAAATTAGAAGAGCTTTGGAAGACTTAAAGATCGAGTAAAGCAGAAGGGACAGATAACATTCCCTCAGAAGTTCGAAAATCATTGGGGGAAGTGGAAACTTTGGTGTGCCCAATGTACGAGTCTGGCTATATGCAATCTGACTTTGGAAAAAAAAAAAAAAAAATCCACCTCGAGCCGACAAGTGCAATAACTGTCGAAAAATCATCTTAACAACTCATGAATCCAAGTTACTGACCAGAATAATATACAGAAGAATGGAAGAGAGAACTGAGGTTGTGTTACATGGCGATCAGTTTGGCTTTGGGAAAAGTATAGGCACGAGAGAAGCAATTCTAATGTTGCTGTTGATAATGGAAGCATGACTGAAGAAAATTCAAAACACGTTCATAGTATACGTCGACCTGGAAAAAGTGTTCTTCAGTATCAAATGGTGCAAGATGTTCGAAATTCTGAGAAAGACAGAGATAAGCTATAAAGAAAGTCGGATGGCATACAATATATGCAAGAGCCAAGAGGGAAAACAAAAGAGTAGAAATCAAGAACGAAGTGCTCGGATTAGTCTTTCGCCTCTACTGTTCAATTTATACACCGAAGAAGCCTTGACGGAAATGAAAGGTTCAAGAGTGGAATTTAAATTCAGTGTGAAGGGATATCAATGATAATATTCGAGGATGACATTGGAATCCTTTATGAAAACGAAAATGATTTGATAAATGAAAATGTGGATTGAGAGTAAATCGAAGAAAGACCTAAATAATGAGAAGGAGCAGAAATGAGAACAATGAGAAATTTAATATCAAGATTGGAGATCCGGAATTAGGTAAAGTTAAGGAGAATAACCCATGACGGACAGAGTAAGGAGGACAAAGAAAGCAGACTAGCACTGGAGAAAAGTGCATTCGTGGGCAGGAGAAGTCTACTAGTATCACAGGCATTAACATGAGGAAGACATTTTTCTGAGAATGTACGTTTGGAGCACAGCATTGTATGGTAGTGAATAATGAACTGTGGGAAAACAGGAAAAGAAGAGAACCGAAGCATTGGAGAAGGTGCTACGGAGGGATGTTGACAATTAGATAGATTGGTAAGGTAAGGAATGAGGAGATTCGACGAGTAAAGAAATATATGGAATACACTGTCGAGACGAACGGACTGGATCGGAGGACATCTACTGAGACATCATGAAATAACTTCCATGACACTAGAGAGAGCTGTAGAGGAAAACAGAGACCGGGATATATCCAGCAAATAACTGAGGACGCATGTTGTAAGTGCTACTGTGAGATGAAGAGGTTGAATAGGAAACATTCCGCATTCATTAGACTATTCATTCCATTCAAACGGCCGCGCAATTCTTCATCACTTTTATTGAGGATAGGAACGCAATGTGAATGTCATCCGCGAATTTTATCACTGACATCCTTTCTCCCTAAAGTTTAATATCAATCCTCAACAGTTGTTTTACATCCTCCATCGGCTCTTCGATACTTGTATGTAACTTGAACGGCTAGGGCGAAAGGCTACATCCCCATTTCTCATCCCAGCACTTCATCCCTGGCCTTCCATTCGTAATTTTTCCCTCGTTGTTCTTGTACATATTGTTTAATATCCATCTTGTCCTACATCTACATGTTGCACTGTTTTACATTGTCACACATTGTAGGTCGATAAATACTACAAAACTGTCTGGATTTTTCAGTAATCTTCCTTCCATTACCAGTACGATCAAGATACATACTGTGGTGTGGTAACTGAATTTAACAGAGGTTTAATATATGTAGATGGACTGAAGGTTCTTACGTATATGACATGCGGTACTTGGGATTCAATATTATACTGAAACAGAATGGTATTATCAGTTACAAGGAATTCTGTTTACAGACTGTCAGTTTAGAAATGGGGATCTGTTTACATCTGTACGTTAAAATGAATGAATGAATGGTTCTGAGCACTATGGGACTTAACATCTACGGTCATCAGTCCCCTAGAACTTAGAACTACTTAAACCTAACTAACCTAAGGACATCACACAACACCCAGCCATCACGAGGCAGAGAAAATCCCTGACCCCGCCGGGAATCGAACCCGGGAACCCGGGCATGGGAAGCGAGAACGCTACCGCACGACCACGAGGTGCGGGCTGTACGTTAAAAGTTGCTACATTGACATATATCGCGCAGCACTGGTTTGGTGAATACAAATGCACAAGAAAAGGGCGATGTCCAAACGGGAATGTAAAATAACAGCAAATTGAATCCACGAATGCCTCCTCGGTCATCCATTCTCGCTTCTCGTTTTCAAACGCACACTGTGGAGACACTGCGTGGAAGCTTAGCGTTACTCTCTCCTGACCTTTCGCTGTGGGAAAGCACGCAGGAACACTGGGTTTCCTCCTGAGTTATTGGAGCCGGCAGAGCAGGGATGACAGATGTAACGCTCGCGGACTTGCGTCACCGCGTCCTCAGGAGACGCGGAGGAGACGGCGGGCCGCACTCTCTTTGCAGTCCTTGAGCCCTGCGCAGACGTATACATTTTTATGTGTAAACCTTCGAAACAAATGACTGTGGGAACGACGCAGGTGTTCACGGCCATCTGAAATGCTAATCACACGTCACGTCGGCGGCGTTTCAAACTCTCGCCGCAATGCAAACGAGAAACGAGCCGCTTTGTTCTAGCCGACCTGTGTCAGGTGACCGGCGGTTTCCTACAAGCTGCTATCCACACACCAGAAAAACGGCAGATTTTACATTTTCTGCATTAAAAGACATACTCTTTTCATCATCTTCGGTCTCTTCGTTGCTGCCCATCTTTTTAATAGTACATACTTTCACAGGCACTTCCTTTTGGATCATACACACCCCAATGAAAAATCTGTGGTCGGCTCTGTAGCTCAGTAGCGTGACAGTTGTTAAATCTACTTTTTTAAGTTCCCAGTGGTTGGTTGGTTGTTTTCGGGGAAGGAGACCAGACAGCGAGGTCATCGGTCTCATCGGATTAGGGAAGGACGGGGAAGGAAGTCGGCCGTGCCCTTTGAAAGGAACCATCCCGGCATTTGCCTGGAGCGATTTAGGGAAATCACGGAAAACCTAAATCAGGATGGCCGGACGCGGGATTGAACCGTCGTCCTCCCGAATGCGAGTCCAGTGTCTAACCACTGCGCCACCTCGCTCGGTGTTCCCAGTGATTTAAAAGTACCATAATGAGAACTTCTGATCTAATTTGTATGATATGAGTTATGTAATAATTTATGTAATGGAAACATTTTGTGTCTTAAGTGGATTAATCTCGTTATTAATGTTGTAATTTCTGGACCCTTGGTATTACATCCATCCGCAACCGTGGTCGCCACTCGAAATTTTCTATGAATTTCCGAGGCCTGGATTGAAACAAAAATCTCTTATAGTCAGTACCGAAAGTTTCGGCCTAGAACAAATTCTGTAGCATTACGAAAATTACGCATCATTTTACTGATCTGTGTGTATTGTAGGAGCCATCGAGATGCAACCTCCTAGGCTGGTGTGGGATAGTCAGGCAGAGATGTGGATGTGTGGTCCTGTGGTGCACTAAGCCGCTAATAAGGTATCATTCAATAAACCGTCATATGTTTTAGAGAGTTTCACAATCACACTTTCTTCTTCCCAGTTCGACCCACCAGCGGCCGTGCTGTGGCCGCGTTGTGTGGGGTACAGGGTAACGCATCAGCTTCCAGAGAGGAATCAGCTGGCGCAGCTCCTGGCACAGTCTGGGGTCAGTGTTGAAGGCCCGTCGCAGGAGGGTGTCGCGTCTCGCAAGTCGTAGCACCCTGGTGTGGGCGTGGACATCTGTTGGACCATCAGCACTCTTGTAGAATGTAACTGAGCCGTGCGTTGCTCACGATTGTGACCTTTCCTTCCTGCAGTTCTGAAACAAATTTTTTTAAAATTTTCTGTTAATATCTTCTGGCGCTACTATCCTTGCTGACCTTCAAGAGCGACAGCACCAGTGTTAGCGATAGTAGGTTCGTGTTACGATCTGCGGAGCGACCGCGAGTATTTCCGGGTACCGCTGTGAGAGGAGTGACTGAGTCTGTGGACGGCGTAGGTGGAGTGAGTCGGCAGAGTCAGCTGCATGTTAGTCAGTCGACTCTGAGTCTCAGTCGCTTTTGGGTTGTGGACTGAGTCGGGTTCGTCGTTACTCGGCGGTCGGACGAGTTGGTAGTCAGCAGCAGGCAGGTCCGCACGGTGCAAGTACGCGCCGGGACCGTGGCCGACGCAGACGGAAGGCCGTTGGTCGGTCGGTCGGTGGTCGTCGCATGGCGACGTGTGGTATACTGAGCACTGACAACAAGATACAGGGTGTTTCAAAAATGACCGGTATATTTGAAACGGCAATAAAAACTAAACGAGCAGCGATAGAAATACACCGTTTGTTGCAATATGCTTGGGACAACAGTACATTTTCAGGCGGACAAACTTTCGAAATTACAGTAGTTACCATTTTCAACAACAGATGGCGCTGCAAGTGATGTGAAAGATATAGAAGACAACGCAGTCTGTGGGTGCGCCATTCTGTACGTCGTCTTTCTGCCGTAAGCGTGTGCTGTTCACAACGTGCAAGTGTGCTGTAGACAACATGGTTTATTCCTTAGAACAGAGGATTTTTCTGGTGTTGGAATTCCACCGCCTAGAACACAGTGTTGTTGCAACAAGACGAAGTTTTCAACGGAGGTTTAATGTAACCAAAGGACCGAAAAGCGATACAATAAGGGATCTGTTTGAAAAATTTCAGCGGACTGGGAACGTGACGGATGAACGTGCTGGAAAGGTAGGGCGACCGCGTACGGCAACCACAGAGGGCAACGCGCAGCTAGTGCAGCAGGTGATCCAACAGCGGCCTCGGGTTTCCGTTCGCCGTGTTGCAGCTGCGGTCCAAATGACGCCAACGTCCACGTATCGTCTCATGTGGCAGAGTTTACACCTCTATCCATACAAAATTCAAACGCGGAAACCCCTCAGCGCCGCTACCATTGCTGCACGAGAGACAAAATGGTTCAAATGGCTCTGAGGACTATGGGACTCAACTGCTGAGGTCATTAGTCCCCTAGAACTTAGAACTAGTTAAACCTAACTAACCTAAGGACATCACAAACATCCATGCCCAAGGCAGGATTCGAACCTGCGACCGTAGCGTTCGAGAGACATTCGCTAACGATATAGTGCACAGGGTTGATGACGGCGATATGCATGTGGGCAGCATTTGGTTTACTGACGAAGCTTATTTTTACCTGGACGGCTTCGTCAATAAACAGAGCTGGCGCATATGGGGAACCGAAAAGCCCCATGTTGCAGTCCCATCGTCCCTGCATCCTCAAAAAGTACTGGTCTGGGCCGCCATTTCCTCCAAAGGAATCATTGGCCCATTTTTCAGATCCGAAACGATTACTGCATCACGCTATCTGGACATTCTTCGTGAATTTGTGGCGGTACAAACTGCCTTAGACGACACTGCGAACACCTCGTGGTTTATGCAAGATGGTGCCCGGCCACATCGCACGGCCGACGTCTTTAATTTCCTGAATGAATACTTCGATGATCGTGTGATTGCTTTGGGCTATCCGAAACATGCAGGAGGCGGCGTGGATTGGCCTCCCTATTCGCCAGACATGAACCCCTGTGACTTCCTTCTGTGGGGACACTTGAAAGACCAGGTGTACCGCCAGAATCCAGAAACAATTGAACAGCTGAAGCAGTACATCTCATCTGCATGTGAAGCCATTCCGCCAGACACGTTGTCAAAGGTTTCGGGTAATTTCATTCAGAGACTACGCCATATTATTGCTACGCATGGTGGATATGTGGAAAATATCGTACTATAGAGTTTCCCAGACCGCAGCTCCATCTGTTGTTGAAAATTGTAACTACTGTAATTTCGAAAGGTTGTCTGCCTGAAAATGTACTGTTGTCCCAAGCATATTGCAACAAACGGTGTATTTCTATCGCTGCTCGTTTAGTTTTTATTGCCGTTTCAAATATACCGGTCATTTTTGAAACACCCTGTAAGTGGGGGAAGAGTTGGCAGCCAGCAACAGTCGGGTCCGTATTGTGTTAGTATTCGCCGGGACCGATGTCGGCGAAAGTGGACTGCCGTTGGTCGTTCCTCGGGCGGGCGCCTCAGTCGACAACGTTTTGGATCCTCAGCACGAACACCATTTTCCGAGTCGGGATGTGGTTGGACCTTGTTGGTTCGTTGGAACTGAGCAGGGACACAGTCTCCACAGCGCGAAACCACGCCGGGGTTTTGGCGGCGGGTACGCGCTGTTGCATTTGGAGGCGCTAGCAGTGTGAGCGACTTTTCGCTTTCTTCCGAAGCAGGATCCTCGAGTATTTAGTTACCTGTTCTTAAAACTCGACTGTTACGTTTTTGTTCGTTATTTGTGAATTGTTGTTTCCTCAGCCGCTGATGCGTGTGATAACAAATCGTGTGTTTTGTTGCCTAGAATCTGCAGCCTCCCGTAGTGACTTAACGGTTGTGACTTGTGTTTTCGGTATTCTTTTAAACTAGTCTTGAGTGGTGTTTGATCCCTTGATCTCGATGAGGCCGAGTTTGAAGTTATTGGTATCTTGGTTTACTCTTCGTCGGCCGATATTTTCCATTATCTGTGCAGTTAGATCTGACCGTTGGAAATCGGTCAGATTGCCGGTTGGTCGTGAACCGTTCCTAGGCTGTGTTCCCTTCTAATTAAGAGGTTGTCGGGCTGGCTGCCTGTCTCACCTAAACATGCGTAAGTGCTACCTTCCCAGGCCGACCCTTGGAACATTCTGAGCGCCTTCCTTGTGTTTTACATAGTGACTTCCTTTTTAGTCTTAAGTACTTTGTGTGGCCTTCAGCCGAGTTTTAGTGTATTAAAATTGCAAGGCTTTTTTTCTTAGGCCTTAAACCGTAAAAAAATTGTTTATTGCTTGGTATGTGGCCTTCAGTCGAGTTTCAGCCTTTCAAAATTAAAATTGAAAATTCCTTGTGCCTAGGCCTTAAGCCGTAAATTTGTTTCAAGTTGGTATGTGGCCTTCAGCCGAGTTTTCAGCCTTTTCACATCAAAAGTTGTAAAATTTTGTCTAGCCCTTTAGCCGTAAGAAATATTTTCTACTTTGTATATGGCTTTTAGCAGAAGTTTGCAGCTTAAATTAAAAATTTCCTCGTCCGGGCTTTAAGCCGTGAGATTGATTGTGTTCCGTATGTGGAATTCAGCCGATTTTTATGTGAATCATTTTAGGATAAAGCCTGTAGCCTATTTCAGTTGAAATTTACAAGCTCTTCCATTTAGGCCTTAAGCGGTAAAATTGTTTTCTGTATGGTGTGTGGCCTTCAGCAGAGTTTTAATCTCCGTTAAATTAAAAATTCGAAATCCTCATCTTACCCTTAAGTCATAAGGCTGTTATTCTTTAGTATGACGCCTTCAGCCAAGTTTTACACGAAATATTTTATGATAAGGCTTTCAGCCTTTTCAAATTGAAAGCTCTTCTTCCTAGGCCTTAAGCCGTTAAATTGTTTTGTTGATATGCGGCCATCAGCCGAGTTGTCAGTCGGTTTATGTTGAAGATATAAATTTTTTTTCTAATGAAGTGAAATCTCCAGAAGCACTCCTGTACCTCAATTCCTTGCTTAGGCCTTGTGCCTTGGATTTTTGATGTGCCCTTCAGCCGATCTAAATTAAATCAAAGGATGTCTTTCGTTAAAAAGTTGAGAGTTTGGATAATTAGTTGTGTGATTGTGTGTTTTAAGAAATAAAGTTTAAATGTTGAGTGCAAATGACAGTAACTTATTTTGGCCCGTTTCCACAAATGTAACCGCATCCGCTATGTCCTGCTAGCCTAGGGATTTCAGCAGCTGCGTTGGGGCGCGGTCCTGGAAATCTGCATGCACCTGTTGTCAGTTGTCACCGTGGCGTGTAAGCTCAAGACCCAAAAGTGACGTGGAGTACAGCCCGGGAGGCAGTCCCAGCATACAACCGGTAAGCCAGTTCTTGTCCAGCGCAGGAACGACTGCACAGGCACCCTGCCCTCCAATTAAACAGCTCGCAGATGGGCAGATCGGTTCTTCACCTTTGGGTAGTCGTGAAAGTGACTGGTAGGAAAGCAGCGCACAGAGCTGAAGTTTCCTCAGGCAGCTGAAGTCCCATAGCAGCAGACTCCAAGCTCATGGCAGCTGATGACACTATGTCGTATTCACTAGGTCATCCTGCAACTAGCAGAGGCGGCCTTCCATCGGTATCAGCAATGCACATGGAGTGACCAGATCCGGCCGCTGTGGCCGAGCGGTTCTAGGCGCTTCAGTCCGGAACCACGCTGCTGCTACGGTCCTTCCTCGGGCATGGATGTGTCTGATGTCCTTCGGTTAGTTAGGTTTAAGTGGTTCTAGGTCTAGGGGACTGATCACCTCAGATGTTAAGTCCCATAGTGCTTAGAGCCAATTGAGTGACCAGACTGTAAGCTTGAGTGGAAGGAAAGCGAGAATTATATAGCAGTCGGAGACAAGATACCCCCGTGCTAATGACCAAATGTTCTCCTATTTTCCGAGCCACTCAGCGTTATCGGCTGATCTAATGTTTAGTTTCAGACCTTCGGAGTGCTCTTTTATGCAGACTTTGCAGCCTGAAAGGCGTCCCTAGACGTAGTTAGTACACGTAGCCCTTTTGACAGAATATCGTTTGTTTTGTTGTCAAAGTGTTCCTGACGCTCTGTCTCCCACAGTCTGAGACAAAGAGCTCACTGCTTGTCTGTCTGCACTAGTGTGAAAGCATTCCTGATGATCTCTCTCCCACAGTTTGAGGTAAACAGATCACTGCTTCTCGGTCCTTCCGATTGTCCAGTCAACGCACACAATAGGCTAGCCAAGCGATGCCAACCCCTCCCACTCCAAAAAACAGAGGCGCCGGTCTCAAAGGACGGGCGAACGCTGTTTTTGATACTCTTCTTGCTGACACCGATGTGTGAATACGGTTGTTCCCTTGGAACATGGCCTTCGTAAAAGTCGGGTTGCAGCGTATGAGTTAGGGTGTTGGTAGATTTGAAGGTATTACCAAATTCATTTTCAGTTACGATTTTTTATTAATATTCCCATGTAGATGACAATAGACTCGCCTGAAGCTTACGATCTTGCATTTGTGCCCTTCTTTTTCAAAGTATCTATACATGTGATCGTATCGCATTATCATTTACTATGTTTTCCGATAAAAAATAAACAAACACCATCTGAATCACTTCTTTTGCTACCGTCTACAGGATTCAATCTGCGCTGCAGATCATCTTTAGGTCCGGCGCGGCAAAGTGCACTTTGTTGACAAGTTGCACTCCCCAGTGTTAGAACTTCAAATGATCCTTAGCGCATACTGAAACTGGTTGTCGGTAATGAAAGAAGTGATCCAGACGGTGTTTGTTTATTTATTATAACAAAAGAGATCACAGTCCCTATGACATGTAATCAGTTATGCTAAGTTTTACATTCTGAGTTGCCTCAAGTAGATTGAGTCAACTACTTAAGGATAACGCAATCCTACATGTGGAGCGGACTTATTGTTTTTCATGAAATATGCGCCCGAGTTTGTTTATCTGAAATTTGGACTTTCCTTCATTATTTTGTCTTCCCATCATCTTCAGCGACTTTACCATTAAAATTTGAAAGCGAACTCTTTTCCTTCTGGAAGAAAAACATTTGGTAGATTCATGCCTATCGTTTGTGTGGTACTGGACACCACTGGTGACAAAATTGTTCAAATTGCTCTGAGCACTATGGGACTTAACATCTGTGGTCATCAGTCCCCTAGAACTTAGAACTACTTAAGCCTAACTAACCTAAGGACATCACATACATCCATGCCCGAGACAGGATTCGAACCTGCGACCGTAGCGGTCGCGCGGTTCCAGATAATAGCGCCTAGAACCGCTCGGCTACCAACCTGTGTTTTAGAGCGAGATGACGCAGTGATTCAGGTTTTTCATAATTTCCCTAAATAGCTCCAGGCAAATGCGGGAATGGCTCCTTTGAAAAAGGCACAGTCGATTGCGTTCCTCATCCTTTCGTATTCTGAGCTTGTGCTCCGTCTGTAATGACTACACTGTCGAGGAGACATTAAAAACTAACATTCCTATCCTTCCCTTTTCCCAATGACAACATCGATTCTAAGAACATAATAAATACTCATATCACATATATTAAGCTGTTGTAATGAATTTTACTGGATTTAAAGAGCTTTGTTACCGCTCGTTGGTCTTATTTCCTTTGTCCAAGCTAACCGCGTGACACAAGTTATGCAGAGTAGAATGAAGCCTGGCACGCATGGCGATACTTTCGTCGAAGAGGTGTTACCGCAATGAATTAATTTTTAAAGGGCGTTCTAAACTTGGAGCCTTCTTCCTGGGGTATGAATGTCATTTTATCCATGTCCTAACGAGAGGTGTTCTCATTGATACATTTTATTAATTTAATCAATGTATTCTCGTGTGTATAAGGGATCATAGTAAGCTCAATGTTAAGGTCGTTCTTTTATGTTGAACTGATATTTCATGTAATAAATAACTGATTTATATGGGAATTAGTCTTCAGTTTGAGCTACCCCCTGAAAGAGATTCACATTGTGGAAGCATCCGAGAGATGTACTAAATTCAGGTATGTGTAATGAATCCCAAGAAAATCAGTCATCATCGTCTTGTCTTATGGGATCAAATGATGGATTTGTTTGCTTGTATAATAAAGCTTGTTTCAGCCAAGTTCACTATGCTATATACCTTAAGTTATATTTTATTCCAGGATTTTTGTGACACTGGACAATCTTGAGAAGGGCTTGTTATGCTTTGTAGCACACCCGTAACGTCGGGAGCATAATATCGTAAGATTTTATGTCTAAAATGTTTGTGCGAGGTTGGTTTTCACAAAAATTTTTGGGTGGTTATCACATATGACAAGCTACCTCAGCACGTTTCTGGCATTTTTTCGTTCATATCAATATATATAAAGTGATAAATCATAAAAAAGATGTTGCTGCAGACATTATGGTTGCAGCAGTAATGAAAGTAGAAAAGGAAGGATTAGTATTTTTCAAATCTGACACTCATTCATTATCAAATCAGATGTCAATCCTTAGCAAGATACTGTGAGAAAATTCACCACGATGAAAAAAGAACAAAACACATCAATAGTTATTTTGCAATGATGACGAAAATTAGTTAAACCAACGTTTTCTTGAAATTGCAAAGTTCTACTGCGGTTTAGTGCTAAAAAAGAGATAAATACTTTGACATCTGATATTTGCGTGCAAATGTTGGTAAATATCCTATGGCATGGCAGTGTGCGCAAGTCACTACTTGTAGTAAAACCTTTACCAGAGGCTGCTGATAAGAAAAATACATATAAAAATAGCTCCCAAAAAAGAGAGACAGTGTTAATATACGGGGCGTTCAAAAAGAAACGAGGCGGAGGCATAATTACATAAACCAGTACCTGTATGTTGGAAGTACTGATCCTGGCTTTTGAGACACTTGTCCCACTGTGACACAAAGTGGTGAATGGCTGTCTCATAAAACTCCCGGAGCTGCGATGATAACCAGTTCCGCATATATAGCTGGACGTCGTCAAACGAGGTGAATCGTTTGCCCCTCAGAGCCTCTTTAAGGGAACCAAAAATGGCGTAATCACAGGGAGAGAGGTCCGCACTGTATGAAGGGTGGCCGAGAACCTCCCATTTGAATTTCTGCAGGCGCGTGTGGGCCGTATGAGGCTTTGCATTGTCGTGGACCAGAATGACCCCACGGGTGGGATTGCCTGGTCGTTTTGATTTGATCGCTTGGTGAAGGGTGGTCCCCTGCTGCTGGAAGTGAATCAGTAGGGTCCCCTTTAAAAAGGCTCCGATGGTCAAACGATTCACCTGCGACGATGACCTCCAGCTGTACGTGCCGAACTGGTTAACATCACAGCCCCGGGAATTTTATGAGACAGCCATTCACCACCTTGTGTCACAGTGGAATAAGTGTTTCAACAGCCAGGGTCAATATTTCTAACATACATTCATGGACTCATGAAGCACGTAGCCCTGGGATAATATGGAAAATACAGTTAAATATATACTTAAATTGTTATTTTAGTGTCTAAATTAGTCTGCTATAAGAATTATTTCTTCATCGAGAGTATTGTTTGATTTTTCTGCTTTTAGCACTTTTTCTTAAGAAATAATTTCCTTCTGCACTTAAATATTCCCCGAAAACCAACCCCAATATCTGTGTCAACCAACCCGAAGTCGGGCTGAGTTGTCAAGAAAATTAAACCTTACAGAACTTTTTTTCTGAGAACCCTAGTGCTGCTGCAGCCTAAAATTTTGAGCGGTATAGCCAAGGATATTTATTACGAAATATACTAATGGCAAATGGGAAAGCGTAAATACTGCCTCTTCAAAAATTAAAAATCATAATTTATGACAACCTGTCCCGGTCTCCGCTAATGCTGTTTCGTGTGGCAAAACAACATATCCATCAATATTTTAGCTCATGTCCATCTAATCTGTCCATACTTCTATTCAGGGGTTTCTGTAGTCCGTTTCTTTCACCATTCCTACTAGGGTCTCGTCATCCGTACTCTTTATCCTTAGCTTCCTTCCAATATTTCACCTGTTTTTTTTTTCTCTTTTCTCCACTGCTTAGTCAGCTGCAATTATTATCAATCATAACCATAAGCATATTACACAGTACTGTATAAGACACTCCACCATCGCTTTCTAGTGATGCGTTCCGTACCTGCCAGTCTTGTAGGCTTCTAGCAGCTTTTATTGTCACGGCTAAAATAAATACGGGCAGATCGTCTGTAACTACGAAGCTGAGTTTACTTCAGCGCTTCCGACCGATCATCAGAAACAGGATGCCGCCTCTTTGAAACACTTTCTCACTATCACAGCTAAAAGTAACTTGTCCGTAATACCTAATCTGTCAAAATATTTCAGTAGAATGTTATAAAAGTGGAAGAAAGCTAGATTTTGTTACATTTCACGTTTATTAATTATGGAGTGAAGTAGAATGCATATGCAATAATGCAGTCACGTACCACTCATATCTATTTGTTGTAAGATTACAGAACGAATATCGCTATCGTATAATGACATTCTCGCGACAGAACAACCCCTCTGTTCATAAAATGCAAGCTTTCAGTGCCAGAAAATTTACCATTTTAAAAAATTTGCTGGCTATTTCACTGTATTCGAGTTGATTTGCTTGAGAAAACCAACGCAGATGTAGACGAAACGATAGGTTTATGAAGCACATTAATTCAGCCACTGAAGAAAACACGTCTTTGTAGCAATCAACTTGGGCTCGATATGCTGGCACGTTCGCCCTCTAACTCCAGAAGGCCGTAGATGGAGTCATTCATTTTTCGTTCAATAGTGTCAACCGTCAAGCAAAAATTAGTTTCAGAAACACTTAGTCAAATATGCGGATGGACTGCGGACTACGTAGGACGAGTAACCCATAAAGTGCTCTAATACTACAGTGACTTCCCTTTCTACGCTGGACTTTAACTTTTCCTCTTCCGACGTGTCGTATTCATTTGTAAGTCGTCCTTAGAGCCGAAGCAGCGTCTGGCATTGTTCGAGTAAATGTGATAGAGCCGCTGGTATTCACGATACATATATGCATGACCAGATAGATAACGGCGATATCTCTCTGAGACAGCTTGCAAGGAATGCTGTTGTATAAAGAGATGCGGCATCCATAGAAAGTTGTTGCGAAATGCAGGAAGACTTTGAGACGTCTAGCTCTTGGTGCAAATAACTGCAGCTGCCTTTGGCTGCATCATCAGCAATCTTAATGGAGTTCGGCATGTAGCCACTAAACACCTTTGACCATTTGACTTTTAATTCTAGAGCTCATCATCAAATAGCATATTCATAACTGAGTCTGAAAATGTTGAGAATAAGTGGAGACTATTTTACAATACGCCTTGGACAGGTATGTGCCAAGTAAAGTGAAAGACGGGAGAGGCCCATCGTAATTCGACAGCCATTTTAGAAAGGTACTCCATAATCAAAGAGAGCTTCCCCGCGGTTTTAAACATAGCCAAAGCCTAGTGCAAGGGAAAAATATTTTAAAAAATGAACGAAGGCTGTGCTGAAAGGGAGCACAAAATTATAAGCCTGTATCACTGACAATCGGAAATTTTGGAACACATTTTGTGTTTGAGAACGATAACCTCCATCGAAATTCCATAGGAATCAACAAGGATCTGTGAACAACGATTACGTGAATCCCACTTCACTCTATTTGCACACAAGGCCCGTTAGGCAGTAGATATTGGTGCCCAATTTGATGTCCCCATTCCTTGACTTCAGGAAGGCGTCCAGTACAATTCATCACCGTCACCTATCGAAAAAAATACGGTGAGACGGGCAGTTGGCCCGCTCATTGTTGATCCGACGACAACCCAACTGAGAGACAGTCAACAGACCCACCGACAAGATAACCTCTGCTTCACCCGACCATCACACAACAGGGA
Organism: Schistocerca americana; assembly: GCF_021461395.2. Classification (NCBI taxonomy): domain Eukaryota; kingdom Metazoa; phylum Arthropoda; class Insecta; order Orthoptera; family Acrididae; genus Schistocerca; species Schistocerca americana. The sequence continues at coordinate 1,040,349,772 of NC_060120.1, read as the reverse complement.
GTTCAATGGAACAACGTGGAAGGTATTGGCGCTCACAACCAATTATACATTGAACTGTCAAACTACACACCGTGCAAACTACACACCGTGCTGGACAGCGACAACACGATGAGGAAAATACACTGCCTGAATTTCCATCAACAGCCAGGGCAGCTAACCGGAACATTAACGGCCACAAGGCAGAAGATTCCGCTGGTGCACTTCAGTTCAAATAAACAAGTACAGTTAAACTTCACAGGATGGTGGCTAAAATTTTCCGACGTGAAAACACATGTTGTTGCTAGTGGGAATATCCCCACAGCCAACGATGAACTCCGAACGACACAACGTGAACAGTCGTGACTTGCTGGTAGATTAAGTCAAAACTAAACTTTCATGTCCAGGATCGGTGAGCCACGAACCTTGTAGCAACGGTAACAGCACCACACACTCTGACACTGCATAGAGACCGCCAGTGGGCCCGTCCTGACGACGCACCGTGGAGATTTCCTCACTGCTCCACGCCAACCGACCAACTCCAGGCCTGGGAACGGTGAAAGGACCAGATATACGTCAGCTGATGTGACGACCAACCAACAGTCGCCCTGCTCCAATCTCCCTCCGTCAGACAGTTCTTGTGCGTCGAAAGCGGTCGGCGAGCACTGGCTGTCGGCACCTCACCAGCGCTCCATCCCCAAATACCCTGCTGGTCCGCCCCGAACTGAGTAGTCAGACACACGACGACCTGGAAATACTATCGGTCGCTCTAGAGATGGTACGACAGTGCACTTATCGATATGCGCTGCTGCTGCCGCTCACGGGCGAGTAAGGTAGGAAGTCAGTGATGCCAGTAAATGGAATAAGAAAACGAGGCGGCAGTACCGTAATTGAATGACAAACAATAATGGCATGAACACGAACCATGTATGGCTCATTTACACAGACTTTTAATTATTCCACAATGCCAATCTCAATAAACATCTTTCTGGCCACAACAAAGATTGAATATGACTCTGAGTTTAGGCATACATAAACCTGACAAAATACCTCCAGTGCGCAAGCAACCAACAATTACGTGCAGCGAAATGGAAAATCACCAAAAAATCCTCAATTAATACCAAAGCCTTCTCCGGCGCCACTAGCACGACAACGGTAGGCTGCGAACTCTCACGTCGCGCGGCTTCTCTCCACCGCACCCTGCGTCCGACCACTTCCGACTCCCCTCGACAACAGCTCGCTCGATACTACTCCCGATAATCATATCTGAAACTCAGAGTTTGTGAATGTACACCGCAGAATCATAGACGACCAACTTTGAAGCTCATCTTAAACCCCTGGAATTATTTCAGCCACATCTCGTACACATGTCAATTACGACGTGGAAAGAAATATTGTGGCTGTGAGAACCATCAGGCTCCTATTGGGGTTGGGGGTGACACCGTAGAGAATGAAGAAGGGAAGAGGAGATGGACAGGCAAAGAGGAGGAAGAAGGACGCAGGGAGGAGGAGGAGAAAATGGACGGATAGAGGGGAGGGGAAATGGACAGAGAGAGAGAAGGGGAGAGGTGGACAGAGAAAAGATGAGGAGGAGACGGACTGAAACAGGGGGATGAAGAGATAGGTAGGGAGGGGGGGGGGGTGGATGAGGAGATGAACAGAGACAGGGGTAGGAGGAGATGGGCTAACAGAAAATTGCAGTAAATAGGTGCAATGGCTGGTGCTCAGTACCCGCACAATGCCGATTGCTTAGGTAGTACTCTCTAAAACTGGACGTCTTTGATAACTTCGGTACCTGCTTAGGCTACTAGATATTAACAGCGTTCCACATGGCACAAGTAGGGTATTGATGTTGGACCAGCATGAGTAAAAACGCTGCTGGAGGAAATTGTGATGTATGACAGAATGAGAGAAACCACGTGGTCAGTAAACATTATGAACATCCTAACACAGCTTTGATAAGCAGTTTACTGGTTGTAAGCAAGATCGTGTTGTAGGCGTATGAGTGGATCGATGTCTTTGTTGTGATCTTCAGTCTGAAGAGTGGTTTGCTGCAGCTCTCCACACCAGTCTTTCTTGTGCAAGTTGTAACACGCCCGCGGGTACAATGGCGGGGGTGATTAAACTATTTTCTCTCTTCGGACCGTGCTCCCTGTCCACACCACGTACCTGACAATCCCGCGGCGGTTGTACTGTCCTGCTCCACACTGCTGCTGGCTTGCCTGAAATTATCTATCGAAATATGCCAGCGGGTTTAGGGGAGCCACTCAACGTCAAAACACAACACTGTCTTACGTTTGGTATGAACAACTATATTCTGAAACGATAAAAGAAAATCGCAGGTTGCACTGTTTACACTCTAAGTCGTAAATGTTTATCCCAATTAACAATCTTGATGATTATCTGTCCACAATATCACTTGGACGAGCGTACGCGTAACCGAACACGGCTCGGATGACTGTTGATGATGCGAAAGCCGAATAATCGAACGAAAGTTCTTACACTCGCCACGCATACACAATTTCTTTTGGTACAGCCCTTCTTGATACTAGTAATAAATTTTAACACTGCTCACAAAGTTAAATTTACAGTTCACAGTTCTCAATTGTACGAGCGTGTGCTGTTGATTATTGATGATGCGGAAACGCGATGACTGAATGCACGTTCTCACGCTTGCTGCGAGACACTGGCACTTGTTTGCAGTCTTCTATGGTAACTAATTTTTGCTGATTCACATTAGTTCATTGTGAGAGACCGAACACGGCGCGGATGATAAATACTGTACAGTACGACAAGCAACAAGAGGATACACAAATACGTTATCGGCGGCAATGTTCATTTTTTAATTACTTCTTGACGCACTTCCCTCTGAATCATTTGCATATTTTATCACTTTATTGTAATAGCACTTGTAGCAACACTTCAGCTTTCATACTAACAATGCCTCTCACATGCAGAGCTACCCACAACACAGCATAACAGTTCCGTGTCCCGTGCTCGACTCTGCGTAACACGCTGCCCGCAAAGACACTCCGCAACCAAGCCAGCGATATGACAATACGCTTGCAAAGTCTCTTCATCTCTGAATAACAACTGTAGTCTACAGCATTGGAATCTGTTACTGTACCTCAAATTTGCTCTCCATCTACAAATTTTGCCATATGTACTTCCCTCCACTACCAAATTGGCAGTTCCTTCTGACCCCAGGATGTATACTATCAATGGATTAGATTGTGTGACAAATTTCTTTTTTTCTCCACTTCGAACCAGTATCTCCTCATTAGTCACTCGAACTATCCGTCTTAACTTCAATATTATTCTGTAGCACGCATTTAGAAAACTTCTATTCTCCCATTACATAAACAGTTTAGTGCCCATGAATGAAATAATAATGAAATCAAGACCTTAAGCTGTCCAGAGGCGTTGATATACATCAACGGGAACAGTTGAAAATGTGTGCCCCTATTGAGACTTGAACCCGGGATCTCCTGCTTATATGGCAGACGCTCTAGCTATCTGAGCCACCGAGGGCACAGATGATAGTGCGACCGCGGGGATTTATCCCTCGCACGCTCCCCGTGAGACCCACATTCCCAACTTAAGTGTCCACACACTGTATTCATAGTGCCCCTGCCCATTACACTCATTACTCGAGGCAGACAATCTTACCGAGTCCCGTAAGAGTTCGGGCAATGCGTGTGGCTCCAGCACAGAAGAAGAAAGTCAATGGCCAGTTAGCCTTAACTATATGAAGATGGTATCTGTTCTTTCGGATATGTCCGAAAGAATAGATACCATCTTGACATAGTTTATTGTCCATGTTCCACTTCGGTACAAGAATGGACTCAGAAGACTTTCGGAGAAGACTCCCTAACATTTAAATTTACAATCGATGTTAATAAATTCCTCTATTTCAGACATCTTTCCTGTTACGGCGTAAAGTCAAGCGCCGGCACGCCAGTGAGGAATGATAGAGAAGAGATGGCTGTGAGAAGACGTCAGCAAATCCCACGCTGACCGACCCCTTTCCAGGACGACAACGCGACAAGAGCGGCCCCTGTGCGAAGAGGACATAAGCACCGCGCCCGACTGGTCGCGATCCAGTTCAATAGTAGCTTCAAGACTACTGACTTGCATAGCAGCGACTTAGGATTGTCTATCCTGAAGAAACTTGATTATTTCGTGTGTCACCCTTTGCTTGCGACACATCTGTGTAATCGCAAAGCATTGTCTCTTTTCATTTTGTAATAAAACTCAATAATACTATTTGTTTGAATTGTTTGTCTAGCGAACCGAGTACCTAGGATTCCTAGACTCCTCGTATTCGACGACGAGCTTACAAAATTTCCCTTGGTATTACCAGTCCCCATTTTACATCGTCCCTACATCGTCCATCATCGTTATTTTGCTTGTTTTGCTGTTTTGTCCATATACTTATCAACAACTTTTAGTCTCATTTCCTAACCTAATATCTTCCGCATCGTCTGACTCAATTCGCCAAAATTCCATTACCCTTGTTCTACTTTTGTCGATATTCACCTTACAAATCCTTTTTAAGATAGTACCCATTCCTTTCAACTGTTCTTCCAAGTCTCTTGGCGCCTCTGATAGAATTTCAAGTTCAGTGACAAACCTCAAAGTGTTTATTTCTCCTCCTTTTCCCAATTTCTGTTTGGTTTTATCTACTGATTACTCAGTATCAGACTGAATGACATCAGCGGCTACAGCCCTGCCTCACTCCATCTTTCCCAGTGCTTCCCTTTCACTCTTCCTTCATAATTTCGAAGAGTGTATTCCACTCATCGTTGTGAAAAGCTTTCTGTAAATATAAAAATGCTATAAATGCCTGTTTAGCTTTCTTTAACTGATCTTACAAGATAAGCCATAGGATCAGTATTGTCTCGTATGTTCCTACATTTTTTCTTATCTCCAGAATGAAATTTTCACTCAGCAGTGGAGTGTTCGCTGATATGAAACTTCCTGGCAGATTAAAACTGTGTGCCGGATCGAGACTCGAACTCAGGACCTTTGCCTTCCGCGGGCAAGTGCTCTACTGATCTGCCCCCGAGGTCGTCTTCTACAAGTTTTTGTATTCATCTGTAAATAATTCATATCAGGATTTTGCAAGCATGACTTGTTAAACTGATGGTTCGGTAATATTCACACCCTCAAGCATCTTCCTTTTTTGGAATTGGTATTATTACATTCTTCTTGAGGACTGAGTTTGTTACGACTGTCTCATATATCTTGCACACTATGTGGAAGAGTGTTACCATTCTTTGTTCTATCGGTCATAACATTAATTCTGAAGGAAGGTCGTCTACTCCAAGTTCTCGTTTAGAAATGGTTCAAATGACTCTGAGCACTATGCGACTTAACTTCTGAGGTCATCAGTCGCCTAGAACTTAGAACTAATTAAAGCTAACTAACCTAAGGACATCACACACATCCATGCCCGAGGCAGGATTCGAACCTACGACCGTAGCGGTCACGCGGTTCCAGACTGGAGCGCCTAGAACCGCACGGCCACACCGGCCGGCTCTCGTTTAGACTTTTGGTGTCTTACTTCTCAGTCGAACTCTTCTCGCAGAGTTCCTTTCTCAGTAGCCATTCGGATTGTTCGCTCAACACGTTGCTCTTGAGGTGTGAGTTTTGTCAGTGATGGTAGCGGTGATCCAAAGAATCTGTAAACGCTCAAGGGCCGATTTCCGGACGGAAGGGGAACATGGAATTAATCTTTGGTCTTCACATCAGCCGAACAATCAAGCACAGTCGAACGCAGCACAAATTCTAATCAATGTAACACTGTGAACGTCAGGTACGAGCGAGCAAGGATGTCAAATGATGGAATGTATCAGGCAGCGAGGTGTGTGGCTAACTGCCGACACTGACGTAAGTTTGTAGACAGCCACAGCCTACAGTGGTTGTACGCTATCACTTTCTCTGAGGCACAGAGAAAAGCGCAGAATTTATCATCTTAGTGATAAATCTTTTCCCGTTCGTACTACTTTAGGAAGAAGTGATTGTGCTCAGTTTTTTCGTTGTATTCATCGCTCTCTCCAGGATGTTTAAGTTTGCTAGCCAGCAACATCTACCAGATTTGAGCCGCATTAAATATCTGTGAGAAATGATGCTATGACATCTCTGCATTAGAAACTACATCGCTCTACTTGTTATAATTGCGCCTCTTCATATTTTTATTTTAGCCATGAGTCTTGAGAATGGTTTGTGCGGCGCTCTTGTGATAACCTCTTCATCTCAGATTAGCACTTGCACTCTGCATCCTCAATTATTTCTTGAATCTGTTCCAGTCTCTGTTTTGCTGTCTCCCCAGATATAAAACATGTGTCATACGGTCGATTTCTCGTGTTCCCTTCTTCGCTATTGCTGCTAAAAACCTCATTTCTTATCAGACCACGCAATTACCAACATTCTTCTGTAGAACGACATCTAAGGCACTTCAATCCTCTCCTTTTTCTGTTTTCTGGCAGTCCATGTTTACTACACAATTCATTCTCATATTTTTTTCCTCTCGAATTAGGCCTATATTTCGTAGTATTACACTTCTTTTGTCCAAGAATATCTTCTTGGACTGTACTTTTCATATCTTCCTTGCTCCGTCCATCACGCTTCCAAGGGAGCAGAATTCCTAAACTTACCTACTTCTGCTACCAAATTTATCGCTAATCTCATTTTTACTACTTCTTATTATTTTCGTCTTTGTTTGGTTTACTCTCAATCCATATTCTTTGGTCACTGGACTGTTCATTCGATTCAACGGGGCCAATAATTCTTCTTCAGTTTCACTGAATGGAAGTGGTCTGGAACACTGTCTTCCGCGATGACATCCCATAATCTTTTTGCACACATTTTAGCACTGTATTTTAGTTAAAGTAGAGTATTCAAGATTCTGAAACTGTCTAAGACAACCTGCCCACAGGTTAATGTTACTATGATTATGATAATATAACACAGAATAATATCTAACTAAAATTTCATTCACGTGACACTATTTCTTCAACGTGTTCCACTCTTGAAGTGTGGGTTTCATTACATCCTACCTGTATGATTTCTTCTATCGTAAAACTGATGCACTTTCCAGCAGCGATCTCCTTCAGTTATTATGAAAGATTTAAATGCAAAATTGATATAGCATCGTTCCAGATGACGGCGAGTCTCGTGTACGCTTCGCCAAATGGGAACAGTCACGAAGAAATCGACACCGCTTCCCGCCCTAGTGAAACAGGATCCCAGTCCATCGCCCTCAGTAAGTCAATAGCTACCACGCAAGAAGGTTTGCTTTCCACAAATGGAGACTTGGCCTTGGAAATTGATAGCTCCTATCTACACACAGTTGGCGTAGGTGCTATATGCGACATATTGCTCATCAAGATAGAGGCATTCATTTCTGATTAAAATCGACTACAAAACTGTGTTTGCCACTGTAGGGACGTAGGCAATGATGGCTATTTCGACGGAGCACAGCAAAGATCGTACTTCCTCAGCCTTAATAGGTTGTTTGTGCCACAGTCGTTAAACGAATTTTCTATTGCCTAATTTTGTGTACGCATTGTAATTCAAAGTTACCCTCATTGAAGTGGGAGGAATGTGTATCTATTAACCACGCACTAAACATGTAAGATACTCAACTTAGGCACAATAAGAAAAAAATTTAAGCCTATAAACCATTCAGCTACGAGTGCTACGAGCATCGCTTTCTTCTCTTATTATATAACTGAGGTTCCAAAATGGCTGAGAAATTTACGATTGAGGATAGAAGAGTTATAGCAATTGGACTGAAGTGTATGATTCAGTGAATGCAATCCGTCGAATGTAACAGGATCGATTTGCTCATGACACGCCAGGCCATTTCATAATCTGCTACATTTGACAAAAATTTGGGGAAACTGGTGTCAGTAGCAGACTACTATCATGGAAATCATGACGTGCGAGATCAGGTAAATCTGATATAACCGTTGTTGTCGTACATAAAGGTGCAGTGCAGGGCTCATGGAAATCAGCCAGGCGGTGCAGTTCTGAAACTGGGATGCCACAGTCAACTGTGCTGCACACTTTGAAATATGAGCTTTGGATGCAACCGTACCACATTCAAATCGTCCAGTCTTTAACAATGGAACAAAATCGTTGAATCCTACCATATATTAGCTGAACTAACGAATACTCAGAATCCCGCCAAGAAGGTATTGCCATTCAGTAATAAGGCTACCTTCCACACAAGTGGATTCGTTAAATGATGTTTTTGGGACAGTGTAAATCCTCATGAAATTGGGTAACATAAATGTGACTCTGCTAATGTGAATATTTGGGGTTCTGCGAGGGCCACTTTAGTTGTAAGGCCCTACTCTCCTAACAGAGAATAAAGACGTGCGCTTAACAATGTTTCAAGACCGCTGATGAAACTCCACTAGAAATCCGAAGCGTGAGTTTCTCCGCCGTATTACGTGAACACTCTTCGTGTACATCGCGGCCAGGCCTTACCCGCCAGATGGATCGGATCATTGTAATGGTCTCCACAATCAAAGGACTCGACACCCCATGATTTTTGTTGAGGGTAATGGATCAAGGAGCGTACGCACGGCATGAAAGTTAACATCAGTGACCTGACGGATACGATACGAAAAATGGTATTTATTCGTGAAATGTATGTATGGTTTTCACGTGCTATGGTTAGTTGTTGGTTTCTATGTGTGACACGTGATGGCGATCAAGCTGAGACCGCTATGTAAATTAAAAATTATGGCAAAATTCAGTTGAACTGATTCAAACACAAAATTCATGACCAGGAACATGTTTGCCATCCTCTGTAATGAATGTGTAATGTGTATGAAACAGCATCAAATATCTGATTAATTTACAAATGAGTTAATGTCTTATTATTTGACATTAAGGATGTAAAATGTTTATGTATAAAGATGCGAAACCCTAATTATGTTGGTATTAATAGTCTATGATTTTCACCAGTAAAATAATGACAAAGTCAAAACCAGAACAGTTGATCTTCGTTGAAAAAAAAGGTACTTTTTCTCGCATCTCAATGTTTATGACGTCATATCGTCTGGATTAACTGTCGCACAGGCATGTAACTCTGCAGGCACTTTCTGTTCTATATGCTTATATTGTCTGCAAAACGTGTTGTGAATAGGGTTATTAATAAAGAAGTAATGAACTAATATGTAATGCATGATGCTAAAGTTTTTCCATAAACCATAAAACACGAAAAGTGTAGTAAACGATAAACTTTTTTACTTAAAATCATTTAGTGTGGGTGCCGTAAAGGAAAAGTTGCTAAATGTTTTGGAATAATGGATAAAGTTTGTTGGAAGTCGGTAAGTGCTCTCATTGTCAGATAGTTGTTCAATGAAGTCTGTGCAATTAGGCTGCCTGAAGACATATGCATAGTTTCTAACCTTAATACCTGACTTATTCTGTTAAACCTTTAAAGTAACAGTCCATATCTTTGTAAGTAGGTTATGACAGCATTATAAATTCGGTTAAAATTAGAAGAAATACTCAAAATCAAATTTTTGTTTCCCTTGGAAGCCTTACATTGGGTTCCTGCAACTGGTTCTGAGTGAACATTTTAGGTCTTTAGTTACACAGATGACGAGCGAAACTGGCAATGCTTAGCAACTGTTAATATGTATGGCAACTGGATATACGTCCTAATCTGAGATATCCTTGGAATTGTTTCGGGACGCAGATTTCGGCTCCTCGTTGTGACGTTGCCCGCTTTGAAGGTATGGAACTCGAAACTGTAATACATAAAATAAAATATGAATGAAAAAGATCTCGAAAATTTCTTGACCGATTTACCTCCATTTTTGCTGCACTGTGCTCTCACAGCATTCGGGTAGACATAGACAATGTCACACTGTACAGGTTTTCTGAAAACTGTGAAAAAGAAAACACTATGCTCTGCTGCGAAAACGTGCGGTTTCGATTTTTTTTTCACCGCAGACGGTTTTATCTCCGACAGCAGTTCATTCAATCCATTAGCCAAAACTTTTCTCCCATATCGCTTTTCCATACGTGTAATTTTATGCACAAATTGGATAGGCAACAGTGTGACGTCATGTTTTCTTTCTCGCAATGGACTACAAGAGAAAATGTATATAGACTGAAGCGACGAATGGGAATTTGTACTAAGGCTGGGGAATCGACCGTGGGTCTTCTGCTTATTGGTCAAGTGTGTTAGCCACTAAGCCACTTTGGGATAACGGTTCACACAGCTGCACGGATTACCCTGGCATGCCTCCTCCTCGATCCAAATCCTCACTGTCGCCCCAATCTACTTTATATTCCCTCTTACATACGACAAAATACAAACGAAATGACTCAATTTCAGAGACATTACTAGTCACATACTGTTATGATGTGATGATGAGCATAAGGCCAGTAAAGTCTCCGAAACCGCGTCATTTCATTTGTATAAGTACCTACACCTGGGTGTCAGGCTGGATCCCCATTTACGTTAGCCGGCCGAAGTGGCCGTGCGGTTGTAGGCGCTGCTGTCTGGAACCGCGCGACCGATACGGTCGCAGGTTCGAATCCTGCCTCGGGCATGGATGTGTGTGATGTCCTTAGGTTAGTTAGGTTTAACTAGGTCTAAGTTCTAGGGGACTACTGACCTCAGAAGTTGAGTCTCATAGTGCTCAGAGCCATTTGAGCCCATTTACGTTAGTTGCATAGGTGCTGTTTCAGAACACGGATAGCCTCGGAAATTCTGTTCGTGTGTAACAGGGAATTTAGATCGAGGAGTGAGGGGTACCAGGGTAATCCGTACAGCTGGGTGAACTGTTGTGCCAACGTTGATTACTGGCTAACGCACATGCCTTGTAAGCAAGAGGCCTGGGTTTAATTTCCAACCTTGGTACAAATTTTCGTTCGTCACTTCAGTCTACACACATAATATCATACGTGTATGAGATAAGAAAAGTCTCTGAAATTGTGGTATTTCATTTGCAAAAGAAAACTTGTATACAGGGTGAGTCACCTAACATTACCGCTGGATATATTTCGTAAACCACATCAAATACTGACGAATCGATTCTACAGACCGAACGTGAGGAGAGGGGCTAGTGTAATTGGTTAATACAAACCACAAAAAATGCACGGAAGTATGTTTTTTAACACAAACCTACGTTTTTTTAAAATGGAACCCCGTTAGGTTTGTTAGCACATCTGAACATATAAACAAATACGTAATCAGTGCCGTTTGTTGCATTGTAAAATGTTAATTACATCCCGAGATATTGCAACCTAAAGTTGACGCTTGAGTACCACTCCTCCGCTGTTCGATCGTGTATATCGCAGAGCACCGAATTACGTAGGGATCCAAACGGAACGGTGATGGACCTTAGGTACAGAAGAGACTGGAACAGCACATTACGTCCATATGCTAACGTCTTTTTATTGGTCTTTTTCACTGACGCACATTTACATTACCATGAGGGGTGAGGTACACGTTCTTACACCTCTGGACTTCTTTCTATGGGGTACGTTAAAGGAGAATGCGTACCGTGATGTGCCTACAAAAAAATGGCTCTGAGCACTATGGGACTTAACAGCTGTGGTCATCAGTCCCCTAGAACTTAGAACTACTTAAACCTAACTAACCTAAGGACATCACACACATCCATGCCCGAGGCAGGATTCGAACCTGCGACCGTAGCAGTCGCGCGGTTCCGGACTGCGCGCCTAGAACCGCGAGACCACCGCGGCCGGCGATGTGCCTATAACCCCAGAGGATAGGAAACAACGTATTGTGACAGCCTGCGGCGACATTACACCAGATGTACTGCGGCGTCTACGACATTCATTACGCCAGAGATTGCAATTGTGTGCAGTAAATGATGGCCACCACATTGAACACCTATCGGCATGACATGTCGGGACACACTCTATTCCACTCCGTAATTGAAAACGGAAACCACGTGTGTACGTGTACCTCACCCCTCATGGTAATGTACATGTGCGTCAGTGAAAAAGATCAATAAAAAGGTGTCAGCATGTGGACGTAAAGTGCTGTTCCAGTCTCTTCTGTACCTAAGGTCCATCGCCGTTCCCTTTGGATCCCTACGTAATTCGGGGTTCCATTTAAAAAAACGTAGGTTTGTGTTAAAAAACATACTTCCGTGCATTTTTTTATGGTTTGTATTAACCAATTACACTAGCCCCTCTCCTCACGTTCGGTCTGTGGAATCGATTCGTCAGTATTTGATGTGGTTTACGAAATATATCCAGGGGTAACGTTAGGTGACTCACCCTGTATTGTGAAGGTTGTATGTATGGCTTATCGGCTGGTGATTAGAATACAATTACGCCGTCTGTCGTCAGACTTGGTAATGCTTCCCATCCGCTGGCTGGAACTATGCGGAAGAAAGTCATTGAACTAGCATTCTCACAGATACAGCAGCTGGAATGGTCTCTTTCATAGCACATTATACTGATGCCGATTTAGCCACTCAGTTTCAGCTAGAGTACTTAAAACTGGGCCGGCCGGTGTGGCCGTACGGTTAAAGGCGCTTCAGTCTGGAACCGCGTGACCGCTACGGTCGCAGGTTCGAATCCTGCCTCGGGCATGGATGTATGTGATGTCCTTAGGTTAGTTAGGTTTAATTAGTTCTAAGTTCTAGGCGACTGATGACCTCAGAAGTTAAGTCGCATAGTGCTCAGAGCCATTTGAACCATTTGAACTTAAAACTGGTTGCGAAACAGCAAACTAATCCGCAAATATGCACAGGAAAGCACGGCACAGCACATTTTCTCTCTCACAGTCGATTGTGATAGAAAACCTGTACATTTGTTCGTCAGACGACTACGTTAAAATCTGAAGTAAATCAATAAAGATCATTTCACTATTTTAGCGAACGTTTCTTTTTTATACTTATGTATTACATATATTTTTAAAAATTACATAGCGTATCGCCGCCAGAATTGAGCAAAGCTGAAATAAAGCGGCCAAGAACTTTTTGAGAAAAACAACTTTTCCCCCATTTTCCCCTTTACGCAGGGTGAGTCTGGATGAAAAGCACATGCCTTATGGGGAGCTAGTGTGTGTAGATCTGAAAAAAAATAATTCATACGAACATATTCTCTATTCCGAACGATTTCCGAGACAGAACATGTTTAATGTACTTTATTACTTATTTTCTGTATTATTCAGTACACTATCATTCTTTGCAACATACCACAGTAGAGTAGAGGAATTCGAAGCGAAGAGTTTGGTGGAGGACACTTGTGGTCTATCAAGTCGGGAACTACCTCATACTGGCATACAAAAACTACCTAAGCTAAAGCTCATGCGCGTCGCTGGAGATTTTCAGTATTCTCCGGCTCTCTTCACGCAAATTATTAACCCTAGAATAAAAATGAATGGGTCTTTTTCGTAGGAAATTAAATGTAGTTTAATTTTGTACTGTGGATTTCGTTTAAAACGAAAACGAAGAAAACTAACATTAAATGCGTTCTGTCTCGGTAACAATGCGGAGTAGGCCTCATGTCATTATGAAGTTATGAAGCTTTTTGTGTTCAGAATCACCAATACTATCACCCCTCAAGACACGTGCCTTTCCTCCAGAGTCACCCTGCATAATAGTACGGATGGGAAAATTACAATGACGGAAAAATAATCGCAACACCAGAAGGAGGTGTGCGAAATTAATGAAAGTTGGGAGGCGTGTTACTACATCGGAAAGATGGCGTCCAGTCAAATAGCGCACCAGTCATACAAGAGTGTCGGCAGTAGCGCCACTATGAGGATGGAAAACAGTTTTGCTTAAAATTAACGCTGTGACTGTTGAGTGTTAGTTACCATTGAGATTGGACGTGGTGAGTTAGTGTGGTCAAAAATGTCTTCAAGGCGACAAAGATTCCGTTGTCAACATCCCACTGAGCTTGAACTATATCGTGTAATAGGGCTATGAGGAGCTGGATGTTCCTTCTGCTTTATTACAGAAGGACTAGGGAAGGAATCTACCCACTGTACATGACTGCCGGCAGCGGTGTTCGGAAGAACGTGCGTTCGCGAGAAGACCGGGCTACGGTCGGCCACGTGATATTACCGAGAGGACAGACCACAGCTTTCGGCATACGGCTCTGGCCCGTCATATTGCATCTGCAACAGCAGACACAAGGAACTGTTACATAACGGCTACTCCAAGGACAGCACCGAGCCAGAGGCCCTGTAACGTGCATCCCACTGACCCCAAACCACTGCTATTTGCGACTTAAGCAGTGTCAAGCAAGAGCTCATTGAAGGACAGAGAGGATATCTGTTGTGTTTCCTGGTGAAAGCTGTTTCTACCTCGGTGCCAGTGATGGTCGAGTGCTGGTTAGGAGGAGACCAGCTCAAGACCTGTACCCAACCTGTCTGTGTGCTGGACGCACTGGAACCACACCTGGAATTATGGTCTAGGGTTTGACTTCGTATGAGAGCAGGAGCACTCTCGTGGCGGTTAAAGGCGCTGCAGTCTGGAACCGCAAGGCCGCTACGGTCGCAGGTTCGAATCCTGCCTCGGGCATGGATGTTTGTGATGTCCTTAGGTTAGTTAGGTTTAACTAGTTCTAAGTTCTAGGGGACTAATGACCTCAGCAGTTGAGTCCCATAGTGCTCAGAGCCATTTGAACCATTTTTTGAACTCTCGTGGCTATCTCACGCACCCTGACAGCAAAACTGTACATCAATCTGGTGATTCGACCTGTCGTGTTGCCTTTCATGAACTGCATTGCAGGGGTGTTTTCCAGCAGGATAATGCTCGCGCATACAGATGCTGTAACCCAACATGCTCTACAAAGTGTCAACATATATTGCCTTGGCCTGCTCGATCACCAAATCTGTTTCCAGTCAAGCATACATGGGACATCACTGAGATCATCGAACGACAATGCCAATATCATCCACAACGTGCATTAACCGTCCCTGTATTGATCGGCCCAGTGCAACAAGCATGCAACTCCATCCCACAAGCTGACATCTGGCACCTGTACAACATATACGTTTGCCCGCTTCCATTCAACAGTCTGGCGGTAACATCCGTTTTTAATGTACCACATTTGTGACGGCTCTTCTCGCGTTTACATTAGCCTGTGGGCTTTCAATGTTAATCACTTAACTAGAAGTGAAGTTGATCAGGTTTTTGTTGAAATGTTGAAATATGCAAGTGACACAGTCAAGACCTCCTTACACATGGCTCTAACAAAAATTTGGGTAACAGAACGATTCCCCGAGCATTGGACCACAGCTATCATCCGCCTACTACACAAAAAGGGAAACAAGAGCAACCCAGACAACTAGATTGCACATACAAAATTCTATCCAAGATCCTATTTGAAAAAATCAAGGAGCAATTAGAACAGGAGTTAGGGGAATATCAGGGAGGTTTCAGACCATGGAGAAGCTGTGCAGAGCAGATAATTAGTTTAAAATTGATTATGGCATACTACAAGAAACGGAACAAACCTCTGGCAATAACATTTGTAGATTTGAAGAAGGCATATGACTGTCTCCACAGACCTTTAGTATTAATAATTTTAAGAAATCTAGGACTCCATCCAAAACTACTTAAAATAATACAACTCACTCTAACCAAAACCAAATAAAAGTGAAGTTTAGAGGAGAAATTTCGTAACAATTCCTCATAAAAACAGGCTTAAGACAAGGTGACTGCCTATCACCATTACTGTTCAACTGTGCACTGGAATACATAATGAGAGAATGGTACAAGGACAATCCAAAGATAATAAGAATTGGAAGTGCAAAAGATGATATTAGCTTAAACTGCTTGGGATTCGCTGATGATCTTGCTCTTCTAGGCAACACCGTTCAAGAAGTCAAGCAACAAGTGAAATCACTACAAGAAATAGCAGAGAAAGTAGGCCTTAGAATATCATTTGAACAAACGGAGATTATGCTAACTGATCCTCCACTTGCAAACAAAATTACAATAGGAGAACAGGAAATCGAAATGAGAAGCCATCATGGCAGAATAGAATACAAAAACTGAACTACGCAAATTACATTACTAAAACTACATACAACAAAAAAATCGTATCTATAGATGCAAAATTAAAACACTACAGAACAGTTACACAACCAGAAATAACGTATGTAGCTGAAACTATCTTCAAAACAACTAATACAGCAGAAATTGACAGAATACTAAACATAGAAAGAAGAATAATTAAGACATGTATAAATAAACAGTATAAAATAAATGGGCATTGGAGAATAGCATCAAATGAAACGGTATATAAGAAAATAGAACCAGTCGTGAGCACGATCAGGAAGAAACGCATCTCATTCTTTGGACATCTGATGAGAACTCCAGAAAACAGAATCAGTAAAAAAAATAATACAAAAATTGTGGAATAGCAAGAGCGACATTAATTGGATCACAGAAATTAAGGAAGATATAAAATAACACCAAATTACGGTAGATGACCTAAAAAACACGACAGAGAAAACCAGAATACTGCAAGACCCGCAAACCAGACTACAAATGAAAATCAATAAAAGGAGTTCAGGAAGAGTGGTCTCAGATGAAGAAAGAATGAAAATATCTGAAAGAATGAAGAAATATTGGGCAGACAGAAGAGCAAAACACCTTTCATATAAGAATAGATTCTAATAATTATATTACCTTAATATCATATTAAGTTATTGTTGAGCCAAATTGTATCCCTGTGTAACAACTTGTTTACAACTTTGTATTTTTGACTAGAGTGGTCCAATGAAGGCCATAAAATAAATAATAATAATAATAATAATAATAATCACTTAACTAGACACCTCTGTTCCCGAAATTTCATTACTCAGCGTTATTTTTTTTTTGTCTGGCGATTTTTTTGCGTCAGTATATTTGCCTCGCGGCGAAGTGCTCTGCTGCGTGCAGCAGGCAGTGAGCGTTGGACGGCAGCAGCAGCGCTAATCAGTATCCAGGGACAGCCGACGCCCACGGAAGTACCCCTGCTGAGCGCCGAGTCTAACTTGCTGGCGTTACGTCACGGCCGGCAGGCTGCGGAAGCGCCCTGGCTACGCTAACCCGGCCCCTGCCACGCCTCTGCCAGCTACCCGCCTGCCACCGGCCCTGCACAGCAAGCGTGGGGTCCCAGCTACGCACTCTGCCTGCACGGCTCCTCTCACAAGAATGTGAACCACGCAGCATCGGCTTGTCCGGTTGCAGACGGGAACTGTTCATCTTGCGACCTGTTCGCTGTGGCGTGTGCTGCAGTGGTGAGCGTCTGCGGATGCAACCACTTTGCCAGAGAAAGGATCGTGGCGCTTTTTTCGCTCTCGCCCGAAGACGTGAGAATCATGAGAAACATAGCAACCGAGAAAGCTTGAAAGGGCACGCAATGTTACAATGTTGCTGGAATTCAAGTAATTTATAGCTGTTCGGAGCCCACAAGAAGTTGAATGGCCTAGACCGAGCTGGAGTAACTGCTCGTAAGGCATTCTCTGGAGAGAGAGAGAGAGAGAGAGAGAGAGAGAAAAGAAACTTCATCCCTGTTCTATCGATTACCACTAACATCAGATTAGCGTTGCAGTTGTAGTAACAATAGCCATAGGATATTTCCAATGCCAATTAAACGTGTAACTTCGTAATGTACCAAAAATTTTCTTGCTTAATACTATCAGCAGCCTTAGAAGAGAATCTAAGTCTCTACATCGTCAGAAGCTGAGCAACAGCTGCAGAAACACGACATACCAAGAACACCCAGCCATAACGGATTTCCCACTGCAAATGCCAGTCATGCATATGGAACTTGAAAGGCTCCTCACCGTGAAATCGAAACACGTACCTTTTATCAATTACTAATTTGTATGCCTATTTTGTGTTATCTCTTTCATATTCTTTTATGCTATTACTCGCTCAAAATCATTCAATTGTACATACTTAATTTAACTGATTTTCTTGAACATCACCCTTCTGACTCTTTCGATGTGGTCCCCCACGAGTTCCTCTCTTGCGTCAACTCTTCATATCAATGCAGCACTTGCATGCTACTTCCTCAATTATGTGTTCCGTGTATTGCAATCTCCGTCTCCTTCTGCAGTTTTTATTCTCTACAGGTCCCTCTAGTACTACGGAAGTTACCCCTTGATTTCATAAAACAAGTCCCATTATAACCCTACCACTACTATTGTAATTTAGTATGCTTTTACCTAAATAACAAAAAAAACCTGTCCCTACGTTGTCACGTATACTATACACCAAGAGAAAAAATAGTCCAGTTACGGGAAAAGCCACGTATAACCCTCTTACTAAAGTTTAGTTTAGTTTACAGCTAAAGTACTATGGGAGGATAGTCCCGGTAATAGCAAAAGCTAATCAATAGAGTTACCCCTTTCACACGATTGGACCGCGTGTTGTGTCTAATGGATAAGTACATCAAACTATTCAATTCTTTTCCTAAGATTTTTACCCAGCGGTTAAATAGAAACGCAGTATGAATTACATTATACTGAAGCTAGGACAGCTCAATTCCATGTTCATTTAGTGGTTTAAAACATGTACTAATGGTCGCCAGCCTATCCAGGCAGTGAAACAATGAAGTTTTGGGAAAGCAGAAGTATGAATTTTGCTTACTCTCTTGCTACCGTTTAAGTTGCTTCTTTAAATAAATGTTACTGCACGTAAACAATGTTGGTGCAGGCACTAAAATACTTTTACTACTGCACCCTTATACATTACGTTTTTAAAACAGAAAAATCCCAGTAGATCAGGGAATCAAAAAAAAATTTGGGCAGAGTGGACTTATAGAAAACCATTTTCTATAATAAACAAACATAAATACTAAAATAATTAGCTACTAAGGCACACACTTTTATACGGATCGTTTCACTCCAAGGAAACCTCTTTCACACTAGAATTTACTTTCAAAAGCTATTATTCTTTGAAATAACTCTGTATAGTCATTTACCAGGTTCTAGTAACTTGGCCACACTCTGACTCAATTTCACGTAAGCAAACTTTTACTGTAACACTTTGCAATTGTTAAGAAAAAATAAAAAATCAATTTAAATGGTGCCTCCTTACATTAACTTGGCACTTCATAAGATTGTAAATTCGGACCTATTTCTTATATTGTTGCTAAGCGTGACAATTTCTTAAATTGTCAAATTTTCATTGACGTGAACAATTTATACACACAAATATTTTTAAATACGGAAGGTCATCAGAAAATTATTTAACGTAATAAACAATTAACATAGCATTTTACTTATGTTACTCACATACAATACAAAGAACTTCTCTCTCCAGTATAGTACACTTCACATTTACAGAAAATTTAGTATCAACAAGCGAAAATTTTAAAGCAAAAAATTATAAATAATTTAAATGGACCAAAAATAAATATTGTTATACTATCATCTTGTCCCGTTTTCTTGTCAGTGTTTTCCACATGGTGCTCTCTTCTCCGATTTTATCAGGCCACATAATTCTCAAAATTTAAAATTGTACCAGACTGTCATGTTTTGTGGATGACTTCTAAGCGCATGAGAAGGCACAGTGCGCTGGATGTGTGACAGGAACGGCAGTGAATGTAGAGAAAAAAGCTGCATCTTTGCCATCAGCCCAGTCTGGAAACTGAGGTGTTTGTTTTGGAAGAATTTGCGACTCCTGGGCGAGCCAATGGCGTAGCCGATCACTGTGCCTTTTACAACTGGGGCCTGGCCAGGTGTCGAACTGAGCGCGGGAGGCGATCTCTGTAGCAGGAGAGCAGTGCTTTCTCACGTTTTTCAGAGAGCCATTTGAAGATTAGTATCTTATGGTTCTTGAAAGAAACATGGTTTCCCGAAAATCATGACTCAGCCTTGTGAATAGCTCTCTAATTTCGTAGAACCTCTGAGGTGAGGCTAGTTGCTGGATACTAAAATGCGCCATTGCTAAATCTATCAGTGATGTCACAGAGTTGAAGCTGGGATGGCATATTGCAGCAGCAGTGACTGAATAGCGCTGCTGAATGGCAGTATAAAAGGTGATTCAGTGATGATTTTACAAACTTCAGGGGATGACGGAAGGCAAATACACCACTTTGAGGTAGCAGACTCTGCTCCGTAAAGGACCGAGTGGGAAGTTATAAGTGAAAGTCGTTCTGATACCTCTGACAACCGACTTTTTCTACTGTAAGCTCTTTGCTTTCCGTATTATGGGAGGAGGCAGTATGGACAAAAACCAAAAAAAGGTCCAGTGAACATGGTCTCTAAAGTGCATACCTTACGAGCTAAGAGGAATTGTTTATCCTTGCCACTTTGAAAAACATTTCTTTTACTGAACAAGTGCTCACAACTCTGAAGTTATTATTTTTGGAGACCGAACTTGCTGGACAATTTTTTTCTTGTTTTGGTCCATACTACCTCCTCCCAAAATATTTGAAGCAAAGATCTTGCAGTAGAAGAGATCCACTGTTAGGAGTATCAGAAGGAATTTCGCTTATAACTTTTCCATCATTCCTGAAAGTTTGTAACATCATCACGAAATCATCCGGTATAGTATCATGCAGCAGCGCTACTTAGTCGCTTTTGGAGCACTCGCTATTCCGTACTCTTATGTTTTGCTTCTCTTCTTCAAGAATACTTTAAACCGAATATCGAACTACTCGTATATTAATTCTGCTGTCCTATCGAATGGTAAATCAGAACACTAATTTAAGAAAGAAATTGTTTATAACTTGAAATAAAATGCCGTCTTCCGTTCACTATGTGCGTGGCATGAAAGACTCATCTACACATCTAAGAAACGAAGTTGCAAACACGAACCGACACGCCAGAGAAAATGTACACTTAATCCTACGCATATATGTGATGTAACTAAATGACTCCGGCAAAATTTGAAGTTACACTGCAATTTGACGTCCACCAACGACGCTACAGACCGTCGGAATTATAACCTCCTATCTATAGGCTGCCCTTCTTCCGAAAATATTAGTTGGTAGTCTGATGGACATCAAGCAGAACTGCTCGGAATGGGCTTTCCAGCAGGCAGGACGTTACATGCCGAAAGCATCCGCACCTATAACAGCAATACTATTGAAACAGCCAAGTGTGCTTCGCTGCCGAAGGGATGGCACACGTATATATAGGTTGCCATAAGTGAACATTAATATCGGATGTGACCACCTTGAGCCTTTATGAAGGCTTGAAATCTGCTGGGGATACATTCAATAACGTGTCTTAAAGTCTGCGTTAGGAATGGCAACCCATTATTCATTAAGAGCCGAAACCGTGGGAGATAGTGATGTTGGATACTGAAATTTGTTCTAATTTATCCCAAAAGCGTTCCACTGGGTTCACGTCGGGATTCTGGGCGTGCTAGTTTATTTCAGGAATTTTATTACCCATAAACCATTGCCTTACAGGTGTTGTTTTACGAGCGAACACCTGGCTTCGTGTACAGTGCAAGTGGAATCTCTGCAGGAACACATTTTGAAGTGACGAAGAGTACAACATGTGCTCAGTATGCTGAAAAGTATGTGGACTGACGAGAAACTAGAAATCCCTTCACAAATTCGCCGAGAAAGGGGATATTTGAAAAATGCCACCCACATCGATGTCCACTAAAATTGTAGCACAAACGTCTTGTTGAGAGGAAGTGAATCTACAGCATGCGTGAATCAGCCAATGTCAGGCATTTGACGACACCCTCATAAAGCAGGTAGCATAAACGCCATGTACATTCTGTATATAAGGAGAGATGGCGCGCAGAAGGCTTCTTATTCAGGAAGTGCATTAGAATACTGTTCGGGCGTGAGAAGAAAAAACGTCTAAATGCAAGAGCAGCAGGACTAGACTCTCGAGACTGTTGCTTATCGCTGTACAATACTGCTGCTCGGCTTTTCAGGGTCCCACGACATGCGATGGAGAATCGATGCTTTCAGGGAAACCACGCTGAACGCCATGCACAATCTCAGCAACACCGTGCGACTAGCGCCCGAAAGGATTGACACGTTAGATCACACATCCAGATTAAAACAGCAACGTAATGTACCAGGTTATCGTAATGTCTGCGGAAATACAAGTATCGACAATGTCATTGCGACTGCGTCTGGAACACCACTATCCGGACGGTGACCGTCGTTGTGGCTTTTTTGGAGGCCACAGCAGGGAGGGACACGCTAACCGTGCCGCGACTTACGGCATCACTGGACACTGGTGGCAGAACTTTGTCATTTTCGACGAGCCATGTTTCTGCGTACGTCATCAGGTGTAGTCGAACATGTATATAGGTTCAGAGGGGGACGAACGCTGGGTTTTTTTCATTTTTTTTTTTTTTTTGAATCGTCAGTCTTCTGACTGGTTTGACGCGGCCCGCAACGAATTCCTCTCCTGTGCCAACCTCTTCATCTCAGAGTAGCACTTACAACCTACGTCCTTAGTTATTTGCTGGATGTATTCCAATCTGTGTCTTCCTCTACAGTTTTTGCCCTTTACCATGGAAGTTATTCCCTCATGTCTTAACAGATGCCCTATCATTCTATCCCTTCTCCTTATCAATGTTTTCCACATATTCCTTTCCTCTCCGATTCTGTGCATAATCTCCTCATTCCTTACCTTATATGTCCACCTGATTTTCAAAATTCGTCTGTAGCACTACATCTCGAATGCTTCGATTGTCTTCTGTTCCGGTTTTCCTACAGTCCATGTTTCACTACCATACAATGCTGTATTCCAGACGTGCATTCTCAGACATTTCTTCCTCGAATTGACGCCTATGTGTGATACTAGTAGACTCCTCTTGGCGAGGAATGCCCTTTTTGCCATTGCTAGTCTGCTTTTGATGTCCTCCTTGCTCAGTCCATCAATGATTATTTTAATGTCTACGTAGCAGAATTCCTTAACTTCATCTACTTCCTCAATCCTGGTGTTAAGTTTCTCGCTGTTCTCATTTATTCTACTTCTCATTAATTTCGTCTTTCTTCAATTTACTCCCAGTCCATATTCTGTAGTCATTAGATTGTTCTTTCCATGCAGCAGATCATGTAATTCTTCTTCACTTTCACTCAGGATAGCAGTGTCATCAGCGAATCGTATCATTGATATCCTTTGAGCTTGAATTTTAATTCCACTCCTGAACCTTTATTTTATTTCCATCATTGCTTCTTCGAAGTACAGATTGATCAATAGGGGCGAAAGACTACATCCCTGTCTAACATCCTTTTTAATGCGAGCACTTCGTTGCTGGTCTTATTATTCCCTCTTGGTTCTTGTACATATTGTGTATTACCCGTCTCTCTTTATAGATTATCCCCATTTTTCTCAGAATTTCGAACATATTGCATCATTTTAGTTTATCGAACGCTTTTTCCAAGTCGGCAAATCCTATGAAAGTGTCTTGATTTTTCTTTAGTCTTGCTTCCATTATCAACCGCAACGTCAGAATTGACCCTCTGGTGCCTTTACCTCTGCAAAGCCTAACAGGTAGAGTGCATAAATCACCAACATACGGGTCTAGCGCATGTCGAGATAGATAGCATTGCCACTGAGTAGTTGCCGATCCCCCCTCCACCACCACACACACACATACAGAGAACGTTTTCTTAATTAAGGCATTTATATTTCTGTGTATTTCACTTTCCAACTTTCTTGCATATCAGGGGCGTCCAGCAAGGGTTTTTTCTTCCACAGCCAATTTCTGTTGAAAAAGTGTGGAATCAGTGCGGAACATAGTTTTAAGTTCAGAAAGGTGGCAGAACAATGCTTCGCCCGTCAGATACTCCACTGAAAAGTATCTGCAAGATGGGAGGCAAGAAACCTGATTCCGGATCTCAAGGGTGTTAGAATGGAAATCAGACTCGATCACTTGGTACAGTATGCACGAAAGGGAAATGACTCATCACAGGCGATGAGACATGAGTACACCACTTAATCCCAGAATTGCCTACTATGGTCACCGGTCTCTGGTTCTGCTACATAAGCTTAACGGGTTTGCTTCAGTACTATAACAAAAAAATGGCTCTGAGCACTATGGAGCTTAACATCTCAGGTCGTCAGTCCCCTAGAACTTAGAACTACTTAAACCTAACTAACCTAAGGACGTCACACACATCCATGCCCGAGGCAGGATTCAAACCTGCGACCGTAGCGGTCGCGCGTACTATAACACCTCCGTCAGACCCTTGAGAGGTGAAACGTCCCCTTAGAAAACTTAATGAATTACTATGCAGATAAACCTCTTACATTATTTGGTTTTCAAACAGCTGAGCAGAACTGAACGTACTCAGACATTTCGCTCTTTACCTATTCTGATCAACATTAAACTGACACACAATATTTTTAGCGCAACACAATCTGACTTTCAATAATCCCTAAAAAAGAATGGCCCTGACTAACATTAACCTATACCTTTCACAAATCACTTACCTCACAAAAATCTTCGTTACTCGAACAATTGCAATACAGCGAGCGCCACTACTGCCAGCTTAATAGTATTCAAAAGTCATAATATATATAGCAGTTCATGACATCCAGTCTTACAAATTTACTGTATCTGATGGACACACGTCCAGATCATCCGCTCTCAAAACTCCGCCATTTCTCTCCCCACATCCATCACTACTGGCGGCTCACCTCCAACTGCGCAACACTACGCGCTGTTAACAGCCAACTGCCCAACACTACAATAGCAAATTCCAACAATGCAAACCAGCCACAGACTGCACACAGCACAGTCAGTGATTTTCATATAAAGCGCTACATGGCGTTACCAACATAAAAACCTAAACAGCCTACTTACAGAGGTATTGTTGCATCTTATCAACTAAATCTTACTTAATGGTGTGTGGGCAACGAAGGCAGTTTGGTGTGTGTTTGCCTCACACTTTTCGACTGTGCTCACTCACACTCACACATAGAACAAGTACCGATGTAGCACTCTTGATGATCAAAGAACCTTATCGAAATGTATACACTTTGCGGCTCGATTTTGTTTAGGCATCCCTGCACTGAAGCAATACTGGACTGTAGGGACTTTTTATTGTCCCCTTCTTGTACTATCTCAGTGTGTAACGTTATATTTATTAGAGAGGTAGGGCATAAAATAAAAAACTGTGACCCCACTCCAGAATTGAGCCAGATTAGAGCCTGTCATGGATTACAAAGCACGATCACTTCTGTTCCACATAGCTACTAATCTGAATAGCAGTCATTACATCTGTGACTTATTGAAGATGGTGGCCCTGCCCCATCTTCAAGTTCTCCATGAAATTATTTTTCAGCAAGATAACACAACAGCGCAAATTGTCTGTGCTCTCTTGACCTACCTCTGCACAGAAGCAGTTTGACTGTTGCCACGGCCAGCATGTTTTGCAGACGATTCACCCACTGATTACTTCTCGTCAAGAACTGATAAAAAACTGGCACTCATCCACTAGTCATTCACTATGATAGATTAATTCTGGTATAGAGCTGTCCGTCATCTAAGTGCAGTGGGTCTTGATGCCCAACCATTGTTACTACAGGGTGTGGTAGTTCCGTTTACTAAATTTCGAAATGTGTTAAAAGTAATATAAGGTTTATTTTCTACCTCAGTTGCATTTGTGTTATGGAACGATGGCTCTCCATCATTTGTAGACCTGTGTAGTTGCATAAGCATCTCAGCACACCTATCAGAATATGCGCAGATCACCTACAAATGTTATCATGTATTCTTCATAATGTACTAAATACGCACAATAATTAACATTTCACATTTTGCTGTGCTTCTTTTGTTGCAATTTTAAGGCCAATAGTGCAGAAATGAGCGGATTAGCGAACGTGTGCTAAGACACCAGTGGGGATAGCTTCCATCCTAGAGGAGGTAGTCGCAGAAGGCGAAAAAGAGGAAAACAGGTACATCAGATAAATGAGAACGTAGCTGCTACTCTACAAAGAAGAGATTGGCACAGGAAAGTGTATGGTGGCGGTCGCACTGAACCGGTCAGAAGATTCATGAGGGAGAAAAAAGGTTCATAGCTCCGAGCACCAGCCCTGAGTTGTTTATGCTCTGTAGTACGGAATTGCCGGCAGTATGTCAATGGCAGCCGCTTTCGTTAATAACAGTAAATGCGCGCGAACTGGTGCTCTGCAAGAAATTAATGCGTCCGTAGGGCTTTGGCGGCTAGTGTCAACTGGCGCCACACTGGGCGACCGTATTAATCTTGTAAGCACGTGTGTGTGTGTGTATGGATGTGTGTGAGAGCGTGTGTGTATACGAGTGGGTGCGTGTTTGTACACGCTGCTGGCCCGCTGCCAAGGTCACCCACAGACCTGCCGCAGACACTGCCGCTTTAGTCGTTGTTTACTCCGCCAAAGCTGTTGCATTCTTGGCAGTGACAACGCTACGCTACGCTCGTACACAGATGTGGCGTGAGGTGCCTCGGCGCACATTGCTTCAACGTGTGCAAAAGCCGATGACCTGCTGCTCGGTCTATCTTTACAATAGCCACCGCTTTCTCTCTCCCTCCCTCCCTCCCCCCCCCCCCCCCTCTCTCTCTCTCTCTCCACTCTCACTTTTATTCTCCTCTGTTTCACATGACGCACTGTATTTTTCTCTGCCTGTAACGTCGTCTTTATTTTATGCCACACAGCGTTCAAAATCTTCAAGTTTCTCTCCATCTCCTTCATTTCAAAATATTTTTCTTTCGTGTTTCTTCGATGCAGGTAATTCCTGTGTTACACGGAGTGCATACGAACCCCAACAAACACTACCCACAATGAAACTTCCTGGCTGATTAAAACTGCGTGCCGATAAAGACTCGAACTCGGGACCTTAGCCTTTCGCGGGCAAGTGCATTACCATCTGAGATACCCAAGCCCGTCCACACAGCTATACTTCTACCTACCTTCCAAACTTTACAGAAGCACTCCTGTAGTGAGGACGGGGCGTGAGTCGTGCTTGGGTAGCTCAGATGGTTGCGGTCAGAGAGCTGGTTGGCCTCTGTAATAAAAAACTGAGTAGAACGATCAGCAAAACGAACTTGAAAGAAACTCATGTGACGCCCGCAGCGACCAAACACAACGATCAACAACAAACAAAATGAAAAAAAAATATGGTAGAGCACTTGCCCGCGAAAGGCAAAGGTCCCGAGTTCGAGTCTCGGTCCGGCACACAGTTTTAATCTGCCAGGATGTTTCATATCAGGGCACACTCCGCTGCAAGGTGAAAATCTCATTCTGGAAAATACCCACATTGTCTCATCCTAGGAGGTTGGTGCCAAAGTACAGGACACGTAAAGAGCCTTGTAGCCGAAACGTCGCCACGGGGCTTGATCTCCTCACAAAATCACATATTTTTGGACATGCTTGCACCATCTTGTCAATGAATCAGTATCAGCAGTTCGTTTTTTAAAATAATTTATTAATACTAAATGTACAAATTATCAGTGGAATACAGACAGTCGCACCAAGCAGTCACACCAAGTTGCACACAAAAGAAGTCTTTCTAGTTCGGTACATTGAGAGGTTGCATCTCTCTTTCTCGCAGTAATTAGTATTTCTTTCTTTTACAGGCTAGAGCTATAGCATCATCACTATCATCGTTTTCTTCTTCTTTTTCCTCTTCTGTTTCTACTTCTTCTTCCTGAATTCACAGGGTGACAGTTATGGAACTATATGAAATACAATCGTCATAACTTCGGAACAGTTTGCATTCGGACGTTCAAACTGCACGGCTGGCGGCGGGGCATGATGGAATTAGTAAGCGCTACACGATTTGGTTTAGCGACGAAGTCCACTTTCATTTGGATGGGTTCGTCAATAAGCAAAACTGGAGTATTTGTGGGACTGAGAAAGATACGTGAAGGTTTTGGAAGATGATTTCATCCCTATTATTAAAAGTGACCCTGATTTCGACAAGATGTGGTTCATACAAGAAAGAGCTCGACCCCATCGAAACATGAGAGTGTTTGATGGGTTGGAGGAGCTCTCTGGGGATCGTATTCTGGCTCTGGGGTACCCAGAGGCCACTGGCATCGGCCTCGATTGGCCGCCATATTCTCCGGATCTGAACAAATGTTACTCATTGTTGTGGGCTGTATTAAATACAAGGTGTACTGCAATAACCCCAAAACCATTGCTGATTTGAAAACAGCTATTCAGGAGGTCATCAACAGCGTCGATGTTCCGACACTTCACCGTGTCATGCAGAATTTCGCTATTCGCCTGCGCCACATGATCGCCAATGATGGCAGGCGTATCGAACATGTCATAACTTAAATCCGAATATCTGTAGTGACGTTTACACGTTGAATAAACAGCGTGCACGCCGTAATTTGTAACTAATTTACATTTTTTTCATGTAGTTCAATAACTATGACCCTGCATGTCATAGTCGTTAATTTTAGCATACTGGCAAAGCTTTCGGTACATCTGGCATATGTCGTGATTTCCAGAGTTCGTTTTCGGTATATGATAAGTAATCGTAGTGTGTTGCTGCTTGGTGATGCGTTATATATGCTGCAGTATGAACAACAATACAGATAGCGCCTTTGTTCAGTTGTTCGGAGAACTTATAGACGACGTAAATGTTGTCCAGGTCTCCAATATAAAACCTGAACATATTGCTATGCATCAAACAAGAAAACAAACCTGAGACAGAAGCGAGCAATATCAATCCAAGCTTGAGGGAGAAGACTTAAGTGGATATCGCTGTTCTTAACAGCTTATACTGTGAGGGAATGGAACAAATTTGTTTGCAGACAAGTCAGACAGCGTATACCGCCAACATTTACATTGTTAATCAAATACTTCTACTGCAGTTCAGATACCAGATAAATGGGGTAGGTAGTCATGCAAAATGCAATTACTCTGTCACGAAGCATTGGAGCTATAGGTTCCTGAAGAAATGTTAAAAATTAAGAGCTTCTCCGCAGAGTAAGCGAGCAGGAACATGTAGAAAATATTAACAGAAAGAAGGTACGGATTGACATGACATGTGCTGAGACATCAAAGGAACGACTTCTATGCTACATGAGAGAGCCTTAAAAGGTTAAGAACACAGAGCAAAACAGATGCTGGAATATATCTAACAAATAAAGGACGTTCAGTACAATTATTATTCTGAGATGAAGAGAAGAATTCATGGTGGGCCGCATCAGATCTGGTTTCCACCTTCGAATTTCTTAATCTAACGATGCAAAGGTACTTTTCCGAAAGGTCTGTACAAATGCTTCGCTTTCACTAAGTGTTACGGGCCGACGTTTGTGGAAGCGTTCCATTTGAGCTTGTTTGTCTCCGTTTGAAAGACTGAAAGCTCTAGAGATGATGAAATGCAGGCTGTCTTAGAATGTTTTCACACTGATGTATGAATTAGTGAATTTTTCTAGTAACGAGCACCATCATCTTTTACCTCGACGATGGCTATGAGTCGATGTGGTACGTACTGTACAAGATATTGGAAACGTTAGGGAATGTTTTTAACACTCCAGGAATTAGTCTGATTTATCAACGCTAAACAGCTACATGCAGACGTGAAAGTTCGTCGGAGTACTGTCCAAGATGCACACGTTCTTTTTAGCATGACGTCGTGGTATGGTCTAAAGGATTGACGTCAGGTGACAGGCAAGTATTCTCATCTACATAGAGGTTCTGCCCTGTGGGAAATGGGAAGTCTTACAGTACCATCACCTTTACCGAACGCTACCAAACTAACACTCTAGCCTTTCAGAACCTACC
Source organism: Schistocerca americana (assembly GCF_021461395.2). Lineage (NCBI taxonomy): Eukaryota > Metazoa > Arthropoda > Insecta > Orthoptera > Acrididae > Schistocerca > Schistocerca americana. Next base: position 1,040,320,122 of record NC_060120.1, on the reverse strand, counting down.
GAATACGTTAGTTAATATCGCATCCCTACTCCAGCATTTCAGAACAAACCGAATACGTTATTTAAAATCGCATACTTTTTCGGAACAAGAAAAAACCATTACTACAGAAGAAGAAGGGTCTGACATCATGATGGCTATAAGCTGTGTGTCTAACATTGCCGAAAACTGGAGATGGGAGCACAGCGTACCTGCGGGACGTGCGCGTACAGCTTGTCACCATCTCTCTAACTTTCAGAATTGTAGAATTATTGTCATGATGAGCTGTGGAACTGTTAAACTGGATCTGCCGAACTTTCAGATGAAAACAGCTAAAATGCAGACAGAGGTTGCAGAGTGTCACCATGAACCGTCAAAAATAGATTAAAGAAAGCTGGGTTGAGATATACAATTTCCATGTCACATTTACCACTGACACTTTGCTAAAGACAACAGAGACTTGGTGTACAGCCAAAATCAATGGCGACATATAGCGGCACTCTGTTGTGCTCGCCGATGTGCGTCGCTTCTTTTACTGGCAGTGAGACAGACGCCAGGTTGTTCTTATACGACCTAATGAGAGGTCATAGGAAGCAGACATTCTCGAGACCCATGCCTGTTCATCTCGAGAAATCATGGTGCGTGGAACTATTGGACATGACAACAAGATTGACCCGGTAATTGTGCAAGACAGGCTGAGTGCTCACTGGTATGGGGTAGCAATGGTAAACACTGTCAGGGCACGGAAAACAAAATTCCAACAGGTTAGTGCAGAGCCACACACTGCAGTTCACGTCACAAACTCCACGGCGAATGTGGCGATCCTTGACTGGGTGTCCGGTCCCCTGATTTGACACCCACGGAGGATGTCTGGTATGCGATGGGAAGATTTATAGTTTCATACCAGCCTCCTCTCAGAAATATTTGTGAGCTGACAATGCATGTTTTTCACAAACACATTGGGATATAGATCCCGTAACACTGCGTATATTGGAGTACATTCGTGTCCCTGTGCCTCACACCTCACGCTGATGATGACAGACATCAGTTCGAATTAGAATGAAGGTTTATAATATAATACCCGTTATATGGACTGATAAGCAATCCTGCAATTTTCAAATAAAACATTAGTAGAATACTGCTGATACAGTGATGTCGATTAAATATCTGGAGGTGGTGCAGCAAAGCGATATTAAATGGAACGCCACGTAAGGACGGTAGCAGGGAAGGAGAATGATTACCTTCGACTTATTGGGAGAATTTTAGAAAAGTGTGGTTCAACTGTAAAAGAGAGCGCGTATAGAACTATAGTGCGACTCATTCTTGAGTACTGCTCCAGTGCTTGAGATCCCCATCAGGTTGGATTAAAGGAAGACATCGAAGCGGTTCACAAGCATGATGCTTGCTTTGTTACCGATAGATTTGATTCGATAAATACGGGAGTATTACGGAGCTGCGCCATGAACTGAAGTGGGACTCCTTGGAAGGAAGACGATGTTCTTTCCGCGGAACACTACTGAAAAATCGGAATTTGAGCTAACTACAGGACGATTCTCCTGTTATCATTGTCGCATAAAGACCACGAGGGTAACATAAGAGAAAGTGGAGCTCATACAGAGGCGTGTAGACAGTCGCTTTTGCCTCGTTGTATTTCCGAGTGCATAAGGGAAGGAAGTGATGCAATTTTGGTACAAGGTACCGTCTGTTATGTATGTGAACGTAGATGTAAATAATCTACATCTACATCTATATGGATACTCTGCAAATCACATTTAAGTGCCTGGCTGAGGTTTCATCTAACCACCTTCACAATTCACTATTATTCCAATCTCGTATAGCGCGCGGACAGAATGAACACCTATATCTTTCTGTACGAGCTCTGATTTCCCTTATTTTATCGTGGTGATCGTTCCGCCCCGTGTAGGTCGATGTCAACAAAATATTTTCGCATTCGGAGGAGAAATGTGGTGTTTGGAATTTCGTGAGAAGATTCCGTCGCAACGAAAAACGCCTTCCTAATAATGATTTTCAGCTCAAATCCTGTATCATTTCTGTGACACTCTCTCCCATATTTCGCCATAATACAAAATGTGCTGCCTTTCTTTGAACTCTTTCGATGTACTCCGTCAGTCCTACCTGGTAAGGATCCCACACCGAGCAGCAGCATTCTAAAAGGGGACGGACAAGCGCAGCGTAGGCAGTCTCCTTAGTAGGTCTGTTACATTTTCTAAGTGTCCTGCCAATAAAACGCAGCCTTTGGTTAGCCTTCATCACAACATTTTCTATGTTTTCTTTCCAATTTAAGTTGATCATAATTGTAATACCTAGGTATTTAGTTGAACTTACGACTTTTAGATTAGATTGATTTATCGTGTAACCGAAGTTTAACGAGTTCCTTTTAGCACTCATGTGGATGACCTCACACTTTTCGTTATTTAAGGTCAACCGCCACCTGTCGCACCATTCCGATATTTCTTCTAAATCGTTTTACAGTTTGTTTTGATCTTCTGATGACTTTATTAGTCGATAAACGACAGCGTCATCTGCAAACAACCGAAGATTGCTGCTCAGATTGTCTCCCAAATAGTTTGTATAGATAAGGAACAGCAAAGGGCCTATAACACTACCTTGCGGAACAGCTGAAATAATGAATCAGGAGTTTCTGCATAGAACTGACGAAGCAGGTAACACATGAATAACACTGCCAGTATGCTAGGACACCTGTCAAGACATCAGGGAAACAATTCCATCACACTAAACGAAGCTGTAGAGGGTACAAACCGTAGGGGAAGACGTATAATGCAATACATCCAGCAAATAATTGAGGACGTTGGGTGAGATGAAGAGGCTGGTACAGAAGAGGAGTTCGTAGGGGGCCGCATCAAACGTCAGAACACTGATGACTAAAACGGAAAGAAGTTATGGGCTTCTCTGTGAAGTTGAATGAATATTGAACCGATACTTCATGGTTGAGTACTTTCCACTACAGTCAGTGTTTCTAACCACTGTCATAAAATTTAGTTGAGATGTTGTAGAAGGGAAATAATTACATCACATACCTCAAAGTAAAAGTCTCCACTACAAAACTGTTTTAGGCTTTCGTCTGGACGTATTGCCTGTTGTCTTCTGTCTCCGCCGACGTCTGTTTATCGACTTTTCTGATGTTTCGACATCATGAGTGACTAGCGTTTGTCAAGAATTCACCGTCCACTGCTTTTGGCGTCACTCGTGCTGGCAAAACGTCAGAAAAATCTGTAAGATCTCGAGACACAAACAAACAAACCAGCTGAGCCTGGTCTGGAGGGAGGTCCCTGTGTCAGACGGCTGTGAATGACGACGACAAATATATGAGGGGTACAGATTAAGGCAGTTGCAGCAACATCAGCTTCACACATACCGTCCTGATAAAACTCATCCCTCTGATTTCCACAAAACCAATGTCTACCAACATCAGTGCGTACTTCTCTCTCGTTAGCAGTGCTAATTCGTTAACATACTGCGACAGATGGCTACTTACACATCATCTCCTAGCTGCGGACTGGCGTGTGATCTGCTGCAGCACGTAGCATGTAAAATGAAAGCTACCTGACAGCGACCTCGGTCGGCAATCACGGTCATTCCAAGTTTCGCAGTGGACGCTCGAAACGACTTCCTACAGGATGCCCAGTGCCAGAACAACTTTGGGGGTGACGTACTTTACACTTTTTGGTGCGGCTAATATTCCTAGATTTCTAGAAGGCTTTTGATACCTTTCCTCACAAGCGACTATTAATCAAATTGCGTGATATGGAGTATCGTCTCAGTTGTGTGACTGGATTCGTGATTTCCTATCAGTGAGGTCACAGTTCGTAGGGATAGACGGTAAATCTTCGAGCAGAACAGAAGTGATATCAGACGTTCCACAAGGTAGTGTCATAGGCCCTCTGCTGTTCCTGATTTACATAAATGATCTAGGTGATAATCTGAGCAGCGCCCTTAGATTGTTTGCAGATGACTCTGTAATTTACCGTCTAGTAAAATCATCAGACGATCAATTTCAATTACAAAATGATCTAGAGAGAATGCGAGAAGTGACAATTGGCATTACACAAAGAAAAGTGCGACGTCATCCACATGAGTACTAAAAGAAGTCAGATAAATTTTGGGTATACGATAAATAGCAGAAATCTCAGGGTTGTCAATTCGACTAAACACCTAGGAATGCAATTATGAGCAATTTAAATTGGAAAGACGACATAGATAATATTGTGGGGAGGGCGAAACAAAGACTGCGCTTTGTTGTTAGAACACTTAGAAGATGGCACAAACCCACTAAAGAGACAGCCTACATCACACCTGTCCGTCCTGTGCTGGAATATTGCTGCGCGGTGTGGGATCCTTACCAGGTAGGATTGACGGAGGACATCGAAAAAGTGCAAAGAAGGGCAGCTCGTTTCTTGTTACCGCGCAATATTGGTGAGAGTGTCACTGAAATGATAAGCGAGTTGGGGTCGCAAATACCGAAACGAAGGCGATTTTCTTTGCGGCGAGATCTATTTACGAAATATCAGTCACCAACTTTCTCTTCCGAATGCGAAAATACTTTGTTGACACTCACCTACGTAGGGAGAAATGATCATCATAATAAAATAAGAGAAATCAGAGCTCGAACGGAAAGATTTAGGTGTTCCTTTTTCCCACGCGCTATTCGAGAGTGGAATAAGCAGTTCACATAATACGCAAAAAACTGGTGATTTCTCAAACTGGGGAACAATCAAGAATGGGGTGCCGCAAGGTTCGGTCTTAGGTCCTCTGCTGTTCTTAATATATACTAATGACTTCCCATTCTATATTCACGAAGATGCAAAGCTGTTACTTCTTGCCGATGATACAAGTATAGCTGTCGCACCCAACAGACAAGAATTAACTGGTGAAATTGTAAACGATGTTTTTCAGAAAATCATTAAGTGGTCCTCTGCAAATGGGCTCTCATTAAACTTTGACAAAACTGAGTATACACAGTTCCACACAGCAAATGAAATGACACCATTGATAAATATAGACTCGATCAGAAATCGGTAGCTAAGGTAGAATATTCCGAATTTCTAGGTGTATGCATTGATGAGGTGTTGAACTGGAAAAAACACACTGAGGATCTGCTGAAACGTTTGAGTTCAGCTACTTATGCTATTAGGGTCATCGCAAATTTTGGCGATATACATCTGAGTAAATTAGCTTACCATGCCTATTTTCATTCTCTGCTTTCCCGTGGCATCATATTCTGGGGTAACTCATCATTGAGTAAAAGAGTGTTCATCGCACAAAAGCGTAATCAGAATAATTGCTGGAGCTCATCCAAGATCATCCTGCAGACACCTATTTAAAGAGCTAGAGATCTTCACTGTAGCTTCACAATATATTATATATATATATATATATATATATATATATATATATATATATATATACTTATGAAATTTGTTATTAACAATCCGAACGAAATCAAAACTAATAGCAGTGTACATGGCTACAACACTAGGAGAATGGATGATCTTCAGTACTCAACGTTAAATCTAACTTTGGCTCAGAAGGGGGTAAATTATGCTGCCACGAAAGTCTTTGGTCACTTACCTAATAGTATCAAAAGTCTGACAGCTAGCAATATAGCATTTAAAAGGAAATTAAAAGAATTTCATAATGGCTACTCTTTCTACTCATTAGATGAATTTTTAGATATAGTAAGTGGGTAATTTCCCAAACACCCACAAAAAGATTAAAAATATTGAGTGTCATGTCATATTTTGTGTAATGGAATATCTCGTATAGACACCTTTTATTAACCTGACACGTTCGGCATCATTACGAAGTGTCGTATTCATGATCTATGGAACAAGTACTAATATAATCTCTAATCTAATCTAATGGTAGAGAAGTAGTATGAAAATGGTTCGAAGAACCCTCTGCCAGGCACTTAAGTGTGAATTTCAGAGTGACCATGTAGATGTAGACGTCTGCGACCATATGCGCTGAGATACAACAAAGCGCGACTGTCAGTCGGGCAGCTAGCACAAAGACTGACAACAGCCGTCGCTGTAACGGCTTGACAGGCGCGTAAGTAGCGAGAGGCGGAGGGAGGAGGGCAGAAATAAATGGGCCAGGGGCCGGAGCGAGCAGCAGGTGCAGCACGTTCGGACGTGGCGGGCCCGGGCTGTGGGCGCTGCTGCGAGTCCTTGGACCGCTGGAGCGCGGTTGACGGGCGGAGACTCACAGCACCCACTCTGCCGCTGGACCGCGGCCAAGGACAGCCGAGCGGCGAGGCACACAGTTGCTGCCGCCAATCGCTCTTCTCTCCCTGCTCTCCTCACTGGTCATACACAGGGTGGTCCACTGATAGTGACCGGGCCAAATATCTCAAGAAATAAGCGTCAAACGGAAAAACTACAATGAACGAAATTTGTCTAGCTTGAAGGGGGAAACCACACGGCGCTATGGTTGGCCCGCTAGATGGCGCTGCATGGATCAAACGGATATCAACTGCGATTTTTTAAATAGGTACCCCCATTTTTTATTACATATTCGTGTAGTACGTAAAGAAATATGAATTTTTGGATGGACCACTTTTTTCGCTTTGTGATAGATGGCGCTGTAATAGTCACAAACGCATAGCTCACAATTTTAGACTAACAGATGGTAACGGGTAGGTTTCTGTAAATTAAAATACAGAACGTAGGTATGTTGGAACATTTTATTTCGGTTGTTCCAATGTGATACATGTACCTTTGTGAACTTATCATTTCTGAGAACGCATGCTGTTACAGCGTGATTATCTGTAAATTCCACATTAATGCAATAAATGCTCAAAATGATGTCCGTCAACCTCAATGCATTTCGCAATACGTGTAACGACATTCCTCTCAACAGTAGTTCGCCTTCCGTAATGTTCGCACATGCATTGACAATCCGCTGACGCATGTTGTCAGGAGTTGGCGGTGGATGACGATAGCAAATACCCTTCAACTTTCCCCACATAAAGAAATCCGGGGACGTCAGATCCGGTGAACGTGCGGGCCATGGTATGGTGCTTCGACGACCAATCCACCTGTCATGAAATATGCTCTTCAATACCGCTTCAACCGCACGTGAGCTATGTGCCGGACATCCAACATGTTGGAAGTACATCGCCATTCTGTCATGCAGTGAAACATCTTGTAGTAACATCAGTAGAACATTACGTAGGAAATCAGCATACATTGCAACTATTTAGATTGCCATCGGTAAAACGGAGGCCAATTATCCTTCCTCCCATAATTCCGCACCATACATTAACCCGCCAAGGTCGCTGATGTTCCACTTGTCGCAACCATCGTGGATTTTCCGTTGCCCAACAGTGCATATTATGCCGGTTTACGTTACCGCTGTTGGTGAATGACGCTTCGTCGCTAAATAGAACGCGTGCAAAAAATCTGTCATCGTCCTGTAATTTCTCTTGTGCCCAGCGGCAGAACTGTACACGACGTTCAAAGTCGTCGCCATGCAATTCCTGGTGCATAGAAATATGGTACGAGTGCAATCGATGTTGATGTATCATTCTCAACACCGACGTTTTTGAGATTCCTGATTCTCGCGCAATTTGTCTGCTACTGATGTGCGGATTAGCCGCGACAGCAGCTAAAACACCTTCATCATTTGTTGCAGGTCATGGCTGACGTTTCCATGCGGCTGAACACTTACTGTTTCCTTAAATAACGTAACTATCCGGCGAAAGGTCCGGCCACTTGGATGATGTCCAGGATACCGAGCAGCATACATAGCACACGGCCGTTAGTCATTTAGATCACAATAGCCATACATTAACTCTATATCGACCTTTTCGGCAATTGGTAAACGGTCCATTTTAACACGGGACAATGCATCACGAAGCAAATACTCCGCACTGGCGGAATGTTACGTGATACCACGTACTTACACGTTTGTGACTATTACAGCGCCATCCATCACAAAGCGAAAAAAGTGGTCCAACTAAAACATTCATATTTCTTTACGCACTACACGAATATGTAATAAAAATGGAGTTCCTACCTTAAAAAAACGCAGTTGATATCCGTTTGACCTATGGCAGCGCCATCTAGCGGGCCAACCATAGCACCATCGTGTTTCCCCCTTCAAGCTAGACGAGTTTCGTTCTTTGTAGTTTTTTCGTTTAATGCTTATTTCGTGAGATATTTGGCCCGGTCGCTATCAATGGACCATCCTGTATATACAGCGTGTTACAGAAGTAATGGTCAATAATTAGGGATATGACAAGAAAAAAAGTCAAGTATTCATGAGCTCTAAAACGCTTACCTTAAGAGCTATGAGCAATTCTTGATCTTCGATACTGTGAAACAAATGTCTTCTACTGCGAGCTCTTTGCCTTGCATATTTTGGGGAAGTAGTAATATGGACCAAAACAAGAAACAAGAATTGTGTTTCAAAGTAGCGAAGATGAACAAGTGCTCATAGCTCTTAAGGTATGGATTTTAGAGCACATGTGTACGTGACGTTTCTGTTTCGACTGATCATTCCTGTAGTATCCCTGAGTACTGACCATTACTTCTGAAACTCCCTGTATATATTGATCTGTATTACGACTGGTCTGATGCGACGCACCACGAATTTCTCTCCAGTGGCAACCTCTTCTCCTCACCCTACGCACCCTACGCCCTCAGGTATTTGTTGGATGTGTCTCGATCTATGTCTTCCTCTGCAGTACTTACTCTCTACACCTCCGTTTACTACCATGGAAGTTATTCCCTGACACCTTTACACGCGTCATATCATCCTGTCCCATTTCCTAGTCCGTACTTTCCACACACTTCTTCCTTCGCTGGTTGTCCGGAGAACCTCCCCATTCCTTACCTTGCCAGTCCACCAAATTTTCAACACTCGCCTGTAGCACCACACCTCAAATGCTTCGATTCTTTTCTGCTCTGGTTTCACCACAATCCGTGCTTAGCTATTATATTTGCTGGGCTCCAAACGTACATTCTCAGAAATTCGTTCATGTTAACTAAATCTTTCGTCGGCCCTTGGTAGAAGAATACAGCAATAAATGAAAAGCGCTAGTTTACTTTTGTTCTACAATATTACTTTTATTGTCTTAGGCGATTTTCGGCTTACAAGGCCATCTACAGACATTTACTGACTATTGTCACCAAAGAAGTTACAATGTTCTTAGCTGCGCGGGATTAGCCGAGCGGTCTGCGGCGGTGCAGTCATGGACTGTGCGGCTGGTCCCGGCGGAGGTTCGAGTCCTCCCTCGGGCATGGGTGTGTGTGTTTGTCCTTAGGATAATTTAGGTTAGGTAGTTTGTAAGCTTAGGGACTGATGTCCTTAGCAGTTAAGTCCCATAAAATTTCACACACATTTGAACATTTTGAACAATGTTTTTAAACGACATTGGAAAAGAAGATACAAATCTACATTGAATCAGAAATGTACAGTAAATAACATCTCTTACAGTGTGGTGGTAATGGAATGTGAAAAATAAAAAGCTGAATAGTAAATAAATATAAAGGGAGTAAACAGGAAAAACATTCAACACAAAACTGGAACAGCAAACTACATAACGGAGTGATACACAAACTAATTTAAATACAGAATTGTCAATGTAATTTCAGAATGTATAAGGAACATAAGCAATATACGTAAGATTAACAGAAGTTAATAAATGCAACAAAATGGAGGGGTGTGAGGGAACACACAGTAAATGCCATCTTTGAGAGTGTGGTGATACGGCATTTTAAAAAGAACAAAGTTGAAGAATGTAAAAGTAGCAAACGAGTAACACATCAACACTATATTCAAACCAGTGCCTATGTCACAGATTGCTTTAAATAAATGAACCAAGTGAAATAAAAACAGTACTTGATGAGACACGTTCAAGCGGCGTTTAAGATGGAAAGTAATACAAGTATCAGTTAAAAGAAAAACTTAGCAGTTGTAAGTGCAGTTCATATGAATTGCGTAGACAATTTCAATAAAATAAAAGAAAGTCAATGAATACAGGAAAATGGAGGACTATTTAGGGACAGTGCGGGAAGAATGAAAAACATAGAGGATGATGTGAAGCTTAGGAGAGGGAGGTATTAAGCTGTGTCTGGTCATTTAAGATTAGATTTGGACTATGAGCCAGACGTTTGTTAATTTCCACGGCATCCAGCAGATTGAGTTCTTGGCCTTTATTTTCTAAGTGAAGAACACGGGACACTGGGTGGTAGTTGTGACCCTCACTCAGTACATTCTCAGCGAAAATGGAGTCATTGTTCGGCAAATTCCTCAAATTAAGGTGTACGTTTGATACTACTAGACTTCTTGAAATGTCCTATTTTCTTGTACTAATCTGCTTATTATGTCTTCCTTGCTTCGTCTGTCATGCTCTGTTTTGCTTCGTCTACTTCGTGGTCACCAATTCTAAAGTTGGTCACCAATTAGAATATTGTTTCTCCTATTCTCATTTCTGATACTTTTCATGTGTTCCATCTTTCTTCGGTTTACTGTCAATTCATATAACGTACACATTAAACACTTCACTTTGGCCAACAAATCCTGTAGTTCTTCTTCAATTTCACTGAGAGTTGCACTGTTGCTGCGCGGAGTGTCCGTGCGGTTTGAGACGTCATGTCACGGACTGCGCGGCCCCTCCCGCCGGAGGTTCGAGTCCTCCCTCGGACTTGGGTGTGTGTGTTGTTCTTAGCATAAGTTAGTTTAAGATCATTTAAGTGGTGTGTAAGTCTAGGGACCGATGACGTCAGCAGTCTGGTCCATTAGGAATTCACACGCATTTGAACATTTGAATTGCAATGTCACCAGTAAATGTTGTCACCGATATCCTTTCACCCCGAATTTTAATCTCAGTCTTGAACCATTGTTTTGTTTCCGTCATTGTTTCTTCGATGTACAGATTGAACAGTAGGGGTGAAAGACTGCATCCCTGGTTTACACACACTGTATCCCGGAGCTTCGTTCTTGATCCTCCGCTCTTATTATTCCCTCTTGGCTCTTGTACGTATTGGATACCACCCGTCTCCCCCAATAGCTTATCGCTATTTTCCTCAGAATTTGTTACTTCTTGCGCCATTTGACATTGTCTAACGCTTTTCCAAGTTCGAAAAATCCCATAAACGTGTTTTGATTTTTCTTTAGTTTTCCTTCCCTTATCAACAGCGACGTCAGGACTCCCTCTCTGGTGCTTTTGTCTTTCCTAAAGTCGAACAGATCGACATCTACTATCCTCAACTTTCTTTTCCGTTCTTCTATTATTCTTGTCAGCAATCAGCATAAGCTGTTAAGCTGATTGTGTGATGGTTGTCGCCCCTAAATGGTCTTGCCATCTTTAGAATTGTGTGGATAATTTTTCTGGAACTCTGACGGCATACATTCTAACTACCACCATGAATAGGCGTACTCATTTTGTTGCCATTTCCCCCAATGATTTTAGAAATTTGGATGGAATGTTATCTATCCGTTATACCTCATTTGATCCTAGGCCTTCCAAAGCTCTTTGAAATTCCGATTGTAATATTGGATACCCCATCTCTTCCCTATAGACTGTTGTTTCTTCTTCTATCACATGATCAGACAAGTCCTCCTCCTCATACAGCCCTTCAATGTACTCTTTCCACCTATCCACTCTCTACATTTAACAGTGAAGTTCCCATACACTCTTAATGTTATCGCCCTTGCCTTTAATTTCACCGAAGGTTGTCTTGACTTTTCTGTGTATTGAATAAGTCATACAAACATTCATGTTTTTTTCAAATTCTTCACATTTTCCCTTGGCCATTCCACCTTGCCTTCCATGCACGTTGTATTTATTTATTTCCTAAATGAACTATGTGGCTACACTCCTGTCTTTCACTGAACATTTTTAACTTCCTTTTTACGTTGATCAACCGAAGTATATCTTCTGTTACCCAAGGTTCCCCTCCAGTTACCTTCCGTGTACCTATGTTTGTCTGTCCAAGATCTGTGATTGTCCTTTTCATATCTGTCCACTCCTCTTCAGCTGAAGCCTACAGTGGTAGTCCTTATCGCAGAATCCACATGTTAAGTGAGCTTGAAAATGTCTCTTTATTTTTCAGTATTTCAGTGTCCCATCTCCTTCCACACTGATTTTTCCGGACGATTCTCTTCAACTACAGTCTACTTCCCATCTTTAACAAACTATGATCTGAATGTATACAATTACAATACAATCTCTGATTTTGAAAACTTTGTCTGACGAAGATGTAATTAGGCTGGAATCTTCCCGTGTCTCCAGGCCTCTTCCAAGTACACCACTTCTTTTTGTGATTCTTGAACAGAATATTCGCTTTTACTAACTGCAATTTGTTGCAGAACTCAGTTATTCTCTCTCCTCTCTCATTCCTGCTATCAAGTCTTTATTCTCTCGTATCACTTTCTTCCACTCTTTCCTCTACAACTGAGTTAACCTCTTCCCCCCCCCCCCCCCTCCCCCCGATTATTAGATTTTTATCTCACTTTCCACAGTAAGTTACGTTCAACACCCTCATGCGATTCCTCTATCTTCTCATCTTCTGCTTGCGACGTCGGGATGAATATCGGAACTATTGATGTCTGTGTTTATTTGCTTACGATGATGTGATGAGAAGAATCATGATACTGAACTTTTCAAAGTAACTCACTTTCTGCCCCCTCCTTCCTACTCATAACGAATCCCACTCCCGCTGTACTACCTTCTGTTGCTATTTATTCTACCCTATATTCGTCATTCGTCAGGCCAGAAATCATTCTCTTCTTTCCATTTCAGTCCACCGACGCCTACTTTATCTAAATCAATGGTTTTTTCAGCTTTTCTATCTTCCCTGTCACGTTCAGATTTCTGATACTCGACGCCCCGACTCGTCCTTTCATTAGTTATTCAATTTTTCACACTGCTACCCTGCCGTTGGCAGTTCCCTGTCAGAGATCAAAATTGGGGGGGGGGGGGGGAGGGGGTAATAAGGAATCTTTCCCCAATGGAGAGATAATAACGACAGTTTTTCAGTTACAGATCGCATTACATATGGATACACCTTGTATGACATACCCAACATACCTTCATATTATCGCGGAGAAAACTATCGTAAGTCACTGTAACGTCTCATGCGCCACAGTTGCTGACTACAGTAATAGGAGAAAAGAAATATAATCGAGGAGATAACGATCAGTTTGGTTTTAGGAAAGACGCAAGATGTTCGAAATAATAGGAAAAATGGATGCAAGCTACGGGAAAAAGATACATATAATATCCAAAAGAAACAAGAAGGAACAGTAAGAATGAAAAACTAAGAACGAAGTCCTCTTGTTGAAAATGATGTAGCCTTTCGCTACTGCTATTCAAACTACACATCGAAGAAGCGATGATCGAAACAAAAGAGATGTTCAAGAGTAGGATTTATAGTTGGGGTGAAAGGATATCTGCGATGAGATTCATTGATAATATTGCAATTCTCAGTGAAACCGAAGAAATCTATCTAATGGCATGAATGGTGTAATAAATACAGACTATGGATTGAGGGTAAAATCGAAGAGAGTCAAAAGTATTAAGGAGTAGCATAAGTGAGATCAACGATCTACTTAACATTACATTAGGTGACTACGAAGTAAATGAAGAGAAAGGATTCTGCCATCAGTATCGTAGTTAAACACGGACTGTGGGAGAACCGGAACAGAAGAGAATCGAAGTATTTGTGATTTGGTGCTGCAGATGAATGTTGAAAATTATGTGGACTGAAAAAGTACGGAATCAGTTTTTGCGCAGAATCAGAAAGGAAAGGAGTATGTGGAAAACGCTGACAAGAAGAAGGGACAGGATGATAGGATATCTGTTAACGCTCAGAGAATACCTTCCATGGTACTAAAGGGAGCTGAAGAGGGCAAAAACTGTAGAGGAAGGCAGAGACTGGAAAACATTCATCAAATAATTGTGTCACTCTGAGATAAAGAGATTGGCATATGAGCGGAATTCGTATTGAGCCGCATCAAATCAATCAGAAGACTGATGACAAAAAAAAAAAAAAAAGTTGCTGTTGTGAACGTGTGTCGTTATGCCGCAGGGGCAAATCGTAGTCCAAGCAGAAAATTAAAATCTTCTTCCATTAAATACTATTCTTCAGTACAGATCCATTTCACTAAAAAGGAGACCCAGGAATAATTTTGGATGTATAATGTTGATTTCAGGAAAAAAGTTTGCAACAAACGAAGTATTAATCAATCGATATTCCCACAGTTCGTTAACATCTGGTGGAAGTGTCTTCTTTCATGTATATTTAGAAAGAAAGTTTCTTTGGTTAAGCTTCGGAGTTCATAAGCGTCTAAAAAGCTGCCGACAAATTGATATCACTCTCTTTAATTTGTTAGTATAGGTGAAATATCTCTCTTCACTTCAGATATGAATCGAAATGGGAGATAACACACACTGAGAATGGGGATAATGCGTGCTGAAATATCACCTCAATATGTTATTGTAGTCAGCTTGAAAGACAACAACAAACATATAACAATCACAATTCGTTCGTGTGGGTTCTTTACCAAAGCCTATTTGCAGTTAATAAATCAGTTCAGACCACTCGACGTAACTCACGTGCAATGGATTCCTAACTCCGTGAAATAGTTTCTTGGTCCCTGTCAAATACTACGAGGGCTATTCGGAAAACAATATCCGATCAGTCTCAAAATGGAAACCACATGGAAAATGAAAAATGTTTTATTTGCAACAGTTAGCTACGCCTCCCAGCTAATTCTCTGTATAGTCGCCGCTCTGACTGAGACGTTGGTCGCAGCATTGTACCAACTTTCCAATAGCCACGGCACTGTAGTCAGCTGACTGTGATTTCGGCCAATTCTCTAAGCTGATCTCCAACTTGTTGTCTCTGCCAGAATGTTGTCTTCATAGCCAGCGGTTCATGTGAGCAGAGACAGTAATCGGAGGTAGCTAAGTCCGAGCTGTATGGTGGGTGATTAAGTACTTCTCATCGAAAACACTGCAGGAGCGTCCTCCATTGTCACTGCAGTGTGCGGACGAGAATTGTCATGAAGAAGGAAATGCTTGGCAGTTACTTTGAATGGGCTGCATCAAATCACATGAAATTTCTCACAGGCATTCGTACTTGGCAGAAGGCAATATTTTCTTGGCCTCTTTACGTACTCACAGTGCGCTCACAATTGAAAATAGTGACGTGACGCAATCGACGGGCATATTAGAGGCACTGTTCAATACATTTATTCAATGATTTTCACTCTCATTGCCTCTTCGCGGGAGGACGATGGTTCAATCCCGCGTCCGGCCATCCTGATTTAGGTTTTCCGTGATTTCCCTAAATCACTCCAGGCAAATGCCGGGATGGTTCCTCTGAAAGGGCACGGCCGACTTCCTTCCCGATCCTTCCCTAATCCGATGAGACCGATGACCACGCTGTCTGGTCTCCTTCCCCAAACCAACCAACCAACCAACCATCCTCTTCGCGATCGATTGGATCTTACTTTCCGAATAGCCCTCGTCATTTACTATCAATGATAGCTACATGAGCCTGTACAGTTTATAAATCTTCTTTTAAAGTTCAGTACGTCTTTGCATTCTAAATAATTAATCAAGGCTTCTCACGATTAACCGTCAGACGAATTACCTTCACGTACAAACACACACACACACACACACACACACACACACACAAATGGTTCAAATGGCTCAAATGGCTCTGAGCACTATGGGACTTAACATCTGGGGTCATCAGTCCCCTAGAACTTAGAACTACTTAAACCTAACTAACCTAAGGACGTCACACACATCCATGCCCGAGGCGGGATTCGAACCTGCGACAGTAGCAGTCGCGCGATTCCGGACTGAAGCGCCTAGAACCGCTGGGCCCCACACAAACACACAATGCGTAATAACATTTATTGTCATTAAACGTCCATTTAGCTTCTGCAAGACCTCGTACGAGCGATTAGTATTTCCATTTAAGTTTCTTAGCGGATGTTCCTGCAGCTAGAAACCCTGAAAATTAAGTATCCTCGTAATTCCTATCTCTCCTGTCCGAGATAACACTATCCGTTTTCCGAGGACTTGTTACGTACATTAAATCAAGAAGAGACACAAATCGGGTAGTATATAGCTTTTTAACGCTCACCTTTAGACATTAGAGAGAACAGTGGTTACTAGCAAGACAATTTATATTTAAATTAACGACAATGTCTTCCAGGTCGTCTGCCACCCGCCAACAGTGGCATCGTTTGGACTCCAATAGGACCCGATACTTCCTCCGCAGCGTGTCAGAACAGCACCGGAACATCTTTGTCTGGACTCGATGGTAGAGCATGAAATACAAACGAAACGCAGCATTTTTGTACAACAATTCACGTAACATCCGTAATAAAAAATTATAATACCTATTTTAATCGCCTGTGGTCGCACACTGGAGGATACCAGTCTTTATCACGATTTACCGTAAGCACTAAAACGTATGCACTATCCAACGAGAACGAACGTTGCCGGATTGAATTCGTAATCATCATTGGTTGGCGAGAGACGGGCGAGCTACAACTCGCCATTCACTACGGCTGATGAACTCTGGCACAGAGACGAAATAACATGGAATGACGTGTCCGTGTCCGTGTCTGTTATCCAACTCATTCTGACTCGGTAGCCAAGTGGGTTAGGTCCTATGTTGCTGCTAGACCTGTCAGCTTCGTTTGCTAAATGCCGCACTTATTACACTCCCAGATCACCTGAAAATTGACTATGTGCTCTTCGTATTATGCTGTAGATGCGCAATACCTTTTATTTCGTTGCTTGCTGATCTTTCTGGAGTTGTAATTTTAATGAGCAGCAGTGCAGCATTGTTGTTCTGGACCAGTGAATCAGGTATATATAGGATGACCATTATTAAAATCGACGAACTCCAGGGACGGGTTCCTCTTTGGGAATTGGGAAAAAGGTCCTATGGACATGTCCCCGAAAATGCATGGCTGCCACGGTAGATGACGCTGAGGAATAAAAGTTTCTCTGACCAAGTGTCGTGTGTTGCTTGTGTGTTGCAGGGTGTGTAAGTGAAGCAGCGTACTGTAAGCGGCCGAATGGTCTGATACTCATGTCGGGAACAATCCGGGATGGTGTTGTGTAGGGGTAAGCAGATGGAAACGATCAAGAGGCAAAAAATGGTTAAAATGGCTCTGAGCCGGCCGGAGGGGCCGTGCGGTTATAGGCGCTACAGTCTCGAGCCGAGCGACCGCTACGGTCGCAGGTTCGAATCCTGCCTCGGGCATGGATGTGTATGAAGTCCTTAGGTTAGTTAGGTTTAATTAGCTCTAAGTTCTAGGCGACTGATGACCTCAGAAGTTAAGTCGCATAGTGCTCAGAGCCATTTGAACCATTTTCAAATGGCTCTGAGCACTATGGGACTTAACATCTGAGGCCATCAGTCCCGTAGAACTAATTAAACCTAACTAACCTAAGGACTTCATACACATCCATGCCCGAGACAGGATTCGAACCTGCGACCGTAGCAGTCTCGCGGTTCCGGACTGAAGCTCCTAGAACCGCTCGGCCACCGCGGCCAGCGATCAAGAGGCAACACGACTATACCAAAACAAATAGCCTCACAGGCAGCAACCACATCACGCAACATTTCAAGCGCTTTTTGTAAATGTGTGTGAGCGGTTCTAGGCGCTACAGTCTGGAACCGCGCGACCGCTACGGTCGCAGGTTCGAATCCTGCCTCGGGCATGGATGTGTGTGATGTCCTTAGGTTAGTCAGGTTTAAGTAGTTCTAGGTTCTAGGGGACTGATTACCTCAGAAGTTAAGCCCCATAGTCCTCAGAGCCATTTGAACCATTTTGTGAAACTGTGTGATCAGGGATCCTTTCAGACAGACGAATGTGCATGGAGGCGGCGGGCTGTGAGTACACCAGATGTGGAGGCCTGTGTTCTACAGGATATTGAGACGAACCCTAGTAAAAGCTCTAAATCAGCTTTTAAATTCCTTGTGTGTCGAGAGATTTAACCGCAAAATGCATCTGTTACTCAGACGATAACAAGTACTGCTCGAGTTGGAAATGGTTGTAACTTTGTTTTTAATAGGTTTTTTGAGGTCAAAAACTTTCATTATGATTTGGACAGCGTTCAACACAACAGTTGATGCAACATTTAAAGACACACTGCATGACCTCAGTTTTGAAGGAGTGGTACGAGTTACCAAGTAGCAGTTATACCAGGACCAGGCATTAACCGCTCTAATAAAAAGACTATAGCATCTCACTGAAAGTTTTCGCTGGTAAATAAATAACAAACCAAGAGAATAAAAAATTAGAGTGAATAGAGTGAGCAAAATGCCTCGGGCCTTTGGAGGTGACGGAGTCCCACCTCTAACTGACAAACTAGGGACTCCTAAGATGCGACTCGGCAAACAAATGGTAATGAGATGGGGAGCTATTAATATCAATGGGGGCTACTCTAGGAAGAAGGTAGAGCTGGCAGAGGCTGCAAGTAAGATGGGGCTGGATGTTTTAGCTGTTAGTGACATTCGGGTAAGGGATGAGAAAGAAGAGGAAGTGGGAGAATACAAGGTCTACATGTCAGGAGTCAAAGCAGGAATAGCACAATGGGGTGTAGGGCTTTACATCAGGAAAGAAATGGAACCCAGCGTAGTTGCAATAAGGTATGTAAACGAATGACTGATGTGGATAGATTTGACAGTGTCTAGCAAGAAAATTAGGATTGTGTCAGTATATTCGCATTGTGAAAGGACAGTTCAAGATAAGTTGGATAGTTTTTATGATGCACTCAGTGATGTAGTTGTTAGAGTAAAGGACAAGAACAGTGTTCTGCTCATGGGTGATTTTAATGCCAGGATTGGAAATCGAACAGAAGGGTATGAAAAGGATATGGGTAAATTTGGAGAGGATATGGAGGCCAACAGGAACGGGAAAAAACTCTTGGATTTCTGTGCCAGTATTGGCTTAGTAATCACAAACTCCTTTTTTAAACATAAGAACATTCACCGGTATACTTGGGAAGGCAGGGGAACCAGATCTGTCATTGGCTATATAATAACAGATCAGGAATTTAGGAAGGTTGTGAGGGACACATGTGTATTCAGGGGATTCTTTGATGACACTGATCACTATTTAATCTGCAGTGAAATTGGTATTGTAAGGCCGAAAGTGGAGGAGGTCAGGTACATATGTAGGAGGATAAGAGTGGAGAAACTTCAGGATAAGGAAATCAGCACAAGTATATAACAATGATCTCAGAAAGGTACCAGTTAGTTGAATGTAGTCAATTACAGTCATTGGAAAAGGAATGGACAAGGTACAGGGACACAGTACTAGAAGTGGCTAAAGAATGTCTTGGAACAGTAGTGTGTAAAGGTAGGATGAAGCAAACAGCTTGGTGGAATGACACAGTCAAGACAGCCTGTAAAAGGAAAAAGAAGGCGTATCAAAAATGGCTACATACTAGAACAGGTAGACAGAGAAAGTTATGTTGAAGAAAGAAACAAAGCCAAACAGTTAATTGCAGCATCCAAGAAGAAATCTTGGGAAGACTTTGGAAACAGGTTGGAGACTTTGGGTCAAGCTGCTGGAAAACCATTCTGGAGGGTAATTAGCAGTCTTCGAAAGGGAGGTAAGAAGGAAATGACAAGTATTTCGGACAGGTCAGGAAAACTGCTTGTGAATCCTGTGGATTCCTTGGGCAGATGGAGGGAATATTTTGAAGAGTTGCTCAATGTAGGTGAAAATACGATCAGTAATGATTCAGATTTCGATGTACAATGGGATAGGAATGAGGATGGAAATAGGATCACATTCGAGGAAGTGGTGAAAATAGTCAATAGATTGCAGTGCAATAAAGCAGCTGGGGTGGATGAAATTAAGTCGGAACTCATCAAATACAGTGGAATGTCAGGTCTTAAATGGCAGGACAATTGAAATGGCCTGGGAGTCGGGACAGGTTCCATCAGACTGGACAAAAGCAGTAATCACACCAAGCTTTAAACATGGAAACAGAAAAGATTGTAACAGCTACAGAGGTATCTCTTTAATCAGCGTTGTGGGTAAAATTTTCTCTGGTATTGTTGAAAGGAAAGTGCGAGTATTAGTTGAGGACCAATTGGATGAAAATCAGTGTGGGTTTAGGCCTCTTAGAGGTTGTCAGGACCAGATCTTTAGCTTACGGCAAATAATGGAGAAGTGTTATGAATGGAACAGGGAATTGTATCTATGCTTTATAGATCTAGAAAAGGCATATGACCGGGTTCCTAGGAGGAAGTTATTGTCCGTTCTACGAGATTATGGAATAGGAGGCAAACTTTTGCAAGCAATTAAAGGTCTTTACATGGATAGTCAGGCAGCAGTTAGAGTTGATGGTAAATTGAGTTCATGGTTCAGAGTAGTTTCAGGGGTAAGACAAGGCTGCGACCTGTCTCCACTGTTGTTCATATTATATATGGATCATTCGTTGAAAACAATAGACTGGCTGGGTGAGATTAAGATGTGTGAACCCAAAATAAGCAGTCTTGCATATGCGGATGACTTAGTTGTGATGGCAGATTCGATTGAAAGTTTGCAAAGTAATATTTCAGAGCTGGATCAGAAATGTAAGGACTACGGTATGAAGATTAGCA
Source organism: Schistocerca americana (assembly GCF_021461395.2). Classification (NCBI taxonomy): domain Eukaryota; kingdom Metazoa; phylum Arthropoda; class Insecta; order Orthoptera; family Acrididae; genus Schistocerca; species Schistocerca americana. The sequence goes on along the minus strand of NC_060120.1, from coordinate 1,040,299,501 downwards.
TCTCCAAAACGAAAGTAATGTCAGTGGGAAAGAGATATAAACGGATTGAGTGCCAAATAGGAGGAACAAAGTTAGAACAGGTGGACAGTTTCAAGTACTTAGGATGCATATTCTCACAGGATGGCAACATAGTGAAAGAACTGGAAGCGAGGTGTAGCAAAGCTAATGCAGTGAGTTTTCAGCTACGATCTACTCTCTTCTGCAAGAGGGAAGTCAGTACCAAGAATAAGTTATCTGTGCACCGTTCAATCTTTCGACCAACTTTGTTGTATGGGAGCGAAAGCTGGGTGGATTCAGGTTACCTTATCAACAAGGTTGAGGTTACGGATATGATAGTAGCTAGGATGATTGCAGGTACTAGTAGATGGGAACAATGGCAGGAGGGTGTCCACAATGAGGAAATCAAAGAAAAACTGGGAATGAACTCTGTAGATGTAGCAGTCAGGGCGAACAGGCTTAGATGGTGGGGTCATGTTACACGCATGGGAGAAGCAAGGTTACCCAAGAGACTCATGGGTTCAGCAGTAGAGGGTAGGAGGAGTCGGGGCAGACCAAGGAGAAGGTACCTGGATTCGGTTAAGAATGATTTTGAAGTAATAGGTTTAACATCAGAAGAGGCACCAATGTTAGCACAGAATAGGGGATCATGGACGAATTTTATAAAGGGGACTATGCTCCAGACTGAACGCTCAAGGGCATAATCAGTCTTAAATGATGATGATGATGATGATATCTTTCCCGCGATAGACCTGAAGCCAAACAGAACGTCGCTGTCAGTAAGACCCCACCAGACAGCCCCTAGCTATTCTTCGTTTATGCAGCCAGCACAGCGGAAGAGCGCTGCGCGCAGCCTAGTGCGCCCGTCACTCAGGGGCCCCGTTTATCTGATTACATTTATTCCAGGTTTCGATCTTCCAGTCAGTACGGCTTCATAGATACAGTGTGCGTAAAGGCTCATAGTAGTTGAAACGAACATAAAACTGTGCAACAAAGAAAGAAAAACTAAAAAAAATCAGGGGTTTGCAACTGAGTTTGTCAATTTGATTTAGCTCTAATTATACGTGTATTGCGACTATGAAGGGATCTTTTACACAAATCAGTCAAAAATAATTTCAGTAATTTTAAGAAAATGGCACATGCATATTCCAGTTGCTCTTATTTATGTTTTAAGAGCAAAAGTTTTCTGTAGATAGACAAACCGCAAGCAACGAATACTGACATTGCACCGTAAGTCAACGAAAAGTACCTCTAGATGAGGAAGGTGGTACAAAAATTGTTATCCCCTAAGACACATATATGAAACGTCGGACAGGGTGCAGAGTTAATCTATGTAAAACGTTGCTTCTTGGCGTCCAGCCCTGTTGCACAAGGTTTCTTTTTCGTTTGGAAACGATTTCCGTCTGTTACTGAAGAAGATGACAGTTCATCTCTTGTTCGCATATCTGTAACTACAAGCGTACGACGTCGCCCTCGTAATATGGACACCCCTAGTAAACGATTCAACACATCGAACGGTGGTTTTCACTAAGTCTAGACTTCACCAGACTAAATCATTTTATTATGAGGTAAGTACGCGACTATTTTTATTTGTAAAGATTTGAAACAAAAACTTTTATGTAAAGAATAATATCAACTACTTTGATGAAGGCCATAACGAGTTCTTGAAAAGACGTTAACTGCAATGAAACATTCGTTGAAGAAATGACGTGAAGGCAAAGTTCGTCTTCACAGCACGACCTATCTGTCATTTCCACGTATACTTTGCATGACATTTATTGGTTTAACATACGACTTGTGTGACTCGTTGCTGACTTTTGTATCGTGACGGAACTGTATTTCTTTGTACTAGAAACTATTGGGAGTCAAAAATTGCGGTAAATTTCCAAATTTTTGTTTCACATTCAACAACTATGTTTTTAACTGAATTTTTCTTCCGCCCACAACTTCTTCCTCTCATGTGCCAACCCCGTCATCTCAGAGTAGCGGTTACACCCAACAGCCTAAATTATTTATTATATATTTTTTGGGCTCGACGTTAAAATTCCATATTACAGAGCCAAAGGATTTTTATTCAATCCCCGGTCTGCTCTTGAATTGCTGTTCATCAAATGTTACTTCTATAAGCTCTGACAATGTTCGCTAATTTGAAAAACGTCGAACTGCACCGTGGCTTGGAATCCACGTTAGACTGCAGGTCTTCTAATACTGACTGGGTGCCACAGAATTTATTCTCTGACAGCTTAACATACATCCTATCATCCTGTCCCTTTTCCTTCACATGTGTTACTGTATATTCCTTTGCTCGACGAATCTTTAAAAAAAACTTATCGCTTATTATCAGTTTATCTCATTTTCAACGTTTTTCGCTAGCACCACATCCTAAAACCTTCGTTTCTCTGCTTTAGTTCTTTTTCCTCTGTCCACGAATACAGTTATCAAGCCTGCAGTCTTGCAAGCTAGTGGAAAGCATAAATAATAATAAATGAAAAGCACCAGTTTGCTATTGTTCTACAATATTACTTTTATTGCTAACCGGTTTTCGGCTTACAATGCCATCTTCAGACCAGCAAATGTCTGAAGATGGTCTTGTAAGCCGAAAACCGGTTAGCAATAAAAGTAATATTGTAGAACAGAAGCAAACTGGTGCTTTTCATTTATTATTATAATGTTGTTCTACCAACAACCGAAGGAAGATTCTGTTAATATGGAAAGCATAAACTCCATAGAAAACGCGTTCTTGAAGGGCTCCTAAAAGAAGGAATCAAAATTCTGCTAGACGGATCCGAAACAACAGAAGATGAATAAAGACTATAATCGTGAAAACAATCTAAACACTATCAAATCTCACTGTAAACATAAGAATATTAATTATATTTTATGGACGCACTGGCAGGCTCCAAACAACTAAACTTAATCACAAAATTGCGGCTTACAGAGAGAAATTCAAAACCATAATCTGGATACAGCAAGTAAAAAAGAATTTGGAAAAGGCTGATTTGAGTGCACCAGGCATTTCCAGCACACAAACACTTACTGCCAGAGAATGAAGTCGCCACCGGACCAGGAACAAAGTGGGCTGAATGAAGAAAAAGAATCCACGGTCAAAATATGAGAGATGCTTGGAAAATCTGAATATCGAAACATAATAGTTTTGCGTGATCAGGGTCCAGTCGCACGTAGTACATGCACGGTGTCCCAGAAATGTCTCACAAACTTAGACGAGTCGTACAGACTGTTTTGAGGAACAAATCAAGGATGGGAAACATCCTCAAACGATGCTTCAGAGCGGCGAAGTTATAGCGCTGGCGCCTGCCATTAGGCTACGCACTCAGCAGCAAATGTTACTTTGAACACTGATGGCCCATAGGCGGTACGTCGTTTCTTATTCGGTGGTCGTGACTGATTATCATAAAGGGAGTGGCTGCTACGTAGACGGGCCTTAGCATCCTATGAATGTGATGTCCCGTTTCCGTTCGATTACTGTTCGAACACGGGTTTCCATCAGCAGTTTATTTTTCTCCTGAAATCCTCTAAAATATCGAATGTTTTTCGGTATACAGGAGAAAAATAAACTGTTGGTGTAACGCCTTGTCCGAGACTATCATCCACCTAGGTAACAGAGCATCGCATTCATAGGAGATTAGGCCTGTCTATGCACCAGCTACCTCCATTCTCTGCATTGGTGATTGCGTAAACAGTCGTGTTCACTGAATAACAAACAACATTGCGAGATGTTCCGCTTACAATCCGTCAGTGAACAAAATCGCCTTTGCTACCGGAGGGGTGGCCTAGTGGCAGGCACTCGCGTCTGTAACTTCGACGCCCTGTAGCGTCGTTGGATGACCTTTCTAACACGAGTTTCTATCCTCGATTTCTTCGTCAAGACGCCCTCTACAACCCTCCGAAATTTGTCGCAACATTTCTGGGACTCACTGTGTATTTGGAAATCAGACTCTCGAGTATTGCAACACTCCAAAATAACTAGATCTTTGGCACAGAAAAATCCGAAATGTGACACCTAAAATGAAAACTTTGAGCAATCTACACGAGAAGTTAATAGGAACCACCTGGGGTGTCACTGCAACAATCCTCTGATACTCAGACACAGAGTACTGCTGTTCCACCTATCTAAAGAGCGCTCACACTGAACTAACTGGAACCGCGCGGCTGCTACGATCGCAGGTTCGAATGCTTCCTCGGGCATGGGTGTGTGTGATGTCCTTAGGTTAGTTAGGTTTAAGTAGTCTTAAGTCTAGGGGACTGACGACCTCAGATGTTGAGTCTTATAGCGCTCAGAGCCATTTGAACCATTTGAACTATCTGAGACACAACTCAGTCAAGTTGTACCTCTCCTCACAGGGTTTGTTCCTCCGACAAACACACACTGGCTGTCGGTACTTACAAGAGAACCTCCCCATCGCACCCCACTCAGATTTAGCGTTAAGATGGCCCAGTGAACAGCACGTCGAAAACTGAACTCAGATCAAGTATGAAAATAGGAAGAAGATGTGCTGAACTGTGAAAAACAAGCAAAATAGAAACAGTGAACGGTTCAGGCTCAACAAGTGCAACATTGAGTAGCGTGTAAGAGCTATGGCGTCCTGTTTAAGTGGTCACTCCAAAGCGGGCAAGCCGGGCTCTAAACCCCGCCGTGTCATTTTTTTTTCACAACTTTATGAACTGTCCGTCCGGTCATTGAAATGTTTGTTCTCTTTCTGTTGTCTTGGAAGTTTTCATATTATACATTAGTTATAGAATATAAGTCATGTGGTAAGAGTACATCACCGTCGAAAGTACATGTGATGAACAGTGAGAGCAGGCGAGATACCATATAGACGCCTGACAGAAGTGAAAACTTCAAACAAACGGGTGTGAAATATGTTACGACAAAGGAATTTAATAATCAAAACTTCCATAACGGAACACAACTTCAAAAACGTTAAAAACACGTTTTCAAAGAGCAAAGAAAACTGTGTGATTGTGAAACTGTTGCGTTCATTTGTTGCAGCTTGTGTGGTAAACTATTATGTTTTCATCATTTGTTTGGGAGTGACCACATTTACATGCACACGAACACGTAAATCGGACAAGGAGGCATATCTCACTCACTCACCAGACTTACAAATTAGGTCCTATCATATGACACACGTACTGTCACTAATACCGTATATGACACACCAGATTTGTTTTCCGATGGGGGTTCGGTTGACTTGTCGCCTTGTCATCAGAGGCTTGTAGTTGTCATTCGAAAGCCACTTCCTTTCACACTGGACTCTCATTCGGGAGGACGACGGTTCAATCCCGCGTCCGGCCATCCTGATTTTGGTTTTCCGTGATTTCCCTAAATCGCTCCAGGCAAATGCCGGGATGGTTTTTCTGAAAGGGCACGTCCGACTTCCTTCCCCCTTCTTCCCTATTCCGATGACACCGATGGCCTCAACGTTTGGTCTCCTACTCCATAAAACGCCAACCCTCTTCCCTTTCGACTGCTAATAGAGTAGTTGTGCAGAATCAATTTGCGTTATAGGTCTCTTCCCCACATCTCGCTGTTGCAAACGGATACTACACCATGACACAAATCTGAATACAAAGGACAGCGGAAAAAAGGCACGTCTGAGCTTTTAACATGGTTCAGTCTCTTCCTAGTCCAACACCTAACCACGGCGCCGTCGCTTTTCTACTGCGCTCAATGTTGCGCTTGTTAAGCTTGGTCCATTCAACGTTCCCTTTTTTCTTTCTTTTCCACAGTTCAGTACACCTTCTTCCTCTTTTCATCCTTGATCTGTTTTCAGTTTTTGACGGGATATTCACTGGGCACGCTTACCACTGAGGGGGGCTGCGATGGTGAGTTTTCCCTTGTTAGTAATATTCAACCACCATCCATAAGATGATCACTGTCATTCGTGAACGTATGGACAAGAACGAAAAACAACATAGAATTACCGATTCATCCAGAAATTTCATTATTAGCACCGCAGCGGCTGGGGTCTAGAAAGCAATTGTGGTGCACAGCAGTCAGCCTGCAGGATGTTCGCTTCAATATGCTAGAAGCCTGGAACAATTAACGGCAGGAACGATCTTCAATGAAGTATCACCAACTAATCAAAACTCCCTGGGAGTGCCTGACGACATTGGTGCGTGCTAAATCGTATGGGAACTCACCGGGGCAGATGTGGAGCACTGTTGCACCAATGGGGATGGAACTGCCGCACTGAACATCACTGCGATGAAAAGCAGAAAATTGCACATCACGTAACATTTGTACGTTCATTCACAGCATTCAGAGGGACAATGAAAGACTTTCACAATTTGTCTGTAGAAGCATGTAACTGGGTTTCCAACATGGCCTTAGTGCTATGAACCCATTACGAACTTGAGACTGTGTGTGTATGCATAAAACGTAGATATTGGTTGTGAATATTGGCCTAAATGTCTCTGTCATCGCGCGATGTACATTGATGGGCCAAAACATTATAAGCAGCTGCTTACTAGCTTGTTTATACGTCTCGGAAACGAAATACATCACTGATTCTGCGTATCAGAAATCAGACAATTTGTTGTTGGGTTTGTTGAGGTTCAAATGGCTCTGAGCACTATGGGACTTAACTGCTGAGGTCATCAGTCCCCTAGAACTACTTAAACCTAACTAACCTAAGGACATCACACACATCCATGCCCGAGGCAGTATTCGAACCTGCGACCGCAGCGGTCGCGCGGTTCCAGACTGTAGCGCCTAGAACCGCTCGGCCACTCCGACCGGCGTTTGTTGAGGTATGTGGCGTTAGATGTCTACGCACAGGTTCATGTAATCCGCGTAAACGACCAGTCGATGATTTGCGTACTCGGTGATGGCACCCTATAGTGCTCCAGCTGGGTTCCATAGGAATTACATCGGGTGAATTTGATTGACAATACAGCAACGTGAGTTCATTACAATGCTCCTCAAACTTCTGTATCACGGTTCTGGCTCCGAGACACGGACAATTACACTGCTGAAAGATGACATCGCCGATGACATCTACATCTACGTGATTACTGTGCTATTCGCAATAAAGTGCCTGGCAGAGGGTTCAATTAATCTCCTTCAAGCTGTCTCTCTACCTTTCCACTCTCGAACGGTACGCGGGAAAAACGAGAACTTAAATTTTTCTGTGCGGGTCCAGATTTCTCTTATTTTATCGTGATGAAGTGTTTCAGGTGGTTCTCAGCTGTCAGCGTATCTTCGATTACTACCACAGGCCGCATGCAAGCGCAGGAGGATGTCTCCCATAGCATAATACTACTCGCACCAGCCTGATTCCATGGCACGCTGGACGTTTCTAGCCGCCGTTCACCTCAATGACGGCGTTTGTGGAGACGACCGTCGAATTAGTGAAGCAGTGTTGCGGTTCACCCGAGGAGTCGACACGTTACCAATGATCGACGGTCGAATCTCAGTATCCCGTGCCCACTGCAATCGTAATTGACGATGTCGTTGGGTCAACATGTGAACACGTACGGATGTTATGCTGCGAAGCTCCATGTTCAACAACGTACGATGAATGGTGTGCCCCGAAACATTTGTGCGAGCACCAGCATCGTACTCAATCGGCAGAGGTGCCACAGTTCCCCATGTGTCCTTTTTTACAGAGCAGACAAGCCTCTGAACCTCACGTTCAGTGAAGAGTCGTGGACGTCCAGCCATTTTGCGCCTACTGGGAGTTTCACTGACCTTCTACCTCTTTCCTTAGATGCTCACGACCGTAGCACGTGAACATAGGAACAGCTTTGCCGTTTTCGAGATACTCGTTCATAGGCTTTGCGTAGTAACAATCTACTCTTTGTCAGAGTCGCGTATTTCAGTGGATTTCCCCATTTGCAGCCCATATTTTCGCTCCGTGTCTGCACCGCTTGCATACGTTTGCTACCGCGTCACGTGCTCCCAGCGCCATCAGGCGGCATCCAACTGCATCTGAAATGAACGTAAGAAATGGGAGAGGTTGTAGAGCGGATAATAAGAAGCGTATTTCACCTAGCAACCCATGTCCGCATCCCTTAGAGTACGGCGCTAGGCGTCCTCGAACAGCGTCGCGCATCCCCAAGAGAGAGGGCACGCAACATGCAGTCTGAGCTGTCGTGGTGGCAGGTCTGCAGGGTAACGATATCAAAGTATTTCTGACATCAAGGTAAAAGAGACGTCAGTTTGAAGTTTTATGACCTTTATTAGTAAATGCTGTAGTCGACATAGTTGCGGATATTCCAGGCGAACAACACTACGAGTTTTCCGTCTCTTACCGGGACGTGAATGCTTTGCTTTTGGCTGTGCAGATGCCAGTTTGATAGATGTTGCATGGAGGGCAACACATATTCACACTTGCCGAGTCTGGTTGTTCCTGACTCAGTTTTTCATCAAACGGGGACGCACTTGTGTTTGCTACTGTGTGCAGCGGACAGGAAATGGACCGCTCTTCTTGCGAGGAAAGGGCAGAAGTGCACTGTGCTTACGGGGCGTCGGATGGAAATGCTCACGCTGCTCATTCGACGGTTTCCAAATCATCGAGTGCCACATCCACGCACATTTACTGCTGTCCACAGCTCCCTACGAGAGACAGGTTCACCTGGGATACGTTTTCCATCGGCACGTTCTTGTAAGGGCACATGTCCATTTAAGGCCTACATCGAAACCTGGTGTATTCATTTTGTGCTACAGGAACGAAGGCTTAAAGGACACGGTCGTCAATGCACAGTGCGTACACCAGCACTGTTGGAAAACACAAGCTCGTGCCGTGTTGCACTTGAAATGGATGTAAACCAGTCCACAATTTGGCATGTGTGGCATGAAGATGATTTACACACCTACCGCCTTCAGAACATTCATGCACTTAACCCTTTCCCACCTTAAATTCTGTTAGCGGTTTTTGCAAAGGTGGCCATTCAACCGGAATTGCCGAGCCATCACCTTCTTATGGATGAGGCATTATTTACACGAGAGGATATGTTCAACAGCCACAAACAGCACGTGTGAGTACGGTGAAGACCGCACGCTGTCTTTGTTCCTGGTCACCAAGATTACTTCGCCGTCAACATTTGCGCCGGCTTGGTAGGCGATAATCTAGTATGCCCACAGATATTCCTCCAGCGACTGATGGCAAACAGATCTTTTTACGAGAAACTCTGCCAGAGCTATTGGAACATGTTCCACTCAACGTGCGACAGCGAATGTGGTACCAATAACCCGGTGCACCTGCGCACTTAGCACATACGGTGTGAATGTACACTACTGGCCATTAAAACTGCTATACCAAGAAAAAATTAAGATGATAAACGGGTATTCATTGCACAAATATGTTATACTAGAACTGGCATGTGATAACATTTTCACGCAATTTGGATGCATAGATCATGAGAAATCAGTACCCAGAAAAACCATCTCTGGCCGTAATAACGGCCTTGATATGCCTGGGCATTGAGTCAAACAGAGCTTGGATGGCGTGTACAGGTACAGCTGCCCATGCAGCTACAACACGATACCACAGTAGTGACTAGCGCATTGTGACGAGCAAGTTGCTCGCCCAGCATTGACCAGACGTTTCCAATTGGTGAGAGATCGGGAGAATGTGCTGGCCAGGGCAGCAGTGGAAGATTGTCTGTATCCAGAAAGGCCCGTACAGGACCTGCAACACGTGGTCGTGCATTATCCTGCTGAAATGTAGGGTTTCGCAGGGACCGAATGAAGGGTAGAGCCACGGGTCGTAACACATCTGAAATGTAACGTGCACTGTTCAAAGTGCCGTCAATACGTGACCGAGACGTGTAACCAATGGCACCCCATACCATCACGCAGGGTGATACGCCAGTATGGCGATGACGAATACACGGTCCAATGTGCGTTCACCGCGATGTCGCCAAACACGGATGCGATCATCATGATGCTGTAAACAGAACCTGTATTCATCCGAAAAAATGACGTTTTGCCATTCGTGCACCCAAGTTCGTCGTAGAGTACACCATCGCAGGCGCTCCTGTCTGTGATGCAGCGTCAAGGGTAACCGCAGCCATGGTCTCCGAGCTGATAGTCCATGCTGCTGCAAACATCGTCGAACTGTTCGTGCACATGTTTGTTGTCTTCCAAACGTCCCCATCTGTTGACTCAGGTATCGAGACGTGACTGCATGATCCGTTACAGCCATGCGGATAAGATGGCTGTCATCTCGACTGCTATTGGTACGAGGCCGTTGGGATCCAGCACGGCTTTCCATATTACCCTCCTGAAGCCACCGATTCCATATTCTGCTAACAGTCATTGGAACACGACCAACGCGAGCAGCAATGTCGTGATACGATAAACCGCAATCGCGATAGGCTACAATCCGACCTATATCAAAGTCGGAAACGTGATGGTACGCATTTCTCCTCCTTACACGAGCCATTACAACAACGTTTCACCAGGCAACGCCGGTCAACTGCTGTGTGTGTATGAAAAATCGGTTGGAAACTTTCCTCATCTCAGCACGTTGTAGGTGTCGCCACAGGCGCCAACCTTGTATGAATGCTCTGAAAAGCTAATCATTTGCATATCACAGCATCTTCTTTCTGTCGGTTAAATTTCGCGTCTGTAGCATGTCATCTGCGTGGTGCAGCAATTTTAATGGCCAGTAGTGTATTTGTATGAAATCTTTCTTGCGAACCAGATAAGCCGCGGTGGGCCGGTGGCATGGACTGCACCATCCCCCGACTTAACGCCCAATAATTTTGGTTTCTGGGACACATAAAATCTGTTGTCTACGAAACACCCACTGAGGTTGATTAAATAGTGCCCATTATCGCAGCCTCCGAAGCAATTTCCACTTTCCCAGGAGTGTTTGAAAGAGCATGACATCCTCTCCAAAATCATTGCAGGGAGTGTACTCAAGCAAGAGGGAGTAATTTCGAGCACTTTTTGTAACTGTTTTAAAATAAACGTTATGAAGCTTAACCCGACTTCACAGCAATCTTGCTACGATGACGGATCGGATGGCATGCACACTCTCCAGCCGGCCGGGGTGGCCGAGCGGTTCTAGGCGCTGCAGTCTGGAGCCCCGCGACCGCTACGGTCGCAGGTTCGAATCCTGCCTTGGGCATGGATGTCTGTGACGTCCTTAGGTTAGTTAGGTTTAAGTAGTTCTAAGTTCTAGGGGACTGATGACCTTAGAAGTTAAGTCCCATAGTCCTCAGAGCCATTTGAACCACACTCTCCAACCTGGATGCGTGCACTGATTCGGCTGAGAATATATCCTCTCCTGACGCGAGATGGTCCACTGTTGTTACTATTCCCTGATATATTGGATAATGAAGCTAAGATGCAGATGTCGTCCGAAGTACGAGGTGCATTCAAGTTCTAAGGCCTCCGATTTTTTTTCTAATTAACTACCCGCCCGAAATCGATGAAACTGGCGTTACTTCTCGACGTAATCGCCCTGCAGACGTACACATTTTTCACAACGCTGACGCCATGATTCCATGGCAACGGCGAAGGCTTCTTTAGGAGTCTGTTTTGACCACTGGAAAATCGCTGAGGCAATAGCAGCACGGCTGGTGAATGTGCGACCACGGAGAGTGTCTTTCATTGTTGGAATAAGCCAAAAGTCACTAGGAGCCAGGTCAGGTGAGTAGGGAGCATGAGGAATAACTTCAAAGTTGTTATCACGAAGAAAGTGTTGCGTAACGTTAGCTCGATGTGCGGGTGCGTTGTCTTGGTGAAACAGCACACGCGCAGCCCTTCCCGGACGTTTTTGTTGCAGTGCAGGAAGGAATTTGTTCTTCAAAACATTTTCGTAGGATGCCCCTGTTACCGTAGTGCCGTTTGGAACGCAATGGGTAAGGATTACGCCCTCGCTGTCCCAGAACATGGACACCATCATTTTTTCAGCACTGGCGGTTACCCGAAATTTTTTTGGTGGCGTCGAATCTGCGTGCTTCCATTGAGCTGACTGGCGCTTTGTTTCTGGATTGAAAAATGGCATCCACGTCTCATCCATTGTCACAATCGACGAAAAGAAAGTCCCATTTATGCTGTCGTTGCGCGTCAACATTGCTTGGCAACATGCCACATGGGCAGCCATGTGGCCGTCCGTGAGCATTCGTGTCACCCACCTGGATGACACTTATCGCATTTTCATGTCGTCATGCAGGATTGTGTGCACAGAACCCACAGAAATGCCAACTCTGGAGGCGATCTGTTCAACAGTCATTCGGCGATCCTCCAAAACAATTCTCTCCACTTTCTCGATCATGTCGTCAGACCAGCTTGTGCGAGCCCGAGGTTGTTTCGGTTTGTTGTCACACGATGTTCTGCCTTCATTCAACTGTTGCACCCACGAACGCACATTCGACAAATCCATAACTCCATCACCACATGTCTCCTTCGATGAATTTCAATTGGTTTCACACCACGCAATTTCAGAAAACGAATGATTGCACGCTGTTCAAGTAAGGAAAACGTCGCCATTTTAAGTATTTAAAACAGTTCTCATTCTCGCCGCTGGCGGTAAAATTCCATCTGCCGTACGGTGCTGCCATCTCTGGGACATATTGACAATGAACGCGGCCTCATTTTAAAAGAATACGCATGTTTCTATCTCTTTCCAGTCCGGAGAAAAAAATCGGAGGCCTTAGAACTTGAATGCACCTCGTAGTACACGTTCTATGGGTACCAGATCTCGCGAGATTCTCACAACAACGATATCTCAACATCACGCTGACAGTTCATAGAAACACATGCCCAGAGTGGACCAGTAATGTCTTGCTACAAAATGGCACCACGATACAGTCGCGTGAGAGGTAAGTCATGAGGACTCAACCCAGAACGCCTGTGACGTACTGTCGCGCCACGAATGGGATCTCTTCCTGGTCGCCGCCATTTTCCGACATGGCACCGAAACTCATCGGCAGCCCATGCATGCCTGTCACAGCACTACTCCAAACGCAACAGTCTGTGTTGTGGTGTTAACGGCAACCTACGCACTGAACGGTAATTTCGTAGTTTGGCTGCTGCCACTCCTCGACCAACGGTGAGGGGTGCCACAGAATGTTGCTTTAACTTCCTTACGTGTTTTCGAGTTGCAGATGGTATTCGGTTAGAACGGTGAGAATGAGTATGACAGCCATAGCGTTTCTATACACTCCAACTTCTGGCCTACGTCACATTCGAATATCCTACTAATCTAGACACTGCCAGATTCGATTACCCTCCCAAATGGAGACACATTGTGAGGCCCTTTTCAAACCCTGTAGGGTGCTGAGAATGCTTTTTTACACGAGCATGCGGCATGTTCACAGTGACAACTTAACATCTAATGCCGTTATATACCATATCAGTTCAACTGCTTCAACTCTGTTCCAGAGACTGTAAGTTGTACTGGCTGGTGAGTGGAGCATGGCAGTCTCTTGACAACCCATGATCAGATGAAACACCCTGACACATTAAAAAGGCGTGTCGGAACGAGACTCCAACACTTTTGTGGGAAAGTGCTCTACCGACTGAGCTACACGAGCACGACACACGAAGTCCTCACAGCTTTATTCCGCCGGTATCTATCTCCTACCTTCCATACTTCACAGAAGATCTCCTGCGAAACTTGTAGAACTAGCACTCCCTGAAGAAAGGGCTGTAAGTTATGCTTGGGTCACTCTATAGAGAACTTGCTCGGGAAAGAAAATGTCCCGAGTTCGAGTCTCGATCTGGAACATAGTTTTCATCTGCCACTAAGCATGATATCAACGTACACTCCCTACGAGTGAAAATTTCATTCCATAACCAGATGTTTTCAATGGGTGAGACATCTGGAGAATGTGCTACCCAGAAAAATAGTCCAACAGCAGGTCAGTGTAGTAAGGGTAACATCCGACTGTGCTAGATATTTTTTAAAGATAATGGTGCTTAACACGTCAAAAATCTATTATCTGCTGTTCAAATTACCAGCAACGCGATGCAGTTGTTGTGTACATAATGACTCCAGGTGCTGGGGCAATAGGATGATTACGAATGCGATATGGCAACTTTCACTCTCCTCGTTAGTAGAGATAGTTTATTTACATTTTACTGGTTACATACGGCACATAATCGGAATAGAAAGGAAACATCTGAATCCAGATGCAAATTAAAGGAAACCACAACGGACTCATTCATCCGAGAGATAAAAGATATCAAGCAGTATATTATTAAAAAAAGTTAACAAGCCTCTTTAGTTTCAGGCTGTTCACTTACTATTTTTAACTATTATATGTTCTAATTCTTGAACATTTTCTTAGGTCGAGTACAAATAATTTCCTTGAGACGGAAAAGCTTCTCTCCACGTATCAGTAAGGTTACAGAAACATCGCTCGTGCGAAACTCTGCTTGCCCTTTTCTCTCATGATATCCTGCGAACCATGGATGAAGGGCTAAAGGCAGATTACATATTCCTAGATTTCCGAAAAGTATTTGACACGCTGACCCACTGCAGACAGTTAACGAAGGTACGAGCATGCGGAATAGGTTCCCAGATATGTGAATGTCTTCAAGACTTCTTAAGTAACAGAACATAATACGACATCCTTGACAGCGAGTATTCATCAGAGACAAGGGTATCATCAGGAGTGTTACAGGATCGCTGCTATTTTCAATACACATACATGATCAGGCAGGCAGAGTGAGCAGCAATCTGTGGTTCTTTGCTTGTGACGCTGTGGTGTACGGCAATGTATTTGAGTGACTGCAGCAGGATACAAGGTGACTTTGACAAAATTTCTAGTTGGTATGGTGAATGGTACTAGCTCTAAATGTAGAAAAATGTAAGTTAATGCAGGTGAGTAGCAAAACCGAATCCGTATTGTTGAAATACAGCGTTAGCAGTACGCTGCTTAACAGTTAAGTCGATTAAATATCTAGGTGATACGTTGCAAAGTGATATGAAATGGAACGAGCATGTGACAACCGTAGTAGGGAAGGCGAATTGTGGACTCCGGTTATTTGGAAGAGTTTTAGGATAGTGTGGTTCACCTGTAAAAGAGACCGTATACAGGCCACTAGTTCAACCCATTCTTGAGCAGTGCTCGAGTGTTTGGGAGGAAGACATCGAAGCATTTCAGAGGCCGGCTGCTAGGTTTGTTACCGACAGGTTCAAACGACACAAAAGTATTACGGAGATACTTCGGGAACTCAAATGGTAATCTCTGGAGGAAAGGTGAAGTTCTTTCCGGGGAACAATACTGAGAAAATTTAGAGAACAGCATTTGAAGTTGACTCCAAAACGATTCTACTGCCACCAAAGTACATTTCGCGCAAGGACACGAAAATAAGAGAAATTTATGCTCTTAAGGATGTATAAAGACAGTCGTTTTCCCCTCGCCCTACTTACGATTCGAACAGGAAAGGAAATGACTAGTAGAGGTACAGGGCCTGAACATGTGGTGGTTTACCGAGTACGTATATAGATGTAGACACGCAGTAGTGTAGTTTGGGAGTATCACCAGCATGTACATACGATGAGATCAAGAGTTAAAAATGGGAAGAAACGAAGTATGAAAATGAGGGAGATTATGTTCAGTGACAGTTTAAAAATGTTGCGCGATATCTTCCACTATCGGAGAAAAACCACGCCGTTTCCATCAGTAACAATTAGTACGTCAGGACCTTGTGAGAATACTGCTTTACCTGGGAAACATCTAACTTCCTGTGTTTCGTTTGATGAGGTAGGCGGAGAACTGATAGGTTGTCGTGGCGACTCAGGAAACTTGTACCACTCTCTTTACATACAGCGGAAATGGCAAGAAATAAACAGCAGACGGCGTCGTAAGTTCTGATGGCATCTTATTCCTTCATAATGAGCAGTTTTCGTTGGTACCACCGCTGCGATATTCCTGTAGTAGATCTCCACCATCGCCGTGATATACTGATTTCACAGAGCAGGAGCACCATGTAGAACTTCCGAGGTAGACTAATGAACACTCGTCCGGGCAGACAATGTACCCGGAACAACATACAAAGAATGTGGACAAACACAACTATACAGACAGGCAAGTCAACACCACGTAACACCTGATGAATCCACAGAAGACCAAGTAATAATATCGCTGACACAAGAGGCGAAAACGAGTAGTTTTTAGAATAACAAATTATCAACAATCAACAAATCTGACGGCTCGAAAATACTGACGCAGAAGACGCCGACTAGCACCGTAGTGTAGTGGTTATGATACTAAACTGTTGCATGGAGGGTCTATATTCGTTTCGAGTATATTCTAGAAGCATCCACAGATGTCAAGAATCATTGGACTCGAATGTTCTGTTAACTCTATATATAATGTATGTGTTCTGGACGGAGGCAGTTCGCTCCGCGCTCTTGTATGTACAAGTGCTGACTAAACCTTCGTTGCGCCGGCCGGTGTGGCCGTGCGGTTCTAGGTGCTTCAGTCTGGAACCGCGTGACCGCTACGGTTGCAGGTTCAAATCCTGCCTCGGGCATGGATGTGTGTGATGTCCTTAGGTTAGTTAGGTTTAAGTAGTTCTAAGTTCTAGGGGACTGATGACCATAGATGTTAAGTTCCATAGTGCTCAGAGCCATTTGAACCATTTTTTTAAACCTTCGTTAAGCGAAATTAGTGTTCGTCATTCATCTAATTACGTCTTCTTCTGCGTGACATTATTCTGGTGGAGCCGCTGGGTATTGGAACTTGTGACAGCACACATTATCGACAACTCAGTGGTTCGCATCAGGCCACGAGAGAGCCTCCGTTTACATGGTGAGAAACCCGAGTTCGAGCCATATTCAGCAGTCGCAAGAAGAAGAGGACGTTACGATGACAGCAACTGTGTGCCACCACGTGAGACCTCTTGCCGGGTGCTCTGGTGACGATGGCTAAGATCCAAACAAGTGACTGAAGGTATATGAGCGTATAGCCAAATTTTACAAATGGGTTGACACCGTGTGCTTGGCTAATGGATTTTTCTACTTGGAGGGCACTGCCGAGCAATGGTGTGGGAACAATGAGGAGAAGTTCACAAGCTGGAAAGTATTCCAGGCGGAACTGTGCAAGTATTTCGGCGACACACAACGACAGAAGTGAAAGGCTGAAGATTAATTAAAGTGCACGGGACAGCGTCCAGGAGAAACTACAACATCCTACATTTAAGACGTCTTGGAGCAGTGTAAAATAGTGGATCCTAGAATGAAGGGGGAAGATAAGATTGCACATCTCATGAAGGGTGTTGCTGAAGACATGTATCAAGCCCTACTCCTGAAGGAGGTTTCGACAGCAGACGACTTCATAAAATGGTACCGGTATATCGAGACTATGCATCAAAAAAATTACACACAAGAAGTTTGAACGGCTTCCGAACGTCATATCGATATCTGTGATGGAGGAAGCAAATGATTTTACAAGTGTTCTTCATCAGATAGTGAGAGAGGAAGTTCAGAAGGCACTTGACTTGCACGGTGAGCAAAACATCGAGACGCTTAAAGAGGTCATAAGAGAATAAGTGGAACAGACATTGAATCCAATCTCTCGTCCTTAATTTCCATTTAAAACGGTGAAAAAGTCGAGACCCAGGCGGATTTACATTTACAACACCGCATGAGGAACCTGTTTGGGCACCAACGAAGACTGACGTCTGGAGGAGCTAGGGTAACCAACCACTGTGTTTCCACTGCGGACGACAGGCACATGTGGTGCGCTATTGTCGAGAAAGGCGTCGGATATTTGATGACGCCCGCGCCAGAAGACAGCAGACCGATCTTAGCCGACGCCAACTCCTGGACGACAAAGATGAACAAGAAGATGTGGGTGCAGGACGATGTAGGTCACCATCTAGCCGTTAGAGAGGACGCTCCCCAACACGCCGATCGAGGTCTCCATCGCCGTTTAGAAACTCCAGCCCATCACCTAACCGCCGCAACGTGGAAAACCAAAGGGTACGAACGACCTTCCATGGAGGTGAGGCCGCTGAAAAGAAGAATCCTCCTCCGTCGACCACTACAAAAATGATAGGAAACTACGTCGATATCCTCGACCGAGCGAGGTGGCGCAGTGGTTAGCACACTGGACTCGCATTCGGGAGGACGACGGTTCAACCCCGTCTCCGGCCATCCTGATTTAGGTTTCCTGTGATTTCCCTAAAATCGCTTCAGGCAAATGCCGGGATGGTTCCTTTGAAAGGGCACGGCCGATTTCCTTCCCAATCCTTCCCTAACCCGAGCTTGCGCTCCGTCTCTAATGACCTCGTTGTCGACGGGACGTTAAACACTAACCACCACCATCGATATCCTCATGGATGGCCAACCAGACCAAGCTCTTGTGGATTCTGGAGCATCATACTCAGTCATTTCGGAGAAGTACCGTCGCCAGTTACAGAAATCCGTATTCGTCGACAGCAAAACATCCCTGCTGAAGGTGGCTAATTGGAACTATGTAAAAGCTACAGGAAGATGTATCATTCGTGTGGGTATAAGTGGCCATACACAGCCCTTAGAATTCATCGTCTTACAAGAGTGTTGTCCTGACGTCATTCTCGGATGGGACTTTTTGAAAGCTTCTCAGGCAATTATAGTTTGTGTTCGCTCGGAGATTATTCTAGCCCAGATGAGATACTGTAAACAGGAAGACGCGCATCCGATTTTGTGGCGACTGTGTGCTGGATGATCATTCCTGCAGTCAGCGCTAGAAAGGTAACTGTCACCTATAATGCCACGCATCAACCCATGGATCTTGTAGTGGAGTGTAAGAGAACCACACCACTGAAGAGTAACTTGGTCATCCAGCCTCTGCTATCTCGTTTAAGAACGCATTCGGTGAACTGTGGATAGTTAACTGTCGCCGAAAACCGCAGATCCTTCCGAGACACATGTGCCTAGCAAACACCGAGCCGTTAATTGAAGAACGAGCGTCATAGAAACCTCCCACGCCGAGTCTGTGGGCGAAATTAGCGCTACCACTACAAGAGCTTCTAGCTCGACTATCATCAAATCTCACTAAGGAACAACAGAAGAAGCTACTTGCCATTCTTGAAGATTTATCTGAATGCTTCAATCCACAGGTGAAGAGCAAATTAGACAAATCGACGGTGAAACACCGGATTACCATCAACCAATAAGCCAGAGAGCATACCGTGTGTCAGCAACAGAACGTCGAATAATTCGCGACGAGGTAGAGAAAATGATGAAGAATATCATTCAGCCTTCGCAGGACCCATGGTCGTCACCAGTCGTCCTCGTCAGAAAGGATGGAAGTTGGCGCTTTTGTGTTGATTAAAGGACACTCAATAAAATAACTAAAAATGACATTTACCCTCTTCCAAGAATTGACGATACACTAGATTGTCTGAAGGGGGCAAAGTTTCTCTCAACCATGGACATGTACTTGGGATACTGGCAAATCGAAGTAGATGAGGCTGATCGTGAGGAAACTGCATTCATCACCTCTGAGGACCTGTATGAGTTTAAGGTAATGCCATTTGGTTTGTGTAATGCACCAGCAACTTTTGAACGTATGATGGATAATCTTCTACGTCACCTGAAGTGGACGATGTGTCTTTGTTATTTAGATGACATTATAGTGTTCTCAGAGACATCTGGTGAACACATAAAAAGACTGAGGGCCGTTCTTAAGTGTCTCCAACAAGGCGGACTGAATCCAAGAAAGTGTGTCTCTGGAGCAAACGAAATCAAAATACGTGAACACCTTGTGTCAAACGGAGGTATGCGGCCAGACTCAGAAAATGTGAGAGCTATAACGGAATTTCCTATTTCTAAAAGTATTACAGACGGAGAAGCTTCCTCCGAATACGTTCTTATTACCGTTGATTTATCAGACTTTTGTATCCAAGCCAGGCGACTCCAAGAGTTGTTACAATCTGATGCTAAATTTATCTCGGGTGGTGCTCAACAAGATTCTTTCGATGTGCTGCGAAAAGCTGTGACGACTAACCCTGTACATGGTCCGTACGATGAAAGAGCACCTACCGAATTACACACAGATTTCAGCGGGTGTGGGATCGAAGCTGTTCTGGTGCAAATTTCTGATGGGAAAGACAAGGTTATAGCCTATGATTCTAGGACACTTACAAAAGCCAAGGGAAACTACTCAACTACAGAAAGAGAATGTCTTGCTGTGATCTGGGCCTTGTGCAGGTTTCGACTGTATCTCTATGGAGGACCATTCACAGTTGTTACAGACCATCATTCACTTTGTTCTTTGGCAGGTCTTAAGGAACGAACAGGACGACTCGCCGGGTGGGCACTACGTCTACAAGAGTATGACGTTACCATTGTGTACAAAAGTGGAAGAAAACACCAAGGTGCCTGTCCCTCAAGAAACCCTGTGCAAGACCATCAAGACTTGAAGATAGTGACTGTCTCACTGCACTCCAGGATCTCTGTGCTGAGCAAAAGAACGCCACCAAGATATCTCAAATTATGCTTGCTTTAAATCAGAGGATGTGAAAGGACAATTTAAGGTAGTTAATGGATTGCTTTGCAACAAAAACTTTGATCCGTTGGGAAAGACGTGGCTGCCAGTGATTCCTAAACACATGCGCTTAGATGTTCTACAGAAATTCCACGACACACCTGAGGCCGGACATTTAGAATTTATTAAGACATACGATAGAATCCTCAATAGATTTTACTGGCCACGTTTATTTAGAAGTGTCCGTCACTATGTGTCGCACTGTCGAGAGTGTCAAAGGAAACAGGCAGTTCCTCAAAACCACCTGGCAGACTCATACCAATTCCACCAGCCGAAACGCCTTTCCAGTGTGTTGGATTGACCTCCTCGGACGATTTCTAACTTCTACTAGTGGCAATAGATCGATTATTGTTTGCACTGATTATCTGACACGCTATGCCAGTACAAAAGCCGTGAAAACAGCCGAAGCATCCGAGGCAGCCAAATTCATCGTGGAAGATATTGTATTAAAACACGGTGCCCCAAGGTCGTTAATTATGGATCGAGGGAACGTTTTTAAATTGAATCTTGTGACAGAGATAAACCGTCGGTGCAACATTACTCATCACATGACGACTGCCTACCACCCACAAACTAACGGGCTTACTGAACGCTGTCAATGTTGAGGAGATCAACTGGGATGAGGTGCTACCTTTCGTGATGTTTGCCTACAACACCGCCAAACAAGACACCACAGGATTTACGCCATTTTTCCTAGTGCATGGACGTGAGGCGACTACGACGATGGACACTGTATTTCCGTTACATCCTGACGACGTGGACGACGACTACATCGGCCAGTTGTTAACCAGAGCTGAGGAAGCTCGGCATTTAGCTCTACTCCGCAGGCTGCAGGCTCAAGGAAACGATCGACGAAGGTATGACACGAGCCACAACCCTGTTGTCTACTAGCCTGGTGACCTCGTCTGGATCTTCACTCCTGTTCGGAAGATTGGTCTCCCTGGAAGCTCCTCAGGCACTACTTTGGACCTTATAAGGTTGTAAGACAGTTGTCTGATGTTTCGTATGAGGTTGAAGATTTCGACCCCGACACAAGACGCCAAAAAGTCAGAGATACAGTCCACGTCCTTCGAATGAAGCCCTATAAGGATCCTGCAAGCCTGGGCAAATTCGAAGCTCCAGCGACAGGCAACAAGCGAAAAGGTGAAGAAGAGCGTAGCAGCAAAAGAAGATCTAAGAAGATCACCGCCAGTACGAGAATCAGTCATCGGGAGTCGGAGTATGCACTCGTTCCCGAACTAGGAGGACGTAACACCGAGACGCTGTTCTCTTAAGGAGGGAGCTATGTCACAGCAGTAGCTGAGTAGGACTGTGGTGTAGTGGCTGTGATACTAAACTGCTGCATGGAGGATCGTGAGTCCAAAAGTCACCTGGACTGTACATTTTTAATTTCTATATTCGGTTCGAGTACATTCTAGAAGTATCCACAAACGTCAAGAATCAGTGAACTAGAATTTTTTTTTCTTTATTGTTATTTTAAAACCTGTAGAACAGGCAGGCTGTCAGCAGTATTCTACGCTGCTCTTCAGCCATACAATACACAATGAGAAAAAACAGAATACACATAAGTTACAGAACGGTGGGTAATAAAGCAGTAGACACATAAAGACAGAGCCGTTCACACTCGACGATAATCCACACTGCAAACTGTTGACACGACGCACAAACACTGAAGATGTCGATGGCACAGGTGAACGATAGAGTGCGACGGTGAACACTGAACATTAAACACGACGGCACACACGAGACACTGATGGCGATGATCTCCGGCGCGCGAATGTCCACGTAGCATGTGCGAGTCCGGGGACCTGCCAAGAAGGGAAGAAAGGTGAGGGGGGGGGGGGATCGGAGAGGGGAGAAGAAAGATGCCAACGGCTGAGGAGATGGGAGGAGGAGTAGAGGGACAGGGGAGGCGAAGCCCGGGGGAGGAGTGGGGAGAAATGGAGGAGGGAGGGAAGGGGGAGAGAAGGAAGGGAGGGTGCCCAAAGGAACAAACACAGGAAGAGGAAGGGAGGATCAAAGTTGGTAGGAGGGGTAGATGGAGGGGAGGAGGGCATCATCAGGGAGGGGGAGCTGGCGGAAGCCACCTTGGGAGAGGGTAAGGAGGGTGGAGAGATGGAGACCGGGTGGGATGTGGGAATACAGGCGTGGCAGCGGACGGGGGTGGGAGAGGATGGGTGAGATAAGTGGGTGAGGAGGATCGAGTTTATGGGAGGTGTAGAGGATCCGTATCCATTTAAGGAAAAGGAGGAGGTGGGGGAATGGAATTAGGTCATACAGGATCCGCGTGGGGGAGGGGACATGGATGCGAAATGCGAGGCAGAGAGCATGGCGTTCAAGGATCTGAAGGGATTTATAAAAGGTAGGGGGGGGCGGAGATCCAGGCCGGATGGGCGTAATATAGGATAGGGTGGATGAGTTATTTATAGGTGTGGAGTATGGGAGAGGGGTCCAGACCCCACGTACAGCCGGAAAGGAGTTTGAGTAGACGGAGTCGGGAGTGTGCCTTGGCTTGGATTGTCTGGAGACGGGCGACGGTCGAGGGTGACGCCTAGGTACTTAAGGGTGGGGGTGAGGGCGATAGGACGGTCATAGATGGTTAGACAGAAATCGAGGAGGCGGAAGGAAGGAGTTGTTTTACCTACAATGATCGCCTGGGTTTTGGAGGGATTGACCTTGAGCAATCACTGGTTGCACCAAGATGGGATTGGAGAAGGTGTTGGGAACGCTGCAGGGTGGGGGCGAGGGCAAGGGAGGCGGTGTCATCGGCAAACTGGAGAAGGTGGACGGGGGTGGCGGCGGCGGCATGTCCTCCGTATACAAAAGGTACAGAATGGGGGAGAGGACGGAGCCTTGGGGCACACCGGCGGAGGGAAAAAAGGTGTAGGAATCCGTGTTATGGATGGTGACGTAGGAAGGACGGTGGGAGAGAAAGTAGCCGATCAGACGGATGTACTTAATGGGAACGGCGAAGGTTTGGAGCTTGAAGAGGAGACCGGAATGCCATACGCGGTCATAGGCACGTTCGAGGTCCAGGGAGAGGAAGATTGCGGAGCGACGGGAATTAAGCTGTTCGGTAAGGAGATGAGTGAGGTGAAGGAGAAGGTCGTCGGAAGAGAAGGACGGACGAAAGCCACACTGGGTAACGGGAAGGAGGCGGTGCTGGCGGAGATGCTGGTGGATGCGTCGGGTGAGGATGGATTCCAGGACCTTGCTGAAGACCGAGGTAAGGCTGATGGGACGGTAGGAGGAGACGGCGGACGGCGGTTTGTCGGGTTTAAGGAACATCAGGATACGGGAGGTTTTCCACAGGTCGGGGTAGTAGCCGGTGGACAGGACTACATTGTAGAGCCTGGCCAGGGTGGAGAGGAAAGAGACAGGAGCTTCACGAAGGTGGCGGTAGGTGACACGATCGTGACCAGGAGCGGTGTTGCGTTTTTTGCGGAATGTAGCAATGAGATCCTGTGTAGCGATATGGGCATTGAGTGAACTAGAACGTTCTGTAGCTGTATATATACTGAATGTGTTCTGGCTGGAGGCAGTTGGCTCCACACTCTTGTATGTGCAAGTGCTGAATAAACCTTCGTTAAGTGAAGTTAGTGTTCGTCATTCATCTAATTCCCTCTCCTTCTAGGTGACAATACTATTAAATTCGTTTATTATTGTTTGACACTTTTCTATAGCTCCTGTGAAGTTGCAGTTTGAAATGCTGGTGAATGTATGCAGGAGATATACGAGTACTATAGTATTGTCTACCGCCATCAAATGGCTTTGCTGCTTCTCATAGATGGGGCACAAAAGCTGCACTTGTTCCGCTTTGCGAGTGTGCTGATGGGCGTCGATAAGAACGTGGAAGCATACAGGTACTGGCAGTGGTGAGCATTTTTGTTTCTCTGGAAGGAAGGTATGACTGCTTCAGACATCCACAAGTGTTTTGTAGCCATATACGGTGAAAGGGCACCAAGTCACAGATCCATGTTTCATTGTGTATAACAGTTCAGAGACTGCGCTGACAAAAGCAAAAGCGTTGGCCGTCCAGCAACTGCATACAATGCCCAATGACTAGATAATAGGACACAGGTAAATCATGTTTGATGAAGAGAAGCCAATGGATCTGTCAGAGGGAGCCCAGCATTCAATCAACCACGAGGATTTGAAGACAAAGAAGATTATGTGTATGAATTAGCATGGTATCAGAAAGCACCACTGATGAGAAACTCAGCAACCCTTTACTCACATAATGTCCTGTGAACCACGGGGAAAGGCCTACAAACAGATTTCATATTTCTGCATTTCCGAAAAACGCTTTACACCTGCCCCACAGCAGAGTGTACAAGCATAAGGAATAGGTTCCCAAATATGTGAGGGTCTCCAAGACTTCTTAGGTAGCCAAACATACAACGTTATTCTCGACGGCGAGCGCTTGTGAGAGACAGGGGTATTGGAAAAAACGACGTTTTGTCAATGGAGAGAGTGACTGATTATTTTGTAAAAAAATTTCTGTTTGTTTAGACGCAGTCACATTCTTATGACACAGTCGTGACCGGTTTCGGCCATACAATACTGTCTTCAGATTCTATAACAATATAAAGGAAAATTTACATTAAAACCTAAAAAGACAGGCGTATCTTTAAGAGTGCCCAAGGAAATGTTACATAACCGATGTTATTTTCCACATATGTAAATGTTCTGGCGGACAGGGTGAGCAGCAATCTGCGGTTGTTTGCTGATGATGCTTTGGTGATCTGGTAGGTATCTAAGGTGACTAACTCTAGAAGGATATAAGATGACTTACATATACTTGCTAGTTGGTGTGGGGATTGGCAGCTAAGCTCTAAATGTAGAAAAATATAAGTAAATGCGGATAAAGCCAAACGTTGCAGAGCGATATGGAATGGAACGAAAATGCGGGCTGGAGGGATCAGATAGTGGTAGTGAAAGTACCCTCCGCCACACACCATTAGGTAGCTTGCGGAGTATGATGTAGATGTAGATGTGAGTGTGACGGTAGAGAAGGCGAATAATCGTCGACTTTGGTTTATTGAGAGAATTTTGAAAAAATGTGGCTCATCTGTGAGGAGACGGTACATACGACGGTAGCGCGACCTGTTCTCGAGTACTGCTCGAGTGTTTGGGGTAGGTACCAGGTGTGATTAAAAAAAGACATCGAAACCGCTAGATTCGTTACCTGTACGTTCGAACAACACACAAGTGTTATGAAGATGCAGTGGGAACTTAAATGGGAATCCCTGGAGGGAATGCGGGGTTCCTTTCGAGGAACACTTCTAACGTACCACCACTTCTTCTACTGGCTATTGATGGCGGAGACTTGCCATGAGTACATACAAGTGATAATTTGCGCAATGGATATTTTAACGCTACTGAAGTCGTTCTGACATTTATACATCCCCCAGTAAGAGTACATTGTTCTCATTAATTATGTAAATTGTCACGTGACAACCCACCTGTTTCCTAATCTTATCCTGTGGATACGATAGAATGGCAGGATAAGTCGACAAAATCCAGTCCCCCATTTAACGAATAAGTTATAAAATGTTCAAAAGAGGCAAGATTAAGTGGTAGAGGAAAACACTATGTACTAAAGGATAAATACCGTGATTTAAATACATTTATTTATCGAAAAGACAATGTAAAGGAACTAAGTATGGACAACAAATCTCAGGTTCTCCCTGTATTAGGAGGTGCAATCAAGTTCTCAGGCCTCCGATTTCTTTTCTGCAGACTAGAAAGAGGTAGAAACATGCGCATTGTTTTAAAATGAGGCCGCGTTCATTGTCAATATGTCCCAGAGATGGCAGCACCGTATGGCAGATGGAGTTTTACCGCCAGCGGCGAGAATGAGAACTGTTTTAAATACTTAAAATGGCGACGTTTTCCTTACTTGAACAGCGTGCAATCATTCGTTTTCTGAAATTGCGTGGTGTGAAACCAATTGAAATTCATCGACAGTTGAAGGAGACATGTGGTGATGGAGTTATGGATGTGTCGAAAGTGCATTTGTGGGTGCAACAGTTTAATGAAGGCAGAACATCGTGTGACAACAAACCGAAACAACCTCGGGCTCGCACAAGCCGGTCTGATGACATGATCGAGAAAGTGGAGAGAATTGTTTTGGCGGATCGCCGAATGACTGTTGAACAGATCGCCTCCAGAGTTGGCATTTCTGTGGGTTCTGTGCACACAATCCTGCATGACGACCTGAAAATGCGAAAAGTGTCATCCAGGTGGGTGCCACGAATTCTGACGGACGACCACATGGCTGCCCGTGTGGCATGTTGCCAAGCAATGTTGACGCGCAACGACAGCATTAATGGGACTTTCCTTTCGTCGGTTGTGACAATGGATGAGACGTGGATGCCATTTTTCAATCCAGAAACAAAGCGCCAGTCAGCTCAATGGAAGCACACAGATTCACCGCCACCATAAAAATTTAGTGTAACCACCAGTGCTGAAAAAATGATGGTGTCCATGTTCTGGGACAGCGAGGGCGTAATCCTTAACCATTGCGTTCCAAACGGCACTACGGTAACAGGTGCATCCTACGAAAATGTTTTGAAGAACAAATTCCTTCCTGCACTGCAACAAAAACGTCTGGGAAGGGCTGCACGTGTGCTGTTTCACCATGACAACACACCCGCACATCGAGCTGACGTTACGCAACAGTTTCTTGGTGATAACAACTTTGAAGTGATTCCTTATGCTCCCTACTCACCTGACCAGGCTCCTAGTGAGTTTTGGCTTTCTCCAACAATGAAAGGCAATCTCCGTGGTCGCACATTCAACAGCCGTGCTGCTATTGCCTCAGCGATTTTCCAGTGGTCAAAACAGACTCCTAAAGAAGCCTTCGCCGCTGCCATGGAATCATGGCGTCAGCGTTGTGAAAAATGTGTACGTCTGCAGGGCGATTACGTCGAGAAGTAACGCCAGTTTCATCGATTTCGGGTGAGTAGTTAATTAGAAAAAAAATCGTAGGCCTTAGAACTTGAATGCACCTCGTAATGCTGGCCCTTAAACTGTCTGGCTCTACCCTATAATGAACTCGCGATCTGTGAATAGGCGCGGAGTAACTGACCTACCCCGTTGTACTAAATAGCAAGGAGAGACTACTATCTCAATGAGCAGTGTGAAAGTTCAGTGCAGAATGGACTAGAACACATGAATCACCAACGTAAATTCACTTTCCTACATGCCGGTGCATAAGCGAGATCACCGTAATGATCAGAAACCATAACCACAGGACTTCTCGCCTAAGCGAGATAATAGCAAAATTGTACTTCACCAAAATTACAACTGGAGACGTCCGTCGACTGCCATGGACGTCCGAGACGACTCTCCTGCTCCACGACTCCGTAACGACTCTCTCCTTTTTTCTTCTCTCCTCTTTTCGCTGCTCAGTCTTTTCTCCCCCTTAAATTTGGGTGCCGAATCATCTTTCCGGAAGGCGCTCGTTTCTTAAGGCCGACCAATCGCAGTTTAGAATCCAGATCGAACTTTCTGAAAGTTCTTTATATTTCCGTATTAAAGTACGCGAAAACCTGCTGCCATGTGTTTTTGGGCGATCAGGTCGCATTCTCACGCCTGCCCGCCGGACACGTGTTCCCGTTTTGCAGGTGGTCTAGCTCAAGGGTGGGTCCCGAGATTATCGCCGGAAGCGGATGTGCTCTCCTATTGTCCGAAGGAATGTGTGAGCTTCCTGTGTCTTTCCGTTTCTACTGCGAGTTTCACAGCTCTGCTTGTTCCCCATTCACCTAACCAGCAGACATTATACAATTAGATTAGAGATTAGATTAGAATTACTTTCATTCCAGTTAATCGGTAGTGAGGAGGTCCTCCAGGATGTGGAACATGTCAGAAAAACAACAATACATGACAGATATTTACAACTAAAACAAATAAGCTGATGTACAAGTCCACAGGTCACAAATGGAATGATTGTCATTTGTTAATGAACACCATATGAAAGAGTCATTTTACAAATACTAATGCACCGATTTTAAAATAAAAATATTTTTTATTATTTATAAGGTAATAAACATGTAATACAACTAATATAATACTTATTTACAACGAACACATTACTGCACTGAAATGGTGCAGAAGTTATATATATATATTGAGAAATTCATCAATGTAGTAGAAGGAGTTGGCCACCAATAAATCCTTTAGGCTTCTCTTAAACTGAATTTCATTGGTTGTTAGGCTTTTTATGGCTGCTGGCAAGTTATTGAAAATGTATGTTTCTGAATAATGCACACCTTTTTGTACAAGACTAAGTGACTTTAAATCCTTGTGAAGATTATTCGTATTTGTAGTATTGATTCCATGAATTGAGCTGTTGGTTTGAAAAAGTGATATATTTTAATGACTAATTTCATTAAGGAATAAATATATTGGGAAGCAGTAGTTAGTGTCCCTAGTTCCCTAAACAGGTTTCTGCGGGATGTTCTTGAGTTCACACCGCCTATAAATCTTACTGCACGGTTTTGTGCCCAGAAAAATTTAGCTTGGCTTGATGAATTACCCCAAAAAATAATCCCATATGACATTATGGAATGAAAGTAAGTATAGTATGCCAGCTTTTTCATTTTTATATCCCCTATGTCTGACAAAATTCGCATTGCAAACAGAGATTTGTTAAGACGCTTCAGCAGTTCTGTGGTGTGCTCCTCCCAGTTGAATTTATTATCAAGCTGTAATCCCAAGAATTTAACACTGTCCACTTGTTCTATCTTCTTGTCATCGTATGTTAGACATATACTCGTGGGACACCCCTTACAAGTTCTGAACTGCATGTAGTGTGTTTTCTCAAAGTTTAGTGACAAAGAACCAGTGATTAATGTCCACAAATATTTTATTAGCTGATCTTTCTAAGACTACATTTGATTTGCTATTTATTGCAATGTTTGTATCATCAGCAAACAAAACAAACTTGGCGTCTGGTAATGTTACTGATGAGAGGTCATTGATATACACAAGAAAAAGTAAGGGCCCCAAAATGGAACCTTGTGGGACCCCACATGTAATTAGTTCCCAGTTGTATGATGCCTGATAGCTTGATACATGTCTCTTTCCTAATAACACTCTTTGTTTCCTGCCAGAGATATAAGATTTGAACCATTTTGCAGCACTTCCTGTTACACTATAATCTTCTAATTTTTTGAATGGATATTGTGATTTACACAGTTAAATGTCTTTGCAGATCACAAAATATACCAGTTGCCTGCAATTTTTTGTCTAATGAATTAAGCACATTTTTACTGTAAGTGTAGATAGCCTTCTCAATATCAGAACCTTTTATAAATCCAAACTGTGACTTTGACAGTGTGTTATTTGAGATAAGATGGTTATAAAGGCGACTGTACATTACTTTTTCCAAAATTTTTGAGAATGCTGGCAACAGTGAAATTGGAGGGAAATTTGAGGCTATTTCTTTATCTCCCTTCTTAAACAGTGGCTTAACTTCAGCATATTTCAACCATTCAGGAAATATTCCACTGATGAACGACTGGTTACACAGATAGCTTAATATGTTACTTAGCTCAGAATCACATTCTTTAATTAACTTTGTTGATATTTTATCATACCCACTAGATGTTTTTGATTTTAAAGCTTTTATGATGGACATTATTTCTGTTGGGGTAGTGAGGGTCAAATTCATATTATGGAAATTACTTGAAATGTCTGGTCTGAGGTATTCCATAGCAGCATCTACCGAACCTGACAACCCCATATTTTCAGTAACAGTTATAAAATGTTTGTTAAAAAGTTCTGCAACACTATACGCATCTGTCACCAATGTATCATTTACTCTTAATACTATTTGTTCCTCTTCATGTCTGGTTCTACAGGTCTCCTCCTTCACTGTATCCCATATTGTCCTTATTTTGTTCTCTGATATGACTATCTTTTCCTTGTAATATATTTGCTTTGTTGTCCGTATTACAGTCTTTAATATTTTGCAGTATTTCTTGTAATGTGCTATAGCATCAACATCGGAACTGTTTCGGATTGACAGATACAGTTTTCTTTTTGTTTTTCCTTGAGTAACCCATGGCTTCTTTGTAGACTTTGCTCTAACATTGGTAAGTTTTGGGGGAAAACAGTGTTCGAATAAGGTAAGCACTTTATTAGCAAAAGTGTTATATTTTTCATTCATGCCATGAGCACTGTAAACATCAGTCCAGTGAATGTCTCTGAGGAGTGTCCTAAAATTACCAATAAATTAAGTGTACTAGACGATGTCAGTCGCATACATGTTTTTAATGAACGAGCACAAACCTGTCTTTTCTATCATTGAAGGGGCTTACTTATGTCATATTGGATGCAAACGCGGTTTCTAAGTTGTAAAATAACGGCACCTTACACACTATTGAGAAAATTTAGCGAACCGACGTTTGAAGCTGACTGCAGAACGATTCTACTGCGGTCGAAATACATTTCGCGTAAGGACCACTAAGATAAGATACACGAATTAAAGATCATACTGAGGCGTATAACAGTCATTTCTTCGTCGTTCTGTTTGCCAGTGGAATAAGAAAGGAAATGACTAGTAGAGGTACAGGGTACCCTCCGCCACGCACCGTACGGTGGCATCGGAAGTATGTATGTACATGTAGATGTAAATAATCTGGTCTGAGCGGTGCGCCATGAACTACAAGTGACGTGACCCAGGAAGTGTTTGCCGCTGTAAAGCGGGGAAAGTGGAGGGGGTTTCCAAGCGCGAGCGGTGGCCACACTTGCAACTCTAGCCGCATCAGAACTCAGCACGTCTGCGCTTCTGGCCACTGCTGGCGTCGTCCCGCCGTTCACTTATAACCGTGCAGTGGGGCTGCCCCTCCTTGTTAGCTTGCAGTGGCCACCTAACCACGGAGACACGCAGCCGGTATCTGGTGAACCGACGGCTTTCCCCGCGTTCCTCCGTCAACGTTTTATAGTGTTTATGGCATCATTGATCAGCCTTGGGTCTACCACTGCTGATTTTAGCCGGCCGGGGTGGCCGAGCGGTTCTAGGTGCTACAGTCTGGAACCGCGCGACCGCTACGGTCGCAGGTTCGAATCCTGCCTCGGGCATGGATGTGTGTGATGTCCTTAGGTTAGTTAGGTTTAACTAGTTCTAAGTTCTAGGGGACTGGTGACCACAGCAGTTGAGTCCCATAGTGCTCAGAGCCATTTGAACCATTTTTGATCTCTTGATGCCTCAGAACACGAGCTACCAAGCGATCCCTTTTCTAGTCAAGTTGTGTCACAAACTCCTCTTCTCCCCAATTCTACTCAATACCTCCTCATTAGTTATGTGATCTACCCATTTCATCGTCAGCATTCTTCTGTAGCACCACATTTCGAAAGCTTCTATTCTCTTCTTGTCCAAACTATTTATCGTCCACGTTTCACTTCCATACATGGCTACACTCCATACAAATACTTTGAGAAACGACTTCCTGACACTTAAATCTATACTCGATGTTAAGAAATTTCTCTTCTTCAGAAACGCTTTCCTTGCCATTGCCAGTCTACTTTTTATCTCCTCTCTACTTCGAACATCATCAGTTATTTTGCTCCCCAAACAGCAAAACTCATTTACTACTTTAAGCCTCTCATTTCTTAATCTAATTCCGCAGCATCACTCGATTTAATTCGGCTACATTCCATTATCCTCGTTTTGCTTCTGTTGGTGTTCATCTTATACCCTCCTTTCAAGACACTGTCCATTCCGTTCAGCTGCTCTTCCAGATCCTTTTCTGTCTCTGACAGAATTACAATGTCATCGGCAAACCTCAAAGTTTTTATTTCTTCTCCATGGATTTTAGTTCCTACTCCGAATTTTCCTTTACTGCTTGCTCAATATACAGATTGAATAACATCGGGGAAAGGCTACAACCACTGCTTCCCTTTCATGCCCCTCGAGTCTTACAACTGCCATCTGGTTTCTGTACAAATTGTAAGTAACCTTACGTGCCCTGTATTTTACCCCTGCCACCTTCAGAATTTGAAAGAGAGTATTCCAGCCAACATTGTCAATAGCTACAAATGCTAGAAACGAATGAGTAATGAGTAATCGAATGAGTAATGAGCACAAAATGTGGGCCGGCCGGAGTGGCCGAGCGGTTAAAGGCGCTACAGTCTGGAACCGCACGACTGCTACGGTCGCAGGTTCGAATCCTGCCTCGGGCATGGATGTGTGTGATGTCCTTAGGTTAGTTAGGTTTAAGTAGTTCTAAGTTCTAGGGGACTTATGACCACAGCAGTTGAGTCCCATAGTGCTCAGAGCCATTTGAACAAAATGTGGACTGACTGTAAAACAAAGAGATACGAAAATATTTAGGGGTAATATTAGCGGTAAACTTAAAATCAACATTGGTGACTACATACACGAAGTGAAGTAATTATGCTACTTTCGAAGCAAAAGAAAACACATAACGGACGAAGCATGAAGAGCATTAAAAGAAGACTAGCACAGGCAAAAAGTAGTCTAATAGTATCTACATCTACATACATACTCCGCTAGCCAGTCAGCGGAGTGTGGCGGACGGCACAATTCGCGCCAAAGTCATATTTCCCCCGTCTTTCCACTCGTTGATCGCGCGGGGGAAAAACGACTGTCTGAACGTCTCCGTACGAGCTCTAATTTCCATTATCTTTGAATGGTGATTATTGCACGACATGAAAGTTGGTAGTAGTAATATAAGCTCTACATCCTCGGCGAAGATCGGATTTCGAAATTTAGTGAACAGCCCTTCCGTTTAGCGCGTCGCCTATCTGCAAGTGTCTCCCACTTCAAACTTTCTATGAATCAGATCCAACTGGTAAGGGTCCCATACAGCTGAACAATACTCCAAGACTGGACGAACTAACGTATTATAAGCAATTTCCTTCGTTGAAGGACTGCATCGCTTCAGGATGCTACCAATAAATCGCAATCTACAGTTCTCCTTGCCCGTTACTTGTGTAATCTGATCATTCCATTGTAGCTTGCTGTCCAGGTTTCGAGAGGGTGCGTTTCTGGATGAGGTATCGAATATATTGCTTCCCCCTACTTACACCTCCCGAGGAGATCACGAATGTAAAATTAGAGAGATTAGAGCGCGCACGGAGGCTTTCAGACAGTCGTTCTTCCCGCGAACCATACGCGACTGGAACAGGAAAGGGAGGTAATGACAGTGGCACGTAAAGTGCCCTCCACCACACACCGTTGGGTGGCTTGCGGAGTATAAATGTAGATGTAGATCATTTAGAATAGTCACACCCAAATACTTGATGGATGTTACCGCTTCCAAAGACCAGCCATTTGTTTTGTACTTGTACATTAATGGGGATTTTCGCTTTGTTATACACAGTAGGTTACACTTACTAATATTGAGAGATAACTGCCAGTCATTACACCACGCATTTGTTTTCTGCACACTTTCGTGTGATACTACTTTCCTGCAGACTACAGCATCATCGGCAAACAGTCTAATGTCGCTGCCAATACCATGAACCAGATCGTTTATGTAAATCGTAAGAAGCAGCGGACCTATTACGCTGCCCTGGGGCACACCTGATGTTAGGTTTGTTTCTGTTGAAGTCTACCCATTCTCTGTCTGTTAGAAAACTTTCTATTCAACCGCATATGTCATCGGATAAACCGTAAGGGAGCACTTTTTGGAGCAAGCGACAGTGCGGAAGGGAGTCGAACGTCTATCGAAAGTCGAGAAATATGTCATCAACCTCGGAGCCGGCATCTAGAGCCTGTTGTATATCATGCACAAAGAGGGCCATCTGTGTTTCACATGACAGCAGTTTCGTAAAACCGTGCTGGTTTCTGCAGATGAGCTTCTAAAAGTCTAGAAAAGTCATTATGTATCAAACATCAACTTTAATTTGAGGAAGAAATTTATGAGAATGTACATTGCGAGTACAGCAGTGTAGGCAAATAAATCATGGTTTTTTGAGAAAAGCGGAAAATATGAGAATATAAGAGTTTGAGATGAAATGCTATAGAAGAATGTCGAAAATTAGGTGGACTGTTAAGATATGAAGTGGGGAGGTTCTCTGTAGAATTGGGAAGGACAGGAAGATGTAGGAAACGTTTTTAAGAAGGTGGGACTGGATGACAGGACACGTGTTATGACATGAAGCAATAACTTTCATCGTACTTAAAGGATCTGTAGTGAGTAAAAACTGCAGAGGAATACAGAGACTGGAATTCGTACATCCAGCACATAACTGAGGGCATGGAGTCCTAGTGTTGCTCTGAGACGAAGACTCTGACACTGGAGAGGAATTCATGGCGGGCTACATCAAACCAGTCAAAAGACTAGTGACCCTATAAAGAAAAGAAAAAAAACACGTTATAAGTTCTCTCGCGACATGATAGAAATGCCTTTACTGTATGGTCGTGCAATGCCACGATAAAGATTTTTCGTTTTCCTGTTTGTGTTTTACTTTTATGTAAGATTAGGGCGTGTGATTAGTGATTTTCCCTCTGATAGGGAACGGGGGTATGTAGATCACTAGCACTGAACTTTTACTCCCTGTTGTATCTACGCCGAAGACAGCATCAATAACTTCTTTTTATACACTGGCTTCAGTTGCTAATTAGTCATCTTCAGGTCCAATTTCACACTCGTTAAACCTGTAACGTTGCTAGTTTTCACGTTATGACACTTTAAAAGTATGCGAGTAAGTATTCGAACCTCAACATGTCTAATTAATAGCCTAAACCATTCATTAGAAAAGTTATTTTTAACAGTCAGTTCTGTGAATAAACATGACTCCTAGTTTACAACGTAGTGCCCATCGATTCCCGTCTGACAACGAACATATTGACCTTGAAGTTACTTCATATTTTTCCTTTGGACAACCTTCTTATAAATGGTGTTACTGTCCCGGTAATTGGCTTACGTTTCTGGCCTATAGTATGTTTTTGTAGATACACGTCATTTACAAGCGTTCGTGCAGTCATGGATAAATTTACTGTTGCAATGCTGAAACGTTTATAACAGAGATGTTCTTTCTACAATTTGTTTACAAAAAATGGTTCAAATGGCTCTGAGCACTATGCGACTTAACTTCTGAGGTAATCAGTCGCCTAGAACTTAGAAATAATTACACCTAACTAACCTAAGGACATCACACACATCCATGCCCGAAGCAGGATTCGAACCTGCGACAGTAGCGGTCGCGCGGTTCCAGATTGTAGGGCCTAGAACCGCTCGGCCACACCAGCCGGCCCATCTGTGTAAGGGAATGACGACAGTGAAAATTTGTGCCGGACAGTAGTTAGATCGTGGATTTCCCGTTTTACTCCAGCTTAACGGCTTTCCTCATCAGCACACGTCTCACGGCCAGACCAAAACTTACATACGTTGTCGTTCCAGAGTCACAGTCTGCACTTGTACAAATTATTTTCAGGTCGAAAAAATCGATTTTTGGTTTTCATCATATTTCGATAGCTCAAGGTTTTATTAAAGTACTCGGAAAAGGATTTTGCTGAAAAAATTTTTTTTGAGCACTTAAAGAGCATTTTCCTATCACGTGTGTTTATGTGCCACGCCCACTTTTCTGTCACCCACTTTTCTGCATATATTTTAGATCTTTATATCCCCTACACAAGCACGTTACGGATTTTTTTTTTACCCCCGAGTGTGTTGGCCATCCTTGGAATGCAACCGGCGGTATTCCCTTGTTTCTGATGTTTGCAAACAACACGCTTTCAAACACGCGGTTAGTGTTGTTCAAGTTGATTACGAGTAGTTGTTATAGAAAACTTGCAGGAATACTATGGGCAGGAAATTAGGAGAAATAAAGAAAATCTGGAGTCAATGAAGAGAGATATTTAGGCCATATTCCTCCATAAGTCCTCTACTGGTGATAAGCTATGTCATGTATTGTGTCCATGAGGAGTAAATTCGTGGTGCAAATGCAATAGGTTTCAGGCAACTGGAGAATCTTATTCTCACCAGCATTGCTGCTGCTGTTATTACAGCAATTAAACCAATTTTCAGAGACTTGGCTCATCCTGACCTTCTAAGGAAATATCTCCATGGGCAGACACAGAACCCAAATGAATGTTTCAACAGCATAATTTGGAACCGCCTTCCTAAAACTGTACTTGTAGGCATGCATACAATGAAGGTAGGAGTTCATGATGCTGTTATTACATTCAGTTGTGCTATTATTGGAAAGTGTTGGGTACTGAAAAAGCTGGGAATGAATCCTGGTGAAAGTATGATCACTGGGCTGCAACATTGCGATAAAATGAGGATAGCCGTGCAGATATGTCTGCATCTAACACGGCCGAGAAAGCAAGACAAACATCCAGGAAGGTGAAAAAGTAGCTGGAAGACCTGCTAAAGGCCAAAGAAGGGCCATCATATGCAGCACGACAGTTTTCACTAACTGTAAGTAACAAATTTCAAAAGTATTTTCTTTAAAGTCAATTTCCCGCAAACTAAAATTTTCAGCACATATCCCCCATTATATCAGAAACTATCATACATAAATGAATGAAATTTTCAGAGAGTTTGAATAATATACAATATTGGCCATTAAAATTGCTACACCGAGAAAAATTGCAGATGACAAACGGGTATTCATTGGACAAATAAATTACACTAGAACTGACATGTGAATACATTTGCACGCAATTTGGGTGCATAGATCCTGAGAAAAAAATATGGTTCAAATGGCTCTGAGCACTATGGGACTTAATTTCTGTGGTCATCAGTCCCCTAGAACTTATAACGACTTAAACCGAACTATTCTAAGGACATCACACACATCCATGCCCGAGGCAGGATTCGAACCTGCGACCGTAGCAGTCCCGTGGTTCCGGACTGCGCGCCTAGAAATCCTGAGAAATCAGTACCCAGAACAACCACCTCCGGCCTTAATAACGGTCTTGATACGCCTGGGTATTGAGTTAAACAGAGCTTGTATGGCGTGTACGGGTACAGCTGCCCATGCAACTTCAACACGATACCACAGTTCATCAAGAGTAGTGACTGACATATTGTTGACGAGCCAGTTGCTCGGGCACCATTGACTAGACGTTTTCAGTTGGTGAGACATCTGGAGAAAGTGCTGGCCAGGGCAGCAGTCGAACATTTTCTGTATCCAGAAAGGCCGGTGCAGAACGTGCAACATGCGGTTGTGCATTATCCTGCTGAAATGTAGGGTTTTGCAGGGATCGAATGAAGGGTAGAGCCACGGGTCGTAACACATCTGAAATGTAACGTCCACTGTTTAAAGTGCCGTCAATGCGAACAAGAGGTGGCCGAGGCGTGTATCCAATGGCAACCCATACCGTCACGCAGAGTGATACGCCAGTATGGCGATGACGAATACACAATTCCAGTGTGCGTTGACCGCGATGTCGCCAGACACGGATGCGACCATCATGATGCTATAAACAGAACTTGGATTCATCCGAAAAAATCACGTTTTGCCATTCGTGCACACAGGTTCGTCGTTGAGTACACCATCGCAGGCGCTCCTGTCTGTGATGCAGCGTCAAGGGTAACCGCAGCCGTGGTCTCCAAGCTGATAGTCCATGCTGCTGCAAACGTCGTCGAACTGTTCGTGTAGATGGTTGTTGTCTTGCAAACGTCCTCATCTGTTGTCTCAGGGATCGTGACGTGGCTGCACGATCCGTTACAGCTATGCGGATAAGACGCCTGTCATCTCGACTGCTAGTGATACGAGGCCGTTTCGATCCAGCACGGCGTTCCGTGTCACCCTCCTGAACCCACCGATTCCATATTCTGCTAACAGTCATTGGATCTCGACCAACGCGAGCAGCAATGTCGCAATACGATAAACCGCAATCCTGATAGGCTACAATCCGACCTTTACCAAAGTCGGAAATGTGATGGTACGTATTTCATCTTCTTACACGAGGCATCACAACAACGTTTCACCAGGCAACGCCGGTCAGCTGCTATTTCTGTATGAGAAATCGATTGGAAACTTTTCTCATGTCAGCACGTTGTAGGTGTCGCCACCGGCGCCACCCTTGTGTGAATGCTCTGAAAAGCTAATCATTTGCATATCACAGCATCTTGTTCCTGTCGGTAGCACGTCATCTTCGTGGTGTAGCAATTTTAGTGGCCAGTAGTGTAGTTTTCTCATAAATGTGTCCAGTACTTGCCTAAATTAACATGGGTTAGATAGGCAAAGTGTGGTACCCTTATTAATTCTCGTACAGAGGAGGGCATTTTACGTGAAAGACGCCGCCTTTTATAGGCGGATGTATACGTTGTTAAGAAGCACGGTGCAGTGTTCCTTCCCCTGTCCCTACCCTTGATTAAAATCGGAACTGTAATTAAGGCATGTGTTGACTCTGTGGCCAACCGACTTGGCCTCTGTACTCACAAAAGCTGTTTCTACAAACAATAAAATTCCCGCTGCGCGAAGTGCCGCCTGGGAGGTTGGGCAGCTCTTTGTCCCTCCGGCACATTCGACTGGCGCCTGTCTGGTCCCTCGCCGTTACTGCTTATCACTGCCAGCCCCTTAGAAAGCGCGGTGCTGTGAGTGTAGGCTTAAAGAAAAAAATATTTTACATGCAAATGAGGAGTTGGGCCTCTTTTTATCTGCAACCCTCCAGCCGTGCATTATTAAAGGGTCGAGAGAAGGGCCGAGCGGGTTTTATTGGTGGTGGAGGGACAAAAGCTGGCAACAGACGTCGGCTGCGGGGGAGCATAAGGAGGGATGTTTATCCCGTAGGGCAGGCGGTAGTTTGTGGAGCTGGCAAGGAAACTGCCAGGGGTGGCGATAATGTGCGCCTCGCAGGTGAAATCCGACTTCCCTCACCACCGGTCCCTCATCTCTTTCTCCTCCCTCTCGCATTCGTTTAATTCCCTGCAGTTCCCCATCCAGCCAGCACGATACTAATTTACATGACTGTCGGCTGTTTTCCTTGTTAACAGGTGGACTTTAACATCCCCCAGTCGCCACTTCCCCCTGTCCCAAGATGCTCCGACCGGGAACATGAATCACAGCTGCAACACGGGTAGCGCTTGTTAACTCAGCGGAACACTGCTGGAAGATAACTGTTTCCTGTGATTAACTGCCTACAACTTTTTTCCTCATTAATAAGATATAGGTTTGCCCCTGCTCTCGCACAAAAAAATTCTTCATTGTAGTTAGGTATCATTGATTGTGGAATATTCAAAATTCGTAGCTGTTCATTAAAACTGCAACGCCAGGAAGATTTCACATCTAGTTGAAGACACTCTTTGATGACTGAACTGAGCGTAGCTATCAAATAGCGGGAATACTGTTTGCTACGTTTCATGCAGTGTTCTAAATAGTCCCATGCACTTTCAATGTGATGAATATTCGGTAATTCGGGGGGGGGGGGGGGGGGGGCAGTCTAGTTGTGGTAGCGTAACTGAGTAAGCGTGCAGTCCTGTGGACATCTAATGAAACGGAAGATGGGTATAAGGAGTGTTCTCATCATGAAGATTCAGATGAAATGTGACGAAACGGACGTCCTTATTCATTCGTGGAGGTATTTTCCGCCTACTCAACTAATTGAAAGTAGTTTGATATTGCCATACTCGTTTCACCTCTTCTATTCGTGAAGCATCCTCAATGGCCTTTATACATGTATCTTTTAATACATACAATAAATGAATAATGTGGTAGCTACAATATGTTGCTATGTTACATCTGGTCATGTTTTTCTCTTGTTTTTTAGGTTAGAATACAGTTTTGTAGCACAAATTCCATGACGTGAAAGTATAGTTCGCTATGACCTTACGACTGACGGCGCTGTTATCCCTAGTGTGTGGTCTTGGAGATGTGTTCATTAGTCTCCATGCCACAGGTGGTCGATTTCCGGCGTTCTTTCACGTACATTTGATTCAACACATCACATCACATACATTCAACACATCACATACATCACTTGCACTTTGCGTTTTGTGTTCAACATGTGTGTGTTTTCGTGTTGCCAACTATCGCTGTGGCCGGTCTGGTACTGTGTGTGTGTGCGTGTGTGTGTGTGTGTGTGTGTGTGTGGTTTGATATTTTCATTTGTTCTCTCTCTCTCTCTCTCTCTCTCTGTGTGTGTGTGTGTGTGTGTGTGTGTGTGTGTGTGTGTGTGTGTGTGTGTGTATGTGTGTGTGTGTGTGTGTGTGTGTGTATATTTTTAATGGATATATATATAGGGTGATCAAAAAGTCAGTATAAATTTGAAAACTGAATAAATCACGGAATAATGTAGGTAGAGAGGTACAAATTGACACACATGCTTGGAATGATATGGGGTTTCATTAGAACCAAAAAAATATAAAAGTTCAAAAAGTATCCGACAGATGGCGCTTCATCTGATCAGAATAGCAATAATTAGCATAACAAAGTAAGACAAAGCAAAGATGATGTTCTTTACAGGAAATGCCCAATATGTCCACCATAATTCCTCAACAATAGCTGTAGTCGAGGAATAATGTTATAAAGAGCACTGTAAAGCATGTCCAGAGTTATGCTGAGGCAATGACGTCGGATGTTGTCTTTCAGCATCCCTAGAGATGTCGGTCGATCACGATACACTTGCGACTTCAGGTAACCCCAAAGCCAATAATCGCACAGACTGACGTCTAGGGACCTGGGAGGCCAAGCACGACGAAAGTGGTGGCTGAGCACACGATCACCACCAAACGACGCGCATCTGTCGGACATTTTTCGAACTTCGTTTTCTCTTTTTTTATCTTGGATCTAATAAAACCCCATGTCAATCCAAGCATGTGTGTCAATTTTTGCCTCTCTATCTACATTATTCCGTGGTTTATTAAGTTTTCAAATTTATACTGACTTTTTGATCACCCGGTATATATATAAAAGGCACTGAGGATGCTTCACAAAGAAAAGAAGCGAATCACGTATGGTAATAAACTAACTGCCTTCCGTTAGTTGCATAGATGTAACGTACCTCTTCGAATTTTGAAGCAACTAAGGAACGACGGAAAACTGAAGAAATTATGGTCCTTATTCGCGTTCGCGGTAACTACACGACTGATCAGTCACGTTAAGAACACCATGAAAACATCACAGACTCACCTCCGACCCCGACTATACCCTCCAAGCTCTGCAGGTTAAACACCTCTTTAATTTGTATTGCACACTATACCTTGCATCTTTTAGCACGGGAGTCATAGAACCACACTACACGCTCCCGTCTCTGTACAGTTTCTAAATCTATATTTTGCAAACAACTCTAAAGTACATGGCAGAGGGTACGTGCCATTGTACCAGTTATTAGAGTTTCTTCCGGTTCCATTCAAGTATGGAACGCGGGAAGAATGATTGTTTAAAAACTTCTGTTCTCGCTGTAATTGATATAATATTTTCCTCACGATACTCACAGGAGTGATATGTAGGGGGTTGTAGCATATTCGCAGAATCATCATTTAAGACCGATTCTTGAAACTTTGTAAGCAGGTTTTATCGGGATAGTTTACGTCTGTCTTCAAGAGGCTGCCAGTACATGTCTTTCGGCAACTCCATGACAATTGCCCACGTGTCAAACAAACGCGTGGCCACTCGTACTACCCTTCTGTGTATTCATTCAATATCCCCTTTTAGTCCTACTTGGTAATGGGTCCGACACACTTGAGTAATATTCCAGGATAGGTCGCATGGGTGATTTGCAAGCAATCTCCTTTGTAGACTGCATTTCGCTAGTACTCTACCAATAAACCGGCTTGTGCTACCTGATTTACCCACGGAGATGTCCACGTAATAGTTCCATTTCATACCTCCACGAAGTGTGATCCCCTTGTATGAACTGATAGATTCTAACAGTGAGATTATGGTCATACAATATAACAATTTTTTTGTTTTATGAAGCGTACTGTTTTACATTTCTGAATATTTGAAGCAAATTGAGAATCTTAGCGTCACTCTGAAGTCTTACAAGATCTGATTTGATTTTTGTGATGTTTGTCGTCACACTGGACTCGCATTCGGGAGGACCACGGTTCAATCCCGCGTCCGACCAGCCTGATTTAGGTTTTCCATGATTTCCCTAAATCGCTCCAGCCAAATGCCGGGTTGGTTCCTTTGATAAGGCACGGCCGACTTCCTTCCCTGCCCTTCCCTAATCCGATGAGACCGTTGTCCTCACTGTCTGGCCTCCTCTCCCAAACAACCCAAACCAACCACTGTTGCCATGCGACGTACGTCATTACTCGTTTACAGGTAACGTCAACTGTTCCAGCGATCTGTATGACTGTTGCAAGTTCACAGGTTACTAAGTAGAGCTAACCTCAGCCTTGGCAGTGTACGCAAGTGCAGAGATGCCCATTTGATGCATGGATTAGCTGACGGCAATTGCGCTCAACGTTTGTACCGGGAGAGATTTCCAGAACGAACGTGACCATGAACCAGTTGCCTGGCCTCCACGCTCTCGGGGCCTAAACCCACTGTACTTTTATTTGTGGGGGCGTTTGAAAGCTCTTGTGTATGGAATCCCAGTACAAGTTGTTCAGGGTCTCCGTCCCGTATTACGGAATGCTGAGAAATCACAGGCAGTACTCCATGGATACGTCAACTCATCCCAGACTCACTATGACGGCGGGTTGACGCAAGCATCAATGCCCACGAAAGGCGTATCGAACACCTCATGTGAGAAACAGTTGCATGTGGTGTGCTGGTCAATTCTTTTCGTGGGTGTTTCCCATGATTGATGAGGTGGAGTAAATGAGTTGTAACATAGAAACAAGGCGTTTCAAAATCCATGTTCATATTACATAATTTCCTCGTCTACGTTTGAGGAATGTCTCCTGCAATTTGTGCGGTACATTTTCGTTACAATTGTATCGTACTTCTGTGCTTGTTTGTTGGACATCTTTAATCCAAGCCAGACTCCTAACACTTCAGAGGAATGCTGCTACCTGTCTGCCACGTTCACTGATCTCTTTCACACTTCTTCCATTTTCCTCTGTCACACTTTCCAAGTGTGTTACTTTCAGGCTCCGTCCATTGTTCACATCCAATACTTGATCCGTCCATCTTTCTTTCTACTTGAAACCAGGATCTCACATTTGCTTACATTAAGTTTCATTCCATAGTTCCCAAGCCTCCAACTGTTACTGACTCTGCTCTTCCCTGTTTCCTCGGATCATCAAGTCATCCGCCAACACCTTTGCTTTCATCTTGTCTTCTCCAGTTTCTTCTGCCACTTTAGGAATTATCTCATGCAAGACCACAACGAAGAGGAAAGTTGGCGGTGGACTACCCTGACTCAAGCCATATGTTTGCTTGAACCAATCTATCCTTTCCTTTCCCACTTTCACACAACTTAGGCTTCCACAGTATATCTCCTCCACTCTCCTTGTTGTCTCTTTTCCCACTCTCTTCTTTTCTAGTGCTGTGGATCGCTTTTGTTTATTTCAAAATG
This sequence comes from Schistocerca americana, assembly GCF_021461395.2. Lineage (NCBI taxonomy): Eukaryota > Metazoa > Arthropoda > Insecta > Orthoptera > Acrididae > Schistocerca > Schistocerca americana. The sequence goes on along the minus strand of NC_060120.1, from coordinate 1,040,255,634 downwards.
ACCGTTTTCAGGCAGTTTGTTAAATGACAAAATTAAACAGCAATTGGGTTATAATCATGAGTTTACAACATAACAAAGTTAAAATTTGTTCTCTGCAACCACAATGCAGAAGTTGCTCAACATATCATATCTCATTGTTACAGAGTAACAATTGTTAACGGAACTGCCAATTTCTGTGACATATACTGAAACCATACGTACATGTAGACGCTTTATATTAAAATTTTAAAATAAATTTCATTGCTGCAAAACGCCTATAGACTTAAACAGTGCCCTCTGGACATAGTAATAGACTAAAAATACGACATTGAAACAACATATCCACAGCACTTTCGGAACTCTCATACATATAAAACAATAGTGAGGATTTCGTAGATTTAAAAACATACGTCCATTGGACGATTGTAGATGTAGCTGCCGAAGTTCCAGGCCGAAAGTAGCGAAAACCACGCTGAGGCTTCCTCCGTAGTGTCAAATTCGACGTAGCCAGCGTGCGGCGGACTGCCTCACTAGACGCATAGTAAAACTGCCCGTCCCATACCAACACGGTGTGATAATAACGGCTAAAACATGTGATTAAATTTCATAATAATTACCATCACTTCGATCGTTCAACATTTCTGCCTGGTTTTGTAGCCACTGGACGTAAATTTGAAGTTACTCCAGCACATTCATACAAAAAATTTTTCGAGTTCTGTGTAGTATTTCCATCCGTCTTTCTGTTGTACGAAGTTCATGTTTGCTATGTTTTACGTGAACACAAAATGCTGTCGGTTTATTACGATTTTTTAAAGATTTTAATGAAATGCAGTCTGAAAGTCTTTGTTACTGTTTGAAACAGTTCATCCTAGTCTTCGACTAATAAAATCCAGTTCTGTAGTTTCAGCCATTTAAACGTTTTCAGGCGGTGCTCCGGGAAAACGACTTGGAACATGAAAACGCTTTACACTGAAATATGCAAAAGTGAACTTTGTCAGTATGCTGCATTAAAAGTCAAAAGTGACGTTGATTAAAAGCGATTTACATGACCATGGATCTCAGCCATCAAAATAAGAATGAATCCTTTGTTGCTGTGTGCTACTCTTTAACTTGCATGGTAAAGTGGTAAAATGGCTTTGTAATTTATTACTGTGTGTGTGTGTGTGTGTGTGTGTGTGTGTGTGTGTGTGTATGTGTGTCTGAGTAAGAGAGAGAGAGGCAGAGAAAGAGAGAGATTTTATTCAGTACATTACCAGAAATGAATTGATGCTCATTGCCTTTTGAAAGTGGAGCTACTGCATTATTGCTATAGCAATAGATATTAAGTGCATTGAAAAGAAAACGGATACCTTTACATTTATAACAGGACAAACTATTGCAATGGAGATCGGGAGTCAGGTGAAATTGCGAACTCCTTCAAAAGAAATTCGCTTAAAAAGTTTTCTGAATACGTATAAAACCGATGCTAAGTACTCTAATACAGCGACTTAATGAAAAATCATCCTTGCGTTGGTATTCAATAGAGCAAAATTTACAGCTCTCTTTTTCATATCAATGAGGAGAACCGTTGTGGTTCAAGCAGCAAGTGAATTTATGATGCCAGGATAGTAGCAGACCTTTTCCTGTTTTTTTTCCTTTTTTATTTTCAATTAGCAGCGCTCTAAACACAGAACTGCAATGGACTAACAGCAAATGTAAACAAACGAACGCGAATGCCGACATATGTCGTTCATGGTAGCCACCTGTTTCGACTAAGATGTTGCACTTCGGAAATGACATGTCTGTCAACAGTATTGGAAGTAAAAATGTACTTTCCGTGAGGCAGATCGGTGAAAGACATGTGAGGACGTGAATACGGGATTATTACCGGCTGTGAGGGTCACAGTTAGGCTCGGTGTATTCCGTATGCCAGTAGTGTAAGCATTATACGAGTGGAACCTTGCTCTCCTGACATTTTCAGGTAGTGAACTCACATTGTGACACGATATGTCCCTGCGCAGCTGCAGAGCAAGTAGAGCAGCTTTCCCTCTAGCGCTCCTCTCTCTTACTAAAGCAACAAGGTTTCCACGAGAGAAGCCTAGAGGGTGAAAATCAACAGGGTGAACCCGAACTCCATCGACCAAATTTCGGGAGAATGTTCAGGGATTCCTACAAGAGTACTCTGGTATAAAGAGCCTGTGATGACCGGTAGCTTGCCACTGAGTAAAAACTTAATTGTGATTTATGCGGTTTTTTACCCAGAGTATCTTTTTTTCTGGGGAAATCACTGTATAACAGTGACTACAGAGCCTGTAATATGCAACCACCAAAACATACAACACAAAAAAACTGAATAATACTACAGCTCTGGGTTGAAACACGTACGCTGTCATCGTAATGTGTTCGGTCTGTTCTGTCAGTGTACAGTGCGCCACATCATCTCATCAGAAGATTCCAGACGCCCGTGTGTAATGCAGAATTAACCACTAGATGACACTGGGGGGCGCTTCTGTCAGTATAGAAGTAACCAGTGAATAATGGGTTGTCAGCAGAGACGCTGTGTCAATAGGTTTTTGAATGTCTGTGAAGAAATGGCAACCAGTTCTTCCTCAAGAGCCAAAATCAGAGTAGATAGTGATGCGGGAATTGGGGATCCGTGTGCTGAAAGTCCGCGATTTTCCACTGTCCGCGTGCATATTTGTCTTGCTAGAAGCCCATCAAGGTATGTGATGCAGCTGTTCATTCTTGCACGGCCAAAGAACAATACGTTTGTCTTGTCGGGGACTAATCGCGTAAGGTCGTTGATTCTGCATGAAGTGTTTTGTCACGCTTTCTACTGATTCACAGTCCTCATTCCACCAAGGGTTCAGATGTTAAGCCCATAATGCTCAGAGCCATTTGAACCACCAAGGGTGCTTTTTCCTCGCCTTTGTAAAGGAATTTGCTTATGGGCAGTTTCGATAAACTTATCTTTGAGTTGTCCCCATTTTTGCGCTTGCGTTTGGTCGAGTCCGTTTGCTAATAGTGCTGGCTGTATTTTACTAGTTTGAAGAGCTACTGAATGAATTTTTCGTGCATTCAATTTAGAGTTTGATCATGGTCTGTCAGTTTTTGGTCCTTTGTGTACTTCAACACTTAAAATCTCTTTATGATGTGGATACGAGATTACGATGTAATCAATTTAGAATTTGTATTCTTGAAGAGCGACTTTGTTTGTTTGTTTTGAAGGTTTTTTCTTATGGGTTGACATAATTTTGAGGTTGAAATTTCTGCATAATTCTGGCAGTCTCTTTCCCTTTTGGGTGGTCCTATTTGAAAGCAGGGACCTCACCAATAGTTTGCTTGATTCTTCTCTCTTTCCCTAACTGTGTATTAGAACTGCCCGTTAGTACTTTTACATCATTTTTTGATATTTTGGAGGTTATATTTTCTACCTCTTCCAGAGAATTATTCACGTTTTCTTTGTTAGGTTTCCTTTCTTGGTTAGTCGGTATATGTACATTAATTTTCGCATACATTTTATTTGCGTTTTTCAAGGGCACTGTCTGTTAATTTCGAGAAACAATATTGAGAAAATTTAGAGAGCCGATATTTGAAGCTGACTGCCGAACGGTTCTACTGCTGCAAACATACATTGAGCGAAGGCTTACGAAGATAAGATGCGAGAAATTAGGGCCCATACGGAGGCGTACAGATAGTCTTTTCCCCTCGCTCTGTTTGCGAGTGGAATAGGAGGGGAAATAACAAGAGGTAGTACAGGTTAACTTGCACTACACACCGTAAGGTGGTTTTCGGAGTATTTATGTAGATGTAGATTACAAGCTTCATTTAGATTATGGAATAAGAATGCAAGACATAGATAGGCTGCATTCATAGGAATTCATCTGTTTACGTTTAAACAGTATGTGTTTTTAATACATCCGCAGTGCTGTTATCTGGCAATCTTATTTCTTGCTCATCTAATATTTTAATTTTTTGGTTCCTTATGTGTTTTATCCTAATTTTTTGAAATTTTACGGCTTTAGGAGAGAGTCACTGCGACAAAGGAAGCTTTGATTTTGTGCTGGAGTTGGCCAGGAGAGTCCGATATCCTCCTTTTTACGATATAGCATATCAGTTTAGTCTTCCCAGAATCTGATAGACTATTTGTAACAATGACAGCAGATGATTTGTTACCTTCTGGGTTAACATTGTGATTACTAAGACGCTCAGTTGATATACTTGAAATTATAGGATTGAATTTACGAAAAACTCAGTACATATGGCTGGAACGTTATTTGTAGAATTTTAAGTTACTGCCGCATCTCTGGTGAACAGACACAGACCACACGACCACTTGATCGAAGTCAGACACAAAGTGGAGTTTGTTAAAAAAAAGATATCTTTTCTGCTAGTCTCGCTGCACCGAGATCATTTCTCTCTACCTGCACAACGTTAGAGGTTTTGTCTAACAAGAGAGGTTCGTGAGGACGACATCTCAAAACCGCGTCCGGCCATCCCGATTTAGGTTTTCCGCTGTTTCCCTAAATCGCTCGAGGCAAAGACCGGGATCACTTCTTTGGAAGGGAGCACCCGATTTACTTCCCCATTCTTGAATCATTCCGATCTTTTGCTCCATCCCTAATGACCTCCTGTTAATATTAATGAGATTCTAAACAGCTGTTTCATGTTGCTAACCTATTAGGCTACAGACTCACCTACCGATGAACGCGTTAAGAAACTAGAAATGTTACACAAAATTAGTGAATTTTTATAAAATTAATGAACTTAAAATGACCGGTTTCGGCCTAGTCTTAGACCATCTTCAGAACTGCACTGTAAAACGTAGAAAACGTGAGAGTTACATAAAGAAGTCAGTGACTTAAAGCAATATAATTTATACCTATCAAAATCGAAGAGAGTCATTACCCATCAGCTCCAGCTGACGATGACGAGAACAATCAACAAACGTCAGTCGCTGAACCTGTTGCTGTTGGCTAGGCAGTACTGCGTTGTATAGGTCTGGTAAAGTCGTGTTTTTTGCTGTAAGATGTCAACGTAAGGCAATGAGGAACGATTTACGTAAATTACGTATTATTTGAGATACAGTTTATCTTAATGTGAACAATTATAAAAAAAAAGTAGTGCCCATATGACAGAACAAAATGTTACAAGTATTAAGCAATGTAATAAGATTACTTAAAGTTATTTCTCTTATTTATTGTGGTACCATCCGGCGAAAATAATTTATTTAACTTGTATAAAATATCCATAGCATCACCTATTTAAGCAATAGAATGTGTGTATAGAATAAACAAACTGATTTTTGTAAAATAATTATCATCTATGTTCTTACTGCGACGTCTGCTTGGCAACGGAGTCCGTTTATAGCAAGTTTAGGCGAGAACAGTGCACCATTACTCTACCAAATTTCGTATTATTCGAACACATTGTAATTACTTTGTAATTCTCATAGATGATTATTCTACAGAAATCACTCACTACAGAAGTCACACTTCTTTCTGTAACTAGCACATTTTCTATCTTTCATAGTGCAGTTTTGAACATGGCCTGAGGCTAGCTGAAACTGGTCATTTCAAATAAAATAACCATCGTGATCTAGACTGTTTTCTCACTAATTTTATATAGCTCACAAGATCTCTCTTTCTCAAAAATGTTACCACAAATTAGAAAAGTTTTGTAATTAACAGTGCTTGTAAACCTCACCTTCGAAGTTTTTTCCATGTGTTTCTGAGGAATGTGTCTTAGTGTTACAAAAATTATGTCTGGCCACTAACCTTCAAACGCCTTAAGTATGAAACAGATTGAAGAGTGCCCGACTCTATAAAGTGGCCTTGTGCAATGGAGTAGTCGGCAGTCATTGGGGTCCACATCAAAACAGTAAGACGACTGATTACCCAAACAGAAAATGAAACGTCTGGTTTTATTCTGCTAACTGGGATTATTACAAGAGGCCTGCAGTAAAAATAGTCCTGCTTCCAATAGTAGCACTTACGCGCTTCTTACGTTCGGAATCAGTGCCGCACTTATTGGCTCATAGCAGGCGTTATTTCATCTGATTCCATACTATGGCCCGGAATATCACTCTAGGGCACTCAGTTGTCAAGCACTATTCTATCGCCTCTGGCACTACGCGTTAATACTTGCAACGTGTAACCGCCTCCAAGGCGGGAGGGCGGGCCCCTCTTTAGAGCCCTATGTCGCCCTCAGTCCTACATTCGACAGGGAGGGTGGGGGCAAACCAACCTTACGACGGCCATCCCAGGAAACGGCCGCAGTAAACACTGTTGTCTGTGAAGCTGGGCGAACACTACAGCCGCTCTCGGCAGTTTTAGAGACCGTTCGCCGAGGAAACAGCATACAAGGCGTTCGAGAGCTGGAGCGACTACATTGCCCATAGGCTGTAGCCATTCACAACCAACGTAAAACACCGAGCGTAAGTGGTTCCACAAGTGTGTACAACAAAGGAAGAGAGCGGAGTATTTCCTCCCCTGCTTTTACTCTGCAGCTCATAAACCGGAATGTGGTTTATAGCAGCTACTGAAGATTAAATTCCGTGTCGAGGTTACCCACGTGCTCTTAAAAGTAATGGGCTCGAAATAGAAATAACATAGCCATATACATCAGCAGCAGTCATTTGACGTTCACTTATTTACTCGTGCCACCTTCAGCTGCTGTTGTGGTCTTCAGTCCGAAGATTGGTTTCAAGCAGCTCTTCACGCTAATCTATCCTGTGCAAGCCTCATCACCTTTATATAGATACTGTACCCTACATCAGTTCCATTACTGTATTGAACCCTCAAGTAAGTGCTTGGCGGAGGGTACATCGAATCTTCGCGTGCGAGTCCTGATTTCTCTTCTTTTATTCAAAAATGGTTCAAATGGCTCTGAGCATTATGGGACTTAACTGCCGAGGTAATCAGTCCCCTAGAACTTAGAACTACTTAAACCTAACTAACCTAAGGACATCACACACATCCATACCCGAGGCAGGATTCGAACCCGCGACCGTAACGGTTGCGCGGTTCCAGACTGTAACGCCTAGAACCGGTCGGCCACTTCGGCCGGCTCTTCTTTTACTACGATCATTATTTATTCCTATATGTGGACACCAACAAAATATATTCGCAATCGACGGAAAAAGTTGATGATTTAAATTTCGTGAAAAGATCTCGCCGCAACAAAAAACGTCTCTGTTTTTATGACTGCCACCCCAACTCTCGTACCATATCCGTGACATTCTCTTCTCTGTTTCGAGATAATACAAAACGAACTCTTCTTTTTTCCATGTTTCCGGCAGCTCTATCTCAAACGGATCCCATACCGTGCAGCAGTAAACCAGAAGGAGATGGGCAAGCATAACGTAGGCAGTCTCTTTTAGTAGACATGAATCAAATGGCTCTGAGCACTATGGTATTTAACTTCTGAGGTCATCAGTCCCCTAGAACTTAGAACTACTTAAACCTAACTAACCTAAGGACATCACACATATCCATGCCCGTGGCAGGATTCGAACCTGCGACCGTAGCGGTCGCGCGGTTCCAGATTGTAGCGCCTAAAACCGCTCGGCCACCTCGACCGGCTAGTAGGCACGTTCCATTTTCTGAGTGTCCTGCCAATAATATGTAATCTTTGGTTCCCTTTCCCCACGATATGATCTATAAGACCGTTCAAATTCAAGTAATTTGCAATATTAATCCCTAAGCATTTAGTTGGATTGACAGCCTGAGTGATTTATCGTATGAGCAAAACTTAACGGACTTTTCCTAGTACCCACCCCCTTTGATTTGTTCCACTTGTGTTGATGTTCATGCTACAGCCTCATTTTAATACACTATTTGTGGTGTCTTCTGAAGGACGAGGTCCTGTGACAAAGTTGGTGCCACGGGATGGACCACAGATAAGCCTAGTCGCTGCCGGAAGAAACGACTAATGACGGACGTCTGCATGGACACCGCCCTGAAGAGTTCCATACGCCATCTCTGCAGAAGGCTTACTTACTTCAGAGCGGAGTGCGTATCGTATGGTGGGGTACGCATGGACTGCCGATGAATATCACTGTATTGTGTTCAGAAATGAATCGCAGTTCAGCGCTATCCCAGATAAGCATTGTCGCTGAACTCGGCAGTGAGCCGGGAAAAGGACGACTCATTCGTCCAGTGTTTCAGATAGGCACAACGGTATTGCTCATGGCGTCATAGTGACGAGCCATCGGGTATGACTTTAAGTCACCGCTGTTAGTGACTGAGAGAACACTGAAACCACAGTGGTACGTCACGGACATATAGCGTCCTAGTGCGTTACCTCTCATGCAACAGTATCTTAGTGCCAGATTTCTGCATGACAACACTGGTTCACACTTGTCACGTGTCTCCACGAACTGCCTGCGTAAGGTTGAGGCCACCAGGATTTCCAGATCAGCCCCGAAGAATACGTGTGAGGCCAGCAAGGATGCCAAATCCGTCCCAATGCCACTATCCAGATGTGATGGATCAGTTACAATAGTTGTGAGATAACTTGTGTCTGCAAAGGATATAACTGATTTTTGACACTATTCCCGTCCGAAACGGTGCATGCATCCAGGAGAGACGGGGTGAAACGTCATACTGACAAGTGGCCTCCTACGCTAAGTTCGTTTTAAATTTTACTCGGTAATTTAATCACCGAGCCAACACGACATGTCCTCTCAGTCTGTGAAGTCTCATTTCGTTTTATTCTCCCCTTCTGGATTCTTCGCGCTTTTAGTCAGACTGTGTATTTATTGCCATCAGGAATGCTTCAGATCCTGTTAACAGTATGCCCTGTTCCTTGACTTCAGGAAGGCATTTCACACCTTCGCGCACTGCTGTTTAGTGAAAAAATCTCGTTTGCATCTGTCAATTTTGTTCCGTTACGAGCGACGAGTTGAATTCTGTCTGCAAGGAAGTGTTGAATACAGTCGCAAATCTTTGCGACTGGATTCAAGATTTCCTTGCAGACAGAATTCAACACGTCGCTCGAAACGGAACAAAATCGACAGATGCAAAGGTAATTTGAGGAATACCCCAAGGAAGTGTGATACCACTGTTACTGTTTACAACATATACAAACAATCTAGTATAAATCGTCGGATGCTCTTTACGGCTGTTCGCACATGATACGGTTATCTATAAGAAGGTAGCAACGTCAGAAGCTAGTAACGATTTGGAGAATGACCTCCAGAGATTTGATGAGTAGTGCAGGCTCTGGTTGCTGATCCTGAACGTAAATAACTGTAACATACGGTGCATACATAGGAAACTATATCCACTACCGTACAGCTACACTACTAATGACAAACCGATAGAAACTGTATATACTGTAAAATATCTAGGAGTGACTATCCAGAACGACATTAAGTGGAATGACCACTTAAAACAAATAGTGGAAAAAGGAAAAGCCAGACTCAGATTCATGGGAAGAATGTTACGTAAATGTAACTCATCCACGAAGGAAGTGTCTTTAAGACGCTTGTTCGACCGATCCTCGAGTACTGTTTATCTATGTGAGAGTCCTACTACGCATGGCAAAGAATAGAGAAGATCCAACGAAGAGCGGTGCGTTTCGTCACGGGATCTTTTGGTCGGTGAGAGAGCGTTACAGCGATGTTCAACAAACTCCATTTGCAGACGTTACAAAAGAGGGGCGTTGTACATCAAGGAGAGATTTCCAGAATGAGATTTTCACTCTGCAGTGGAGTGTGCGCTTATATGAAACTTCCTGGCAGGTTAAAACTGTGTGCCGGACCGAGACTCGAACTCGGGACCTTCGCCTTTCCCGGGCAACTGCTCTGCGCCGTCACAGGAAGGCAAAGGTCCCGAGTTCGAGTCTCGGTCCGGCACACAGTTTTAATCTCCCAGGAAGTTTCATATCAGCACACACTCCGCTGCAGAGTGAAAAATCTCATTCTGGAAACATCCCCCAGGCTGTGGCTAAGCCATGTCTCCGCAGTATCCTTTCTTTCAGGAGTGCTAGTTCTGGAAGGTTCGCAGGAAAGCTTCTGTAAAGTTTAGAAGGTAGGAGACGAGATGCTGGCAGAAGTAAAGCTGTGAGGACGGAGCGTGAGTCGTTCTTGGGTAGCTCAGTTGGTAGAGCACTTGCCCGCGAAAGGCAAAGGTCCCGAGTTCGAGTCTCGGTCCGGCACAAAGTTTTAATCTGCCAGGAAGTTTCAAGGAGAGACTTATAATTGAAATTTCGAGAGAGCAATTTCCCGGAAGAGTCAGACGAAGTATTACATCCCCCACATACGTCTCGACTCTCGGGTAATGACCATGAGGAGAAAATTCGAGAAATTAGAACCAATACAGAAGCTTACCGACAATCTTTCTTCCCACGCGATATTCGCGAGAGGAACAGAACTGGAGGGCTCAGTTAGTGGTACAAAAAGTACTCTCCGCCACACTCCATGAGGTGGCTTGCGGGGTATGACGTAGATGTAGAAAGGAATGTTATTCACTGAAATTAAAGGGAACGTAGACAGAGTGTTCAAATTAAGTGAGCTAGTCTACCTGATTGTTATGGCAACTATAACTGAAAGAAATAGATTGAACAGCAAGGAAAAAATTATTCATTTCGAGAAGATTCAGGCTTTTTTACCTGAGCCATCTTCCCTTATTTTGCTTTTGGTAGGTTCACTACTTTACAAGTGCTTTTTTTACTTGTTTAACCAATAATGGGCCAAGCGACAATTTCAATATCTTCTTATTTGCTCTTTTGATTTTCCTCCAATATTTTTTGATAATTTCTCCTTGTCTCTTTGTTCTTTCTTCAGACAACTTCACACTTGTTTTCTTACTGGTAGGAGCGGCTGGCATCCATCTATAATTAATGTCTTCTTCCGGAAAACATCCTTTTCTGCTGCTTCTTATACCTTTATGTCCTATATTTCTAAATCCTTTAACTTGCGTGATCCAGCTTATAGCTAATTTATTTTGCCAGGGATACCCGAAAACTTTCGTCTAACTATTGTCATTCTTCCTGTATGAATGTCCAAAACATACATTTAACAAAACATACATTTAACTTCCAGTTTCTGCTGTTTCTTCTATATTTTGATGCATTTCATCATTGCTTCTTGATTTCCAGGTATCTTCATTATTTTATAGTTCTGATTTCTTTTCGCCTTAATAAGTCCTCTGATCTTATGATAGAGAATCAGAGGTATAATACAATACGAGGGTAAGTTAATTATTATCCGCAAAGTAGCTATAAAATTTTATCGTAATCAAAAAGGAAACTTACAAAAAAAATGGCTCTGAGCACTATGGGACTCAACTTCTGAGGTCATAAGTCCCCTAGAACTTAGAACCACTTAAACCTAACTAACCTAAGGACATCACACACATCCATGCCCGAGGCAGGATTCGAACCTGCGACCGTAGTGGTCTCGCGGTTCCAGACTGCAGCGCCTACAACCGCACGGCCACAAGAAACTTACAAGAACATCATTTTTCGACATAGTCTCCTAGCGTTTCAACGCACTTGTTCCATCGTTGTACAACCTTCCTGATGCCCTCATAAAAGAAGGTTCTCGGTCGAGCTCCGAGCGAAGAATGCAGCGTTTCTTTCACTGCTTCGTCAGAGGCAAATCGACGGCCCCTTAATGCCTATTTGAGTGGACCAAATAAGTGATAGTCAGAGCTTGGTCAGAATTTGTTACAGATTACAGTTCGCACTGATAAAATGTCAATTCTGTGTATTCAGCGTCCTAATCAGCCGTTCTTGTTGTTTTTATATCGCTAAACCAACGCAAGTTTTTTTTAAAAAACCATCACTCTATAGATATTATTCCTGTCAATACAGTTCCTTTATTTTGATTCATCTCTTTCTTATCTAAACTTAGGTATGTGGAAAGTAACGGAATACTACCACGTCAGTTTCCCAAGCAGTACATGGTATATCACCCATGTGAAATGAGGTATAATACAATACGAGGGTAAGTTAATTATTATCCGCAAAGTAGCTATAAAATTTTATCGTAATCAAAAAGGAAACTTACAAAAAAAATGGCTCTGAGCACTATGGGACTCAACTTCTGAGGTCATAAGTCCCCTAGAACTTAGAACCACTTAAACCTAACTAACCTAAGGACATCACACACATCCATGCCCGAGGAGCGTAGGAAACGATGCGGAAGACCAGCACCGGCGACTAGGCAAGGTCGTATCGGAGGTGGTTTGCCGTTGCCATCCGCCGACCGTAATGGGGATGAATGATGATGAAGACAACACAACAACACCCAGTCATCTCGAGGCAGGGAAAATCACTGACTCCATCGGGAACCGAACCCGGGACTCCGTGCGCAGGAAGCGAGAACGCTACCGCAAGACCACAAGCTGCGGACTGATATGTGAAAGAGTCCGAATTAAACGTCTCTTCATTCGGGTCTCTGGGAGGGGAACACATTGAGAGCGAGCGTATAAGAAAGGAAGGAAGGAGGAGAGAATGAAGGAAGGAAAGATAAGTATTGGAACGTGGAATGTCTACACACCGCTGCAAGCAGAGTCACTGGAAAATGCAAATCAGAAGTTGAAAAGGAAACAGATTAGATGTCCTTGGCATGCTTGAAGTAAGATGGAGAGAGAACTGAGTGGTAGGAAGTGGAGATTGTAAACTTTTCTGCTCAGGAGAAATCAAGAATAGTGAAAACAGTGTAGGTAAACTGTTAGGACAGAAACCAAAAAATAATATAATAAAGGTGCAATACGTTAATGGGAGATTGATAATTACATGACTGCAGGGAAGTTCGAAATATGTCGACCAGCCAGCACAGAGATGAGGAGACGGAAGAAAATAATGAGATGATTCAAGAACTTATCGAGACAGGAAGTAGAAATGCCTGCATTATTATTATGAGGCACTGGAATGCAGTGCTGGGCGAAGAAAGAGATGAAGATCAGTGGGAAAATTTGAATTAGTGATAAGAAAAACGAGAAGTCGATGCCTAATGAGCTTCTCCAAAGAAAAGTCACTACTAATGGGTAACACATTATTTGAAAATCACAAAAGCAGGAGTTGCACATTGATTTCATATTTGCATGGAGAAAGGTTTCTCATACAAAGAAAGATTTAAAAACTGCATGGAAAATACCAAAGCTTATCCAGGAGCAGGCATAGACTCAGACCACTACCTCGTAGTGGAAGAAATACAATTGAAGTTGGAGAAAGTATGGAGAGGTAAAGCAAAATAAAGGTTAAACTTGAAGATACTCAAGTTGGTAGGTAAAATTTCAGAGTTGTAAGACAGGTTTATGGAAAATGGGAGGGAGGTAGAAAGGGAGAACGTGTAAATGACAAAAGGATAAATGACAAATGGATATAAATGAGAGAAGGACTGATGGCCTCTGCTAAAGAAGTATTAGGAATTAAACTGTCCAAAGTATCAAGAAAGAACCGGTAACGGGGAACATGCTGAAAAAGATGGGAGAAAGGAGAAAGTGGAAAAATGTGGCAAATGAAGAAGGCAAAAAGAAATACAAGAAACCGAATAATGAATTAAGAAGAGAACATGAAGACGCAAGAGAAAGATGGGCAAGAGGGAAACACGAGGAAAGAGAGAAAATGGAGAGAGAGTGAAAGTATGAAATGATGTTCAGATTAGCTAGGGAGATAGTTTTCGAAAGTAGAAGATGGGAGACTAACATGGAAGTAGAAAGACTGGACAGTACAATTGCTGTAGAACCACAGGAGATTCTCAAGAGATGGCAAGAATATAAAGAATGTCTGTATATAATGGATCAAATACCAAGTGAAATCAAGCTTGAAGAGGACCAATGTGTGGCGGAAGATGGAAATGGGTACAGCATCTTGGAAGCAGAAGTAGAAAAGGCGACGAAGGAGATGAAGAATCGGAAGGCACGTGGAATCGATAACTCGCCAGAAGAAGTGTTGAAGAGTTTGAGAAACAAGGCAAAGAAGGGAATAGTCTACCTCTGTAATGAGATATATGACAAAGGGGAATGGCCTGATGACTTTCTTGCAACTGTAACGATACCAACTGAGAAAAAGAGAAATACCAAAAATGGGAAGAGCATAGTACTACCAGCCTAATTACTCATGCATCTAAAGTGTTGCTGAGAGTGTTCAATAGAAGGCCATATGGCAAGTTGGATAGATGGACTGGGGAGGAACAGTTCAGATTCAGAAGACGAAAATGAGCAAGAGATATATTCGACTGTTAAGTATCACAGGGTAAAAATATATTGAGAAATTTATGCTGTTTTTATTGCTTTGGAGAAAGCTTTCGATGGAGTACAATGGAGCAAGCTGATGGATATTATGAAGAAGAAAGCAGTAGATTGGAAGGAGAGACGATTGGTACAAAAATATATCTACGACAGAAAGTAAGATGGAAATGAAACATCTGAAGGAAGTATCATTGAAAGGGAGGTTAGACGTGGTTGTGCCTCTCCCCTTTATTGTTCCATTTGTATCTGAAAGAGATTGTTGCGGTAGGCATGGATGGAAAAACAGGAGTGTGTGTTGGTAAAAATAGAATAGAACAAATACAATTTGCTAATGACATGGGGCTTGTGGCAGAAAGTGAACGAACTGTAAATAAAAGGATAAAAAACGTAAATGATGCTTGGGTGGAATATGGGATGCGAATGAATGCAGCAAAAACAAAGAGTATGGTGACCATTTATGTATTCGGAAGTACTTGAGAGGTAAAAACTCGCATTGCTATCGCGAAGAAGGCAATCAATAGAAAGAGGCAAACTCGGTGAAGAGGCAAACTGCATAAAGGGGCAAAACAGATAAGTATCTGAGGAAAGGATATAGCAGGTGTTTATCTGGAGTGTGGCACTCTATGGGTCAGAAACATGGACACTGAGCCTACCACCATAGCTGTAGACAGCTGTGGTGGTACTTTCCCCCCCCCCCCCCCCCCTATATATATAAAATTTTTCGCTTTGTGATAGATGGCACTGTAATAGTCACAAACGTATAAGTACGTGGTATCACGTAACATTCCGCCAGTCCGGACCGTCCGCCGGATAGTTACGTTATTTAAGGAAACAGGAAGTGTTAGCCACATGTGAAACGTCAACCACGACCTGCAACAAACGATGATGCCCAAGTATGTGTTTTAGCTGCTGTCGCTAATCCGCACATCAGTAGCAGACAGCGCTAGAATCGGGAATCTCAGAAACGTCGGTGTTGAGAATGCTACACCAACATCGATTGCACCCGTCCCATATTTCTATGCACCAGGAATTGCATGGCGACGAGTTTGAACGTCGTGTACAGTTCTGCCACTGGGCACAAGAGAAATTACGGGACGATGACAGATTTTTTTTCACGCGTTCTATTTAGCGATGAAGCGTCATTAACCAACAGCGGTAACGTAAACCGGCATAATATGCACTATTGGGCAATGGAAATTCCACGATGGCTGCGACAAGTGGAACATCAGTGACCTTGGCGGGTTAATGTACGGTGCGGCGTTATGGGAGGAAGGATAATTGGCCACCACTTTATCGATGGCAGTCTAAATGGAGCATTGTATGCTTATTTCCTACGTAATGTTCTACCTATGTTACTATAAGATGTTTCATTGCATGACAGAATGGCGATGTACTTCCAACATTATGCATGTCCGGCACATAGCCCGCGTGTGGTTGAAGCATTGTTGAATAGCGTATTTCATGACAGGTGGATTGGTCGTCGAAGCACCATACCATGGCCCGCACGTTCACCGGATCTGACGTCCGCGGATTTCTTTCTGTGGGGAAAGTTGAAGGATAATTGCTATCATGATCCACCGACAACGCCTGACAACATGCGTCAGCGCATTGTCAATGCATGTGCGAACATTACGGAAGGCGAAGTACTCGCTGTTGAGAGGAATGTCGTTACACGTATTGCCGAATGCATTGAGGTTGACGGACATAATTTTGAGCATTTATTGCATTAATGTGGTATTTACAGGTAATCACTCTGTAACAGCATGCGTTCTCAGAAATGATAAGTTCACGAAGGTACATGTATCACATTGTAACAACCGAAATAAAGTATTCAAACGCACCTACGTTCTGTATTTTAATTTAAAAAACGTACCTGTTACCAACTGTTTGTCTAAAATTGTGAGCCATTTGTTTGTGACTATCACAGCGCCATCCATCACAAAGCGAAAAAAGTGGTCCAACTAAAACATTCGTATTTCTTTACTTACTACACGAATATGTAATAAAATGGGGGTTCTTATTTTAAAAAACGCAGTTGATATCCGTTTCACTTATAGCAGCGCCATCTAGCGGGCCAACCATAGCGCCATCTGGTTTCTCCCTTCAAGCTAGACAAGTTTTGTTCTTTGTAGTTTTTTCGTTTGACGCTTATTTCGTGAGATATTTGGCCCGGTCACGAACTATGGACCACTATATATATATATATATATATATATATATATATATATATATATAATTCTCTTCACTAGGCCACCAGAACTGCCGAAGAGGAATCATGTACTGTCGTAATGAAGGTTCTGTTATTGTTACCCTAGTTCTTGGTATTTAAGTGAAAAGAGTCATGAATAGAAAGTACCTATAACATTCACTTGCCTGAATGAACAACGTGCAAAAGTATGCGTCTTTGAGTAAAGGGAACCCGTAAATACGGATGAGTTCTAACAATCGAGGTCAATTTTGCTCGTCTCTGCTAATTAACTCCGTAACTGGAATGAATATCAGCTCTCTGCTCCCTATAGTGCCAACTTCGCGAACTCGAGCTCTGTTCCGTAATCGCAAAGTCGGCTCCAGAGCTCACGATTCATTTGCGGCGGTTCTCGCCAGTGGTGTCTGCCCTCCTCCCCCCCCCCCGCCCCCGTCACCCTACCCCTGCAGTTGATGAGTCCTCGACTGGTGTTGATGGGGCGTATTAACGCTGCGGCGCCGGCGTTAATTAAATTAGGCGCACTCGCTCCGCATATTAATGGGCTGTTGCTGTTCGCACGGGAGCGCCTCCCCAATCACTGGCGGATCAGACAAGCTACTCTGCTTGATGACGTCTCCGCGCTAAGACAGCTAAACGCGTATATGAAGGGGGAGATTGCTCCTCTACGTGGAGCGTTGAGGTCAAAGACTAGAATAGCTACGCCAGAAGCCTCACCGGTATTAACATCACGCACAGTCTTATAACGTGCTTCTCTGGAGAAAAACGTGTGCAAGGTTTCTTCCGCGGACCTTCACTCCAGAACGTTAACAACGACGCGTGGACACCTGCAGCGACTTGGCTGAAATGAAAAATGCGGACAACTCTTTCCTGAAAAAAAAAAAAAAAAAAAAAAAAAAAAAAAAAAAAAAACATCCCAGGTGACAAGACTTGGTGTTATCAGTACGAGCCTACCAAAAAAAGACGAAGTGCAGAAATTAAAATGAAGGATTAACACTGCGACGTCATGACCGACATTCAATCCAATTCACGAGAGTGTTTTTTTTTTTGTTTTTTTTTTTTTTTTTTTTTTTTTTTTTTTTTTTTTTTTTTTTTTTTTTTTTTGACAGTTTCGCGTGGTTGTTTGAACGGTCTGTGCGTGGTGCTCAAGTGGATGAGGAATGGGGAGAGTATATAGAGCACCTGAAGCGTTAAACCCACAATCTTAATTTTTCTCTACTTCTTATTAATCCAGTCTCGAAACTTTTTGGACTCACTGAGTATGTCGCACAGTGCTTCTCATCTGTCTGAAGGGCTTTGGATGATGAAATTGCAACATGAAGGTCATCTAACTATCTTGTGTCTGCTGAGTGGGTACTGGGAGCTGGTCCACATTGTCAACCACAAGACTTACAAACGAGTCAATGTATTCCCACGCCCTTGGAGCGGGCGCCATCAGTAAATAACAAAGTCTCATACAATTCCATTGTTGTTTTACAACTGCCACCCCGTACCTGTTCGTTCATTATTGCTTCAGGTAACACAGTGTTACGTTGTACTGCATACGTCCAAGTGAGCAGCAGTAATATAAAATAAACAGCGAGCTATATGAGCAAAAAGCTACGATCCATGCAAGAAAATGACCCAGATTCCGAGCTAGCTTAACAATCCCTCAATGAGGCAGTTGTCTGTGGGATGATTAGTAATCGAATAAGTGTTAGTTGTAAGGTCAATAGGCTTCAAATCACTGCCAAATCAAATAAAAGTTTTCATTGTCTTCTCCAACTAGCTTAAGGCAAATGTCAGTACTTTTCCTCCGAAAAGACCAGTTGGTTTTTTGCCATCATTGTCCAGTCTAAGACTGAACTCTGTCCAAGAGACATCATTGTTGGTGGGACGTTTAAGTGAACTTGCCCTCACTTGTTTGCTGTCCATTACCGTTATCATCTAAAAATTCTGTAATGCTGGTTGATTTTTGACAGACCTGGAATATGGCTTTAATAAGCACTAGTTAGTGTTGGATTAATAATGTACTGGTCACAGTAGTTTAACTGCAAAATCATTCCTTCTAAACGCGTTTGGGCTGTATGTGGCGCTGTCACTGGACATAAAGTACACATTCTACTGCCACGAACATAAATTTCACGTGAGGACCTCTAAGACGAGATAAGAGGAATTTGGGCTTCTACAGAGGCATACAAATAGTCGTTTTCCCATCGCTCAGTTTGCGAATGGAACAGGGAAGGAAGCGACTAGTAGTGGGACAAGGTACCCTCCGCCGTGCACTGTTATGTGGCAGCTTTCCCCGAAAACTGTCAAGCTATATATTTCATGATATTAGATATTTACCTCCTTGGTCAATGTAGTCGATCTATTACTCTCCATCAACTGCAGATAATTTCGGTACTACCAGTGATTGCCCAACTAACTATCTTCTTCCCTTCTTTTACTGCGATGGAGGCATTGTTATTTATCTGCAGGGTTGAAAGCTACCAAGTTAGCTAGGGAGACAAATAATTTACTTTAATGGGCCAGGAAAGACCATAAACATGTTCAATACTGAGGGCTGCCTTTCAATGCAGGTAGACTAAAGCGAAATGCTCTTTGCCCGCCCTCACTCTCTGGGCGGTCCAGGGGACCAGCTATTTCCTAAAACCGGTATTGTTTAAGACGCTGGACAGAATCCTTTTAGATGAGATAAAAATTGAAGTTCTCCAGATAAAGTAAGATGTTGCAACCGCTGTTTTACTGGCACCCACACCGTGGAAGAACGTTCACTTTAAATCTTTGTAACAGGCCTTCTGATCGATCTATAGTGTTTATTTCTTTAGAGTGTGTGCTTCCTCCGGTAGTTCTATATGTAAACCTTTCAGTTCGTCAACTTCACGAGCAATGGCAGCAAGAGAGGGGAAGAAAACCCATGTGCACTCCGTGTGCATACCGGGGGGAGTCATTCCAGATGTGGAAAGGGTGCTTCCGGATGCCATGAAGGGTACAGGGTGCACCCATCTGCAGGTGGTCGCTCATGTCGGCACCAATGATGTGTGTCGCTATGGATCGGAGGAAATCCTCTCTGGCTTCCGGCGGCTATCTGATTTGGTGAAGACTGCCAGTCTCGCTAGCGGGATGAAAGCAGAGCTCACCATCTGCAGCATCGTCGACAGGACTGACTGCGAACCTTTGGTACAGAGCCGAGTTGAGGGTCTGAATCAGAGGCTGAGACGGTTCTGCGACCGTGTGGGCTGCAGATTCCTCGACTTGCGCCGTAGGGTGGTGGGGTTTCGGGTTCCGCTGGATAGGTCAGGAGTCCACTACACGCAACAAGCAGCTACACGGGTAGCAGGGGTTGTGTGGCGTGGGCTGGGCCGATTTTTAGGTTATATGGCCTTGGGCAAGTACAGAAAGGGCAACAGCCTCAACGGGTGCGGGGCAAAGTCAGGACATGCGGGGACCAAGCAGCAATCGGTATTGTAATTGTCAACTGTCGAAGCTGCGTTGGTAAAGTACCGGAACTTCAAGCGCTGATAGAAAGCACCGAAGCTGAAATCGTTATAGGTACAGAAAGCTGGCTTAAGCCAGAGATAAATTCTGCCGAAATTTTTACAAAGGTACAGACGGTGTTTAGAAAGGATAGATTGCATGCAACCGGTGGTGGAGTGTTCGTCGCTGTTAGTAGTAGTTTATCCTGTAGTGAAGTAGAAGTGGATAGTTCCTGTGAATTATTATGGGTGGAGGTTACACTAAACAACCGAACTAGGTTAATAATTGGCTCCTTTTACCGACCTCCCGACTCAGCAGCATTAGTGGCAGAACAACTGAGAGAAAATTTGGAATACATTTCACACAAATTTTCCCAGCATGTTATAGTCTTAGGTGGAGATTTCAATTTACCAGATATAGACTGGGACACTCAGATGTTTAGGACGGGTGGTAGGGACAGAGCATCGAGTGACATTATACTGAGTGCACTATCCGAAAATTACCTCGAGCAATTAAACAGAGAACCGACTCGTGGAGATAACATCTTGGACCTACTGATAACAAACAGACCCGAACTTTTCGACTCTGTATGTACAGAACAGGGAATCAGTGATCATAAGGCCGTTGCAGCATCCCTGAATATGGAAGTTAATAGGAATATAAAAAAAGGGAGGAAGGTTTATCTATTTAGCAAGAGTAATAGAAGGCAGATTTCAGACTACCTAACAGATCAAAACGAAAATTTCTGTTCCGACACTGACAATGTTGAGTGTTTATGGAAAAAGTTCAAGGCCATCGTAAAATGCGTTTTAGAAAGGTACGTGCCGAGTAAAACTGTGAGAGACGGGAAAAACCCACCGTGGTACAACAAAAATGTTAGGAAACTACTGCGAAAGCAAAGAGAGCCCCACTCCAAGTTTAAACGCAGCCAAAACCTCTCAGACAAACAGAAGCTAAACGATGTCAAAGTTAGCGTAAGGAGGGCTATGCGTGAAGCGTTCATTGAATTCGAAAGTAAAATTCTATGTACCGACTTGACAGAAAATCCTAGGAAGTTCTGGTCTTACGTTAAATCAGTAAGTGGCTCGAAACAGCATATCCAGACACTACGGGATGATGATGGCATTGAAACAGAGGATGACACGCGTAAAGCTGAAATACTAAACACCTTTTTCCAAAGCTGTTTCACAGAGGAAGACCGCACTGCAGATCCTTCTCTAAATCCTCGCACAAACGAAAAAATGGCTGACATCGAAATAAGTGTCCAAGGAGTAGAAAAGCAACTGGAATCACTCAATAGAGGAAAGTCCACTGGACCTGACGGGATACCAATTCGATTCTACACAGAGTACGCGAAAGAACTTGCCCCCCTTCTAACAGCCGTGTACCGCAAGTCTCTAGAGGAACGGAGAGTTCCAAATGATTGGAAAAGAGCACAGATAGTCCCAGTCTTCAAGAAGGGTCGTCGAGCAGATGCGCAAAACTATAGACCTATATCTCTTACGTCGATCTCTTGTAGAATTTTAGAACATGTTTTTTGCTCGAGTATTATGTCATTTCTGGAAACCCAGAATCTACTATGTAGGAATCAACATGGATTCCGGAAACAGCGATCGTGTGAGACCCAACTCGTCTTATTTGTTCATGAGACCCAGAAAATATTACATACAGGCTCCCAGGTAGATGCTATTTTTCTTGACTTCCGGAAGGCGTTCGATACAGTTCCGCACTGTCGCCTGATAAACAAAGTAAGAGCCTACGGAATATCAGACCAGCTGTGTGGCTGGATTGAAGAGTTTTTAGCAAACAGAACACAGCATGTTGTTATCAATGGAGAGACGTCTACAGACGTTAAAGTAACCTCTGGCGTGCCACAGGGGAGTGTTATGGGACCATTGCTTTTCACAATATATATAAATGACTTAGTAGATAGTGTCGGAAGTTCCATGCGGCTTTTCGCGGATGATGCTGTAGTATACAGAGAAGTTGCAGCATTAGAAAATTGTAGCGAACTGCAGGAAGATCTGCAGCGGATAGGCACTTGGTGCAGGGAGTGGCAACTGACCCTTAACATAGACAAATGTAATGTATTGCGAATACATAGAAAGAAGGATCCTTTATTGTATGATTATATGATAGCGGAACAAACACTGGTAGCAGTTACTTCTGTAAAATATCTGGGAGTATGCGTGCGGAACGATTTGAAGTGGAATGATCATATAAAATTAATTGTTGGTAAGGCGGGTACCAGGTTGAGATTCATTGGGAGAGTGCTTAGAAAATGTAGTCCATCAACAAAGGAGGTGGCTTACAAAACACTCGTTCGACCTATACTTGAGTATTGCTCATCAGTGTGGGATCCGTACCAGATCGGGTTGACGGAGGAGATAGAGAAGATCCAAGGAAGAACGGCGCGTTTCGTCACAGGGTTATTTGGTAACCGTGATAGCGTTACGGAGATGTTTAATAAACTCAAGTGGCAGACTCTGCAAGAGAGGCGCTCTGCATCGCGGTGTAGATTGCTCGCCAGGTTTCGAGAGGGTGCGTTTCTGGATGAGGTATCGAATATATTGCTTCCCTCTACTTATACCTCCCGAGGAGATCACGAATGTAAAATTAGAGAGATTAGAGCACGCTCGGAGGCTTTCAGACAGTCGTTCTTCCCGCGAACCATACGCGACTGGAACAGGAAAGGGAGGTAATGACAGTGGCACGTAAAGTGCCCTCCGCCACACACCGTTGGGTGGCTTGCGGAGTATCAATGTAGATGTAGATGTAGCATGTTTTGGAGTGGAAGTCAGAGGGATCCCTGCACCATTGTACCGTTAGTTAATAATAAAAAAATCCGCCGGATTAGGAGTTTGTTTAACTTATTTACAAGATGATTACGCGACAGAATTTGCAATATCTGCTGGAAGATAGAGACGACTTGCCACTGAGCGATTGAAGAGTAAACCCACTTGCAGCCCGATGATCGAAGAGAAAAGACTTGCAGCCAGACGAGGCTTGCAGAGATGCAGGAAGATGTTTCCTTTTTAGTAATGAGTAGAGAGGGCAAGCTGAGCACAAAATCTCAAGTCGTTACTGCCACCACCTTTCACCTCCATGCTGTACGAGCGTCGAAAGAATTAGCTGCCGCCATGCGATGGCATTTAACTCTCATCCTGGGGTAATTGCACAGTTTTAAAATCTCACAGCCACCCAGTTGCTTCTATCATTCACTCTGGCATTCTTACTGATGTTTTTACTTGTCTTTTTTTCCTTCAGTTCACTAACCATTCTTCAGTCACTGATTGTATCCACGATTTATCCTCATAATTATGCTTTTATCATGTCCAGCCGCCTTTGCCAAGGTTAGATTTTACAATTATAATCCCTTGTCCGTTTATTAAACGTTCATTTGCTTATCTCAGTGGGCGATTCGTATGATGATGCTTTATTTCTTTTATTTTTATTTTATTTATTTATTTAACCTGATCAGGTTAGGGCCATCAGGCCCTCTCTTACATCGGACCAGTGTTCCACACATGCAGCATTTCACACATCAGAGTTACATCATGATAATAGTTTAAATGAGAAAATTAGATTACTCTAGTGACAATGTGAATAAAGAGTAGTGACTAAGACCTAATAAAGTAAATGCAGCAGTATTTTTACAACAGGTGCTATACATACAGATTATGATAAAATCAATAATAATAACAGTAAAAAAATCAAATAATAGTGATGAACATGACTAAGACCTAATTAAGTAAATGCTGGCAGTATTTTTACAACAGGTGCTATACATACAGATTATGATAAAAGCAATAATAATAACAGTAAAAATCAAATAATAATGATAAACATGAGAGAAATTGGCAATAGTAATGAAGATTTGTGCAGATGTACATTAATATCTTGGTGTGTAAAGTAGATGTTTACTACTATAGCGAGTTTTGGGGAAGAGAGATTTAAGGAGGGGGAAAGAGGGAAGTAATGACGTGCAGTGCATTCATGTACAGAGGAAGGCATTACTGTTGCTTAAGTAGATACGTCATTAACTGTTTATTGAAGCCGGACATGTTTTTAAGTTCTCTAACATAACGAGGGAGGTTATTCCATAGTCGGGTTCCTGCTACTGTAAAGGACTTGGAGAAGGTGACTGAGCAATGCAGTGGAACAGAGAGGATTTTATTATAATGGGAACGTGTGTTTCTGTCATGTTGTTCCGACATGAGCGTTAGGGACGAGGAGAGATATGAGGGACAGTGTACGTTTATAAGGCAGTATATGAGACAGAGTGTATGGAAATCTCTGCGTTTGTCTGCACTTAGCCAGGACAATTTTGCATATGCTGGTGAAATGTGATGAAAAAGTCGAACGTCACAGATATATCGTACGCAGGCATTCACGACCAGTTCTAGACGTCGCGAATTTTCGTGAGAGAGGCCTTGTAGGATAATATCGCTGTAGTTAATGATTGGGGTATAAGCGTTTGTACTAATTTCTTTTTCAGATCGAAAGGGAAGAGTTTTTTATATTTTTGTAGGACATGAAGGGGATGCTGATGCTTTTTTGCACACTGCAGTTACGTGCTCTGTCCAATTTAGATTTTCATCTATTATTACTCCCAAACTCTTTGCTGAGGGAGAGAAATTAATATTTGTTCCATTTAGGATAAGAGA
Organism: Schistocerca americana; assembly: GCF_021461395.2. NCBI lineage: Eukaryota > Metazoa > Arthropoda > Insecta > Orthoptera > Acrididae > Schistocerca > Schistocerca americana. Next base: position 1,040,231,143 of record NC_060120.1, on the reverse strand, counting down.
TGGTACGGATTCCCGATGTTTTGGACTAATGAGCTTAGAGCGACCAACAAGTACCGCTTGGGTTTTAGATGGGTTTAGTTTTAGACCCATGTCCTGTGCCCATTTTGACAGTGCATCAAGGTCAGTATTGAAATTTTCAATAGCTCTCTTGAGATTTCTTGGTTTCGCACTTACATACAACTGAAGGTCATCAGCATACATATGATATTTGCAATATGTCAGAACCGATGACACATCATTGACATACAGAGAGAAGAGTATAGGACCTAATACTGAGCCTTGGGGAACGCTTGACACTACCTGCCGCCATTGTGATTTTATATTCCCAGACAGGACGCGTTGCTGACGAGACGTCATGTATGAGCGAAACCATTGCACTGCACTTGATGAGAAATTTAGCTCGCTAAGTATGGCTAATAAGATGTCGAAGTCGACAGTATCAAATGCTTTGCTGAAATCTAAGAAGCAAATGATAGTCGCTTCTTGTCTGTCCATGGCAAGTTTCAGGTCATCTGTCACCTATATCAGTGCGGATTTTGTGCTTCGATGTTTACGGAAACCAGATTCGTATTCGTCTAGTAGGTTGTTAGTAGTTAGGTAGTTGGCGAGCTGGTCATGAACTATATATTCTAAGGACTTTGATAGTGCAGGTAGAAGGCAGATGGGGTGGTAGTCAGAGGGTGCTGTGGCGATGTCCTTTTTAGGCAGTGGCTTAATTTGTCCCAGTCTCCCGGCCTCATGGAAAACACTTGTGATTAATGAATCGTTGAAAATGTCTGTTATAGAGGGCAGTAGATGGTCAATAATAAGTTTTACCATCTGGATAGTGATGCATCCTGTCCAGTAGATGCTGATCTAATCCGCATTATGGCTTTCTTGACAGCACTGAAAGTGACGTGCTGTAGATAGAATTTTTCTTTGCTACAGTCGTTCATCCCCATGAAGTAATCAATGATTCTCTGTTTTTTTTTTTTTTTTTTTGCGGTTCAATTGTGGTTGTAGGTAATGTGAAGAATCGGTTTATTTCTTCAGCTGGGACCATGGGATTATAATAAATCTGATTTATATAGAGAACAGTCGTTTCTCGTATAGGACGATGATCGCTGCTGTCTTTAAAATATCCATATTTGGTGTGTTACCCAAAATTTCATGCTTGACGGGGCCTCCTCAGTTAATTACCATTCAATAAGACCTTACCGTTTGTGACACACTGTCATTACAATAAAGTCTACATAATCATATGGGGTGCTTCCCTCCCCTGTAGATTGCCAGAATCGGACTACAGCATCTTATTGGTATGCTAAACAGCTCAACTGGCACCAAGCAGCACCATGTGGTGGCTTGCGGAATGTGTAATCTGATGTAGATGAATGTATCCGTTAGATGTATTCATACTGAACCAAGACAGTGTAAAAACGAGTCTTGTCTTCTCACAGGACAACCCAGTCCAGCTCGAGCAGTAATGACCCACGCTGCCAATGCATTTACGTTATTTCTTCCACAGATGTTATCATTGACTGAATATGACCCTTCATCTGCATCACTGTCAACAACAGTGAATTGCACGGATTAGGGTGCTTTCCAGTATATTATGTAGTCTTTCCCTACTTTTCGCATATGTAGTGCAGCGAGAACGACAGCTTGAATGTCCCCCTGTGCCCTGTAATTTGTACAACCTTGTCTGAGCCATCCCTAATAAGGGAGCGATACAAAGGGGCTCTAGTACACTCCTAGTTCTACAATTAATACTGATTCTTGAATCTTTGTAAGTGGATTTTCGTGGGACAGCCGGAATGTTCCAATTCAAGTATTTGAGTATCTCCATCATCTCCTCCTTGAATCAAACGAATCTGTCACAATTCGTGCTGCCTTGATTCAACAGTGTGCAAAACTTAAGAAGGAAAGTAACTTTCGCATTATGCGCCACTGCTCAGTAGTGTAGCTCGACAAAACTTGGACCATACGTAGAGTATGTGTATGAAGCCCTCCCGGCTAGCCGCGCGGTATAACGCGCTACTTCCCGAGCGGGAAGGCGTGTCGGTCCCCGACACGAATCCACCCGGCAGATTTGTATCGAGGTCTGGTGTGCCGGCCAGCCTGTGGATGGTTTTTAAGGTGGTTTTCCATCGGCCTCAGCGAATGCGGATTGGTTCCCATTATTCCGCCTCAGTTACACTTTGTCGGCGATTGCTGCGCAAACTATGTCTCCATGTACACGTACACCATCATTACTATCTTACACAAACATTTGGGGCTACACTCATCTAGTATGAGACGTTCAAGGGGGGGGGGGGGGAGGGGGGATTGGAGAGGTGGAGGAGGGTGGGTAGGAGGAGGAGGGGAAAACCGCACAGTAACCCTGGGTTCAATGTGGAGCGGCGGTGGGGTGGGTGGACTGCAGTGGCCTGTTCTGGAGTTGTGATCCACTGTGGGCTACGGTGGGACGAAGGCTCTCCATTTTCTAGGTCCCCGGTTCGATACGATACAATACAATACAATGTGTATGAAGCTGCGCCAACACATACACACAGTTTGTAACGTTAGTACTTATTCTATTGTGTTTAAATTGTTAAAGGAGCATTTTAACTCTTAATTAGGGTGACCAGATGTCCCATATTTTGCGGGATTGTCCCTTATTAACCTTAAGTGTCCCGTTGTCCCCGTTTTAAGTTACGTGTAGCATAAGCGAATGGATAATAAATATCTTCATACCCGAGGAATGAAGAACATATATTCTTTGATTAAAGCAGACTGAACGAGGCTTGATTTTAGGAAGTTATTTGGTTGTTAGTATGCAGTGCTTCACACTGCGAGCGGTTCGTCTGTTTTCTTTGTGCATTGCCTATTTTTTCCAGGCAGCGCGCTTAGAACCACAGGTTACGTTACTTGATGTGATACATCGCAACCTCTTCACAGAAATGACAAAAACTAATTGCGTGTTTACCGATGAAATTAGGTTGTGCAGCGCACATAATGTATAATGCAGTACAAACCAGTGCTCACATTCTCTAAGTGGACGTAGAAACCGTTGTAAACATTTTATTCGATATTTACATATTTACACAATTCGTGTGGAAGAACTGAAAGGTTTGCGGAAGTGGAATATAAACAGGTACCTCATTGTGTTAAAGGCAGATGGCCTTCCTTGGAACCGGCTGCTCACAGAAAAACTTACATTTACGATTGACGAAAATCTGATTTTTTGCATCAAGAAAAATGCACTGCTATAATAAAATCAATCTTTAGGGATCATCAGTCGCTGCTTTGGTTTATTCAGGGCCAATTGAAAATGTTTCCATCGTCAGTAAAATTTAATGGGGCAAGAGATACGTCAGCAAATGAAGTTTGGAGGAACTGGAAATACTGATAAGGAAAGTGACATCGAGGAAGAAGGAAACCTTTCTAAATATGAAAATTCAGCCTTTGGTAAGTACTTTGCAAGGCGATAGCTCGCTGAATAATTCTCTTTTCTTGAACATTTCAAGTTTATTTGAGGAGGGATTAATTTACCATACTGGAAAATGGGGTTACCCATTTAGTGCTTTGAAACCATTTAACTCGGTTCAACTCAAATATCCTCTCCGTTGGTGGTGGGGTCAGCAAAATCTTAAAAGCTTAGCAGAGTTTGATGAAAATATTCTGAGAGAAGTGGGATGATGATTTTTTTGTGCAAGTGAACCATGTTAAAAATGTATTCAAAGTGATACACCATGACTAGCGACTGTTCAGTGAGCTGGTGAAAAATGGTCTGTCATTTTCAACTTCCTTCCATCTCAATGTATCTGCAGTGCTTTCTGGGCTGATGAAGAAAATACACTCCTGGAAATTGAAATAAGAAGACCGTGAATTCATTGTCCCAGGAAGGGGAAACTTTATTGACACATTCCTGGGGTCAGATACATCACATGATCACACTGACAGAACCACAGGCACATAGACACAGGCAACAGAGCATGCACAATGTCGGCACTAGTACAGTGTATATCCACCTTTCGCAGCAATGCAGGATGCTATTCTCCCATGGAGACGATCGTAGAGATGCTGGATGTAGTCCTGTGGAACGGCTTCCCATGCCATTTCCACCTGGCGCCTCAGTTAGACCAGCGTTCGTGCTGGACGTGCAGACCGCGTGAGACGACGCTTCATCCAGTCCCAAACATGCTCAATGGGGGACAGATCCGGAGATCTTGCTGGCCAGGGTAGTTGACTTACACCTTCTAGAGCACGTTGGGTGGCTCGGGATACATGCGGACGTGCATTGTCCTGTTGTAACAGCAAGTTCCCTTGCCGGTCTAGGAATGGTAGAACGATGGGTTCGATGACGGTTTGGATGTACCGTGCACTATTCAGTGTCTCCTCGACGATCGCCAGTGGTGTACGGCCAGTGTAGGAGATCGCTCCCCACACCATGATGCCGGGTGTTGGCCCTGTGTGCCTCGGTCGTATGCAGTCCTGATTGTGGCGCTCACCTGCACGGCGCCAAACACGCATACGACCATCATTGGCACCAAGGCAGAAGCGACTCTCATCGCTGAAGACGACACGTCTCCATTCGTCCCTCCATTCACGCCTGTCGCGACACCACTGGAGGCGGGCTGCACGATGTTGGGGCGTGAGCGGAAGACGGCCTAACGGTGTGCGGGACCGTAGCCCAGCTTCATGGAGACGATTCCGAATGGTCCTCGCCGATACCCCAGGAGCAACAGTGTCCCTAATTTGCTGGGAAGTGGCGGTGCGGTCCCCTACGGCACTGCGTAGGATCCTACGGTCTTGGCGTGCATCCGTGCGTCGCTGCGGTCCGGTCCCAGGTCGACGGGCACGTGCACCTTCCGCCGACCACTGGCGACAACATCGATGTACTGTGGAGACCTCACGCCCCACGTGTTGAGCAATTCGGCGGTACGTCCACCCGGCCTCCCGCATGCCCACTATACGCCCTCGCTCAAAGTCCGTCAACTGCACATACGGTTCACGTCCACGCTGTCGCGGCATGCTACCAGTGTTAAAGACTGCGATGGAGCTCCGTATGCCACGGCAAACTGGCTGACACTGACGGCGGCGGTGCACAAATGCTGCGCAGCTAGCGCCATTCGACGGCCAACACCGCGGTTCCTGGTGTGTCCGCTGTGCCGTGCGTGTGATCATTGCTTGTACAGCCCTCTCGCAGTGTCCGGAGCAAGTATGGTGGGTCTGACACACCGGTGTCAATGTGTTCTTTTTTCCATTTCCAGGAGTGTAGGTTTAGTGGGAAATGAAAAGGGAAAATTATGGCTCACTTTCAGGCTATTTCATGTGTTGATATTTTCTTGGTAAGTAATGCAAAGTATTTTCATATTTTTAATGTAAGTTTAAACAAAGGGACACGACGATCTATTTAGTTATAGCATAAACCAAATATTTTAACACATATGAGTTACCTAACGTTAACGAAAGTTTCCACAAAATGTCGATTGATTTCAACTTATAATTTGTGTCCTATATTTTGGTTTTGGAAATCTGGTCACACTATCTTAACGCATAGATTATGACAACTTTTTAAATTGTAGAGATTGATCCATTATCATAAGGAATACTGAGAAATAAATGTTTGCTTTTCCTGGAAGCTGCTAGATAGGCAACCTGCAACAGTGATCTTCTTTAGTGCCACAAGCTTACCGGTAATATTCTAGTGGACGAGCTGGGAGATTTGATGAGTGCATAAAAACATATTAGAAAGTTTGAGACTATGTGAGGTATCTTTAATGACTGAATATCATACTAGCCAATGCTCCAGGAGCACTTCGCTGCGGATACATTTCAAATGTGGCTCACGTAGCCGCATCGCAAAAATGTGATCGGGAGATCGAACTTTATTTTATTTTAATTCATAACTTATTCACTAATAAAATAAATGAAGTTACCCATTATTAAGCAGTATTTTGCATTTATGTTTCAGCTTTTGGTCGCCCTCCAAGCGGAACATTTTCTTAAAAAATTAAAAACGAATAAACTGCTTAGATATCCAGTCGACAACGAGGTCATTAGGGCATCTCTTTGCCATGGTACCAAGCTCGGTCCTCGACCTAAGGATTTTAGCGCATATTGTCATCCAATACGACATTGCTATGCAGGTGTTATTCGGAATTAAGATGCAATGTTCCTTCGGACATGCATGCACTGTGGCGACTACAGCCGTTATGAAATGCAAGAAGCTGTATCAAGGATTGACGACAGTGAAAATTTGTGCCGGATCAGGATTCGAACCCGGATTCCTCGCTTTTCACGAGCGGTCGCCTTACCATTAGGCATCCGAGTACGGCTCACGGCCAGACCAAAAATTCCATATGTCATCAACCATCGGTCTACAACCTGTAATCGTGCATCCATTATGTATATTTTACAGCTGATGGTTATCCATATGCATAACTGCGAATCCATTTCTCGTACGTTGCGCAAGAATTATTTTATACTAGCGAACCCAACAGTGCTTCGGAATTGCTAAATATGTGTGGGAATTGGCTACACATCCTAAATTCCTGGAACCACCTCTCTCTGACCATCTTCTCATCCCCCCTCCCCTCTCTCTCTCTCTCTCTCTCTCTCTCTCTCTCTCTCTCTCTCTCTACATCTCCTCCGGCCCCCATATCTCTATGCATAACCTCCTCCGCCCCCTTTCTTTGTCCATGTCATCCTCCCCTATTTCTATGAATATATCTACATCTACATTGATACTCCGCAAGCCACCCAACGGTGTGTGGCGGAGGGCACCTTACGTGCCACTGTCATTACCTCCCTTTCCTGTTCCAGTCGCGTATGGTTCGCGGGAAGAACGACTGTCTGAAAGCCTCCGTGCGCGCTCTAATCTCTCTAATTTTACATTCGTGATCTCCTCGGGAAGTATAAGTAGGGGGAAGCAATATATTCGATACCTCATCCAGAAACGCATCCTCTCGAAACCTGGCGAGCAAGCTACACCGCGATGCAGAGCGCCTCTCTTGCAGAGTCTGCCACTTGAGTTTATTAAACATCTCCGTAACGCTATCACGGTTACCAAATAACCCAGTGACGAAACGCGCCGCTCTTCTTTGGATCTTCTCTATCTCCTCCGTCAGACCGATCTGGTACGGATCCCACACTGATGAGCAATACTCAAGTATAGGTCGAACGAGTGTTTTGTAAGCCACCTCCTTTGTTGATGGACTACATTTTCTAAGCACTCTCCCAATGAATCTCAACCTGGTACCCGCCTTACCAACAATTAGTTTTATATGATCATTCCACTTCAAATCGTTCCGTACGCATACTCCCAGATATTTTACTGAAGTAACTGCTACCAGTGTTTGTTCCGCTATCATATAATCATACAATAAAGGATCCTTCTTTCTATGTATTCGCAATACATTACATTTGTCTATGTTAAGGGTCAGTTGCCACTCCCTGCACCAAGTGCCTATCCGCTGCAGATCTTCCTGTATTTCGCTACAATTTTCTAATGCAGCAACTTCTCTGTATACTACAGCATCATCCGCGAAAAGCCGCATGGAACTTCCGACACTATCTACTAGGTCATTTATATATATTGTGAAAAGCAATGGTCCCATAACACTCCCCTGTGGCACGCCAGAGGTTACTTTAACGTCTGTAGACGTCTCTCCATTGATAACAACATGCTGTGTTCTGTTTGCCAAAAACTCCTCAATCCAGCCACACAGCTGGTCTGATATTCCGTAGGCTCTTACTTTGCTTATCAGGCGACAGTGCGGAACTGTATCGAACGCCTTCCGGAAGTCAAGAAAAATAGCATCTACCTGGGAGCCTGTATCTAATATTTTCTGGGTCTCATGAACAAATAAGGCGAGTTGGGTCTCACACGATCGCTGTTTCCGGAATCCATGTTGATTCCTACATAGTAGATTCTGGGTTTCCAGAAATGACATGATACGCGAGCAAAAAACATGTTCTAAAATTCTACAAGAGATCGACGTAAGAGATATAGGTCTATAGTTTTGCGCATCTGCTCGACGACCCTTCTTGAAGACTGGGACTATCTGTGCTCTTTTCCAATCATTTGGAACCCTCCGTTCCTCTAGAGACTTGCGGTACACGGCTGTTAGAAGGGGGGCAAGTTCTTTCGCGTACTCTGTGTAGAATCCGTCTGAAAGTTCAGTAAAGCAACGCGTAAAAATTTGAAGAAAATCTGTCAAGATCTTTTCGAGTATTTTCATAACAACGCTTCTCCCTTTGTATATGATGTATATATGTACACACACTAGAAAAATGTATGGTCTATGTCTGCCTGCACGTTCATTAGAGTGTCGTGCAAAAATTTGTAGTAAACCAGTCAACATCGTTTCGAGATTTTCGGTAACAACGTTTCCCCTTTAGACATTAAATATGTTTTTACACATATCATATACTGTCAAGCTGATTTTTTTTCTTATGGAAACATGTGACAGCGTAACTGTCAAAATGAACACAAAAACTTTATTGTCTTTTTCATATGAAACATTTCATTATCGTCCGCAATTAAGAACACAACAAACATAAAAATAACCAAATCGGTCGAGCCGCTCTCAAGTGATGTGATCTTAGTTTGCAACTTTTTCGGTGGATTTTCCAAAAATTTTCTTTCATACAAACCTGGTACTGACTATTACGAACACAACAAAGCCAGAGCTCAACAAGATCTCTCGAGCCGTTCTTAATTGATGATATTTCATTCATTAGGCAATTTGTGTTAATTTCCTATTTTTCCGTTAGATTTTCCGAAAATTTTTTTCACACACACTCTATATTGACAACAACAACATAAAAAGTCCCACAAAAAGTTATGGAAATTGTTATATTTACCTTTGACGAGTGACTACTCTGTCATGCACATGGGGCGCTTCTTAGACACAGCATTGCGCACTGCTTCCTGGAATGGACAGACGGGTGGTAAACAAGTGGACTGGTGTGTCGCCGCTGTAACAATAGGGCCAGTTCTGCTCTGCTGCAGACAATCGACGTACGTGACCCGTCGGGCGACGGGCAGCTTGGAGACAATGCGTGTGTACTCGTAGAAGGAGGACGCTGTGGCTCGCAAGGACACGAAGGGATGGTGCGCAGTTAGCTGCAGTTCAAGGACTCAGCAGAGCATTTCGGTGGTAACAAGGGGGACGCTGCCTTCTTTTAAAATTATGTACGCCCACATATCAACATCTACAGATCATTACTCCTGAATTCACTGTACAGTACATACTGTAGACAATTAGTACGAGTGTCGGGCACTCCGTGCTCCATGTCATTCTAACCATTCTGTCTCCCCAATATAACGTACTTGAGTCGCATGACACCCAAGCTAGATGCCTGGAGGAGGCAGCTGAGTCGCCGCACACTCTGACGTTTGCATAATGTATCTAAAAGTATATCGTGAGAAAAACGCCGCGATTCTTCCAAATATTCTCATTTAACTTTGAAAGCTAATCGTAGTCCTTAAAGAAATCAGATGGACAGATGTTGCGAGAAATGAAGAGGTTGTCCACAGAATCGGCAATAAGAGTAACATGTGCAAAACACTGACAAGAAGAAGGGGCAGGGTTATAGGACATCTTTCCCTACAAGGGTTAAGATGTCTTCCACTACAATTTTTACCCGCTATAGCTCCATCGAGTGCCATGGCAATTATTCCTTGGTATCTTATCTCTTCATGGTACTTGAGAGAACTGGAGAGGGTAAAAACTGTAGGTAAAGACGGAGACATTGATTGCATGTGTACTCTGAGATGGAAAGATTGGCTCAAGAGAAGAAATCATGGCACGCTGCTTCAACCTAGTCCTAAGACTGATGAAAGAAAAAGGTAATTTCGTGAATCACCTGTGGGAAGAAGAAATATGTCCCCAATTCTTCTTACAACGTTAAGATCTTCGTTCGAATTCCAAAGCAGCCCTCTCTGGGACGCACAACGCCTCTCTTGTAGTGTCTGTCACTAGGGTTTACGATCATCTCTGGAACGCTCCCGCACCTAGTAAAGATTCAGTGATGAAAATGGACGGCTTTCCGTTGGGAAACCTCTATTTCTTGTATTATTTCATCCCGTAAAGGTTCCAGTCCGATAAGCAATACAAAACGATCGGTCGAACGCATCTTTTGTAAGCCACTGTTTTCGTTGGAGAACTACATTTCCTTAAGATTCTTCCAGTGAATCTGAGCCTGGCATCTGCTTTTCCTACAGTTGTCGTTACGAGGCTGTTCCACTTTAGGTCGATTCAGACGATTACTTCTAGCTGTTTTAGAGCTGTTACTGTTTCCAGAGATTTTTCACTAGTGCGTAATCGCACAGTAATGAAACTCTTCGCCCATTAACGAGGATTACCTTAAATTTATTTACGTAGAGTATCATCTGTCAGTCCCTGCACCAATTATCGAACCTGCGGCACTCTTCCTGGACTCTTCTGAAGCCTTCTTGCGTTGCTCTCCTCCTACATACGATAGTATATTGTGGAAATAGCACCATAGAGCGTCCGCCATTGTAAACTACATAGCACTTTAACACACATCATTTGATCCGCTTATTTCGTCTCACTAAGAACAAGGTATTGAGTACCATCTTCTACAAAGTCTTGCATCCAGTCACAGATCTGATTCAATGCTTGATGAGTTAGTATAATGTTCACTAAACAACAGAGCGATACTGCGCTTCCGCCGCGATGGCCGAGCGGTTCTAGGCGCTTCAGTCCGGAGCCGCCCTACTGCTACGGTCGCAGGTTCGAATCGTGCCTCGGGCATAGATGTGTGTGATGTCCTTAGGTTAGTTAGGTTTAAGCAGTTGTAAGTTCTAAGGGACTGATGACCTCAGATGTTAAGTCCCATAGTGCTCAAAGCCATTTGAACCATTTGAACTGTGCTTCCGGATGTCAATTTTCTTGTGCCGACTCATGTAGGGGAGCCCTGGAACGAAAGTAACAGTGGTCAACATTTCAGACATACTGAGAAATGTCATTCGTAGAGTCTCCTACAAGCAGTGGTAAGATTACTTGTGGGTTGGTAGTCTGGGAGAGCGAAACTACAAAGGTAGATGTTTATTTGTGAGTTGGTTGTCTGAGAGAGCGAAACTTCTTTCTATTGGTTGAACTAAAATAAATTTACCCGAATATTTCTTTCTACTGATTCCCAAGTAAGGTATTTTCTTTTAGCTAACATATGAAAATATATGTTCGTTACTGTAACATCATTTTGCGATTTAATTTAAGTAATTTCGCGTTTGTGTGTTTTTATGTATCCGTAGGTATTCAGTTCCACTCTTAATATGGTGTTCTGGGACCTAATAGTATCCTTTTGGACATTTGTAAAATGTTACAATTGATCCCCAATGAAAACAAATCGTTTTTCTGTCTGCTTCTACACAGTTTAGCTTATTTGAGTACTATTTGGAATACATATTTATTAAAATGCTCTGTATTAATCTCTCTTATAGTAGACCGCGTAATCGTAACCGTATAACACAGTGGGGGAAGATGACACTAGAAACGATGGACGCTGCAGCTGTGTAAGTTTTAAATCCCACAAAGTCAGTGAGGAATGTGGTGAGACAATTCAAGACTTATGAATGTCACTGCATAGGTTTTTTCAGAAAACGAAGAACAACAAGATTTTAAAAGTAGGTTACAATCTGCGTAACCGAATATTCAGAGCCGAGCAGGAAAAGAAACTTGCCGACTGCATCAAACATTCCTCCGATGTCTATAATGAATTGTCCATGACCGAAGTTAAGTTGTTAGCCCCTTAGTTTACTGTAGACTATAGACTACGATTTCTCGAGAAACATAGTGAAAAGGAAATGGTTGGAGTGGATTGGTTGATTACCTTTCTGAAATGGTTCATTATCAGTTCGTCGTCCAGAAGCAATAATCAGTAGCAGCAACGAATTTAAATAAATGAAATGTGGCATTTACTTCAAGAATCTTTCAACAGTATTAGACCACTACCAGTTTTAGTGATGGAATGTGTGTAATATACACTAGATTGATGGTCACACCGCGCAAGCTCCAGTAAAAATATTGAGGGATAAGGGGAAGAAACAAGTTGGTACAATTACTTCTGCAGAACGTGGAAATCCTCTGATAGTTTGGGTGACAGTGAATGATCTGTACCTCCAATGTTTCTGCTCTATCGTAAAACTTCCCCGGGACCCATTTTCTGCAAGGTATTTCTGTTATTAAGTGAATTATCTATGTGTAATGTATTTTGAAGAAGATATCACAATGATATAACTATTATCTACATAAAACGAATATATTACAATTCCACCTGTATGGGTTATGTATTCCGTCCGGGGGGGGGGCGGGGGGGGGGGGGGAGGTGGCGGGGGGATATGTGTGACATCAAGAAGGTCATTCGGAAATGTCGATTCACTAGGGACACGGCACATCGTAAGGAAGAAAAAGAGGAAGGGAAAAATAGAACCCGCTTTGTATGCTACAACTGACCTACACCCGGGGACAAATGTACACTCTAAGATAAAAGAAAATTGTCCTATCCGAATCGTGCGGAAATCGGTAAATGTGATGTACATGAACAGACAAACAGATGATTAGAATTATTAAAACACTGATGCTTAATTCAACAGAAACAGCTTCACAAATTGAGCAAGTCAACAACGTGTTGGCCCACTTATGGGCCACGTGAAAGCAATTATTCGGCTGGACGCTGATTGATAGACTTGTTGGCTGTGTTCCTGAGGGACATCGTGCCAGGTTCTGTCCAACTGGGCGTTAGATCGTCAAAATCCCGAGCTGGTTAGAGGGCCGTGCACATAATGCTCCAAACGTTCTCAATTGGGGAGAGATCGGGCGACCCCGCTGCCCAAGGTAGGGTTTGGCAAGGACGAGGACCGTGTGCGGTCTTGCGTTATCTTGCTGAAGTGTAAGACCAGATGGCTTGCCACGAAGTGAAACACAACATCGTGGAGTCACCACGGTGCTGTAAGGGGGCCGCGGCTGACAACCAGAGGGGTCCTACGATGAAAAGAAATGCCACCCCAGACAATCACTCTTAGTTGATATATTTTGGATAAATGGCAGCATCGGTTGTAAATACTGAAATCCTATATTTTACAGATCTTCAGTCCAAATTATTCGAACAAATTAGGCCCCTATCATGATAGCACAACATTTACTATGGGGTGTAACATGTACTGTGACGATTACTTCCAACAAATGTCTTCACTTTTTCTGCGTACAGTAATTATTAAATATACTTAGGGTCCTATCTATAACCTTAGCAGCTAACCTTAGCAGCTGCCGATCCAATATACAGTGAGCTTCACTGTACGTTGGATCGGCAACTACTAAGGTTGACTGCTAAGTTTACAAGATAGGATTTTCTGTAAATTTAAAAATAATTGTGTGCATTAAAAGTGAAGATATCTGTTGTAAGTAATCATCGCAGTACATATTACTCTTCATAGAAAATGTTGTGCTGATATGGGTCTACAAGTTTCGAATAATTTCCACTGACATTGGTTGCACAGTGCTCAAAATCGACTTGTAAAATAAATGATTTGAATATTGACGACCGATGTTGCCATTTATTCAAAATATATTGACGATAATACGGTCTTGGTGCACGCGGTTCCCAATTGAAGTAGACATTAATTCATTGTTAGGTCGTATGGCGAGCGACAATCAGTCTGGCATTCACCTGCTGTCCAGGGCGTCCCCAAACACGTCTTTGGCCTGGAACCTCATTGACTGGAGCAGAATTGCTTTAGTACTGCGTCCCGTTTCGGAATGAGCCAGAATGACTAGCGCAGATGCATCTAAAGATGCTCCGAACAGTGATGGGGTACCAGCCTGACTGTTATCCGCCATATAGCCTCACAACCTGGAGTAATGGTCTGGGGTGACACTTATTTTCATAGCAGGACTTCGGTTGTCATTCGCCGCTGTCTTACAGGACAGTGCTACGTGAACGATGTTCTACGTTCCGTTTTGTTGCCCTCCATGGCAAGCCATTTTCGGCTTACATTTCAGCAAGATAACGCGCGCCCAGACACTGAGAGAGTTCCTACTGTTTGTTTTCGTACTTGCCAAATCATACCTTTACTAGCAAGGTCGTCGTATCACTCCCCTATTTAGAAAGTTTGAAGCCTTATGGGCAGCTCAGGATTTTGATGCTATAACCCGCCAGTTGGACAGAATTTGGCATGATATCTCTCAGGAAGTCATCCAATAACTCTGTTAATCAATGCCAAGCTCAATAACTGCTTTCATAGGAGTGAGAAGTGGACCAACATTGTCTTGCTTATTTTGTGCTCTTTCTCTTGAATAAATCATCCAATTTTTCTGAAATTTTAATCATTTTTTGTCTTTACATGTACCTCCCATCTACCGATATCCGTCCCATTCAGACACTGCCTTCGTCGTGCTTCGTATATACTTTCTCCTCTTAGAGTGAAAAACGCAATATTTTAAAGTAAAGATTTAATGAGTTTGTGAAACATTAGGTGAAGCTAAGGTTTGTGGCGCCTAACCTGTGAAACGGCTTCTGGCTTGGCTGCATGTGGAGTGCTTACTTTCGTTCGCTGCGGTGCCAGGAGGGGGAAGCTGGCGAGCTCACTGGCTCGGCCGCCGTTTACCCCCGGGAAGATGCCCGGTAATTAATCTGATAGCAATCTGAGTGAATCTGGGGCCATCCTTTGTGGAACTGAACGAGGAATGATTGCCGCCCCTGCTCAAGATTGAATCTTGGAGCTCCAGAACCGGAGTTAAGCGATCTACTTGATATAGTGAATACTACAGCGGAATATTGTTAATGCCAGTGCCCTACAATGTATTCTCAAAAGCATTGCTAAACAGAGAAAGAACTAAATCCTCAGACTGTTTAACACCAAGGAGGTTTCAGAAGGGAGAGGTCATGTGCCGAACAAATTTTGAATCTGAAACGTAATCGTGTGTGAAAAACAGAGGTGAAAAAATTTCGTGCTCACATTCGTAGACTTCAGTGAAGCTTATGACTCTGTAAATAGACGAACACTGTTCGAAATTTTTGAGGAGACAAGTTTGGATAGAAAATACAGTGAAATGATGAAAAAGACTTTAAGCAACGCAACATCCATGGTCAAGATTAGAGGAAAGCTTTCAAAAGTATTCAAGATTGAAACCGGAGTAAGAGAGGTAGACGAACTCTGCTCTTTGCTCTTTAAATGTGTACTTGATGACGTTATCAGACAATGGCGACGAGAAGTTAAAGGAGTGGGGTTCAAGAAAAATGGAATACGGATAGACGATACCGTGATATTGTCGGAGTATTAAGAAAAGGCAGTTAAACAAACGACGCAATTACAGAAACAAATGACTAAAGCAGTTCTGCCCAACCAGCCAGCCACGCAGTCTAATGCGCTGATTCCCGAGCGGGAAGGCCTACTGGTCCCCGGCACGAATCCGCCCAGGAGATTAGTGTCGACGTGCGGTGTGCCGACCAGCCCGTGTATGGTTTTTAAGGCGGTTTTCCATCTGCTTCAGCGAATGCGGACAGGTTCCCCTGATTCCGCCTCAGTTACACTATGTCGACGATTTCCGCGCAAACAGTCTCCACGTACGCGTACACCATAATTACTCTGCCACGCAAACATTTGGGGTTACACTCGTCTGGTATGAGACGTTCCCGGGAGGGAAGTGGGGGGAGGGGCCGGCCGCGGTGGTCATGCGGTTCTAGGCACTGCAGTCCGGAACCGCGGGACTGCTACGGTCGCAGGTTCGAATCCTGCCTCGGGCATGGATGTGTGTGAGGTACTTAGGTTAGTTAGGTTTAAGTAGTTCTAAGTTCTAGGGGACTGATGACCTAAGATGTTCATTCCCATAGTGCCCAGAGCCATTTGAACCAGGTGGGGGGAGAGGGTCCACTGGGGACCGAACTGCACAATAACCCTGGGTTCGGTGTGGGGTGGCGGTGGGGTGGGTGGACAGCTGTGGCCTGTAGGGGGTTTGTGAACCACTGAGGGCTACAGTGGGACGAAACCTCTCCATCGTTTCTAGGTCCCCGTTTCAATACACAATACACACAAAGCAGTTCTACAGATCTCTGTCGAGAAGGCGCCGTATGTGATGAACATCAACGCTGCTCGTAGATGGATGACATTAGAAGGAGAGAAAATTCAGGAGGGGGAGAAATTTAAACACCTGGGAGACTGGGTAGAAACTGGGCTGACAGAAGAGGAAGAAATGGGAACGCGAATAAACAAATTGAATTTACCATACAAACTAACTATGAACATCTATAGTAAGAAGAATATTTCTATCAGTACAAAACTGAGACATAACCAGACAGTGATCCGTCCTGAAGCCTTATACACAGCAGAAACACTTAACCTTGTAAGAAGAAGAGTACTTAAAAGAGTGTTCGAACGAAAGATTCTGAGGAGGATATTGGGACCTCTAAGAACAGAGGATGTCAGTTTACAAGACATGTTAACCAGAAACTACGTAACAAGATTGAGAGAATCCCTGACATCATCAGGAAAATGAGAATCGCCTTCTTCGTACACATCCTTAGAACAGACCATGGGAGTTTATCACAGCAAATCATATAGTTTCTAGTGGACGAAGAGAAGCGAAGTACGCTGTATCCAAGAGGTAGAACGGGATCTGGAGGAAGTGAGAATATAGTAACCGGGTGATCTTACAGGAACATCATGATTTTTAAATAAAGAGGACAGTACTAGACCCGCAGCGAAGGCATCATGGACAGAAGAGCGAAGAAGGTTGCACAGTATGGGAATGAAAGAATTCTGTATGACGAGAAAGACCAGAAGAAATGAAGCTGTAGAGAATTAACGTGGTTCTCAGATGGCCAAAGCTTAAAGAAGAAGAATAACTAATACATATTCAAAATTGCAGAAAAAAATTGTTGAATAAATTACTTAACTTTTATAGTATAAATGGACTCTGTTAATTGAAAAAAAAAGATTGAATTTTGTTACAATTGACCCCAGGCTCCCCTGGTGTTAAACATACTTAGCAGCAACACAGGAGTAACGAAAAGTTTATTCTTCGCCGTTGTGACTCGGGTTGGTCTGAGTGCTGAGGAAAAGTTATTACTCCTCAATATTCGAACGTATGTTATGCACCTGAAAGGTCACAAGTTTCCTTTGCATGCATCTTCTATGAACATAGTTCACGAAGGTATCACGTGCACAGTCCCTTCCTTATGTGGTTCTCCAACGTGGCAAGCCCTTCATTAAGTCAATAGTATGCATCTAATCTGCATACTAATGGAGTTGCAGTAATAGTTAGCGCGTGCTACTTCCTTATCGCTGTTAGGTGTATGATACACCTAAAGCTGCCCGTTCTTTCACGATAATGGCTTTTACAAGTCAACCGTCTGCATAACGAGGAAGAAAGTTTTCTCAGTTTAGAAACAAAATATTCTTACTGAGTGACAGTAACGAGCGCTTCTGAGCAACTAGCTCCAGCCGTAGTATACGATACGCACTCTAAAAAATTAATCCTTCATTTTTAAAATATTGAACAATGTAACTGTTTTCCGATGATTGTATTTATCACATTATATTCTTCTAAATGCAATGACCTGATCAATGTGATCCGTTACATCAAAAGCCCATAGTACTGGGCGATTCAGCAACAGATTCCATACCTCCGCTGATTTCTCAGTTCTTTGCAACAAGAAAATTAATTATATTTATTCCTATTAACAGAATACGAGCACCTCACACGAATGCCAATCAAACAAGTTATGTATTAAAATTAATAGTCTCTCCGAGCTGTGATTCCTGTCACATTGATCAGGCCATTGCATTTAGAAGAATATAATGTGATAAATACAATCATCGGAAAACAGTTACATTGTTCAATATTTTAAAAATGAAGGATTAATTTTTTAGAGTAGCGTTTAGGTCCGTAGATAGGTCCATTGCCAAATGTAATTTGTCGTTTCATCCGTCTTTGTAAAAGGGAATTTTAAAAGTTCAGCAGTTTTTGTTATGTTATAAATTGTTTGTTCTTCTATTAATTTTATTCCCTTTATTATAATGGTGCAAATTGAGTAATGTAATTTGTAGAAGTATTATCTCGCACAATTGTGTTTTAATTTGTAAAGAAGTCAGACAAAAGTCTTGTTTATATCACTATGTGACATAATTGTGTCTGGTGAAAAGTACTTTGGCTAAAAACAGTAAAATAAAAATAGTACCTCCAGAAAAAACTAGCTAACATTCACTTTTATATCAGATGTTAACAAATTCCTCTTTCGTAGAAACGCATTTCTTGCTATTGCCAGTCTGCATTTTATATTCTCTCTACTTCGGGCATCATCGTTTATTTTACTATCGTTATAGCTAAAATCAACTTATGGTTTTGGTTTCTTATGCCCTAATCTGATTCCGTCAACATCGCTACATTTAATTCGACTACATTCCATTACGCTTTTCTCACTTTTGATGATGTTCATTTTAAATCAAGACGCCATCCATTCTATCCAAATGTTTTTCCAAGTACTTTGTCATCTGTGACGGAGTTACAATATTAGCGGGAGTTCTAAAACGGTTTCTTTCGTCTTCATGAACTTTAACCCCCTTCTCAAATTTATCCTTCATTCTGTTGGCGGTGTGTTCAAGGTACAAACTGAATACTGTCAGTAGAGCCCCGATTTTACTTAAAACTAAATTAAGAAATATGTACATAAATATGTAACCAAAATTGCGAAATATGTAATCATATGTAAAATCCAAAATTTTATTTTGTGGCAGAAAATATGCGTTCATAGGAAGACTGGTGAAATATCTAATTCTTAATCAGTTCACTTCTATTATAGAGTACTGAAGTACGTCTCCTATTAAAGCATTTACGTCACACTGGAACGGGATGCATGGTTAAGTATGATATACTTTTCGAAATGTTGTGCTGCCATGCACAGTCTTCTGCCTGCAATATGGTTTTTATAAATCGAGAAATATAGCTCAACTTCGCAAGAAGCCAACGGTGCACATTTAAACAGGGGATTGTGGTAGGAATGATATTCCTCGGGGGCTCTACAATTTCACCACTGAAGAAACGAGAGAAAATAATAAGCTTTGTGTATCCATGACTCTTATTCAGCACAGACGGCAGCTTGCTGGAAAGTACACCAACCACTTCACTGGGACAGCACTGACCTTCCGACTACATATTCCCACAGCCTCTTGGAGCGGCATACCCGAAGTCTCCAGTTTCTTGATATCGTCGGGAAACCAGCTGAAGTGACTTGTGATGTATGAAAGTGAGCTGAACGCTTTACATCTGTTGAGTGTCGACAAGGATTCATTCACTGAAGGATCAGAAGAAAAATTCTCCGTCACTGACTTCACAGCTTCAAGTGCTTACTGCAGAGAATCACAGCTTAAAACGATGTTGCTCACCTTGTTATCACTGGCCCTTGAGGCAAAGGTATATCAGGTAGCTGCTGCATGTAGCGCTGTACGCGATTAAGACATTTCAAGGAAACCTTCTCCGTTACCGATGGGAATTGATGTCTAACTGTCTCTGCCGCTCGTTACAGTGCATTAATCGTACATGTAACACGCACCAAGTTCGGATAAAATGCATTAAGCGATTTCCACGCTTTGAACATGTTTGGAGCTGCATCTGCGTACATCATTAGGATCCTCTCTTCTTTCACGCCATCTTCCGGCAGTACCTCAAGATCATCATTAATGAATCTAGCAAATGTTGAACTATTTGTTGCCTTCAAAGGTTTAGAATAAATTAAATTCAGTTTAGGCTGAGTGTCAAGTGTGTCCATAGATCAGCGATGAAACGATCTACAGCAACTGTTGTCTCATTGGCACAAATCTATATATGAGTTCCCCCTATGTCGGCCCTAATTTTTTTCTGATACGTAACATAGCAAGAACCCAGGTAATTTTTCCTGAGAGTGGACTAGTCGGGAATCTACATCTACATCTACATTTATACTCCGCAAGCCACCCAACGGTGTGTGGCGGAGGACACTTTACGTGCCACTGTCATTACCTCCCTTTCCTGTTCCAGTCGCGTATGGTTCGCGGGAAGAACGACTGTCTGAAAGCCTCCGTGCGCGCTCTAATCTCTCTAATTTTACATTCATGATCTCCTCGGGAGGTATAAGTAGGGGGAAGCAATATATTCGATACCTCATCCAGAAACGCACCCTCTCGAAACCTGGCGAGCAAGCTACACCGCGATGCAGAGCGCCTCTCTTGCAGAGTCTGCCACTTGAGTTTGTTAAACATCTCCGTAACGCTATCACGGTTACCAAATAACCCTGTGACGAAACGCGCCGCTCTTCTTTGGATCTTCTCTATCTCCTCCGTCAAACCGATCTGGTACGGATCCCACACTGATGAGCAATACTCAAGCATAGGTCGAACGAGTGTTTTGTAAGCCACCTCCTTTGTTGATGGACTACATTTTCTAAGGACTCTCCCAATGAATCTCAACCTGGTACCCGCCTTACCAACAATTAATTTTATATGATCGTTCCACTTGCTGAGGTTGCAGTATTTACGTAAGAAGTGTTTATATTTAGATGTGTTCCAGTATATTTCCACTGCAGCTAATGTCTCTGCAACCAATGCAAAACACAGTTCTTTGTAAAATTCACTATTAGATGATGTAGGCTGTCCCCGCAACTGTGTAAGTGAACCCATATCTTCGAAGAAATTCGTTGTTTATTCGTAATATGTAGATTGCTTTGCAAACGTTGATCAGTTTGAGATTTCATCGTACATCCTGCACGTTTGTCACAAGTTTGACAGAGGACGATTTTACAATCAGTGGTTAAAGCACTGTCAACAGAAATCCATCTTCCCAGCTTTGATGACAACGAAGACGCAATCGGTCCCTGGTTAAATTAAGTGCAACTGACTGTTACACATTGTGAAGCGTTTGAGGACAAGAAGGGAAACTGTTTAAAATGAGTCATTGTTATCCGCATCGAAGCTGTGCAATTTAGCTCTGTGTGTGACAGGACTAAGTATGAGAAACACGATAACCAAAGTTAATTTTTTCCCTTTCTTAATGTATAACGAAAATGTACTCGTATACAGGAATTTACTAAAATGTGTAATAATTCTGCAATAAAATAACGCAATTTTAGAGACTTTACTGGTCTTATACAGATAAGATTTTATATATAGGGTGACAAGCGGGGTAGCCTCGCGGTCTGAGGCGCCTTGCCACGGTTAGCGTGGGTGTCCCCGTCGAAGGTTCGAGTCCTCCCTCGAGCATGGGTGTGTGTGTGTGTGTGTTGTCCTTAGCGTAAGTTGTTTAAGTTAGATTAAGTAGTGTGTAAGCCTAGGGACCGACGAGCTCAGCAGTTTGGCCCCATAGAAGCTTACCACATTTCCAAATTTTTATACAGGGTGATTTTTTTTCCACAGTATACGAACTATAGATATTGACTGATGAGAAGATATGGAAAAAAAGGCTTAATGAACTTATGTTTGGAAATTCATGTCTCCATGATAGAGGCCGTTTATTCAATCACACGTTGTTACAAAGACTGCGGTTGAAACTTCCCCTTTGAAGAATTATACATGACTGTCCTTAAACTGACACACAATATTTTGTTAGCGCAACGCAATCTGACTTTCAAAATTCCCTACAAAAGAATGGCCCTGACTAACATTAAACTATACCTTTCACAAATCACTTACCTCACAAAAATCTTCGCTGCTCAAGCTACTGCAATACAGCGAGCGCCACTACTGCCAGCTAAATAAAAGATTCAAACTATGGAAGGCACTAACTACTGATAGGGATAGTTAGCAAATGAAAGATATTAGTAGAGAACAAACAATGTATTTACCTTGATATCATCATATATAAATATAGCAGTTCATGACAAATTACAAATCTCCGCCATCTCTCTCCCCACATCCACCACTGCTGGCGGCTCACCTCCAACTGCGCAACGCTACGCGCTGTTCACAGCCAGCTGCCTAACACTACAATGGCGAGTATTACAACAATGCAAAGCAGCCACAGACTGCACGCAGCACAGCCAGTGATTTTCATACAGAGGTGGCGTTACCATAAAAAAACCTAAACAGCCTACTTACGTAGAGAAAACATAAACAGCCTACTTACATAGAGAAAACATAAACAGCCTACTTACATAGAGAAAACATAAACAGCCTACTTACATAGAGAAAACATAAACAGCCTACTTACATAGCCCCCATGCTCCCCACAAAAAATTTTACAAATTGGTTTGGGCAGTGCCCAATACAGATTTGAAAAATTTTTCATAATTACAATAACAAACATATCAAATGCACACACTTATTAATACAACGTTGGTCAAAAGCTAAAATTTTGTCACAGTCCATAAAGACAGTCCTGATCATTCATTATGGTAAAATATAGTGTTTTTCTCAAAGTCTGAGCAGTAGAAGAAAATGCACACAGAAGTAGTGGATTTCCATGCAGTCTTGAAGAAGTAGTGTTGTCCTTCCAACGGAAAGACAGTGCTGACTCTCGACATGCATACAGGTAATGGGCCACAACAGAGCAAACCCACAGCAGAGTCAGTCGAAATTTTGAAGAATATTGGTAGGTAGGTCATCACAGAGCAGACCCACTGTAGTCCTGGTAGAAATTACGGTACTGGTGGGCCACCAGATGTGCAGACCCACTGCAGTCCTTGTAGCAATTGGTGGGCCATCAAAGATGCAGACCCACTGCAGTCCTTGTAGAAATAATGGTATTGATGGATCATCAAATATGTAGACCCACTGTAGTCCTTGAAGAGATGGCCAGCAGCCATCTGTTGTGACTGTGCAGGTGCACAATCACCACTGAAGAGTCTTGCGGATAATATAGCAAGTCCATAAACCACCACTTGTGCACTCACAAAGTTTTTGGAATTGCCCTTAGAACCAGCAATGCTGTTACCCAGTCCCTTGCTGAATTATTAACACACGTGCAAACACTAACAGTCCCTACTTCTCACATATTGTCCATATACTATGACCAACAGAAACGTGTGCAGTGAAATGTAACTTACAAGTTAATAATAAGATGAACTGGTGTCAATTACAATTTTATAAATTTACAACATGAAAATACAATTACAAAGGTACAAAATACATCATTAAAGAACATAATAATACAGATAGTATTTGTAGTACAGGCTTTACAAAAGAATCGAAATAACATATACATCAGTGTTACAGGAATTATGAGATAAGTAGATACATAAAAGATCACAATAACTTGTGAAACGTCAACTTCACACATGAGCATTAAACAGAACGGAATTAATAATGTCTAACATCTTTACAAAGTAAATAACATATTATTAATGCCAATTATATTCGAGGATAACAGTATTCCTCATCATAGTGAATGTAGCTTAATATTAAAAGAAAAAAAAATTCTATGAAACTACACAGAGACAGGAAGAAAACAAATACACAAGGGTACACAAACATATAGTGGGATAACACAAAAGGGAAAGGAC
Source organism: Schistocerca americana (assembly GCF_021461395.2). Taxonomy (NCBI): domain Eukaryota; kingdom Metazoa; phylum Arthropoda; class Insecta; order Orthoptera; family Acrididae; genus Schistocerca; species Schistocerca americana. The sequence continues at coordinate 1,040,207,686 of NC_060120.1, read as the reverse complement.
AGGGTTTGTTTTACTGCAGTATTTTGCATGGAAATCTCCCTTTGTTCATCATTATTCCCAAAAAGTCCTATCTAAGCCTGCCTTCTGTATTTTGTTCACATCCTCTGTCAATAATAGTTTTTCTCCACTGTACAGTATCCTATTTCTTATAAATTTATAATAGTTAGTTTCTTATATAGTCTACCCCCTCTTAAGCTAACTTAAATCTACTGAGCTCAGATGCTAAACTAAGGGACGAGGCAATGCAGCAGCACATAAAACAATTAATATAAACAGCAATAAAAAAAATGGAAAATTGCAAAGCAAGCTACAGTAAATCTAAATTACCAAGCAATTCAACATTACAACTAATTTGAGGCAATGCGCAGCAAACAAAAAATAAATCTGGCTTAGCAGAGTAACACAAATTAAAGTTCAGTAGCACTATGCCTGGCAAACAGCAGCTTATATCTAAACATGACATAGCTCAAGCAGAAAAAATAGTACACTAAAGATAACAATGCAGATAAGGGAAATGTATAATCACATCTTAATGTCTAAGTAATTAAAGTGGTGCACCACAACAACTTATTGTAAAAAAAATATTACCATGTACTTGAAAAGAAAATTATGTGTTACTGTTACTAGTTCCTTCTTATTGTTCATTCCTTTCCAAGTGCTCCTTTTTTTTTTAAAGAATGTGGATTACAAAATTATCATTTAATAGATCTGTTGACAGAAAGTGTTCACATTAGCAAATGCATCAAAGTTTATTTTATAAAACTAATGCTGTAACACAGTTGGAAAACAGGTATCAAATGAAATGAGCAATTACGCAAACCAAAGCATAAAAATATCATTCAATAGTCATGTGACATTTCATAAGTTAGTAGAAATTCTCTCAACTCTCGTAGAAAGACGCTTGTCGTAATCAGGTGTGCAGATGTAAAAATATTTCTCGTCACTTCATTAGGCATTTCAGTAAATATCATAAATTAAGAGCACAGTGTAATCGTATGTTTTCAAGTTCGACCGTGTCGTTTTTATGATGCTTTCTACAAAGGAATGTCAGAAGCGAGGTTAATGGCCTCCCTTTTTTTTCTACCTGTGCCGCTGAAAGGCTAATGGCTTTTTTTTTGTTTTTTTCTTCGGGCGGCTGTCGCCCAGGTGGGTGCCCGCGACGCATTACGTGCAGGTGGTCACTTAACTTTCTTACGGAAATATTTACGACAGCAGTTTCCGCTACAGTGACAGTCTCACATAAGAATATTTCACAGGTCAAGAATTAGCGTTCCAAATCTATAGAAACAAAACCCTATAAATATAACAGTGTCCAAAAAATTTTTCGGCGGCATTGTAATATATTCACACATGTACACACATTTCATAATTCTAAAGTACGATTCTTGGTTTCCAACATCCTGTTTCACAAGTCAAGAGTCCCTACCCACTATTCATTACTCCTTACCTTATTACACATATACGTATCCATCGACACTCGTCAATATTTCGTCATTATAAATATGAAGCATAATCAAATAACTCATATAGCCTCAGCCTATTAATCATAAACATACCTCAGCAGCATAATACACATCGTCGTCGTTAAAATAACATCATAACACCTCAGTCAAATCTCAAAATCGTCGTAGCTTTCTGCAATAATTTCAAACCCTAAAAAAATATTCTCTGCTCATTTCAATAATGTCATCTACCTCAAACGTACTTTAAAATCATGCTCCCTTACCAAATATATCATTCAAAGCTCTCATAGTATCACAATGGTTCCGAAAAAATATGAGCATTTCACAAAGTACAGACAAAATACAATTTCATAAGTGTGAAGTTATCCAACTGTGAAATTGCGTAAACATCTGTCACTGATGTAATAAAAAAAGTTTAGATAGCTGTGTAGTTTGTGTGTTAGAGAAATATGGTACCGATGTGTAAAGTTGTATAAGCAAATACCATATTAGCTAGGGTTCCTTGTGGTTGCCACACACATGGTACACAAAGTAAGCGTGTACCCCCCTGAGGATTAATGTAATTATACCCTCAGGTGTTACAGATTACAGCAATGGAATGAAATGTATCACGGAAAACTTTCTTTGTAATTCAAAAATCTTTAAAAATAAATGTTTTAAGTACAAAATTAATCACTCAAATACGTATACTGTAGCGCTAAATGTGCGTCTTGTTGCAACATAATCTGTGTGGAAGTGTCGTAGTTATCGTCCTCCGAAAGATAAGTTCTGCATAAGTCAATGTACTTACCTCATAATACACAAAAGTGAAATGCTTTACGTATAGATATCGTAGTTATTACGCTTGTTGTTGTGATGAAGAAAGTACTGTACAGTAACTTATTGTTATGCCACGAAAAAGGCTGTCTCATTGTTGCTATACCACAAAAGTTACTACTAAAACATGTTTTTCTTCCTAGAAGAATTCAGAAAACTGTGCAGATATAAAACAGATACACTGCAAAAGCAACATTGTGAATTGTCACTCATTAGTAGCGTCGTGATAACATCGTGTAGCTGTCACATAAACTAACCACTGTGTCCTCTGGTATCTCACAGAAAGTACTTTAAACCCAGAATGTATTTTCAAGTAAACCAAAAGTTGCATTAAAATCTCATTAGCAGTACCAGTATGTGTCCTAAGTACGTAAGCCTGATAGTCGTTACGTAATCGTGCAACTAACAAGCAAGAATGTACAATTAACCACACTGTGTCGTCTGTTCATTATAACAATGCATTCGTAATTTCTGTTTAAATAAGTTCTCTTGGTTCTTGACTGGATATTTCACTTCAAACATTGTTACATGTTAACAGATTCCAAATCTGACAAAGCATACTAGAAATGTGAAGTGAAAAGTTTTATGGCAAAGACAAAGTTAAAAAGCAGATTATCTTTCAATAAACGGTTTTACATGTGAAATGTGGTGTAAACCTTTACTCTTCCTAGTACGCAGAGTTTCAACTTCAACGCAATTATCATGTGGTATACGTCGGATTCTGTAAGGTCCATTGTAAACTAGAAAGAATTTGTGACTCAAGTGTTTCTTCTTATGTGACAATGAATGAGCTTTAATGAGAACTTTCTGACCAATATACAACTTCTTTGCATTTGCTTTACCGTGTAGTTTTCTCCTTTTGTCTGCTGCAGATTTTATATTTTTGAGAGCCAAATCAATTATGTCTTTGTGTCGAAGTTTACGTGTATTCGGGAAAGGTACAAGCTCTCTGATTCTGTTCGGTGGTTCTTCATTCTTTAGTACAAGAGTAGGTGGTAAAGCAGTGGAATCATGAGGCATTTCATTCAGCACATTTTGAAATAAGTGTAAATATATGTCCCAATGCTGATGCTTTCTGTGACAATAAAGTCTGCAAAGCTTATTGATTTCTTTCATAATCCGTTCAGACGGGTTACAATGTGGTGAGTACAATGAAATAAAAACAGGTTTGATTTTATGGTTGCGAAGCATGCGTGACCAAACAGCAGATCTGAATTGCGGTCCGTTATCTGAAATGACTTTACAAACGTGTCCAACTTCACGTAAGAAATTTTTAACAAAGGCGTTGGATACAGACCGTCCAGTGGCTTTACGTAACGGTGTGAAAGAAACAAATTTTGAAGTAAGTTCAACAGCGACTAGAACGTACGAAAATCCATTAGATGTTCTGACAAGCGGTCCCAAGGGATCAACAGCAGCAAATTCTTTTAATTTAGAAGGAATGATAGGAAACAGCGGAGCACTATGGGAGATAGTAGATGGTTTCGCCTTGTGACAAAGTTTACAAATAGACAAGACTCTTCGAATTCTCTTTTCCATATTGTTAAAATAACAAGTCGTTCGAAGAATATGATAACATTTTCGTGGGCCAAAATGTGCGTAGCTGAAATGAACGTACCAAATGAGCTTATTAACAAAATCGTCTGGAATGCAAAGTACCCATAGCTTGTCATCAACAGTGCAGCGTTTGAAGAGTATGTTGTTTGTAACCAGGTAATAATGCCGAATCTGAGTGTGTGTCTTTTCATGCCATTTACTTTTGATGTCTCTCCAAATCGGATCTTTATCTTGTTCATGAGCAATGTCTTTTAAAGGTGTGGTGATGAAGTTTTCAAAGGCGACTTTCTGAATGTAAAGAATACTGAAATTTTTCTCGAGGTTGCCTTCTTTGTTACTTTTCTCAAGCCCAGCCGGTGCGCGTGACAGTGCGTCCGCAACAATGTTCTCCTTGCCGGGAATGTAGACTATTGTGAAGCGGAATTCTTGCAGAAACAATGTTCAACGTTTTAACCTGTCATGATTTAATTTTGAAGACATAAGAAATTGTAATGCACGATGATCACTGTATACTTTTACGTGCTTACCAGAAAGAAAGAAACGGAATTTGTTAAATGCCCAAACGATAGCTAAAGCTTCTAATTCAGTAACGGAATAATTTTTTTCAGATTTTGTTAGCACTCGGCTAGAAAAAGCAATGGTTTTCTGAATGGTAGTGTCATTTTCTATGGCTTCTTGAAATAAATGGGCACCAAGACCGACTTTAGAAGAATCCGTGCTAAGGCAGAAATCTTGTGACAGATCTGGATGCGCTAGTATTGGCGCGTTAAGTAGCGATTCTTTCAAAGAATTGAATTCCAACTGTGCTTGTTCGTCCCAGTTCCAAATAGTATTTTTTCCAGTGAGAGAACAAAGTTTTGGTGTAACAAGAATTTGCATGTTCAGAAAACGACGGTAAAAATTTACGAGACCTAGAAAACTGCGGACTTGTCTTTTTGTAGATGGAACTGGAATGGCTCTGATTGCTTCTAACTTTTCAGGATCCGGCTGAATGCCTTCAGAAGAAATAATATGTCCCAAAAACTTCACTTTTGTCCTACCGAATTCAGACTTTTCCAAGTTAACTGTAATTCCAGATTCTGCAAAAATACGTAACAAACTGTTGAGGATGCGATTATGTAGTTCCCATGAAGCTTCTGCTATTAGAATATCGTCCACATGTAAGGTGATGTGACGTTTTAAGAACTCAGGTAATATGGAATTTAGCCCGCGAATGAATGCTGCTGAAGAAATGTTCAAACCAAAGGGAAGTTTCCGAAACTGATAACAAACGCCGAAACAAAGGAAAGCTGTGTATTTTCTACATTCTGGATGAAGTTCGATCTGATAAAAGCTGGATCTGAGATCAATGGAAGACAACACTTTTGCACCATTAAAATTTTGAAGAAGTTCTTCCATCGTCTGCGGCCTGTCTGTTTCAGGAATAATGATAGTATTGATTTGTCTCGAATCTAAGACAAGCCTGATCGATCCATTTTTCTCCTCAACAACATGTAATGGATTGTTGTATGAGCTTACTGCAGGCTCAATAATGCCCTCGTCGAGCATAGATTGTATTTCTGTTCTAACACGGTCCCTATAATGTGCTGGAATTACATATGGTCTAACACAAAATTTAGTATGCTCACGAACACGAAATTGGTATTGAAATCCCTTGATTGTTCCTGTTTTATGAGTAAAAACTGTGGAATGTGCTTGTAAAATCTCAAAAAGGTCCTGCCTATCAGTGTCATTACAATTCTCAATTGTTTGAATTTTATTCTGAATTAACTTATTAGTATCAAATGCGCCATCGATATCACCCCTGTCAGTACTTGCAGAGTGATTGTTAGTGTCAAGTTCCGTCGAAAATTCCGAACTGTTGTCTAACAGGAGGCAAAGCCGATTAATTTCTTCGTCATGGTTTGAGAGCCAATCTTCAAATTTCAAAGCTACTGACTTACCTTCTTTTTCTAAAGTTATTTCAGCATCGTGAAAGTTTAAGATTGCTTTGTATTCATTCAAAAAGTCTACTCCCAGTATAATTTCCGTCGACAATAATGGAACAATAAGAAAGTTCATAGAGAAGCTGTGGCTTTGACAAAAGAATTCTACGTTGGTTTGTTGGCGTACATCTACACTTTTTCCAAAGATTGCACCTTGTAATTTAATCTTACGTAACGGAAGTGTGGGGCAATCGTTCGATTTGTTGCATTTGCTAAAGGCTGTTTCACTGATTACTGAAATGGGACTGCCAGAGTCAAGTACTGCCGTAAATTTTACGTCATTTACTGTAATGTGAATCACAGGATATGCAATGTTGTTATGTTTTACGTCGTGTTCTTGGAGTAAGATGTCCCTAATGTCTTCCATTTTTACGTAATTACTAGCTACGGCAGCTGCGTCGTCAGTTTCATAAGTACGTTTTGTGGCAGCCAGCGGTGTGAGTCATTGCCTATGGTCTCTTTGTTGGCGCGCGTCGTTATTGGGATTTGGAGACCTAACTTCTACAAATTCACCGTGACGAGAAGGCCCTGCTCTGTTTAAATCCCGCCAGTTCTGATGCAATTCAGGTCTGTCGTTACGATCACATCGTCTGTCGTCATGTCGGTAGTTCCTGTACTTTCTTTCTTGTCGGTTAAGTGGTGGAGAATTTCTCCCTGAATCGTAACTGCGCGCTGGACCGTTGCGTCTAAAGTTATTCTGTCTCCCGTAATAATAATTATTTTGGTTCCCATATTGTCTGTTTCTCTGATTGTCTCTGTGATAGTCACTACCGCGGAGAGGTGATCTTTCCCTGTAATTATTACTACTCTGCCAACGGTTGTCATACGGGTGGTGTCTGTTTTGGTCACGATTTGTGTTGTGAGAATAGCCTTGACGTGTCAAGTTATTACTTCTTTCATCGCGGAATTGCGACGGATGTGACCTGTAATTGTTGTGTTCCTGGTTTCGCGTTCCGCGATTGTCAGTGTCAATTTCTAATTCTTGTAAGAGTCCCTGAAATGCTTCAATGTCGTCTTTGCAACGTCCTGCCAAAATAATATGTCGTAAATGTTCAGGCAGTTTGCTTAAGCAAATGCGGATGAGTTCTGAGAGGCTGTATGGGTTTGAAAGATATTGATTCTTATGCAACATGTCTTCAAAATATTTCATAAGACTGGAAAATTCAGATTGTTCGAAACGTTTCATCGTTATGATGCTATGTTTTACTCGGTCTTGTGTGGCTTGAGACCAATATGCTGAGAGGAAGGCATGGTAAAACTCTCCTTCACTGTGGCAATCGTGAATTACCGATCGCATTCTTACAGCTGGTTCATTCTCCAAGTAGCCACACATAAATTCTAATCTGTGTTCTAACGACCAGTTGGGAGGAAAACAATGAGAGAATTGATGGAGCCATGCTTGTGGATGAATGTCGTTGCCAGAATTCTTAAATGTTTTGAATTTACGTGTAGTAATGAACAGCTTATAGTCAAAATCATCATGTCGGCGAGTCGCATATCGGTCATTGTTAGGTCGTGTCGGCCGTTCCATATCAAAATTCGGTGCACATTGCCAATTTCTTTCATAACTTCCGAAATGCCCTGTGTTATTATTTTGTGGCTGTTCCGTATTTCTGTGTCCCTCTTCCCGTATTGGGGCGCGAGTATCCTCTGAAATACGTAATTCTTGAATTACCTGTGTCAGCTGATCTTGTACTTCCCGGATTTCTCTTTTGTACTGTGTATTGATTTGATTTTGATTCTGTTTGAATTTTCTAATTTGTTCATACTCTTCTGTGTCAGTGAAGGCTACAGGTGTTGTGTTATTCAGATCATCATCTACCTTTGTAGATAAGTTAGTGAACTGATCTGAAAGTTCAGCTACTTTATCCGATAGTGAAATTATTTCCTCTGTATGTTTTTCTGAACCAAGTTTCAGAGTATCTACTGTGTCCTTTAAGTTTTCCTGAGTTTTTGCAAGTTGCGTAACCAAATCGGTAGATGCAACTGAGTCAATTTTAGCTTGCAAGGTGTCGTGATTTTCATGAACAATGGTTTGCAGTTCTTTTATGGCTGCTTCGTGATTCTGTAATACATTTTCATGCCGCAAAAAAATAGGTTGAAAATGCTCACAAATTTGTGTTTTTACGTCATTACAGACTTTTTGACATTTCGATTCAATGTTATGTAACTCAGTAGTTAAATCTTCACGTGTTTTTTCAAGTGTGGTGTCTAACTTTTGAAGCTTTTGCTGTGTTTGTCTCTGATTTTGTTCCATTGTGTCTAACTTTTGAAGATTTTGTCCCATTTGTTTCTGATTTTGTTCAAGTGTTGTGTCTAACTTTTGTAGCTTTTGTCCCATTTGTTGCATTAACTGTAATAACAATGCACTGGTGTCTGAAACATGTTCCTCAGTGCTTTTCGGCAGTGAATTTGCACCAGCAACATTCACATTTTGACAAGCGGAAAACGTGTCTTGACTCATTTGGGAAAACGGTGAGGACGCAAAACCTGAATCTACAGTATTTGCAAAATTGTGTCCTGTCATTTCGGATTCCTGAGGCGAGCTTCTCTTGAAGTCTCACCTTGCAGTATATGTGATACACCATAGTACACAGTGGTTCCGTATTTGAACAGAGAGCTTACCGACATGGTGTTTACTTAAGCAAAGGCAAATGGTAACTGGCGGTGTGCAGTACGGTGTATCAGGAGACCTACCCCGCCGACAACAACAACAACAGGATTCAATGTTGGCAACAATGATTTGCCGCTTGCCTAAGACACGGCTGTTCAAGAAGCAGGCAGTCATGAATGATGTACCCGAAATGTTCGGACTCCAGACTTGGAGGAAAAAGTGATTAACGTGGAAGGCGACAACCGTGTACCAGGCAGTCCCAGTGCACGGTAAGCCACACAACTGTGTGGACCATTCTCTATGACAATTGTTACTAGCCTTATCACTTACAGCGTGTGCAGGACTTACTAGCGACAGACTTCCCACATCGGGAGCAGTTTTGCCACTGGTCTCTTCACCAAGCAACCACGATTCCGGGATCTGTGTCATCCACCCCATTCACAGATGAGGCCATCTTTACGTGGTGTGGTATCTTCAGCTTTCTTAACAGTCACCTGTGGGATAATATGCAGAACCTCTGTGGTATGGTGACAGCGAATGATCAACACTGGTGCAGTAGGAACGTGTGGGACGGGATAATTGGCGACCGTATTATGGAACCAGTCTTCCACGTCGCGTAACAGGCCGGAACTATCGGCGTTTCTTGCGGGTGACGTTGACAGATGCTGAAACAAGTGCCATTGATGATCCGATAGGTTATGTGGCTGCTACATGATGGTTATCGAGCCCACTTTGCCGTTAACGTCCGGATGCATCTCAGTCGTGTCTTCGCTGGTCGATGGATCGGACGAGGGGGTCCAGTTGCATGGCCTGCTCGATCACCGGATCTCAATCCGTGCGATTTCTTGTCATGGGGCCATCTCAAAAGTATAGTGTATGCTGAACCCATTCCAGACATCGAGCCTCTGGAGCAGATTATTAATGCTGCCTTTGATACTGATCGGATGCAGCCTGGCCGATATGAATGTGTGAGATAGAACATGCTACGGCGCTTACACGCATGTATTGAGGCACAAGGAAACCACTTTCAACACACACTGTAACAGTGGCTGCATGGTACAACGCTTATTAGACTGGTGTCTCTGTATAGCTGAATAAATGATCTCTTGCGGGGAAACAATACATTTCTGAACAAAAGTACGTTAGATGGTTTTTTTTATCCTGTATCTTCTCATCGATCAGTCCCTAGAGCTTGTACATGGTGGGAAAAATCACCCTGTATATGTGGACTGAAGCGGCGATTGAAAATTTGTAACAAGGCGAGGAACCGAACACGAGTCTCCTGCTTGCTAGACAGGTGCCTTAACCACTTAACCATCTTGCCACAGAGCTTCAGACAACTACACGGACTACCCTGGCACATCTCCCATCTCGAACTACACTCCTGGAAATTGAAATAAGAACACCGTGAATTCATTGTCCCAGGAAGGGGAAACTTTATTGACACAGTCCTGGGGTCAGATACATCACATGATCACACTGACAGAACCACAGGCACATAGACACAGGCAACAGAGCATGCACAATGTCGGCACTAGTACAGTGTATATCCACCTTTCGCAGCAATGCAGGCTGCTATTCTCCCATGGAGACGATCGTAGAGATGCTGGATGTAGTCCTGTGGAACGGCTTGCCATGCCATTTCCACCTGGCGCCTCAGTTGGACCAGCGTTCGTGCTGGACGTGCAGACCGCGTGAGACGACGCTTCATCCAGTCCCAAACATGCTCAATGGGGGACAGATCCGGAGATCTTGCTGCCCAGGGTAGTTGACTTACACCTTCTAGAGCACGTTGGGTGGAACGGGATACATGCGGACGTGCATTGTCCTGTTGGAACAGCAAGTTCCCTTGCCGGTCTAGGAATGATAGAACGATGGGTTCGATGACGGTTTGGATGTACCGTGCACTATTCTGTGTCCCCTCGACGATCACCAGTGGTGTACGGCCAGTGTAGGAGATCGCTCCCCACACCATGATGCCGGGTGTTGGCCCTGTGTGCCTCGGTCGTATGCAGTCGTGAATGTGGCGCTCACCTGCACGGCGCCAAACACGCATACGACCATCATTGGCACCAAGGCGGAAACGACTCTCATCGCTGAAGACGACACGTCTCCATTCGTCCCTCCATTCACGCCTGTCGCGACACCACTGGAGGCGGGCTGCACGATGTTGGGGCGTGAGCGGAAGACGGCCTAACGGTGTGCGGGACCGTAGCCCAGCTTCATGGAGACGGTTGCGAATGGTCCTCGCCGATACCCCAGGAGCAACAGTGTCCCTAATTTTCTGGGAAGTGGCGGTGCGGTCCCCTACGGCACTGCGTAGGATCCTACGGTCTTGGCGTGCATCCGTGCGTCGCTGCGGTCCGATCCCAGGTCGACGGGCACGTGCACCTTCCGCCGACCACTGGCGACAACATCGATGTACTGTGGAGACCTCACGCCCCACGTGTTGAGCAATTCGTCGGTACGTCCACCCGGCCTCCCGCATGCCCGCTATACGCCCTCGCTCAAAGTCCGTCAACTGCACATACGGTTCACGTCCACGCTGTCGCGGCATGCTACCAGTGTTAAAGACTGCGATGGAGCTCCGTATGCCACGGCAAACTGGCTGACACTGACGGCGGCGGTGCACAAATGCTGCGCAGCTAGCGCCATTCGACGGCCAACACCGCGGTTCCTGGTGTGTCCGCTGTGCCGTGCGTGTGATCATTGCTTGTACAGCCCTCTCGCAGTGTCCGGAGCAAGTATGGTGGGTCTGACACACCGGTGTCAATGTGTTCTTTTTTCCATTTCCAGGAGTGTAGATTACAGAACAAAGAGAATTTCGGCAATTCTGTTCGTGTGTTAGGAGGAACTTAAAGTAGACTGTGGCGGCAGTGAGAATTTGGTCGAAGACGGGTGTGTGCAAGCTTAATCCCTACAGCTATGTGATCTTCTGTGTTAAGGTGGCTTAGCGGCTAACACACCTGCCCAATAATCAGGAGATCCGGGTTCAAGTCCCGCCCCCGGTACAAGATTTCACTTGCCGCTCCAGTCTATTCACTACTGGCCATCAAAAATTGCTACACCACGAAGATGACGTGCTACATACGCAAAATTTAACCGACAGGAAGAAGATGCTGTGATATGCAAATGATCAGCTTTTCAGAGCATTCACATAAGGCTGGCGCCGGAGGCGACACCTACAACATGCTGACATGAAGACAGTTTCCAACCGATTTCTCACACACAAACAGCAGTTGACCGACGTCGCCTCGTGAAACGATATTGTGATGCCTCGTGTAAGGAGGAGAATGCGTACCATCACGTTTCCGACTTTGATAGAGGTCGGATTGTAGCCTATCTCGATTCCGGTTTGTCGTATTGCGACATTGCTGCCCGCGTTGGTCGAGATCCAATGACTATTAGCATAATGTGTAATCGGTGGGTTCGGGAGGGTAATACGGTACACCGTGCTGGATCCCAACGGCCTCGTATCACTAACAGGCGAGATGACAGGCATCTTATCCGCATGGCTGTAACGGATCGTGCAGCCACGTCTCGATCCCTGTGTCAACAGATGGAGACGTTTGCAAGACAACAACCATCTGCACGAACAGTTCGACGACGTTTGCAGCAGCATCGACTATCAGCTCGGAGACCGTGGCTGCGGTTACCCTTGACGCTGCATCACAGACAGGAGCGCCTGTGATGGTGTACTCAACGACGAACCTGGGTGCACGAATGGCAAAACGTCATTTTTTCGGATGAATCCAGGTTCTGTTTACAGCATCATGATGCTCGCATCCGTGTTTGGCGACATCGCGGTCAACGCACATAGGAGGCGTGTATTCGTCATCGCCATACTGGCGTATCACCCGGCGTGATGGTATGGGGTGCCATTGGTTACACGTCTCGGTCACATCTTGTTCGCATTGACGGCAGTTTGAACAGTGGCCGTTACATTTCAAATGTGTTACGACCCGTGGCTCTACCCTTCATGCGATCCCTGCGAAACCCTACATTTCAGCAGGATAATGCACGACCGCATGTTGCAGGTCTTCTACGGGGGACTTTCTGGATACAGAAAATGTTCGACTGCTGCCCTGGCCAGCACATCCTCCAGTCTCTCACCAATTGAAAACGTCTTGTCAATGGTGGCCGAGCAACTGGCTCGTCACAATACGCCAGTCACTACTCTTGATGAACTGTGGTATGGTGTTGAAGCTGCATGGGCAGCTGTACCTGTACGCGCCATCCAAGTTCTGTTTGACTCAATGCCAAGGCGGTTATTACGGCCAGAGGTGGTTGTTCTGGATACTGATTTCTCAGGATCTATGAACCTAAATTGCGTGAAAATGTAATCACGTGTCAGTTTTAGTATAATATATTTTTCCAATGAATACACGTTTATCATCTGCATTTCTTCTTGGTGTAGCAATTTTAATGACGAGCAGTGAACATAAAATTCCACAATTTAAAATATGTATTACAGCGTGGAAAATGTATCAACCTCAAAATGTGTAAAACTATGTAATTTAACAGTGTAATTCTTCGAAATTTCAGTTTTTCTTATAATTACATGTAAAGGAACAGAATATGTATCTACATAAAATCTGGATTCTAATTATCAGACATAGGCTACAACTGAGAGGCTACAACTCAAAAACTGAGGAATGACCACACAGGTAGTTAAACTTTGCGAATTAATGAAATTATTTGACTGGTTGTGACCTTAGATATACAGGAGCTAAATTTTAGTGAGTCATGGACAGTAATACGGATGGCTCTCATAGCTTTTGTGAGCTTCACATCCACTGTCACGTTTGTGGACAGTCATGTTGTTTTGTTTGTCAATGTTTCCGCTGATTTGCGGCCAGCCCGTAATCCTGCACCGCAGATAGCGAGAGCAGCGGTGTGTTAGTCCGGTCACGGCCGCCGGTCCGCGTATCGCAGATCTGGGCCGGGAACGGCGGGCAGTTAGCGCGCCGTCCCCACTGCGCCGGCTCGGCGCAGCGCAGAACAACACAGCAGTTTGGCGGTCGCCGGCAGCGTTCCCTCACGTCCGGCCGTCACGTTCTCGCTGTTGCTGTTCCGCACGAGGGCAGCCTCTTTAAAGGTAGCCTCTTACAAGCTATTGAGGCAGGCCATGCGCGATACTCAACTACGTCGAGATGAAAAACGTGGCGCCGCACTCACGGCCAGTGGCAAATTACTATCTGCGCCCGGAATTACTGCAGGCAACCCGAGGCCGATATGCATTGGAGGGCAGGGTTTCCAGACACCGCAAAGCCTACAAAGCGTGATTTGAACACGTATTAGTGATCTTAAAATGGAATAAGCTTCTGCTTTCATGTTCAGTCCAGACACTTTGTTCAAATGGTTCAAAAGGTTCTAAGTACTATGGGACTTAACATGTGAGGTCATCAGTCCCCTAAACTTAGAACTGCTAAAACCTACGAACATCACACATATCCATGCCCGAGGCAGGATTAGAACCAGCGACCGTAGCAGCCGCGTGGTTCCGGACTGAAGCGCCTAGAACCACTCGACCACAGCGGCCGGCCCAGATACTTTGTAAGCGTGCATAAAACGGATGATCTCAGTAGCTATATTTGTTCGCAGATAAATTTTGTTCTATTGTTTACTTTTCCTGAACATTGGAGTCATTGAAATAACAACAGTCATAAGAATCTTCCACATTTATTCCACTGTTTGTCGCTTTGCAAGCAATACTGGTTATCGATTTGCACATTAATGCTACCTCACTTCATTGTGCTTAAATCCCATTTTCGCAAGAACAGCCTACACTGTGTAAGTAGGCTGTTAAGGTTTTTCTGTTGGTAACGCCATGACTTGTGCTGTGTGCAGTCTGTGGCTGGTTTGAATTGGAATTTTCTATTGTAGAGTTGGGCAGTTGGCTGTTAACAGCGCGTAGCGTTGCGCAGTTGGAGGTGAGCCGCCAGCAGTGGTGGACGTGGGGAGAGAGATGGCAGAATTTTAAGAGCGGACGATCTGGACGTGTGTGCGCAAGAAAGAGTAAATTTTTAATGCTGGATATCATGAACTGATATATATATTATGACTTTTGAACACTATTAAGGTAAATACATTGATTGTTTGTTCTCTATCAAAATCTTTCATTTGCTAACTATGCCTATCAGTAGTTAGTGCCTTCAGTAGTTGGAATCTTTTATTTAGCTGGCAGTAGTGGCCGCTCGCTGTATTGCAGTAGTTCGAGTAACGAAGATTTTTGTGGGGTATGTGATTCATGAAAGGTATAGGTTGTTGTTAGTAAGGGCCATTCTTTTATAGGGATTATTGAAAGTCAGATTGCGTTGCGCTAAAAATATTGTGTGTCAGTTTAAGCACAGTCATTTATAATTTTTCTAAGGGGATGTTTCAACTGATAAACCGAAACATTATAACCACCTGCTAAATAGTGTGTTTTTCTTTACAACGAAATACATCGCTGATTCCGCATATCTGGGATCCGATAATTTACTGGTAGGTATGTGGAGGTATGTAGCATCAGATGTCTACCCACAGGTCATGTAACTGGCGTAAATAACGAGCCGCTGATCTGCGTACGTGGTAATGGCGCCCGGTAGTCACCCACTTGGGTTCCATACGATCTACATCAGCCGAATTTGGTCCCCGAGACATCAACGTGAGTTCACTACAATGCTCCTCAAACCATTACAGCATGGTTCTGGCTCATGGACAGTTATACTGCTGAAAGATTACATAACATGCAAGCGCAGGAGGATGTCTCCCATAGCATAATACTGCTCCCACCAGCCTGCGTCCGTGGCAGCCTGCACGTTTCGAACTGTCGTTCACGTTGGTGACGGCATTTGTGAAGACGAGCCTGCGAACTAGTGCAGCAAAAATTTGATTCACGCGAATAGCCGGCACGTTTCCATTGATCGGCAGTGAAATCCCGATGGTCCCGTGCCCACTGCAATAGTAATTGACAGCAGCACTTGAACATTCGACCAGCATCGCCGTTTTCGAGATACTCGTTCACAGACTCTGCATAATAATAATTTCCCCTTTGTCAAAATCGCTTATCTCAATGTATTTGCCCATTTGCAGCCCATCGCCGCTAGGGTGATACGCCGTCCGTGTCTGCTCCGCCCACATGCTTTTGTTACCGCGTCACGTGCCCACAACGCCACCAGGCGGTATCCATCGTCGCTGTCAGAAGTGCTCATAATGTTTTGGCTTATCAGCGTATGCGCGCATGAATCAGAGGATTTCAGTCGGGATTTTTGTTTGCAGGAAAATTTCGCTCTATTTGATGCTTTTCCTAAATTTTAATGTCACTGAAAGAACTTGCCCCCCTTCTAACAGCCGTGTACCGTAAGTCTCTCGAGGAAAGGAAGGTTCCAAATGATTGGAAAAGAGCACAGGTAGTCCCAGTCTTCAAGAAGGGTAGTCGAGCAGATGCGCAAAACTATAGGCCTATATCTCTGACGTCGAGCTGTTGTAAAATTTTAGAACATGTTTTTTGCTCGCGTATCATGTCGTTTCTGGAAACCCAGAATCTACTCTGTAGGAATCAACATGGATTCCGGAAACAGCGATCGTGTGAGACCCAACTCGCTTTATTTGTTCATGAGACCCAGAAAATGTTAGATACAGGCTCCCAGGTAGATGCTATTTTCCTTGACTTCCGGAAGGCGTTCGATACAGTTCCGCACCGTCGCCTGATAAACAAAGTAAGAGCCTACGGAATATCAGACCAGCTGTGTGACTGGATTGAAGAGATTTTAGCAAACAGAACACAGCATGTTGTTCTCAATGGAGAGACGTCTAAATGGTTCAAATGGCTGTGAGCACTATGGGACTTAACATCTATGGTCATCAGTCCCCTAGAACTTAGAACTACTTAAACCTAACTAACCTAAGGACAGCACACAACACCCAGCCATCACGAGGCAGAGAAAATCCCTGACCCCGCCGGGAATCGAACCCGGGAACCCGGGCGTGGGAAGCGAGGGAGAGACGTCTACTGACGTTAAAGTAACCTCTGGTGTGCCACAGGGGAGTGTTATGGGACCATTGCTTTTCACAATATATATAAATGACCCACTAGATAGTTTCGGAAGTTCCATGTGGCTTTTCGCGGATGATGCTGTAGTACACGGAGAAGTTGCAGCATTAGAAAATTGTAGCGAAATGAAGGAAGATCTGCAGCGGATAGGAACTTGGTGCAGGGAGTGGCAACTGACCCTTAACACTGACAAATGTAATGTATTGCGAATACATAGAAAGAAGTATCCTTTATTGTATTATAATATGATAGCGGGACATACACTGTTAGCGGTTACTTCTGTAAAACATCTGGGAGTATGCGTGCGGAACGATTTGAAGTGGAATGATCATATAAAATTAATTGCTGGTAAGGCGGGTACCAGGTTGAGATTCACTGGGAGAGTCCTTAGAAAATGTAGTCCATCAACAAAGGAGGTGGCTTACAAAACACTCGTTCGACCTATGCTTGAGTATTGCTCATCAGTGTGGGATCCGTACCAGATCGGTTTGACGGAGGAGATAGAGAAGATCCAAAGAAGAGTTGCGCGTTTCGTCACATGGTTATTTGGTAAGCGTGATAGCGTTACGGAGATGTTTAACAAACTCAAGTGGCAGACTCTGCAAGAGAGGCGCTCTGCATCGCGGTGTAGCTTGCTGTCCAGGTTTCGAGAGTGTGCGTTTCTGGATGGGGTATCGAATATATTGATTCCCCCTACTTATACCTCCCGAGGAGATCATGAATGTAAAATTAGAGAGATTCGAGCGCGCACGGAGGCTTTACGGCAGTCGTTCTTCCCGCGAAGCATACGCGACTGGAACAGGAAAGGGAGGTAATGACAGTGGCACGTAAAGTACCCTCCGCCACACACCGTTGGGTGGCTTGCGGAGTATAAATGTAGATGTCGATGTAGATAAATACATTCAGGTGCCTCTCCTAGATTTTGTCCACAGCTTATCGCTTTCCAAGCAAATTTAGTTACGCATTTGTACATCAATGCTATAGTGACACGTCAGCATATTGAAATCCAATTTTCGAAACACTTTTGTATATTAGTATATGAAGATCATTTTGGAATCCCTTTGAATGAGAAGTGCCCGTTTACCGAACACCTTGCTGGTTGAATGGTAAATTGTTATGTTAAACTGTGACTCAATGTACCTATCTGGGTCATGACTAATATTTAAAAAAAATGTTCCGGAATAGTTGATAAAAGTCGATTGGTAGATTTGACATCGGTCTTCAAGCACCTGCCAATGCTGGTCTTTCAGCAATTCTGTGAGATTCAACCAAACCTGATGTAAAGTCCCCTCAGAAAAATTAATGAATTACTCTGCTGGAAAACCTCTATGTTATTTGAATTTCAAAGAGCTGAGCAAAACTGAATATACTCAGACATTCACTAAACTGACACTCAATATTTTTAGTGCAACTCAATCTGACTTTCAATAATCCCTACAAAAGAATGGCCATGACTAACAATAACCTCTACCTTTCATGATTCACTTACCTCACAATAATCTTCGTTAGTCGAACTACTGCAACACAGCTAGCGCCAATACTGCCAGTTAAATAGAAGATGCTAACTACTGAAGGCACTAACTACTGATAGGCATAGTTAGCAAATGTAATATTTGACAGAGAACAAACAATGTATTTACCTTAATAGCGTTCAAAAGTCATTTTATATATATATATATATATATATATATATATATATATATATATATATATATATATATATATATATATATCAGTTCATGACATCCATTCTTACAAATTTACTCTCTCTAATGGACACGCGTCCAGATCATCCGCTCTCAAAACTCCGCCATCTCTCTCCCCACATCCACCACTGCTGGCGACTCACCTCCAACTGCGCAACGCTATGCGCTGTTTACATCCAACTGCCCAACACTACAACAGCGAATATTCCAACAATGCCAACCACCCACAGACTGCACACTGCACAGTCAGTGATTCTCATACAGAGCGCTAGGTGGCGTTACTAACATAAAAACCTAAACAGCCTACTTACACTGAGATCACTCGTGCTGTCCTTGGTACACGTTCAGTATCCCTTAGTCTTATACATAAAATTGCGGGAAATAAACTTATCGTTGGCAAACTTTTTCTTTGGCTGAAACCCAGATCGTGTTGTTGTTACGGAACAATCTGAATCTGAAATTACTCCCGTTTAGGCTGCAGCACGTAAATGCCACACCACAGAAGCTCCTAGCAGATCTCCTTATTTGCATCAGGTAGAGCTTGTCCAGGAAGCAGGACCTTCCAAAACTACTGTTCCCATAACCTAAACTGTGACGAATTATTAACCATTTTGAACCATTGCCGGAAGATAGGCCATGTGTGAGAGAACGGAAAAGCTACAGTACGCGAAACACAAGATTTTGTAGTAAGCTCATCTACAAAATCGATGTTATTGATAAGGACAAAGAAGTGTTTCAAAGTTTTCACGCGGTGGCTTGAGGACAACTTTAACTTTAAAGGAGAAAAAAAATGCATCCGATAACTGTAATTGAAAAACACTGATCCGCAACTGTACTGTTTTTAACGACAATAATAATTTCATTAACTACTGTGTGGTGTTACTGACACATATCGGAATATCAATTCATTTTTCAGCCACTCTTTTGGGGGTTACATTTGTGGGCACAAGGAATGCGTACTTGGAGGGGAAGGTCTGCTGTCCTATCACCGTGTATCCGGAAACATTGTTGCGTTTCTTGTCCGTTACGTTGGCAACAGCCTGGAGTTGATCCTCACGCTATGAATTTTCGAACTGTTGGTAAATGGATAGGAGAACATAGGTTTTTTTCTCCCTTCAGGGACGGACCATCAGAGAAACTGGGAGCTGAGCGCCATCTCAGGCTTTTTTACAGACTTTGCTGATTCTGAGGAGATGTAAGTTTTCACAAGCCACAGTTGTGAGGTCCATAATCTAAGCAGCTCGCATCTCATATGTTTTGGTCACACAACCTGAGTTCCTAATGTAATTACAATGTGTACTTTGTTTCTTAATCTTGTATGCACGAGCTGCACGGATAATGATACCTTGGTGCTTCATTCTCAATGCAATCTTCCTTTCATTTGATACCTCCCAAAGTGATGGCGTCACTTTTTGTGAAAGTAATTCGTTTATTCAACTATTCTTGTTCTTTGATAACCTCTGATGAACTTTTGTGAAAAAGTCAGTAAAATTCTATTAAAGGTAGACTTTAACCTCTATCTCGAGACCCTAAACCTGTCCTACAACATTCACGGTTAGAAGACCCATTAACATATGGATATAACCTGGTATACTACCAATTTGTGCTTCGCTGTGTCGTTGTTCTTTGGCTACTGCTGCCAGGTTAAGCGACAGATTATTGATTACTTTGTTTTGCAATATCAACGAGCATGGCACAACACTCGGCACCACTATGGCACTTGCTTAAGAACTGAGACTGTGGTGTCACCGCCAGACACCACACCTGCTAGGTGGTTGCCTTTAAATCGGCCGCGGTCCGGTAGTATACGTCGGACCCGCGTGTCGCCACTGTCAGTGATTGCAGACCGAGCGCCGCCACACGGCAGGTCTAGAGAGACTTCCTAGCACTCGCCCCAGTTGTACAGCCGACTTTGCTAGCGATGGTTCACTGACAAATTACGCTCTCATTTGCCGAGACGATAGTTGGCATAGCCTTCAGCTACGTCATCTGCTACGACCTAGCAAGGCGCCATTATCATTTGCTATTTATCTTGTGATGCATGTACCGTCATACCGATGTTCACCAATTATGGATTAAAGTTAAGTATTCCAGAAGCTACGTACTTTTTTTACTAGACTCAACACCTTTAACTGTTCCAGACCTCACGCCAGCCTGCGTGAGCTTAAACGCGTGCCTTTCGGCTATCTCATAGTGGCTTGGCTGTCTTGCCAAGTCACAACACATAGTACTGTTTCATCAATTAATACAAACTTAGATGACAAAAGTCATGGCTGTAGTATTGCGAACACAAGGTATAAAAGGGCAGTGCCTTGGCCGAGCAGGCAATTGTACTCAGCTGATTCATGTGAAAAGGTCTTCCACGGGAATTAACAGATTTTGATAGCGGAATGGTAGTTGGAGCTATACGCATGGGTCATTCCATTTCGGAGATCCGTAGTGAATTCAGTATTCCGAGATCCATGGGGTCAAGAGTGTGCAGAGAAGGCCAGATTTCAGACATGATCTCTCACCACGACAGCGCAGTGGCCGACGGCTTCCGCTTAAAGACCGACAACAGCAGCGTTAGCGTAGAGTCGTCAACGCTAACACACAAGTGCCGCTGGGTGAAATAACTGAAGGAATCAATGTAGGACGTACAACAAACTTATTAGTTAGGACAGTGTGGCATAATTTCGGGTTAATAGCCTACAGTGGCAGACGACCAACCAGAGTGCCTTTGCTAACAGTACGACATCGCCTGCTGCACCTCTCCTGGGATCGTGACCATATTGGTTGGATCCTAGACGTCTGGTCTAGTCAGATGAGTCACGATATAAGTTGTTAAGTAATGCTGATAGGAATCGAGTGTGGTGCAGCCACCACGAAGCCATTCACTTAAGTGTTACTGTGCACGCTGGTGGCCGTTCCTTAATGGTGTGAAGAGTGTTTACCTTGAATGGACTGGGTGGGTTTCCTGGTCCAATTGAACCGATCATTGACTGGAGACCACCTGCAGCCATTTATGGGTACCCCAGGCTTTTTTTTGGGGGGGGGGGGGGGGTATCAGTCATCTAACTGGTTTTCTGCGGTCCGCCACGCTCTCCAGTGCCCCAACCTCTTCATCTCAGGGTGGTACTTGCCACCCACGTCCTCACGTCCTCAATTATTTGGTGGATATATTCCAGTCTCTGTTTTCCTCTACAGTTTTTACCCTCCACAGTTCCCTCTAGTACCATGGAAGACCTACTAAGGAGACTGCCTACACTACGCTTGTCCGTTCTCTTTTAGAACACTGCTGCGCGTTTTGGGATCCTTACCAGATAGGACTGACAGAGTAGCCTAAATCGAAAAAGTTCAAACAAAGACAGCACGTTTTGTATTATCGCGAAATATGGGAGAGAGTGTCACAGAAATGATTCAGGATTTGGGATGGAAATCATTAAAAGAAAGGCGTTTTTCGTTGCGACGGAATCTTCTCACGAATTTCCAATCACCATCTTTCTCCTCCGAATGCGAAATTATTTTGTTGACACCGACGTACATAGGGAGGAATGATCACCACGATAAAATAAGGGAGATCAGAGCTCGTACGGAAAGATACAGGTGTTCATTCTCTCTGCGCGCTATATGAGATTGGAATAATAGAGAACTGTGAAGGTAATTCGATGAACCCTCTGCCAGGCACTTACATGTGATTTTCAGAGTATCCATGTAGATGTTCCTCATGTCTTAACAGATGTCCTATCACCGTTTCCCTTCTCCTTATCAGTGTTTTCACATATTTCTTTCCTCTACGATTCTGCGTAGAACCTCCTCATTCCTTACCTTATCAGTCAACCTAATTTTCAACATTCGTCTGTAGCACCACATCACAAATGCTTCGATTCTCTTCTGTTCCGGTTTTCCCACAGTCAATGTTTCACTACCATACAATGCTGTACTCCAGACGTACGTTCTTAGAAATTTCTTTCTCAAATTAAGGCCTATGTTTGATACTAGTAGACTTCTCCTGGCCAGGAACGCCCTTTTTGGCATTGCTAGTCTGCTTTTGATGTCCTCCTTGCTCCGTCCGTCATTTGTTATTTTACTGTCTAGGTAGCAGAATTCCTTAACTTCATCTACTTCCTGACCCTCAATCCTGATGCTAAGTTTCTCGCTGTTCTCATTTTTGCTGCATCTCATTATTTTCGTCTTTCATCGGTTTACTCTCAGTCCATATTCTGTACTCATTAGATTGTTCATTCCGTTCAGCAGATCATGTAATTCTTCTTCACTTTCACTCAGGATAGCAATGTCATCGACGAATCGTATCATTAATATCCTTTCACCTTGACTTTTAATTCCACTCCTGAACCTTTCTTTTATTTCCGTCATTGCTTATTCTATATGCAGATTGAACAGTAGGGGGGAAAGACTACATCCCTGCCCTACACCCTTACACACTATTTCTTGGTCGTCCACTCTTATTATTTCCTCTTAGATCTCCCTATAACTTATCCATATTTTTCTCTGAATTTCGAACCTCTTGCACCAGTTTACATTTCCAGGTCGACAAATGCTATGAACGTGTCTTGACTTTTCTTTAGTTCTGCTCCCATTATCAACCCCAACGACAAAATTTTCTCTCGTCCTTTACCTTTTCTAAACCGAAACTGATTGTCATCCAGCACATCCTCAATTGTCTTTTCGATTCGAGTATATATTATTCTAAGCAACTTGGATTCATGAGCTGTGAAGCTGATTTAGCTATCATTCTCGCACGTGTCAGCTCTTACAGTCTTCGGAATTGTGTGTATGTTATTTTTGCGAAAGTCAGATGGTATGTCGCCACACTCATACATTCTACACACCAGCGTGAGTAGTCGCTTTGTTGCCACTTCCCCCAATGATAGTAGAAATTATGACGGAATGTTATCTATTCCTTCTGCATTTTTTGATCTTAAGTCCTCCAAAGCTCTTTTAAATTCTAATTCTAATAGTGAGTCCCCTATCTCTTCTAAATCGACTCCTGTTTCCTCTTCTATCACATCATACAAATCTTCCCCCTCGCAGAGGCATTCAGTGTATTCTTTCCACCTATCCACTCTCTCCTCTCCATTTAGCAGTGGAATTCCCGTTGCACTCTTAATGTTACCACATTTGTTTTTAATGTCACTGCAGGTTGTTTTGCCTTGCCGGTATGCAGAGTCTGTCCTTCCGACAATCATTTCTTTTTCGATTTCTTCACATTTTTTTTGCAGCTACTTCTCCTTAGCTTCCCTGCATTTCCTATTTATTTCATTTCTCAGTGACTTGTATTTCTGTATTCCTGAGTTTCCCGGAACATGTTTGTACTTCCTCCTCTCATCGATCAAATGAGGTATGTCTTCTGTTACCCATGGTTTCTTCGCAGCTACCTTCTTTGTACCTATGTTTCCCTTTCCAACTTCTGTGATGGCCCTTTTTAGAGATGTCCATTCCTCTTCAACTCTACTGCCTGCTGAGATATTCCTTATTGCTGTATCTATACCCTTAGAGAACTTAAAGCGTATCTCGTCATTCCTTAGTACTTCCGTATCCCACTTCTTTGCGTATTGATTCTTCCTGACTAATGTCTTGAACTTCAGTCTACTCTTCATCACTACCATATTGTGATCTGAGTCTATATCTGCTCCTGGGTACGCCTTACAATCCAGTATCTGATTTCGGAATCTCTGTCTGACCATGATGTAATCTAATTGAAATCTTCCCGTATCTCCCGGCCTTTTCCAAGTATACCTCCTCCTCTTGTGATTCTTGAACAGGGTATTCGCTATTACTATCTGAAACTTGTTAGAGAACTCAATTAGTCTTTCTCCTCTTTCATTCCTTGTCCCAACCCCATATTCTCCTGTAACCTTTTCTTCTACTCCTTCCCCTACAACTGCATTCCAGTCTCAATGACAATGATTTTTATCTTCCTTTCAGTACTGTATTACACTTTCAGCATCCTCGTGCACTTTATATCTTCATCTTCTGCTTGCGACGTCGGCATGTATACCTGAACTATCGTTGTCGGTGATGGTTTGCTGTCGATCCTGATAAGAACAACCCTATCACTGAGTTGATCACAGTAACATACTCTCTGCCCTACCTTCCTATTCATAACGAGTACTACTCCCGTTATAGCGTTTCCTGCTTCGGTTGATATTACCCTGTACTCATCTGACCAGAAATCCTAGTCTTCCTTCCATTTCACTACAGTGACCCCTACTAGATCTAGATTAAGCCTTTCAATTTTCCTTTTCAGATTTTCTAGTTTCCCCACTAAGCTGAAGCTTCCGACATTCCACGCCCCGATTCGTAGAACGTAATCCTTTAGTTGATTATTCAATCTTTTTCTCATGGTAACCACCCCTTTGGCAGTCCCCGGCCGGAGATCCAAATTGGGGGACGACTATTCCGGAATCTTTTGGCAATTTAGAGATCATCATGACACTTTTCAATTACAGGCCACATGTCCTGTGGATAAACATTCCGTGCCTTTAATGCAGTGGTTTTCCAGATAATAATGGAGTTTTTATAGACGAAAAGACGCCATATCAACAGGCCACACTTTTTCGCGATTGGTTTGAAGAACATTTTGGACAAATCGAGCGAATGGTTTGGCCACCCAAATTACCCGACATGAATCGCATCAAACATTTATGAGACATAATCGAGAGGTGAGTTCGTTTACAAAATCCTGCACCCGCAACACTTTCGC
Organism: Schistocerca americana; assembly: GCF_021461395.2. NCBI lineage: Eukaryota > Metazoa > Arthropoda > Insecta > Orthoptera > Acrididae > Schistocerca > Schistocerca americana. The sequence goes on along the minus strand of NC_060120.1, from coordinate 1,040,182,801 downwards.
AATTCTGGAGGGCTGTAGAGGCAGTATGACTATTTCTGCGGGGGACTTTCAAGGACTTGTTCACCCACGCCGAGTTTCTGCACTACGCAGGGGCAAAAGAAAGTCCATCACGATTTTAAGAGGAATACCATGACATTTGTCACCTCAGTATGTACAGTTAGGTACAATACAACAAATGACAATTCTACTAATACATGCAAAGAACAACAAATTGTGTTGTTGTAGTCTTCAGTCCTCAGACAGGTTTGATGCAGGTCTCCATGCTACTCTATCCTGTGCAAGCTTCTTCATCTCCCAGTACTTACTGCAACCTACATCCTTCTGAATCTGCTTAGTGTATTCATCTCTTGGTCTCCCTCTACGATTTTTACCGTCCACGCTGCCCTCCAATACTAAAATTGTGATCCCTTGATGCCTCAGAACATGCCCTACCAACCGGTCCTTTCCTCTCGTCAAGTTGTGCCACAAACTCCTCCCCAATTCTATTCAATACCTCCTCATTAGTTACCTGATCTACCCATCTAATCTTCAGCATTCTTTTGTAGCACCACATTTCGAAAGCTTCTATTCTCCTCTTGTCCAAACTATTTATCGTCCATGTTTCACTTCCATACATGGCTACACTCCATACAAATACTTTCACAAACGACTTCCTGACACATTTATACCTAATGTTAACAAATTCCTCTTCTTCAGAAACGCTTTTCTTGTCATTCCCAGTCTACATTTTATATCTTCTCTACTTCGACCATCGTCAGTTATTTTGTTCCCCAAATTACAAAACTCTTTTACTACTTTGCCTCATTTCCTAATCTAATTCCCTCAGCATCACCCGAGTTAATTCGACTACATTCCATGATCCTCGTTTTGCTTTTGTTGATGTTCATCTTATATCCTCCTTTCAAGACACTGTCCATTCCGTTCAACTGCTCTTCCAAGTCCTTTGCTGTCTCTGACAGAATTACAATGTCATCGGCGAATTTCAAACTTTTTATTTCTTCTCCATGGATTTTAATACCTATTCCTAATTTTTCTTTTGTTTCCTTTCGTGCTTGCTCAATATACAGATTGAATAACATTGGGGAGAGGCTACAACCCTGTCTCACTCCCTTCCGAACCACTGATTTACTTTCATGTCCCTCGACTCTTATAACTGCCATCTGGTTTCTGTACAAATTGTAAGTAGCCTTTCGCTTCCTCTATTTTACCCTGCCACCTTTAGAATTTGAAAAAAGTATTCTAGTCAACATTGTCAAAAGCTTTCTCTAAGTCTACAAATGCTAGAAACGTAGGTTTGGCTTTCCTTAACCTAGCTTCTAAGATAAGTCGTAAGGTGAGTATTGCCTCACGTGTACCAATATTTCTACGTAATCCAAACTGATCTTCCCCTAGGTCGGCTTCAACCAGTTTTTCCATTTGTCTGTAAAGAATTCGTGTTAGTATTTTGCAGCCGTGACTTATTAAACTGATAGTTTGGTAATTTTCACATATGTCAACACCTGCTTTCTTTGGGATTGGAATTATTATATTCTTCTTGAAGTCTGAGGGTATTCCGCCTGTCTCATACATCTTGCTCACCTGGTGGTAGAGTTTTGTCAGGACTGGCTCTCCCAAGGCCGTCAGTAGTTGTAATGGAATGTTGTCTACTCCCGGGGCCTTGTTTCGACTCAGGTCTTTCAGTGCTCTGTCAAACTGCTCACGCAGATTAACCACTAAATTGTCTATTTCCCTGGTCTTCACTGTTACTTTTGTGCATTTTGTGAAGCGCAAAACTCTACAGCTGTGTAGATTTAAAGCAAGTTGGCAATCTAAGATTTGCTGTTTCGCAGCGACTGGAACTGGATCGCAGGAACGTGTGGACACTGCCAGTGCTCGCTGCTGTTCCTGTGTGGCGGTGCAGCTATTCGCGTCGCGCCTCCAGCAGCCCCAGATGCCGGGAAGGCGTCGCCCGCCTTAAAACACATTTAGCGCCGCCGCGCCTGGTGGGGTCCCGTCTGGGTCTGTGTCTTTGGCGCGCTGCCACGGCCTCGCTCGCTGCTCGCTGCTCGCTGCACTCGTCGCAGTCACGTGCGGCTACACCTGCAGCGTGGGCACCGGCGCTCGGTCGGTCCTCCTGCCGATGCCTTGTTCAAAAATGTTCCAGCGACACAGTAATAAGCCAAACCCCTGAGGAAAGAAGTCTGTGGGAGACTCCTACCATGAGTAGCAGACGGGTTTAAGGGACATTTGATAAGGCATCCGCAAACAACCTGCGGAAGGAAAGAGCATACTATCATATATCTTTGTTACACTTCGCCTCACGCACCAAACTAAGCGTAAGTTGCCACCTGAAGACTCCTTTTATATACAATGTGTGGTGTCACCGCCAGACACCACACTTGCTAGGTGGTAGCCTTTAAATCGGCCGCGGTCCGTTAGTATACGTCGGACCCGCGTGTCGCCACTATCAGTGATTGCAGACCGAGCGCCGCCACACGGCAAGTCTAGTCTAGAGAGACTCCCTAGCTTTCGCCCCAGTTGTACAGCCGACTTTGCTAGCGATGGTTCACTGTCTATATACGGTCTCATTTGCAGAGACACCAGTTTAGCATAGCCTTCAGCTACGTCATTTGCTACGACCTAGCAAGGTGCCATATTCAGTTACTATGTATCCTGAACAGATAATATTGTGAATCATGTACCGTCAAGAGCGACGTTCATCGTTAATGGATTAAAGTTAAGTATCAAACTAATTACGTCCCCTTTCTGAATTCTCATTCCGTGTCATGTTCCAGACCTCACGTCAGTATAGTCCTTCCCTCCTTACACGAGCGTGAGCTAAACGCGTGCATTTCGGCCTCCTCTAGCAACACGGTGGTGGCTCTTCAGCCAACACAATACAATGAATGTTGCTTACTTAATATTCAGTTGCCGTTTATTAAGCAGCTTTTAGCTATTCTCTGCCCTGTATCCGTGTGCCTTCTAGTTCCAACTTAACTCAGACAAAAAAAATGGTTCAAATGGCTCTGAGCACTATGGGACTTAACTGCTGAGGTCATTAGTCCCCTAGAACTTAGAACTAGGTAAACCTAACTAACCTAAGGACATCACACACATCCATGCCCGAGGCAGGATTCGAACCTGCGACCGTAGCGGTCTCGCGGTTCCAGACTGCAGCGCCAGAACCGCGCGGCCACTTCGGCCGGCTTTAACTCAGACTTGCCTAATTACAGGCTGCAGATAAAACCGCTGAAAATTAACTTCTCATTCTTATTCACTCCACCACGTAAATAAGAAGTGAGATGAAGTTCACCTTCTCATATTACGAGTGTTGACTGAAAAGTAATGCCTCCACCTTCGTAACTCTTGAACTGTTGGCAGCATTGTTATGCGGCAGGTACTGGCTTGTTCCGTAGCCTCTTCTCTACAGCTTCAGTTGGCGGGAAGCCTTAGCACTGAACGGTTGTGTTGTTACAGTGTAAAGAATTGAACTTTGCTCTGACGCTCGGTCAATGCGATTTAAGCAACGTGCAGGCATTGAATTCTTGACAGCAGAAGCTGTCACGCCAAAGGAGATTCATCAGAGAATGAAAGCAGTTTATGGTGATTGTGTTGTGGGAGTATTATGCGTCATTGGGGGCGAGTAGGTTTAAAGATGTTGAGGTGGGAATATCTGACGTGCGTGACAAAGAGTTGGACGTCCAGTGACAGCAACCATCGAGTTTCTGAAGCAAAATGTTGACAAATTGATTCAGGACGATGGTCGTATCACGCAAAGAGAAATTGCAAACACAATTGTCATTCCACAAGAACGTGTGGTTCACATTATTGCTTCACAGCAGAACTTAAGAGACTGAATCTAACCACCGCAAGGCATCCTCCCTACAGTCCAGATTTAGCACCACTTGGCTTCCATCTGTTCATGATGATGAAAGACAATCTGAGGCGACGTCATTATGCTTCTGATGAAGACGTTGAGAGAACTGTGAGACTGTGGTTGTGGAAACAGAGTGTCGACTTCTTCTGTGACGGCCTCAGAATATTTGTTCATCGTTGGCAGAAATGTATTCAACTGACTGGTGATTATGTGGAAAAGTTAATATTGGTAATTAAAGATCACATTCTTCGGATTATTTTTGCGTTTGATTTATTAAAATATTCGCACCCAAACCCAATTAACGAAGGTGGAGGCATTACTTTTCATTCAACCCTCGTATCTTCCAAATTACAACTCAATACATGATAAATGAGGATAGCTACCACTCCGTAAACTGTCTCTCTGTACTACGTACGGAACAGATTTGATATTCAAGTTGACAATTAACAGTTTCAATCCGTATATTATCTTTGACATTTCGCGTTCTCACATTTCGCGAAATTCTTTCTTCTGCACCGCCCACTCCATGGAACTCCTATCTAGGTCATCCGATTGCTAACCACTTCCGTACAGTTCCTGGCTCGTTAGCTGTTCTGTCAGAACCTACGATTTGAAACACCTCCCAACAGTGGAATGCTCACCACTTACCGACTACTTCCTGTCACGAACAACTATGTTTTTAAGTACGTGATACCTGTCATTCAAAGAATGGGATGTATCACTACAATCTCCAGTATGAACCGTGAGAACAAGAGAGATCAGGTGTCATAGAGAGGCGTATAGGCACTCGCTTTTCTTTAGCGAATTTAGCAGGATAAGCCGATATGCAGCGTAAATAAAAATGGAGAAAAATACAAAAAGAAAGGCAACGATGGAATCGATAGATTTGGTGTACATCTGCAGACCAACAAATTATTACAGTTTCAGATGTTATGGATGGGATATTCAAGTGAAAGAGCTTCATAAACTGAGCAAGTCAATAACGCTTTGGTCCTCGTCTGGCCCTTACCAAGCAGCTATTCGATTTGGCGTTGACAGAGTTGTTGGATCACCTCCCGAGAGATGTAATGCGCCGGCCGGAGTGGCCGTGCGGTTCTGGGCGCTACAGTCTGGAGCCGAGCGACCGCAACGGTCGCAGGTTCGAATCCTGCCTCGGGCATGGATGTGTGTGATGTCCTTAGGTTAGTTAGGTTTAATTAGTTCTAAGTTCTAGGCGACTGATGACCTTAGAAATTAAGTCGCATAGTGCTCAGAGCCATTTGAAACTTTTTTTTTTTTTTTAGATGTAATGCCAGATACTGTAAGCTGGCGCATTAGATCGTCAAAATCCCGAGCTGGTTGGAGGGTGCTGCCCACAATGCTAGTGTAAAGGATGAGCTAGACAGTAAGGGATTTTACTTCATTATATGAGCTTGCAAACGGTAACTTCATTTTTGTTGTTACGGCCAAGCTACGGCCGGCACCGTTGGCTGGCTGTAAATTATTTCATCTCACGGTCTAGTAACAGGAAGTCAACACCGAGGAAGGGCACCTTGATCACGCGCCGCCCTCATGTGCTGACAAGGGTACGCTATGCGCTGTGGAAACTTCCATGCCGCCCGCACGGTCTTTTCGGTTCCGTCCAATCAGGGCGGAGGAAGCTGCACGGTGCGTCGAATATACCCGGCCGCCCGTCGCCGAGCCCGCCTCTTGTCTTCTCGCTCTCTTGGATGCGCGCCCTGTAGCAGTGAACATCTCCCTCTTCTCCTGGTGCTGCGGCGCCAGAGACTTTTCACAGCCGGCATGCCGCTCGGACCGGCCCGATTGGCTGACGCTAACTTCCGTTAGCTTCGCAAACTATGTTTCGCCAAACTCTACAATCTGGCTCACCCACGCCTCCCTAGGCCTGGCTGTGTGACTCATTTTTAACATGCTGTCGCCAATAAATGGCCTTTGTCTAATAAATATTACCCTATTCATTCCCTAACGCCCACCGCCCTCCCATACGCCCATCCTATACACTACAGACCTTGTCAGTGGGGAGAGAATATGACGTTCCTGCAAAGCCGCATCATTTCGTAATCTTCTTTAAAGCTAACACTGAACGTGCGTCACTGAATGAGCGTTGTAAGTATTTCCCATTCGTTATAGTTACGTCTGAAAGTAACATACGAGAAGAGTGAAGGTATTAGAAAGAGCAGAACATCTGAAACACTTTAACTTTGGATACGTTGATATTCTTTATACAGGGTGATTGAGCTGCCACTACTGCTGGCTTTTATGCAGCGTGCAGTGCCCTCAAAGCTTTCATATAGTCTCGTTCGCTAGTTGAAACCTTTATTCCTATAGAAAAATGTACAGGTCTTTTTGTAGGAAATTTAATGCATTTAAATTTTGTACTGCGGTATGCTTTCGCAGTAGGCCACAGTTTTCGAGTTATTCATGAAAACCATATGTGTCGGTCACTTTTTTTAAGTTTTTCTTAAATAATTAGAAAACTACCGTCTCTAAGGAAAATGCATCCCAGCACAGAATTTCACTACATTAAATTTCCTACGAAAAGTTCTGTTCATTTGTTCTGTAGGACCAACAGTTTCCACGTAGTGAGCAAGATAATATGAAAATCTTGTTTTTGGTATTTGAAGGCAATGTGAGATGCATAAAACTGAGCAGTGGAGGCAGCTGAATCACATTCTATAAGAACTTATATTAATGTGGATTAAATCTAAAATCTTTTGTTTGTAAACAGAAAAAGTACTTTCACAATACAAAATATCATTTCTAGCAATTAAAAATTCCAAACAGTCCTGGGGACACATGACTCAACTCAACATCATGAACTGAAAGAACAATGAAAGGTATTAGTCGAAGCTTAGATATAAAAACAGATCGTTCAAAAATATTGCGTCCTCTGTAAGCCATACATTTTTTGTGTACAGACACATCGTGTTTCGAAATCATCCAGACTGCCTTTCTATTACTGGAAAATAAAGCGGGAGTGTAATAACATTAAGCCAGAAAATGCGATTACAAAATCATGATGCTGACGAGATGACAAGTTTATTAGCACCAAGGTAGGACCTATTAACTGCATGATTAAAACGCTCACTAATTATCTGAACCCATTTTAGTATCAAAATTAATTTCTGCCAGCCAAAAAACACCTCTGATGACATGCCTGTTTGTGGCCTATCTGGTGGAGAATGTGGAACGGAGGATTATAAATTTCTGTTAGGACATTTTTATCTCTTTTATTTCCTGAAACTTTTTAGTTTGTAGAAAGTTTGTGCAATTTTCAAATGCAGCTGCCATTTAGTAGAGCCTCAAATTTATTTGCGTGAGCAGCCAGAAAGCCAACGTGTTGCCCGTAATCTTCAATCTGTAACTCACCAACTCCGTTCACCGAAACAGAAATAAAATGTTCTAACCCAGTGGGGTCAGAAACTACGGCGATAAATGAAAGTCTACTATCGTTTAACAAATCAATATATTCAAGAAAGTTCACATGCACGGTTAATATTTTGTAATTCATTAAAATTTTGCTATCGTAATCAGAATACGCACTTCAGAGATGACTTCTGCTCAACGCCCCGAGCATTGCTAATCACTGTCCCAGCTGTTAATTAAGTAAGTTTAATTCCTCGACTGAGAAATGGTGAGAAAGCTACGCCACTCGTCACGCGGTTTTGTGCACGCCTACAGCCGGCATACAAGACAAAATGATCAAAACCCAGACACACAGACAATCCAGTCAATTATTAACACATGAGCGCTAATTTTTACAACTTTAAATACGCACAATATCTAGTTCTATCACAAAAACACGTCAGTCGTCTTCAGCCGAGGCTTAGCGTACATGGACACAGAATAACGGCGCGTTCTCAGACGCAGTGGGGTACTTCAGGAGCTACTGGCGACGATCGAATGACCTCTAGAAACCCTGAAGTGCCGCTCGAGACCGAACAGCATACAAACCAGCTGTAGTTAGACTGCATTAACCGCCCACAGCAGTAGCTCACATGCCACCCTGCCGGCCGGGGTGGCCGAGCGGTTCTAGGCGCTACAGTCTGGAACCGCGCGACCTCTACGGTCGCAGGTTCGAATCCTGCCTCGGGCATGTCCTTCGGTTAGTTAGGTTTAAGTAGTTCTAAGTTCTAGGGGACTGGTGACCTTAGAAGTTAAGGCCCATAGTGCTCAGAGCCATTTGAACCATGGCACCCTCTTAGACTACGATATTGACTCACACATTATTGTTAGTTGAGGATTAACTGTTTCAAATTTTCTATGGGCTTAACTGTTCTCTTTGTAAGTTCTACACAACTCTCACTTAGATGACTCGTAACTTACGACTTCCAGAATTTTCCTAACGGAGCCAAGTGTAGTTTGTGACCTCTGTCTGACCTGCTCTGTTCCATCATTTGCATTTCTGTAAAGTTACACAATTGCCTGGTAATCTGGAAGAGCTTCAGCATTACTTAGTATAAACACAGAACTGTAGTTTCATCATTGCAACTTGTTTCTGAAGTCTAGTTAATCTATCATGTTTTTACCAATTCTAGTACAAACTTCAGTTTTTTCTCAATAATTCGAAATTTAAAAGAGATAAGTTCACAATATGTTTTTTATGTAAAACACAATGTAATTCCAAAAGTGCAATAACCTATTATTAATATTACACGCTTTTGGAAATTAGTGAAAAGTGGATTTTTGTGGTAAGTAGTCATCGGGCCCCCCTGCAAATCAATATGTGTGACACTCTTATAGTTTCACACCATCTGGCGAAGTTTTACGACATCATTTAAAAGTTTAATTTGATTTCAGTTTATTGCGCAATTCTTTGTCAGAGTTTCTCTGCACAAGTTATGTGTGACTGGTTCGGCCTTGGGCTGAGTAACGGCGAAGTCCCGATCTCACACGCTCGCCACTATTGGTATGTAGACACAGCTGTTGCTTCCCCACAAGGGAGCTTAATATTTTTTTTTCTCATTCAAGATTCAATTTATATGAAAGTTACTCAGTGTGGCAAGGGTTCTCAAAGGTTCAGCCATCACTTTGATACGTGCGCAGAGAGCACACAAACACTTAGAGACACCAAATTTCCCTACGAGTTGTAAGAACTGGCTCCCAAACAGGTCCTATAACCAAAACTCCAAATGCATGATCTGTATTCGCAGTTGTGAATGTGGACAATTATCAGCTGTATAACGGAATGACGACAATGAGAATTTGTGCCAGATCGGTACTCGAAGCAAGTTTCCAGCTTAACGTGAGTGATCGCCTTACCTTCTACCCCTATTTGGCACCGTCATGTTCACACCACCATGAAAAATGAACCATTCCTCTCCAGGCGTTATCCCTAATTATTCCCAAAAATTGTCCTGCGGCGATAGGATCTATGGCTCTACAACTTTTTATAATTATTTTTTAATTTTTCTTCATTTACTTTTCCTTACATGAGTATAATTAGTAAATGTGTACAAACGATAATCATAAAAGATATGGTTACAAAACTAAAATAACTTTGTATATTACTTGTGCTATTTCAACTAAGGAACGTATCTTAGACTTTCATTTTCATTTTACATTGTAATACATCTCTAGTACTTGTGTGCGTATTTATCTTATAAACAAAACATTGTTGTACATGATTACGTCAATTAGTCAACTAACATGCGTAGCCTTGTACGATATGTTATTGTTTTTGAGCCACTTATGCACAGATGTGAGAGATATTCCTGTCCATATAACAACGACGTGTCTGCCTGCTTAGCTGGGTGGGTACGTGCTCGCCTCCCATGCAAGCGGGTTCGGGTTCGATTCCCGGCCAGGTTGAAGATTTTCTTAGCTCGGAGACTGGGTGTTGTGTTGTCCTCATCATCATTATACATCTTCATCACCGGCACGCAAGTCGCCCAATGTGGCGTAGGCTGAAATAAGACTTGCACTTGGCGACCGAACTTCCGCGGATGGTGCCTCCCAGCTGACAATGCCATACGCTCATTTCATTTTATTTTTACCAGCGATGTAATACAATGTAAAATAATGCTGGAGACTTACGATACGTCCTTTAAAAAGGTTGAAATTGGCACATCGCACAGATAATAAAAAGAATACAGCCTACTTGGACCATGTTTTCATTCTCAAAACACATTGAGGCTGTGGAGCCACACAAAAATAAAATTTTAAAAAGGATCTTTGTTCAAGAAATGGTGTAACTTCAGTTTTCTTGTCCACTGCCACTAGCGTTTTCTATCTCCGACAATACCGTCTACAATATCTACAACAGACTCACCCTGCTTTGCTAATGCCCCAATGAACACAGTTTTCCATGAGTCAGCCAATCTCTTTCCTTCCTCACTGCTTACACTTCAGGTCATGCTGTCTTCAATGTGATGCTGCACAGAACGTCAAACTGGACCTGGCACTCCCCTACTAGGGGCTGAGCTTAACGAAAGCACTGCGTAAATAATTTGGAAAGAGCGTGCGGTAACTAAGTTTGCGTTCAAGGGCGATGTTTTGCGATTTTCAGATACCACTCTCTCCCCTTCACCGAAGATATAGTCGATGGTACATTCAGGCTGTCCGAGCACACTTCACGGCCAGACCCAAACTTCCATATGTCGTCAATCACGTGTCTACGGACTGCACTCATTCATCGCAGTTGACGTTCGTGGAGTTATAACAGCCACTCCATTCACCATCACCACCTATCATTATGATACGAGGGTATGAGGACTGTCAAAAGTTGACCGAAATCGGTTAACATCAAAATAAATGGCCTATTTTTTTGCGATCGAGACTGTTTGTATGCATTATTAAAGTACTTTTATATAGACCGCTGTTCTCCACGAGAAATTTCGTCAGACGAAATTACAGACGGTGCATTTATTTGAAAGTCTCTTGCCAGGAGTCGGCGGATAAATACAATACCGCAGTGTCTGCCTTGTTTAGAAATGGGACATGCATGCGTGTCCAAACGAACAATTCATCGTACTTCTGAACAACACAGGCACTGCAATATTATATAAACTTTAAATGGCCAAGCCACATCCCCAGTCTTAGACAATAGGAATCGTTAGCTCCTGTTCCCCATGTTTTGTTGGCGCTGGGCACGTCCTTGCCTCCATGGAAGCATATTGCAAGATGGTGCAAGAGGTAACTAAGGTAAAGAGACCTGATCCCCGGGCCTCTGTTCTATACCTTAAATTGAAGATGCTACACGTGTCACTTGGTGAGTAAATGCAACGTAGAATTTACTATCATCTAGGAACGCGCCTGTTTCCCCACCATCGTGAAAGCAGCAGCGTTCACGAAGCAGATATCCGTCAAGTAACACAATAAGCGGTCGCTAGCTTGCAGTAATTACGGTAGCTGCTGTCGTGCAGTCACGCCGAATGCTTCGTTCGGATACACCACGAGTTTGTCAGCAGTAATGTGGCAAGTTTCAACGTGCCACCTCTGTTCCTGACATTTGCCCGCATCTCGTGGTCGTGCGGTAGCGTTCTCGCTTCCCACGCCCGGGTTCCCGGGTTCGATTCCCGGCGGGGTCAGGGATTTTCTCTGCCTCGTGATGGCTGGGTGTTGTGTGCTGTCCTTAGGTTAGTTAGGTTTAAGTAGTTCTAAGTTCTAGGGGACTGATGACCATAGATGTTAAGTCCCATAGTGCTCAGAGCCATTTGAACCATTTGTTCCTGACATTGTATCTCGATCCCTATGGCTTACATTCATCATCTCCGAGATTCAGCTGTCCCCATTATCTTCCACTGTCTCTGTGGGTGCTCCCTTTCCGATTTCACCGTCTTTACTGCAGGTCCCGATGTGTTTGTCGTGTGTAAAACCTGGCCTACAGCAGGAAGGTAGCTCTAACGGTGAATCGTCTGTAATTATGTTCCTTTGGTTTACAATACACTTTCATGTTAAACATCACTGAATGCCTTTCACTTACTGTTGCTTTCTCCTGTCCTCTTTTTATTAATTGTATCGTCGACTAGACATCCAATTCCTGCAAGCGGGTGACAGAAACGCATGCCTAAGGTACGAACAGAAGATCAGCAGGTGACTGACTCTCTCCATCTGACTGGGAGGATATGTTAAGCCATTCCTCATCCTTTTAATCTCAGTCGCCACCAACGAACGACATGTACGGTTTTCGTCGGTGGGGTAGTATGGAACTGTGCTACGTGAATTGCAATTTCTCTCCTGTTCTGTCATACTTTACTCTGTATTTGCATAGTCTATGCAAATCTCAACTTATTACTGCATGCTGGGGTTCCAGGTACTATTATTTTATTTATTTATTTTACGTGTCCAGGATTTAGATTTCTTTTTTTTTTTTTTTTTTTTTTTTTTTGAGTCATCAGTCTTCTGACTGATTATTTGATACGGCCGCCACAAATTCCTCCCCTGTGGTAACCTCTTCATCTCAGAGTAGCACTTGCAACGTATGTCCTCAATTATTTGCTGGATGTATTCAGGTCTCCGTCTTTCCTACAGTTACTGTCCTCTACAGCTCCCTCTAGTACCATGGAAGTCATTCCCTCATGTCTTAGCAGATGTCCTATCATCCTGTCCCTTCTCCTTATCAGTGTTTTCCACATATTCCTTTCCTCTGCGATTCTACGTAAAACCTCTTCATTCCTTACCTTATCAGTTTACCTAATTTTCAACATTCGTCTGTAGCACATCATCTCAAATGCTTCGATTCTCTTATGTTCCAGTTTTCCCACAGTCCATGTTTCACTGCAATACAATGCTGTGCTCCACACATACATTCTCAGAAATTTCTTCCTCAAATTAAGGCCGCCTATGTTTGATGGCAGTAGACTTCTCTTGACCAGAAATGCCCTTTTTGGGAGTACTAGTCCGCTTTTGATGTCCTCCTTGCTCCGTCTGTCATTGGTTATTTTACTGCCTAGGTAGCAGAATTCCTTAACTTCATCTACTTCGTGACCCTCAATCCTGATGTTAACTTTCTCGCTGATCTTATTTCTGCTGCATCTCATCACTTTCGTCTTTCTTCGATTTACTCTCAATCCATATTCTGAACTCATTGCGCTGTTCATTCCATTTAACAGATCATGTAACTTTCCTCCACTTTCACTCAGGACAGCAACGTCTTCAGCGAATCGTATCATTGATATCCTTTGACCTTCAATTTTAATTCCACTTCTAAATCTTTCTTTTGTTTCCAACATTGCTTCTTCGATGCACGGCTTGAAAAGTACAGTATCCCTGTCTTACACCCTTTTTAATCCGAGCACTTCGTTCTTGGCCGTCCACTCTTATTACATTGTCGAACGCCTTTTGCAGGTCAAGAAACCCCACAAACGTGTCTTGATTTTTGTTTAGCCTTACTCCCATCATCAAACGCAACGTCAGAGTTTACCCTCTGGTGCCTTTACCTTTCCTAAAGCCAAACCAATCACATCGAACGCGTCCGCAGATTTCTTTTCCATTCTTCTGTTTTCTAAGTAGCTTGGATGCATCAGCTGTTAAGCTGATCGTGCGATAATTCTCGCACTTGTCTGTTCATACAATACAATTTGTTAACATCGAGTATAGATTTAAGTGTTAGGACGTCGTTTCTGAAAGTATTTGTATGGAGTGTAGCCATGTATGGAAGTGAAACATGGACAATAAATACTTTGGACAAGAAGAGAATAGAAGCTTTCGAAATGTGGTGCTACAGAAGAATGTTGAAGATTAGGTGGGTACATCACGTAACTAATGAGGAGGTATTGAATAGGATTGGAAAGAAGAGAAGTTTGTGGCACAACTTGACTAGAAGAAGGGATCGGTTGGTAGGACATGTCCTGAGCCATCAAGGGATCTTAAATTTAGCATTGGAGGGCAACGTGGAGGGTAAAAATCGTAGAGGGTGACCAAGAGATGAATACACTAAGCAGATTCAGAAGGATGTAGGATGCAGTAGGTACTGGGAGATGAAGGAGCTTGCACAGGATAGATTAGCATGGAGAGCTGCATCAAACCAGTCTCAGGAGTGAAGACCACAACAACAACAACAACAATATTCGGAATTGTGTGGATGATATTTTTCCGTGAATCAGATGGTATGTCGGCAGACTCACATATTGTACACACCAACGTGAATAGTAGGTTTGTTGCCACTTCCCCCAATGATATTAGAAACTCTGATGGAATGTTATTTTTACCTTCTGCCTTATTTTATTTTAAGTCCTCGGAAGATCTCTTAAATTTTTATTCTAATAGAGGATCAAAAATGGTTCAAATGGCTCTGAGCACTATGCGACTTAACTTCTGAGGTCATCAGTCGCCTAGAACTTAGAACTAATTAAACCTAACTAACCTAAAGACATCACACACATCCATGCCCGAGGCAGGATTCGAACCTGCGACCGTAGCGGTCACGCGGTTCCAGACTGAAGCGCCTTTAACCGCACGGCCACACCGGCCGGCAAATAGAGGATCCCCCATATCTTCTAAATGGACTTCAATTTCTTCTGCTATTACGACAGTCATAGCTTCCCCTTCATAGAGGCTTTCACTGTACTCTTTGCACCTACCCGCTCTGTCCTCTGCATTTAACACTGGAATTTCTGTTGCACTCTTAGCGTTACCACCCTTTTCTGGCTGACGAGTCAGTCTTTCCGAAAATCGTTTCTTTTTCGATATCTTCACATTTTTCATGCACACATTTTGTCTTAACTTTCCTGCGCTTCCAGTTTATGTCATTCCTCAACTACTTGTATTTCTGTATTCCTGAATTTCTCTGAACGTTTTTGTATTGCCTCCTTCTGTCGATCAACTGAAGTATTTCTTCTGTTCCCCAAGGTTTCTTCGCAGCTACCTTCTTTGCACCTATGTTTTTCTTTCCAACTTAGATATAGAATCTAATTAAAATGCAACATGATAAATAAAACTACAGTACAGTGACGCCAGACACTGAAAGTTATAAGATAATACAGTAAGACACATAAAGGTTTCTATTAAACGGATTGCCAGCTCCAAAATTCCACGATTTTGATGTCCTTATCACTTGCTGGATAAAGATCTTCTTTGGAGCAAGGATCGGGCAGGTTTCTGCAGACCCAGCGATGTGTGCCCTGTGGGTCGCCACACTCACATACTTCCCCCTCAGCGGCGCAGCCCCACGTCCTCAGGCTCACCTCATATCTTAGCACTCGTGTCCCCAGTCGGTTTAGAGCCTTCCATGTCGCATAGAGCAGATGAAAGCCCGCGACAGATTCCTCTTTCATGTTCTTCCCATCCCTTTCAGTTAATGAATCCTGCCACAGCTCTGTTCGACAACCTCCAGGTGTTAACGTATTTGCTGTTGTGTGCATGAAGCTCCTTCTTGACCTTAGCCTAGGTACAGGGTGTTTCAAAAATGACCGGTATATTTGAAACGGCAATAAAAACTAAACGAGCAGCGATAGAAATACACCGTTTGTTGCAATATGCTTGGGACAACAGTACATTTTCAGGCAGACAAACTTACTAAATTACAGAAGTTACAATTTTCAACAACATATGGCGCTGCAAGTGATGTGAAAGATATAGAAGACAACGCAGTCTGTGGGTGCGCCATTCTGTACGTCGTCATTCTGCTGTAAGCGTGTGCTGTTCACAAAGTGCAAGTGTGCTGTAGACAACATGGTTTCTTCCTTAGAACAGAGGATTTTTCTGGTGTTGGAATTCCACCGCCTAGAACACAGTGTTGTTGCAACAAGACGAAGTTTTCAACGGAGGTTTAATGTAACCAAAGGACCGAAAAGCGATACAATAAAGGATCTGTTTGAAAAATTTCAACGGACTGGGAACGTGCCGGATGAACGTGCTGGAAAGGTAGGGCGACCGCGTACGGCAACCACAGAGGGCAACGCGCAGCTAGTGCAGCAGGTGATCCAACAGCGGCCTCAGGTTTCCGTTCGCCGTGTTGCAGCTGCGGTCCAAATGACGCCAACATCCACGTATCGTCTCATGCGCCAGAGTTTACACCTCTATCCATACAAAATTCAAACGCGGCAACCCCTCAGCGCCGCTACCATTGCTGCACGAGGGACATTCGCTAACGATATAGTGCACAGGATTGATGACGGCGATATGCATGTGGGCAGCATTTGGTTTACTGACGAAGCTTATTTTTACCTGGACGGCTTCGTCAATAAACAGAACTGGCGCATGTGGGGAACCGAAAAGCCCCATGTTGCAGTCCCATCGTCCCTGCGTCCTCAAAAAGTACTGGTCTGGGCCGCCATTTCTTCCAAAGGAATCATTGGCCCATTTTTCAGATCCGAAACGATTACTGCATCACGCTATCTGGACATTCTTCGTGAATTCGTGGCGGTACAAACTGCCTTAGACGACACTGCGAACACCTCGTGGTTTATGCAAGATGGTGCCCGGCCACATCGCACGGCCGACGTCTTTAATTTCCTGAATGAATATTTCGATGATCGTGTGATTGCTTTGGGCTATCCGAAACATACAGGAGGCGGCGTGGATTGGCCTCCCTATTCGCCAGACATGAACCCCTGTGACTTCTTTCTGTGGGGACACTTGAAAGACCAGGTGTACCGCCAGAATCTAGAAACAATTGAACAGCTGAAGCAGTACATCTCATCTGCATGTGAAGCCATTCCGCCAGACACGTTGTCAAAGGTTTCGGGTAATTTCATTCAGAGACTACGCCATATTATTGCGACGCATGGTGGATTTGTGGAATATATCGTACTATAGAGTTTCCCAGACCGCAGCGCCATCTGTTGTTGAAAATTGTAACTACTGTAATTTCGAAAGTTTGTCTGCCTGAAAATGTATTGTTGTCCCAAGCATATTGCAACAAACGGTGTATTTCTATCGCTGCTCGTTTAGTTTTTATTGCCGTTTCAAATATACCGGTCATTTTTGAAACACCCTGTATTTGTGCTTTATATCTGGACAGGGGATGTCTGCGGCTGTTTTGCGGATGTCAAGTGGCTCTATACCCATAGTTTGATAGATTTTGGTGATATGAGTTGACAATAACGTAGGTACATTATTTTTAATTGATGAGAACAGACCGACTTCAACTACGTGTTTACTCTCCAACATGAACCTCAAATCTGATCACTTTAATTGATAATGCAAACAGTATCTCAAAGCAAAAATTCAGTAGAGAGGGCGGTAACCGCCTGAAATTTCATGGGTATCGTTACGCTGCTATTGACTTTTATTCCACTAAAGCTTTAATTAATCCTCAAAAAAAAATGGTTCAAATGGCTCTGAGCACTATGGGACTTAACATCTATGGTCATCAGTCCCCTAGAACTTAGAACTACTTAAACCTAACTAACCTAAGGACATCACACAACACCCAGCCATCACGAGGAAGGGAAAATCCCAAACCCCGCCGGGAATCGAACCCGGGAACCCGGGCGTGGGAAGCGAGAACGCTACCGCACGACCACGAGATGCGGGCAATTAATCCTCCTGTAATCTTTTACTTTATAGTTCAGATTATTCTTTTCAGTGGGATTGAAAGTAGTTTGCATTGAATGAGGAAAGACAGTGGTAATTTGGTTATATAGATATCAATTCGTCATTCTTTACAATTATCTACTTCAGTTACTCAAAAACACTGCTTTCAGTACGGGGCTAATAACACTCATTCCTGGTGTGGTAACCACGTTTAAAATAATGAGAGCAATTAATATTTTTCTCTTATTTGGTGTCCTACCTACAGAGAAACTTCAGTCACACTATAGCTTAGGGGAATGTATTAACTTCACTATCATTCAGTATAGCAGAATACGACATAACATTCACACATAAACGCGTAAGAACTACAGGAAACGGAGGGGGAGGGGGAGAGGGGGTGATATTACGACTAATTGTGCCGGCGTACGCTGTCGGAAAACGGAGAAAAATGGAGAAACCTGAGGTGCTCATGCAACTGCACGTTGACGAATACATACACTACTGGCCATTAAAATTGCTACACCACGAAGATGACGTGCTACAGACGCGAAATTTAACCGACAGGAAGAAGATGCTGCGATATGCAAATGATTAGCTTTTCAGAGCATTCACACAAGGTTCGCACCGGTGGCGACACCTACAACGTGCTGACATGAGGGAAGTTTCCAACCGATTTCTCATACACAAACAGCAGTTGACCGGCGTTGTCTGGTGAAATGTTGTTGTGATGCCTCGTGTAAGGAGGAGAAACGTGTTCCATCAATTTTCCGACTTTGATGACGGTCGGATTGTAGCCTATCGCGGTTTATCGTATCGCGACATTGCTGCTCGCCTTGGACGAGATCCAATGACTGTTAGCAGAATATGGAATCGGTGGGTTCAGGAGGGTAATACGGAACACCGTGCTGAATCCCAACGGCCTCGTATCACTAGCAGTCGAGATGACAGGCATCTTATCCGCACGGCTGTAACGGGTCGTGCAGCCACGTCTTGTTCCCTGAGTCAACAGATGGGGACGTTTGCAGGACAACAACCATCTCCAGAGACAGTTCGACGACGTTTGCAGCAGCATGGACTATCAGCTCGGAGACCATGGCTGCGGTTACCCTTGACGCTGCATCACAGATAGGAGCGACTGCGATGGTGTACTCAACGACGAACCTGGGTGCACGACTGGCAAAACGTCATTTTTTCGGATGAATCCAGGATCTGTTTACAGCATCATGATGGTCGCATCCGTGTTTGGCGACATCGCGGTGAACGCACATTGGAAGCGTGTGTTGGTCATCGCCTTACTGGCGTATCACCCGGCGTGATGGTATGGTGTGGTCACTTCTTGTTCGCATTGACGGAACTTTGAACAGTGGACGTTACATTTCAGATGTGTTACGACCCGTGGCTCTACGCTTCTTTCGGTCCCTGCGAAACCCTACATTTCAGCAGGATAATGCACGACCGCATGTTGCAGGTCCTGTACGAGCCTTTCTGGATACAGAAAATGTTCGACTGCTGACCTTGCCAGCACATTCTCCAGATCTCTCACCAACTGAAAACGTCTGGTCAATGGTGGCCGTGCAACTGGCTCGTCACAATACGCCAGTCACTACTCTTGATGAGCTGTGGTATCGTATTGAACCTGCATGGGCAGCTGTAGCTGTACACGCCATCCAAGCTCTGTTTGACTCAATGCCCAGGCGTATCAGGACCGTTATTACGGCCACAGGTGGTTGTTCTGGGTACTGATTTCTCAGGATCTATGCACAGAAATTGCGTGAAAATGTAATCACATGTCAGTTCTAGTATAATATATTTGTCCAATGAATACCCGTTTATCATCTGCATTTCTTCTTGGTGTAACAATTTTAATGGCCAGTAGTGTAAGTCACGTTTTACACTATGAGGATTGCCACCGTATCTGATATCGTTGTCGTAAAGAAAACTGCGGTGGACTAGATGTGGTGGATTGGCTTAGCATATAAAATCTAACGGAAAATTTACAATTTGAGATACATTAATGAAACTGACTTCGATGGAGTATTATTCGATACTAAGGGACTGAAACAAACTACTTAGACGAACATGGGTTAAGTAGCACACAATGGTGGGAACACATGGACTCAGTTCAAATACGCAACTCATACGTAAGACGTTGCTTGGGCTATAAAAATCGTTCTGTCGTATTGCAAGAAATGAATAAACATTCGAATCACTCTTGACTTGGCTACCACAGGAACTACTGCTACACACATGGTCGGACCTCACAAGAGAACAGGTTAAAGACGAACGAAAGTTCTTGTAAGAGGGGCGTGAAATTTCTCAGAACCACTTTTAGAAAACATTAAGACTATTCGACGCACTCTCGTAGCTCGTGTGGACTCAGAACGGATTTCATGTGGACACGTGTTGAGTACTGTAGACCCAGTACAAGTCACAAAGGAACTAACAAAAATTCAAAATATAAATAAAAATACTCTGGTCCTGTTTCTATCTTATTTACCAAACATTTAGTAAGATTAACCACCCATAATACTCATAATTTCTACTTGTTAATCTCCACTCAAAGAACTGTAGTAAACATTAGCTTATACTTACATTACAAAGAAATTTGCATAAAGTCCAACTTCATCCCACAAAAACTAAAGTAAGTATGCAAAACCCCACGCGTTCTCTCAAATGAACAAATTTTACCAACAGTTATTCAGTAAACAGAGCGCAGAGCTGAAGCCCAACACTCATTCTTAACAGTCACTACAACAATTTCGCTGTTGCTCTATACCATAACAGTTATAACAGTGACAACGTCTTCTAACAGTTGCATGACTACAGTGACATTACACGGCACGTGTAAAACTTCATGTATGGCCATATACGACAAGTCACAAATGTGTTACGCTTGTGTCGCTATAATACACGTTCAGAAAGTATTTGTTTAATTGACAGTGATTTATTTGCGAACATCGAAATTCCATATTTCTCGTCAACATAGATTTTACGATGTCTGGAAAACTTCATCATCAACATTAAAACATCGATCTTAACCTCCTAATATCGATATTTGCATCGCACACTGCAAGTATCAATTATCATTTTAAGAATGGAAATTATACCCCTGACACAGTATGGAAGTCTAGCGAGGGGAACCATTTGTTGAGAAATTTATATTTGCAACGACAGTGATGGTTTGGGAATTTATAACAAGCAGGTATAGACACCTTGGAAATTATATTCCGTAGTAAAGTTTATCATTGTAAGTGTTGTATTGGCTACGGTGGGAGTCAGCACCGACATAAACAAGGAAGGGGAGAAGTTGCATTGGGGGGCAGCAGGAATCCAAAATTTGTCTGTACATTAAACTTTCAACTGATTACAGTGCTTTAATGCTTTAATTATAAAAATAAAATAAGTATAACTTGAGATACTGCTTGTGTCTCCTACAAGCAATTACTGTTCGCTATTACTACTCGGTCCGCAGCTCGTGGACTTGCGGTCGCGTTCTCGCTTCCCGAGCACGGGGTCCCGGGTTCGATTCCCGGCGGGGTCAGGGATTTTCACCTGCCTCGAGATAACTGGGTGCTGTCGTGTCGTCTTCATCATCATCATTCATCCCCATTAAGGTCGGAGGAAGGCCACGGCAAACCACCTCCACTAGGACCTTGCCTAGTACGGCAGTGCGGGTCTCCTGCATCCACATCGTCCCCTACGCTCCTCGGAGTATGGGGCCTCGTCTTCATTACTACTCTCAGAACACAAGCTAAGTAACGTCTTCCTAATACTCAGCACTGAAGCTGCCGAAGTCTGCGACCGAACTGGGCCGACTAACAATGAGCGGCTGGTTATATCAACGATGACAGGGGTCGCTGAACTCTTGTCTTCCTCGAGGTGTGGCGCCGCCCGCTCTTTCCATTGGTGAGGGGGTCAGCGCCCTCTCGATGACGTTTCGGGGTGCTGCGCTGGTCGGTGTGTAGTCGAATTTTTAGGATTGCACTGTATGTGAATCTGTAATAAATATCATTGTTAATAAAAACAGTGATCGAAAATAAATTCGATGACATTAGCACTGTGGTGTGTCAAGTGCTGGAAAATCAGGTCACGAAGAAATCCTATAGATGCGTCAAAAAGGATTACAGCTGAACATTATTCAGGTTCAGGCGAACACAAATTAGCACTAAGCCTCTGAAATTAAATGAAAAGTCTTATATACGTCTCTGACATGCTTTGAGATTGTACTGTTTTACGTTCTCATTGACTGGAATTTTATGATTTACAGCGGCAGGACTTTTATCGCACGAAAACAACACACTGGCTATAGCCGTCCCCCTGGCGTTCTTATTTCCAGGCCGTTTCTCGCGGAAGTGCTCGCATACTGGCTTTGTCACGGGGGCCACCGCCCTCTGCACATTTTACGGCTGCAGCTTCTCCAGAGCGGCCTGCGGTAGCGCCCGCTGCTCTGGGATTACTCGGTGAGTCAGCCGGAGTAACGGCCCGTCCTCCAATTGCGCTGCTGTGTGCACGGCCGGCCGCGTTTACGCCGGTCGTCGTCAGGGGAGGACTCGCAACAGAGAGGCCACGTCTCGCTTAATACGCGTCACCAGGGGGGGGCAGAGAATGCTGTCGTTCAAATCACGTCCCTGCCGCTGCCAAACGCCCAGCTTCAAGCAACTGTAACATAGGATGCCGACCCGTTGATAAACAGAATTAACGCGAACCCCACCGAAAAAAACATCATCTCTGTTGGTTTGAGAGGTGGCATGCCTTTACGATGCACACAGTGACTTGTCCTCTCTCATATTTATATCTTACTCCGAGTAATTCGATTTGGTGAAGTATTGTCATTACAAGGCTAGTATTGAGAACTCAGAAGACATGAATATTTTCCTCTCTAATGGCATGTGGGGAAAAGATGCTATTGCTTCACATGCGGACTTCCCACGCAGCGTCTCTCGTCACCCTGGTAGTCCAGTGACAGGCGGGTTCTTCTGATCTTGAAAGTGTTGTGCCGATGGATGTGAGGGAGTTGAGTGGATGCTGTCCAAACGCCGATATTGTCATAAGAGCGGGTGCGACACGCCCACAGGGGCCTGAAGGAGCGGCTGGGGTTAGAGATTCCGTTACTTAGCAGAAACTTACTGAAAACACTTTCTGACGGGCTACCAGGGAGGCGTGGGAAGGACTTGTGTTCCCAGGCAGTCTTGGCGGGCAAATTTCCGCGTTTTCTGCAAAATCATAACTGTGATTGGGTTGCTCAGGGGATAGCTCCGTGACGTAGCAAAATCGGCGCAGAAATTGGCGCCGAGTATCACCATTGGTGGAATAGTAGTGCTTCGGCGATAGAGTGGAATTTTCCGCCGGTTTTCGAGTTGCTGATTGGCACGTTCTAACCACGGCCACCACGTCGGGATGTCGAAGCAACCATCCATCGCCTCCGGTATGCCAGATAGTGTCCTTGCAGTTAACAATACAGCTTGGTAATGTATGTCCGCAGCACCGGCAGATTAGGGAATTGTGCTATGTGGCAATCAGAGCTCAGCAGAGCGTGCCTGTTCCCGTTTTTTCTAACGTGGTTCTTTCTTCCGGGTGTTCTTTGTCTGAGTTCTCACTACTGTAGCAGCAATTAATGTTTGGTTGGCTGGGTGTTTCTCTTAAGATTTCAGTTGTAAGGAATTGGCTCCACATACCACTTGGTCATAAATGTCACGTTTATAGACAACTTCACCTTCACAGCATTTATTTATATCCAGTTTGACGTATTGTAAATGTTTCATGTGTTTTGTTAATTATTTTGAGTTAAGTCATAATAAATCAAATTGATTTTTAGACAGAACTCTCATTCTGTTGATCAGTAGAGCAACCCTTTCCTTTCTCTCTACGTTAGTGAAACTTTCCTATATCAAATTAATTTCTATCAAATTAAATTTTTGCAGGTGCCAAACTCTTTTCTACTCCACTTACAGGGTCGATTACAGTCAGTTCGCGTTTCTTCTTAATCCATGTGCAACAGCAAAAGTCGGAGTTAGAAAAGGGGGGGCTTAGAGCATCATTTTCATATGAAGATTCTAGAAGAATTTAGTGTTAAATACACTGCTGGCCCCGGCACATTGAGGATTAATTGCTTTCGTTTGATTTCTTACCCTCATTTATCTTTGTATTTGCATCACAATGAAAATGTCTGCAAAGCAGTGCAAATAACAATGGAATGCGCTTGTTGGAATGAGATTTATTTTAGATATGAATACGTGGTTTCACGGCTCTATAGGGCGTTAGTGCAGATGTTGTGATCGTTAGTATCTTAATACAGAGAGGTCCAGAAAAATTTAGACTGTCTTTGATGGCTAACATCTCTGGACCAAAATGACATAAGTTGGCAACTTTGCCAGGTAGGGTAGTCCAGTGTTTTCTCAGCAGAACCTGGCGAGCATTATCCAAAAAACGACAGTGCAGCAATGAATGATTGTCGTTTGAGCTACGCAAGGCCGTATTGAAGTGGGACTGGATGTACTGGAGGTACAACGGCAATGGCGTACTGTGTACGGAACGTGGCCATCAACACGAGCAACAATTTATCGTACTCGGAATCGATTTGAAGCTGTTACGGATGCGCATAAGGAAAGGTCTGGCCGACCAAATCCATCAACACGTCCAGCTACCAGCGCTGCTGTGTTTCAAGATTTTACTAGGTCGCCCCAGAAATCTGTGAGGCAGGGTGCACATAAAAGCGGGGTAAACCGATCAAGCGTACGACGAATTCTGATGACTGCCAAGTCGAAAGACTACATTCCAAGATAGCTGAATGCTATAAATGAGGAGGACCCTCATCGAAGAGTGAATACTGCGAGTGGTTTGAAGGCATGCTTGGCCAAGATGAACGGTTTGCATGGTGGGCTATCTCATGTGACAAGGCACAATTCAAACTGAACGGTGCTGTAAACCACCGCAGCTGCGTGTACTGGCCTCCTGAAAATTCTCAAGTTCACGTGGCCAAACATGTTAATCTAAGGGGTGTTAATGTGCGGTGTGGTCTGTAATCGCGCAGTTTGATTGGCCCATTCTTCTTTGAAAGTACCGTAACTGGTGAGATGCACCTTCATATGCTGCAGACACCGATTTTACCTGCCATCCGGGAGGTGTTTGGAAATGAAAGATTTAACCTACAGCAGCACTCCTCCTCGCTACCACAGATATGCCAGAGCCTTCTTGGATGAAAATCTACCTAGACGATGGATAGGTCAAAGAGGAGCTGTTGAGTACTCACCACGGTCTCCAAACATTACATCTCTTGAGTTCTTCCAATGGTGGACCTTGAAAAACGAAATTTATCAACAGAAGCCAGCTACAGTGAACGAGCTACCAGAATTCATCGAGGAGCCGACAACATTGACAGCTGTAGTTCGGTCAACAGATCAGCGACTTCGACGTTGTTTTGCGTCTAAAGGGGGATCATTTCTAACATCTATAATAATCTTCTCTCAGTGCAAGAATTGTAACGACACGACATTTTGTTTCATTAATACTGATGTCGACATTTTGCTGGAACCCTCTGTATGTATCCACGTCAATGTTTTAGTTGTTTTTTTTCTGCGCATGACTCTCTTTCCTCAAATATGTCATGTAATTTACTACCTGATGGATTCTACATGGTCGTAACCGTACCACTAAATGGACGGCGCCTGTCAATATAGACTAACAGTTTTAAGTCAACGAGTCCACCCTTCAACACCTAACCTACTGCCCAGGATAAAGTAAAAATCATTGGCTTGCTCTTGGAAATTTTGGAAATTTGTGGTAAGTTGCTATGGGACCAAACTCCTGAGGTCATCGGTCCCTAGGCTTAGACGCTACTTAATCTAACGGAAGTTAACGTACGCTAAGGGCAAGACACACACCGATGCCCGAGGGAGGACTCGAACTTCCGACGGGGGGCAGCCCCGCGAACCGTGGCAAGGCGCCTGAGACCACGCGGCTACCCCGCGCGTCGCTTGGTTGTGACACATCCATTTAAATGTTCTATCCAACCTAAAAACATACTGCTCCAACTAACTGTAGTTAATATCTGCAAATAAACTACATACTGATTTAATGTTGTCCAGAACACTGTTCTCACATACCAATAAAAATATCTGCACTTAAACCCCTAACCCCCTACGTATTCTGATAAAATTTTCTCGAGCTTCCAGCTAAGTCAAGTTTTCGGCCGAGTGTTCCTCTGTCATTGGGAAGTAGTGCTGCTTCTGTCCTCATACAGCAATACTGCCGTCTGTGACATCACTGTTGCCTATTCAATTGGCACATAAAATAAGATTTTCGTGTATACGCAAACGTCAGCATATAAAAGCATACCGGCTGCAGTTGTTGCAAGCGGGAGCTTGAGCTTCGTTCTAACTTTTGCAATGAACTTCAGCGGCTACTGAAGAAAGACAGTTCTTCACTGAAGTTATTTTTCAGTTAGCAAGGCACGTTTTATGTGACTGGAAACGTGAATCACTGTAACGTGAATGTTTTTAGCAGAACACTTTCGTCATTCACCTAAATTGTAAGCCTTTGTGTCCTTTCCTCTTCAAATGATTATGGACCTTAGAAGAAGCGCGGACGAGGACAAATAAACAGCACAACCTAACAAATGAAGCATTACACTACGAGCCAACGAAAAAATATGACAAACACAAACTCGTCGTAATCGGAAAAATGGATAACATCTGTCAATTTTGAAACGCGAAAAATTTTTGAAGAGAAATACCAGGTTTCTGTTCTACGAATGGAAAAATTCGATTATCACCACTGGAAGCACCTCTACCGAATCAAAACACATTCTTCAAAATACAAAAGCTTACAATGACTTCTTTCGGTGTCACTTCCATCAAAATAACAGAGGCAAATCTATCACAACATGGGATCATCCAATTTTTTTTTTTTTAGATCTTATACCTTAACAAGTATTTCAAATAGTTGGAATATGTTTTGAATAAGGAACTTTTTATCACTTGTAGTTTAAAATTTACATTTTTATTCCAACTTCTACACAACCTCATATCAACAACCCAAGCGAAGCTGGGTGCTCCATCCAGTATCGTAACAGTTTTTTTTAGCCCGGTACGTAGTTCATCGCTTTAGCGTAACTTCTAACAAATTCATTTAAGGAAAATAGTGTGCAGAATTTGAAAACCATTCGTCTACAAGTATGAGAGGCCCATACGTCACGTAATTAGTTTAAGAACTACGGTAGCTACAGTCTCACACCTTTCACTATAAATTCGAAGCGTGCATTTGTAATTGTCAATACTTCTCTTAGCGCCACGGAAATTCGAGCGTGTAAAATGAAGGAATGCTTTCATTACCGCCAACGTCCCGGAAAAATCCGAAAACACAAAAAAAAAAAAATGCAAAGAATTCCTGTACAGAACAAAAGGAATGTGCCACAAGGAGATCTTTCAACGTGTATTTAAATACTTGGGGTGTGTTACACAGCTGTTTAAGTATTTTTCCAAGCATATTGAATATGAACCCAACTGAGTCGTGCTTCGCTTCCAGTACTATGCTTAAGGGAGTGTTGTCGAAGTGCATACCGTTTTTACGTCTAGTGTTCACTGAATTAATCTTGCAGTTCTTTCTGAATGCGTCAGTACTGTCAGCAACAAATCTCTTGATGGAATATGCGTAAAGAGACCCGAGAGTTAGAATTCTGAGAGACCTGAACAACGACCTACACTACGTTCGCGAACTGTCACCAAACGTCAGTCTAACTACCCTTCTGTGGGCTATGAATATTCTTGATGAATGCACAGAATTGCCTCAAAATGTAATATCATACGAAACAAAAGCATGTCAGTGTCAGAGACGGTGGAGTAATTCTTATAGTGATGACAGCAGCATTCAGTTTCGGCACAAGATCTTCTATTGTGCTGTTATCGTAGCCTTCAGCCTGAGGACTTTTTTGATGCAGATCTCCATGCTACTCTGTCCTGTGCAAACCTCTTCATCTCCGAGTAACTACTGCAATCTACATCCTTCTGACTCTACTTACTGTATTCCTCTCTTGGCCTCCCTCTACGATTTTTACTTCTTCCCTCCCCCATCCCCCCCCCCCCCCCTGCGTCCCTCCAGTACTAAATTGGTGGTGCCTTGACGTGTCAGAATGTGTCTTACAAACCCACCCCTTCTTCTAGCCAGGTTGTGCCATAAATCCCTTTTCTCCCTCAGTCTATTCAGTACCTCCTCATTAGTTACTTGATCTACCCATCTAATCTTAAGCATTGATCTGTAGCACCAAATCTCAAAAGCTTCTATTCTCCTCTTGTCTATACTGCTTGTCGTCCATGTTTCACTTCCATACGTGGCTACGCTCAATACAAATGCTTTCAGAAAATTCTTCCTCGTACTTAAATCTATATTCAATGTTAGCAAATTTCTGTTCTTCATAAATACTTTTCTTTCCATGGCCAGTCTACACTTTATATCCTCTCTACTTCGCCCATCATCAACTGTTTTGCTGCACAAATAGAGAAACTTATATACTACTTTAAGAGTCTCATTTCATAATCTCATTCCCTCAGCATCACTTGCCTTAATTCAACTACATTCCTTTATGCTCGTTTTGCTTTCGTTGATGTTCATTTCATAATCTCCGTTCAAGGCAGTGTCCATTTCGTTGAACTACTCTTCCTTTGCTGTCTCTAATAGAATTACGTCATCGGCAAACCTCATACGGTTCTAGGCGCGCGGTCCGGAACCGCGCGACTGCTACGGTCGCAGGTTCGAATCCTGCCTCGGGCGTGGATGTGTGTGATGTCCTTAAGTTAGTCAGGTTTAAGTAGTTCTAAGTTCTAGGGGACTGATGACCACAGCTGTTAAGTCCCATAGTGCTCAGAGCCATTTGAACCATTTGAACCAAACCTCACAGCTTTTATTTCTTCTCCTCGAACTGTAATTCCTGCTCCAAATTTTTCTTTGGTTTCTTTTACTACTTGATCAATGAATAACGTTGAGGATAGGCTACCGCCCTGTCTCACATTCTTCTCAATCACTGCTCCCCTTTCATGCCCATCGACTCTTACAACTGCCACCTAGTATCCGTACAAATTGTAAATAGACTTTCGCTCCCTGTATTTTACCCCTGTCAGCTTTAGAATTTGAAAGAGTATTCCAGACAATATGGTCAAAAGCTTTCTCTGAGTCTACAATTGTCATAAACGTAAGGTTGCCTGTTCTTAATGTATCTTTTACTAGAAGTCTATAACCGCTCTTTTAATTTAAAACAATATTAGCAGGCTTATTCTCATATAGGGGATAGATAGTCGATAATATCGGAAATAATTAATAGCACTGAAAAAAATTTTGGTTAAAATTATCGATGTATAATCTCTCGTCAGAATAACGCCCGCAGCAAAAAGGCGCATCAGGGAAATAGGAGAGGGTTTAACCCGGCTACTTTTGTTTCTAAATTCTATTATCTAAACCATGTGTGGGTATTGTTAGTTCTCTTGTCTTGTTTCTGCGCTCTGAATATGTTTACGCAGCTGCGGCGTGCGATATCTCGCATTTCCGTGTGATATAGTTCGGAAGGGATCAGGGCACTTTTGTTAAACAGCAAGAAAATTTACTGTAATTAATTTATACGGGACAGACTTTTGCCGGAAGCTGACGGACTAAGAATGAGGAATTGTGTGCGCGAGAAAAAGTAGCGCTCATTATTAAATTCTATAACATGCCGAATAACCGATAATAAAATCTGTGGACTGTACGAAGGGACGTTAAATTGAATATAAGAACGAACTTGGACTCTTAGCTTTGTGAAAGTTAAAGCGTACGAAGTTTGAATGACTGTATCAAAGTACAATAATGCACCATAGTCCTTGCTATAATATCTTTCAGTGACGAACTATAAAAATCAGGGACATTTTAGTTGCCGTAATTGCTGAGAGTAATTGTAGGATCTACTCTCCTTTTCTGTATATACAAAACGCAATCAATGAAGATCATTTAATTATTTTTAAACGTTGTTGATAAAGAACTATAGTGATTTCCGCAATAGCGTATGTGTTACTCAAGGATTATCATAGAAAAGCTGGAAGCTATATATCTGGGTGACGGAAGGTTCGATTACGAAATATTACTAAGCGTAAATTGTGACTTAAAAGCTAACTAGCATTTCATTTCCAATCGGACAGAAATCATACAAAATCAGAAATAGTGCGGATAAGTAGTAACGTCGGAAATAGAAAGTTGAAACAATAACTAACATACAAAGACGTTATTAACTATCTTGTCTTCGGTGACGCAGCAACAAATGAAGCAAAAAGTCAACATTAATTATTATGATGAAAACCCTAAATTTAGTCGCCGTTACAGTGATGATGTTTGTGGCTGCTCCATCTGATACGTAGATATAACGAAAAGTCGGGCATATACAGTAGGTAACAACGATATAGAAGTCGTCGACAGCAGATCGGCGGAGGGGAGGCTACAAGTCGTAGAGTCAGTATTGCCTTGCGTGTTCCTACATTTCACCTGAATCCAAACTGATATTCCCCGAGATCGGCTTCTACCAGTTTTTTCAATCTTCTGCAAAGAATTCGGGTTATTGTTTTGAAACCGAGACATATTAAACTGATACTTCGGTAATTTTCACACCTGCCAGTATTTGCTTTGAAACTTCCTGGCAGATTAAAACTGAGTGCCGGACCGAGACTCGAACTCGAGACCTTTGCCTTTCGCGGGCAAGTGCTCTACCAACTGAGCTACCCAAGCACGACTCACGCCCCGTCCTCACAGTTTTACTTCCGCCAGTACCTCGTCTCCTACCTTCCAAACATTACAGAAGCTCTCCTGCGAACCTTGCAGAACCAGCACTCCTGAAAGAAAGGATATTGCGGAGACATGGCTTAGCCACAGCCTGGGGGATGTTTCCAGAATGAGATTTTCACTCTGCAGCAGAGTGTGCGCTGATATGGAACTTCCTGGCAGATTAAAACTGTGTGCCGGACCGAGACTCGAACTCGGGACCTTTGCCGTTCGCGGGCAAGTGCTCTACCAACTGAGCTACCCAAGCACGACTGACGCCCCGTCCTCATAGCTTTACTTCCGCCAGTACCTCGTCTCCTACCTTGCAAACTTGCACGCGAAAGGCAAAGGTCCCGAGTTCGAGTCTCGGTCCGGCACACAGTTTTAATCTGCCAGGAAGTTTCATATCAGCGCACACTCCGCTGCAGAGTGAAAATCTCATTCTGGCGTATTTGCTTTCTTTGGAATTTGTATTCTATTATTAATGCATAAATGTAACATTAATGCCTCTCTCAAATACTTTAGTCAAAATATTGGTCTCTATTAATAATCATTTTGCATTTTGTATGTACTTGTCAAGTGAAATTAGTGAAATGTATAGAAACTTCACAATTTTTTCTCGATTTATAGCAGTGTGTAATTGTAAAAATAACTGTCACTGAAGTTTGTGAGAACTTATTGATGAATACGCAAAGTAAAGGAAGAAGGAAGACTACTTCTGAAAACTCTGTCGATGGCGAGGTCACTGAAGCTAAAACTAACCTCAAGGTAGGGCACTGAAACCGTGTCCTAAATGTCGCTCACATACTTCAATACACGCCGTGCCTGTACAACCAGAAAAAAAATTGTGTTAAGTGACACGCTATGGAAGACTATAAACTTACGTCTACAGAGCCATTGCTTTGATCTGTTACCTGGCATTTCTCCTAACTACTGGGACAAAGTGAAATTCTGACGCAGTCTTAATTTGTGTCCAAGATATTGGGTCTCCATGTCGCCGATGTATGACCTCCATCAGCGCTCTTCGTATCTCTACAGAGTAACGAGGCGGCATTTTGACCAACTGCTCGCACGAGAACAATCTCAACTTAATCGGGTAGCCAGCCTCACCAAAACACTCCGCCAAAATTATTTACTTAGCACACACCTAAACGTATTACCCCACACGAGGCGAAATAAACTGTGCACTATCTCTTCACATTACAGGGTAACTACAAAAAAATCATTGGTTACCTACACGATCACGCCTTCATCTCCTGTCACTCGTCTTTCAAACTATGAGCGGCCTTGGAGTGATCAGTGTAGCTACACCCACTTTAAATTTAACATCTGTGTCATTTCACTGACAACCGCACTTTTTATAAAAGAAAAATAAATTAACATCCTGGGTGATATACGTCAGTCTTTCGTTGGTGCAACATCGTTAGTCAATTAGTTCTGGTAACTAGGGGTGCACGGAGAGGAAATGTTTTCTAAGAAGCCGGAACAAATTATTTTTGTTTACTGTGCCGTCGGGTTGGCTTCCTGGGAATTGTTTATGTCTTTGGCCGTCGCAGCCGTCTAGCTGTTTCTCGAATGTCTGGAAGCAACGAAGCAGGAAGCTTGTAACCACCGTCTGTGTTTGTATTTACTTTTCGACTTTTCAACGACCTCCCAAAGTTTCCTCCTATGTATTATGCAGTCTTTAGCCAGCGCTCGGTTGCAGTAGAAATTTATACCAACGTCATAGACCCCTTAAGCAGATTTCACCCGTTCTTTTAAACACTCTTCTGTAGTTGATCGTCTTCTATGTGCATCTGCATGTGTATTAGACAAACCACTGTGAACTGCGTGCAGTTTAGGGTTTCTATCTGTTGGATTCCCGCGTGGAATGCGGAAAGAATGATTGCTTAAATGTCTCCACGCGTGCTCTTTCCTAATACCAATAGGTGAAGTCTAATATTAATTATAAAAGAAGGCTAATGAAATTAATATAATTAAAAAGGTATTTGGTCACAAATGTGCACAAAGAAAACTATTTGTGTATGTAGCCTTTAAGAGAGGTAAAAGGAAATAGACGCACAGACCTAGAAAAGTTCCTTCTGTGTCTCACTTATCTGGTTTTGGAGTGTGTTCGCCCCAGCTAATTGACCAACAGATCAACAGAGAGTGCAAAACTGCTGCAATATCTGATAACGCAAAGAAAGTAATAAGACCCTGTGACTCCTGATTGAACTGCGGTGGCAGTGTTGACATTAATTGATTCAGAATTTATCACTTTTAATTAAAAAGGGGTGCACATTGATGTTACGTTCAGCTATTGAACACCAGATGCAAATGTTGAACATAAAATTAATTAAGAAAGTGACTTGGGATTTCAACTACTAGACTGAAAACAGATGCAGTCGATTAGCACAAATTTATTTTAACTCCCGATCTTCAATCATGACATTACAAGACTCTCCTACCAGGCAGTGGTAATAAATTGCGTTTACGTGGAGTAAAACGCGATAAATCAAAATTAATTCCTATTGACTGACCCAGGCGTAATGTGAAGTGCGAGAAGAATTCCCCAATACATGGCCAATGAAACCCTCGTGGAAACTTTGCCGATGTGATCCAACAAATTAATGAGCCGGAGCGGGTGCAATATCACTGAATACAGTGTGGCGGGGCGTCGTCGTTGTGAGGACGTCGGCCAGCCTCATGGAGCTGCAAGGCTGCGCTCGTCTATTCACTCCTAGCTATCTTGCTCGGTACATAGCTGAACCAAACTTTCTATCTCCAGGCTCAATCGTTCCATTTGCTAAGTCCTAAACTGCAGAGATGCTCACTCTTTCTCAGGCAAGCCGAGTAAAGAACGCCACGTCCGCACTCAAGGCAAGCTGGGAACGGAAGTCCACTATGGAGACTTCTCCCAGTCAGCTCTTCACCTCGGTTTCCCCTCCAGCAAAATCACTTACGCCACTTGCAGCGCAAGTCGCGTTACTATGCGTCACTTCCCAGTGCCGACCAACGGCTGCTCTGGGAAGTGAACAAATTCCCACAAAATTTCCCTTCCCCTCAACGTCTGCTATTTAGCTCCTCCAAGGCCACAAATCAACGTTAGCATTTGCACAAAACACCAATTTTTCCGGAATTCTGACTCCCAGGAGAGTACTTCAAGTTCCTTGGTCCTACGTTCCCATCAGAGGCCGGCGTATTTCATTCTGTCGCTCTTCACCTGATTTACTTCAGGCTCTGCGGACCGTGAATTCAGCGTGAAGTTGCTATAGTCACGAAGACGCATATTTTGGCCTCTGTTGACCGCTCCACCATAGCTTTGCGTGGCTTTCTCGCATGTTTCACTGAAAATGGGACGACGGACATTTATCAACAGGCATACAAGTTCTCCATCTGCTTCCCAGTACACCAGCATGGGGTCGACCACCCACTCACTGTCACTCATCTTAAGGCAGCTGGAGGCCGCGCCCTGTTACTGCTTTCTCAGAGCTTGAGACGCCCTAAGCTGCCTATTGTCACTTCCCTTCACCGCTTCCCATGCGGCCACGTTCAACTCTGAATACTTCCCTGGGATAAACTAGCCTCCAGTAAATCGACGCGTTTCCACAAAGTTTTCATGTTGTGTGAATTATTTTACATCACCCGACATTAATTATTCCAATACGACCATACTATACCCTCTACAAGATGCATTGTGCCTTGTCAGTCATTTTTGTTCGGCCCTACTGTTCGCTCAACGTGAGTTAGGTGATCTTTAATGATTTCATGTAAGGGGCATAGTTCTTGCCATCTTACAGTCATATTGCTACCAACTTCCACCCCGTGTACCGATCAGGTGCTATTGTAGAAATGACACACGAAGGTAACAACCTGTCATCCAATCGCATTCTATGTTGCAGATCATTCTTTTGCAGTAACACACGCATACCCACTGCTACAATCTCATAACTATAAGGTCATTGATGTTTACAGCAGTGGGAAACAAAACATCGTAGTAACGAAGCCTACGAGGAAACACAAGTAGTCAATGTTGTTTATTGGTGTCGGGTTTTTTGTTTATCTTACTTTTGTCTAAGAATTAACGTAACTAAATTGGTGTTCATTTGCCGGCGTTAACATAAAAATTGAAGTAAGTTCCTAAATTTCAGTTCATCCACTTTTAATAGCTTTGACGTCCATTATTGTATGGAAATTATATTTGTTTTAGGCTATCCCTCGAAAAAGTACTGTGCGTGGACACTGGAGTTGGCTGTCACCACAAGACGGAGGACAGGGCTGTTTCTCCATGATTTTGCAGAGGAGTTATCCATGGCCGCTTTCAAACACACGAGACACAAAATAATGGGCTAGACTCGCAAGCAGCATTTACATCATTTTGGAAGCTCTCAGATGCGAGGCTAGTGCCATTGGCGCGAAGGCACGAGACTGGGGTGTTTGAAGGTGACATCAAGAGCCCAGAGTGAGAGCGCACTTTTTTTAGTAGTAGAGGAATGCTGTATGCCTTGACTGGCGTCTGAAGACGACTCAGCGGGACTTTGTTCTGGATGGAAGCCTCATTATACGACTATAGTGGTTCAAATGGCTCTGAGCACTGTGGGACTCAACTGCTGAGGTCATTAGTCCCCTAGAACTTAGAACTAGTTAAACCTAACTAACCTAAGGACATCACAAACATCCATGCCCGAGGCAGGATTCGAACCTGCGACCGTAGCGGTCTTGCGGTTCCAGACTGCAGCGCCTTTAACCGCACGGCCACTTCGGCCGGCTATACGACTATAGTGCTTTCACAATTTTTCTATTGGCAAAAGGTACTGCTCAGAGAGAAATAGAGGGCAAGCCAGAGAGGAAAGACATTATGAAAAGTTTGGAGGTGGACCGAGTGGATTCGATTACGGACTTCAGCTGAAGCGGACAGCAGTGCAGCTGAGCCATCCAGCATTGGAACCAGCTGCAGCTGTCGCGATGCCGTTTTTCAGATGTCTCTGGATGTGACTGGACCGTGCACAGTGCAGAGTGCAGGGCAATTTGTTCCAGAGGCAAACAGCAGCAGCAATGATAGTGTGTGTCAATGTTTATATTTTATGAATTGGTACAGATAAGTGGGCCTCGTGTTTCCACTGTGATGAGATGACAAGCAATTAATCTCTTGTGTGAGATAGTGAGGTGCTCTCGCGTTTAGGAGCCTATGAAGCAGACGTAGTGCATGAAAATCATGTAACTTGTCAGGCAACAGCCGCCCTAATTGAGAGTGTAAAACACTTACATAGCCATACACACTAATGTTGCAGGTATAACGCAGACAATCGCTCATGGTTAGTTCTATCCGTTTATTATTTTCACAAGTCCTGCCGTGTTGGTTGGTTGGTTGGGTGATTTGGGGGAGGGGACCAAACAGCGAGCTCCTATCCCCCATCGGATTAGCGAAGGATGGGGAAGGAAGTCGGCCGTGCCCTTTCATCCCTGCATATGCCTGAAGCGTTTTGGGAAATCACAAAAAAACCTAGACGCGGGTTTGAACTTCGTCCTCCCGAATGATAGTCCAGTGTGCTAACCACTGCGCCACCCGCTCGGTTATGCCGTGCTGAGTTATCTCATAACAGTGGATGTTCGGTAGAATGAGTGACTGCACGAGTCTCTCTTTTGTCACATCCTGTGTGAAGATGTTCCCTAACTTTTGTGCCACGTGGCGACTGTATTTTCTACCCAGCTGACATGCTCACCCAAGGTCACATCCAAGTTCTTCGCTGCTTTCTAATATTGTTTTGGAATACTGTAGAGAAAAATATGAGGCAATTTTGCACAGAATTCTGAACTTTTAAATTAGTAGTTGGATACTAAGACTGCTTGTGAGTTTTTGGATTTAGTTTACGTCCATGTTTTTGGCTCCAAACAAATCTAGAACATTTCAATTATTTTTGTGTTTAGTCGTTCCTTAGTTGCTTCTACATTCTTAGTGATGTGGTTCGTCTTATGCAACTACATGACAGACTGTTTATATTGTACCATATTGGGTTCACTTACTTGTATAAGATACATCTTCAGTGGCCTGTAATATATGTTTTATTTTCTCTTTCATATGTTACTTGTGTTACACAGGAATTACAGATTTTTTGCTACGTTACATCTTTTTGTTATTCTGTTGTTCACAGAAACAACCTATCGTAGCACAATTTCAAGAGGTTAAACTACTATTTATTTCTACTTACGATCTGTGGTTTTGTTAGTGCATATGTACCGTCTTGAAGTCAGTTGGTCTGTGTACCCAGGATGACCGATTCTCGGTGTTTCTCGATCACATTTCGACATGACACCTCACTTTCACTGTTCACTGTTGTATGTATTGTTACCAACGGTCGCTCTGTGATTCTCGTCTTTTGCTTATGTTGCGATGTCTGTACCTAGTTTAATATTGTTTTCTTCGTTATGTGTGTGTGTGTGTGTGTGTGTGTGTGTGTGTGTGTGTGTAGGGGGGGGGGAGGAGGAGGGGGGGGGAGGGATATTGAATTACTGTTTTGTCTAGTTATGTTATGTATCCCTGTTTTGGTCTCGCGGTTCTAGGCGCTCAGTCCGGAGCCGCGCGACTGCTACGGTCGCAGGTTCGAATCCTGCCTCGGGCATGGATGTGTGTGATGTCCTTAGGTTAGTTAGGTTTAAGTAGTTCTAAGTTCTAGGGGACTGATGACCTAAGATGTTAAGTCCCATAGTGCTCAGAGCCATTTGAACCATTTTTTATCCCTGTTTGTTATTGTTTTAGTGGCTAACATGACCAAGAAGTTGTTACTTATGTCGACTTTATCACTTATTACGTTGTTATTCATTGCAAGAGCTCTTTATGTGTGAAATTTTTACTATAC
Organism: Schistocerca americana; assembly: GCF_021461395.2. Lineage (NCBI taxonomy): Eukaryota > Metazoa > Arthropoda > Insecta > Orthoptera > Acrididae > Schistocerca > Schistocerca americana. Next base: position 1,040,145,919 of record NC_060120.1, on the reverse strand, counting down.
TAGAAAGATTTTCCTGATCTGACTGTTCATCCTAACAGTTTTCATAACCTGTTGTGTGTTAACTGGTTCATGGTTCAAATGGCTCTGAGCACTGTGGTACTTAACATCTGAGGTCAACAGTCCCCTAGAACTTAGAACTACTTAAACCTAACTAACCTAAGGACATCACACACATCCATGCCCGAGGCAGGACTCGAACCTGCGACCGTAGCCGTGAGCGCGGTTCCAGACTGTAGCGCCTAGAACCGTTCGGCCACCCCGGCCGGCTAACTGGTTCATGTCCACGCTTAATAATGTGGTCAGCAAAGGTAGAATGGGTATTGTCATATTTCCAGCTTCTTATGTGTTCTATACACCTAGTTCTCAATTTCTGCCTGTCATTCCCAGATACACTGGTTTGCCGTCTTGGCATTCTGATATATACCAGCTCTTTGGTACTGTTCTGGTTTTTCTGTTGGTGTTCGTAAGTGTGACTGGAGTGTTTTTCATGTTCTGTTTTCTTCGCTTAATCCTTGTTTCTTCAGCACATTTTCTATTCTGGGTGCTAACAGAACATTTACTCTGATATTGAGAAATGTCCTTTAGATCCCTTGCAAACGGTTGATGCGATCAGGCTGACACGTAGCTCGCTCCGCATCCGCATTTGAGTCAGGTATTTCGGAGGTGTGAAAAGCTGGAAAGGGCATTAGGCGCCAGAGTCAACTCGTTAACAAGACAAGACTGCCCTGGCCAGCTTACTGTGATGCAAATCAGTTTGGCGGGTCTCCGCCTCGCGCTCTTCCTGCAGGCTGCGTGACGAATTGCCGTTGTCCGGAGGGCAAGGAGGGGGCGACGCGGAAGCAGAATGGCGGACAAAGGACCGAGCAGAAGACGCGAGGGGGTGCGGCCCACTCCACCTGGCGGGCGCAGCACACGCGCCAGCACCGGGGTTAATAAAACGCGGCCGGCAGGTTGCTCGCCGTCTCGCTACGCCTGAACTACCTGCCGCGCCGCCCCTCCCCGAACGACACGTCCACCGATGTCGGCTTTTGTGCCACCTCCCGCAATAAAACCCGGCCGCGGTCCTGCCAGGGCGCCTTTCATTTCGCCTGGCTGCTTTTCTGCGGATGAAAAGAGGCGGCTCTCTCATTTGCATGTAAAACGCTTTTCTTTAAGCGCGCCCTCCTGAACTCCTCGCTCCAAAGCGGCACCACGGAAGGGAGATGATAAGTGGTAATGCCTCGCGACGGCCGCACTGCGCCTCGAATTTACGGAAGCTGGTGTTTGTGGAGGGTGATGACTTTATATACCCGCAGCACGTAAATTTGATCCGCGGGAGAGGTTTACCGTGAGCTCAAATACTGCTGGCAGTATTTATTTATTTATTTATGCATTCATTTCAGCTGGGGAGAGTACATTACATAAGGATGTTTTAGATGAGGTGGTTTCTCAGCAAGCTGCTAAATAATAAGTGAAAGGAATATTTATTGCCGCCCGGGAAGGCCGAGCGGTTCTAGCCGCTACAGTCTGGAACCGCTCGACCGCTACAGTCGCAGGTTGGAATCCTGCCTCGGGCATGGAGGCGTGTGATGTCCTTAGGTTAGTTAGGTTTAAATAGTTCTAAGTTCTAGGGGACTGATGACCTCAGAAGTTAAGTCACATAGTGTTCAGAGCAATTTTTGAACAATTTTGAATATTTATGGAAATAGGTAAATGTAAGAAACATTATTCTTTCTGTAGAGCTACGAACACAGACTATTTAATTCTATACATATTTGGCAGCTCTGAACGGAAATGTATTCAGTACGCAGGAAGGATGACTAATAACACCTTTAGACACAATTTTCTTCTGTTTTACTGAATCACACAATGCATTTCGGACACTGTGAGTCCATCGTGAGATGCAAATCGTCTTAATACATTAATTACTTCTGCTCTTGGATGAAATGATTTTCCGAATAATCAGGTATATGTATAAATAAGCACGAGGCTTGAGTTGTGATTCGTGATTATAGAAAGGTTACACCAATGTCTGCTGGAATAAAAACGCTAAAAATGTTCTACAATTCTTTTGCGGAACGTATATTTCGCATCCCTTCACGCAAGATCAGAGGTAAAAAATGTACTAAGCCGATTTGCACCTGTCGTAACGCATAGAGCAGTTCAATAAAATATGATAAAACTGCAACTGAAAGCGTTATCACGCACACTTCCTGTGTACAGTTTATTTGTCTGTTTTACAGAGAGCTACAGCTACAAGTCTTAATTCTTTAAATGAATTCACTTTTTTCTATCGCGTAGCTGATGCATTTAAACAAACAGCGCACAAATCAGTTTAAATCAAATTTCTATCAATTTTATTTAGGTGTCTAGAATGTTAACGGTTTTAGGTGTGGATGATATAAGCCGTTCATAAAGTTCGTGGCGTATCGCAGAAACAACCTTCCTCCATGTGCTGTTTGAAGTCATATACGAGTATACCGGCTGTACCTTCTAAGAGTCGTCTGCTGCATTTTCTCTGGTCTTTCGGAAGATTTTTGCAATTTCGTTTTTGCGATGTGTCGCTCGAGTCAGTTCAAACAAATACTGCTCATCATGACTTTCATGCGACATCCAACGTCGACCGAAAGCATCGATTTGTTTCACGTTAAAAAAAGAAAAGAAAAAAAGAACCAGCACGTCATGATCGATAGCACCGACCGGCCTGTGCCGTACAGGCGCCGGATGACATCGATAAAGGCGGGTGGAAAACCCATTCGGCTCATCACTGAGAACAGGAAAAGATGCCGCACCTTGTCGAATGCGCTGTCAAAATCAATGGCAACCACCACGGCGCGGAGTGTGCATGCCGCTGCCAGTGCAATTACATCACGACATTTCTTCTGTGGCCACTTGCGTATTAACTGAGCCACCCGGAGTTGTCTGTTCCGGGGACAGAATGCTAGGCAGGATCATGCGGCATCGCGCCGCCAGGTGTCGTGTAAAAATTTTATAGTCTGCGTTAAGCAGAGTCAGGGGGCGGTAATGTGCTGTCGTCACTCCCGGTGTCGGTTTGTGGATGGGTATAATACGAGGGCAGTTCAATAAGTAATGCAACACATTTTTTTTTTTTTGAAACAGGGGTTGTTTTATTCAGCATTGAAATACACCAGGATATTCCCCAATCTTTTAGCTACACAACACTATTTTTCAACGTAATCTCCATTCAATGCTACGGCCTTACGCCACCTTGAAATGAGGGCCTGTATGCCTGCACGGTACCATTCCACTGGTCGATGTCGGAGCCAACGTCGTACTGCATCAATAACTTCTTCATCATCCGCGTAGTGCCTCCCACGGATTGCGTCCTTCATTGGGCCAAACATATGGAAATCCGACGGTGCGAGATCGGGGCTGTAGTGTGCATGAGGAAGAACAGTCCACTGAAGTTTTGTGAGCTCCTCTCGGGTGCGAAGACTTGTGTGAGGTTTTGCGTTGTCATGAAGAAGGAGAAGTTCGTTCAGATTTTTGTGCCTACGAACACGCTTGAAGTCGTTTCTTCAATTTCTGAAGAGTAGCACAATACACTTCAGAGTTGATCGTTTGACCATGGGGAATGACATCGAACAGAATAACCCCTTCAGCGTCCCAGAAGACTGTAACCATGACTTTACCGGCTGAGGGTATGGCTTTAAACTTTTTCTTGGTAGGGGAGTGGGTGTGGCGCCACTCCATTGATTGCCGTTTTGTTTCAGGTTCGAAGTGATGAACCCATGTTTCATCGCCTGTAACAGTCTTTGACAAGAAATTGTCACCCTCAGCCACATGACGAGCAAGCAATTCCGCACAGATGGTTCTCCTTTGCTCTTTATGGTGTTCGGTTAGACAACGAGGGACCCAGCGGGAACAAACCTTTGAATATCCCAACTGGTGAACAATTGTGACAGCACTACCAACAGAGATGTCAAGTTGAGCACTGAGTTGTTTGATGGTGATCCGTCGATCATCTCGAACGAGTGTGTTCGCACGCTCCGCCATTGCAGGAGTCACAGCTGTGCACGGCCGGCCCGCACGCGGGAGATCAGACAGTCTTGCTTGACCTTGCGGCGATGATGACACACGCTTTGCCCAACGACTCACCGTGCTTTTGTCCACTGCCAGATCACCGTAGACATTCTGCAAGCGCCTATGAATATCTGAGATGCCCTGGTTTTCCGCCAAAAGAAACTCGATAACTGCCCGTTGTTTGCAACGCACATCCGTTACAGACGCCATTTTAACAGCTCCGTACAGCGCTGCCACCTGTCGGAAGTCAATGAAACTATACGAGACGAAGCGGGAATGTTTGAAAATATTCCACAAGAAATTTCCGGTTTTTTCAACCAAAATTGGCCGGGAAAAAAAATGTGTTGCATTACTTATTGAACTGCCCTCGTAATTCCCGTGACAAGGGACAGCGGTACGGCGTTCCCAATCGTCATCAGTTCACAAAACATCATGCGAGGAGAACGCGATAAAATTGTATCGGCAATCCGTCGACGCCAGGTGACTTATTCAAAGCGCCTTTGTTGATTGCATCGTGGACTTCGTCACACATAACTGGATCCATCAGCTGGTCCGTTTCGTCGCTGGCGAGGGTACGAGTTACGTGTGGTATGGTAACACAAACTCCTCAGCGCAGTTGTTGGTTGTCTCCTCCTGGTACATTTTGTGGTAGTGGTGTACAAAGGCATTGACGATTTCGCTGGGCGCGACAGGTTTTTATCTCGGTACTGACAAGGGAACCTCCCCATCGCACCCCCCTCAGATTTAGTTATAAGTTGGCACAGTGGATAGGCCTTGAAAAACTGAACACAGATCAATTGAGAAAACAGGAAGAAGTTGTGTGGAACTGTGAAAAAATAAGCAAAATATACAAACTGAGTAGTTCATGGGAAGATATGCAACATCAAGGACACTGGGACCGCAGGAGCGCCGTGGTCTCGTGGTAACATCAGCAGCTGCGGAACGAAAGGTCTTTGGTTCAAATGAAAACTTTAATTTCTTATTTTCAGTTTATGTGACAAACTCTTACGTTTTCATCACTTTTTTGGGAGTGATTATCACATCCAAAAGAAAACCTAAATCGGGCAAGGTAGAAGAATCTTTTCACCCATTCGCCAAGTGTACAAGTTAGGTGGGTCGACAACATATTCCTGTCATGTGACGCACATGCCGTCACCAGTGTCGTATAGAATATATCAGACGTGTGTTCCTGTGGAGGAATCGGTTGACCTATGACCTTCCGATCAAATGTTTTCGGTTCCCATTGGAGAGGCACGTCCTTTCGTCTACTAATCGCACGGTTTTGCGATGCGGTCGCAAAACACAGACACTAAACTTATTACAGTGAACAGAGACGTCAATGAACGAACGGACAGATAATAACTATGCAAAAATAAAGAAAGTAAAATTTTCTCTCGTGGGAAGACTTGAACCTACGACCTCTCCTTCTACAGCTGCTCACGCTACCACGGGACCACGGCGCTGCTGAGCTCACGTTCTCCTTGATGTTGCCTATGTATCCCTTGGGCTACTCAGTTTGTATATTTTGCTTATTTTTTCACAGTTCCACACAACTTCTTCCTGTTTTCTCAATTGATCTGTGTTCAGTTTATCAAGGCCCATCCCTTGTGAGTCGTTGTCCTCGGTGTGTCCTGTCGGCGGTGGTGTGATGCATGGTGGGATGTCCTTGTTCCGCAGAATCAAGACGTCGGGCCCATACCATCGCCCCCTGCAGTCTAAGCCATGTCAACGTTACAGTTTGCCCCTTAATCCTGCTGCGTTCCCTCTGGGTGTCGGGGGTGGGCGGCTGGGCGTCCACGCCGCGGAGAACGGCGTAGAAATAGACGGCAGTCTGCCGGCACCACGCAGCTACTTCCTTGCCAAACTGAATCAAGGACGTCGAATGGCAGGTTTGGTGAATTCCAGCCACCGAGTAAAGCTTGTGCAGCACTTAGGTAAGCGACGTTCGCAGGTGGCCCATGTCTCGGTAGCACGTCGAAGACATTCGGGAGGTGTTTTAGCTTCCACGGTCCACAACTGCGCCAGACCACTTGTTGGGGGAGTAGAATATTGCAGATGTAAGCACAGTGGTCCGGAAAGGTCAACGGCCAGAGTTCTGCACCTCGGACTGCAGGTGTGAGTTTCCGAGAGACATAAATCCTATGAAGGCGGCTCGCGGAGTGGCTCGTCTGGTAAGTATTCAAACATCCCCTTAGAAAATTTTTATAAATGACAGTGGTGGAAAACCTCTACGTTATTTGATTTTCAAACAGCTGAGCAAAACTGAACGTACTCAGACATTTCGCTCTTTACTTATTCTGTTCACCACTAAACTGACACAATATTTTTTAGCGCAACGCAGTCTGACTTTCAAAATCCCTACATAAGAATAGCCCTGACTAACAATAAACTGTACCTTTCATGAATCACTTACCTCACAAAAATCTTCGTTACTCAAACTACTGCAGTACAGCGTGCGCCAATACTGTCAGCTGAATACTGAAGGCACTAACTACTGATAGGCATAGTTAGCAAATGAAATATATATATATATATATATATATCAGTTCATGATATCCAACATTACAAATTTACTCTTTCTGATGAACACACGTCCAGATCGTCCACTCTCAAAATTCTGCCATCTCTCTCCCCACATCCACCACTGCTGGCGGCTCACCTCCAACCGAGCAACGCTACGCGCTGTTCACATCTTTCTGTACCACAGGACAATAGCAAATATTCCAACAATGCCATCCAGCCACAGACTGCACACAGCACAGCCAGTGATTTTCATACAGAGCGCTACGTGGCGTTACCAACATAAAAACCTAAACAGCCTACTTACAGTATGTCCAGATGCGTCGCGCTGCCGAACTTCCCAAGTGTCGTGGAGCAACAAAAAAATGGTTCAAACGGCTCTGAGCACAATGGGACTTAACATCTGAGGTCATCAGTCCCCTAGAACTTAGAACCACTTAAACGTAACTAACCTAATGACACCACACACATCCATGCCCGAGGCAGGATTCGAATCTGTGACCGTAGCGGTCGCGCGGTTCCGGAGACAAGCGCCTAGAACCGCTCGGCCGACACCGACCGGCTGTGAAGCAACAGATCGCGGACGACAAGGCACAGTTCTTGACAGATGCTGTAGTGGGGCATTTGATCCTCAGGGTGCAGGAAACAATTAAAATCACCCCCTAGCAAGTAACGGTCACAGTGTCCAAGGAACAAAGGGACGATTTCTTCTGAATAGAAGAGTGCGCTCTCGCGTCTGGGGGTGGACCATGACGTAGCGTAAATGTTGGCAATACGCGTCCCCATGACAGTGACGGCCATGCCTCTGGTGGATGGAAGGTATGTCATATCCGCCACTGGAATGGCTTCTCGGGCGTAGATGGTTACTCCGCATCCCAGGTGGTCACCAGGAGAAGGATAAGTGCTATATCCCGCGACGTCTGGAAGTGTGGCCAGGTGTACTTCCTGTAGTAGTGCGATGTCGACGTCCGATGCCCATATCATCTCTCACAGCAGTTGAATTTTGACAGGGGAGCTTATGGTGTTAGTGTTGATCGTCGCTACTCGGTAAGTCTGAAGTCGTACCACGGCGTGGAGGGTTACTCCATCAGTGGAGGGTGAAGGGGGGCGAGGCAACGGCGATTCGTGCTGCTGAGAGGTTCCATGTCTTCTTTTGGATGTCGCCTCTAATTTTCATGAAGTTTATTGATGTTGTATGTCATTGGCGGAACGACTGACGTCGGTCGAGTTTCGCCTATTGTATGCAGGGCGAAACGACCTGCGAGACGTCTAAGTGTCGCCGCAGTTTAGGTGTTTACCGTTCCAGCGCGTCCGGAACGGATATAACTGGCTCCGACTGACTGCATTGTCCTCTTGATTCTGATAACACTTGTGCTCTGTGCCCTGCTGGGGGCGACTGTCTAGCGCCGGATGGCCGGTGGTCTAGGCAGGTTGTTTTGGTAGCCAGTCAAATGGCAAGTTCAGTTCCCTCAATAGCAGGTGCTTTATTGGTCAACTTAAACTGAGGCTAGTTGACATCATAAAGCTCAGCTCGAAATTGGAGGGAACAGTCGCTATTGGCGCGAATGATGTTCTGAGACAGTGTGGGGAGATTTTGGAATCAGAACTAAATACTGATTCGCGGTTTTTCCGAGGAGAGTAGGGAGTAGAGCAATGTTGGCTTCGCTCTTGCGTTGCACGGGCAGGTGGATTCGGCATCTGATCTTCCTCGGAGTCGGACAGTCTTGGGACTTGGTCGCTCGTTTTCGGAGGAACTTACAATTCTCAGACAGCCGTTGCGGCCAGGGGTTGACACAGAGTGGATGCACGGCAGAAGTCGGCGCCTACATCATCAGGACGCTGCCTACCGACGACGTGCTGCAGATTTCAGTACTGGTACAGTATTTTGCGGCTCCGGCATTGTAGGACCTTATCAATCTTATACTGAATCCCTCAGCAGCACGCGCGATCGCTTTGCCACAAGTCCACCTTGCTTGTTTCTCCATGTGATCCCATTTGAGCTCTCACTACTAATGGCGAGACTGCTATATAGCTGGGAGAGTAATATACGATTCATTAGGAGCTCCAGTCATTATCTATTGCATCGCAGAGAGTAGGAGCCCCTTGTTCTAAAGCGAACTCTTTTTCTCATAATATTTCAGTATACCCTATGCTTTAACTTACTGTGTGTGTCGACGATCATGTGCATTTATGTCCTGATGTATAATAAATCTCTCGTTTTTAATCCGCATATCATTTCGCAGATATAGGCAGAATCCCATTTCCTCTTGTTTATCATGATAAAGTTCTCTTTCTAGAGTACATTAAGATTTTTATTAAATCATTGTGAGTTTGCAATCATTCTAGCAACTAGCAGGGTCCACCATCATTTCCTTCCGTTACCGTTGTGCGCATAATTAATTAGCTGGTAGATAAGGAGGGGGTCGAGTGCATGTCTCGTTCCCATGCAAGATTCGTCTGAATTAAAGAGGTATAAAATCTTCTCCACCCAGGCAACTCGCACCGTACGCCACCTGACGGCCTTACCGGCGGCGTACCTAGGCTTTCGTCTGGGGTAGCTCCGTGCGCAGCACATGGTTCGGGCCTCCGTCGACTTCGTAGCTCCACGCAATTAATGGTGCAGTCGATGTGAGTTTTTTATGTTCCACTTCGTTCGTAGGAACGGAGGACGTCTCGGTGGCAGACGCAACAGTGGAGTAAGTTGGTACAGGTACACCTGGGCGAGCCAGCAGAGGCGGCGCCGGCATAGCCACAGCCGGCGTCGTGTTGTCTTTCGTGCCTTCGTGCAGGTTCTCCATGGCCTCATCGGGCCGGACGGCCTCTGGAACTCAGGGGGAGGTGATCCGTCTCGTTCCGAGACCGTACGTCCCCTCCTCTTGCACCTTTCTTAGTGAACGTCGTTTGTGTGGTCGTCCCTCTGTGTCGGAAGACAGAAGGGAGACGCGGCGCTCCGGGAAGAAGGCCGTCACAAGAACGATAAGTGAAGGGGCGTCCATATCACCAGCCGGGTGGGGATCGGAAGTCGTCGCAGTTGCAAGAGGCGCCGGAGTAGCGTCAGGTTGTCAGCGCGACGTGTCGACTCCGGCGGTATCCGTAACAGCAGGAAGGCTCACCGGCACATGGTCCGACGGACGGCGGCCGGCGGGAGAAGAGAGCGCCGACGCGTAGGTGATCGGTAAAACCGTCGTCGGAGTCGGAGGCGCTACGGTAGCGGCAGCCGTCGGCGTGGCAAAAGCGTAGTCTGCGTTTGGTGTCACGAAGTATTCTTCCGCACACCACGTCACTGACGACTTTGACGCACACCGTACTGCTTAATATGGACAAATGGATCCCCAAGATGTCGGAAGCTGGGATGTTAGCAACGTCGCGTGAGAAGGGTTCCACTTCCAATGGCTTTGGTCGTGTGAATTCGTTGCAGAAGCTGAATCGTAGTGTTGATTTTCTAAAACGATTGGCTATGGTTCTACCACACGTAAGTGACGGCCGCTGAAATGTAAACAACAGCGAGCGTGCGCGCTCCGCAGGCGAAAACTACAGCACGTCCGCACTGCACGACTGCGAAAGCCGGACTGTCCCTAGACCACGGGTATTGTCGGAAGAACAGACACAGGGAAGTCAAAACAACCTTCGGTGTCGAAACAGGAGTCGGTATTGAAGAGGTAGGGTGCCCAGATTGGTGGGTTTGGTTGGTAGAATGTAGGAATCTGACTATCGAAAAAATATCATCCACACCATTCGGAAGACTGAGAGAGATGACAAGTGCGAGAATTATCGCACAATCAGCTTAACAGCTCAAGCATCCAAGTTGCTGACAGGAAACATATACAGAAGAATGATAAGAAAGTTGTGATTCTTGAGTTTCTCCCGGCGTATTTGATAATCAAAATATCCACGGGTGTGCTGCCGGTCTATAGTGTCCAACGGGCACAATATTTCGGCGATCATACACGTCGCCATCATCAGGTGAACTGACGGACTCTGATGATGGCGACATGTATGATCGCCGAAATATTGTGCCCGTTGGACACTATAGACCGGCAGCACACCCGTGGATATTTTGATGATAAGAAAGTTGAGTACATGTTAGATGACTATCAGTTTGGCTTTAGGAAACCTAAAGGCACCAAAGAGGATGTTCTGATGTTGCGGTTGATAACGGCAGCAAGAGTAAAGAAAAATCAATACATTTTCATAGGGCTTGTCGACTTGGAAAAAGCGTTCGAAAGTATTAAATCGTGAAAGAGGTTTTTCGGAATTCTGAGGTAAACAGGAGTAAGCTACAGGGAGAGGCGGGTAATATACATGTACAAGAGCCAAGAGGGAACAATAAGAGTGTATGACCAAGAACAATGTGATCGGATTGAAAAAGGTGTAAGACAGGAATGTTGCCTTTCGCCTCTACTGTTGAATCTGTACTTCGATGGAGCAATGATGGAAATAAAGGAAAGGTTTAGGAGTGGGATTTAAATTCAAGATGAAACGATATCAGTGATACGATTCACTGATGACATTGCTATCCTGAGGGAAAGTGAAGAAGAATTAGGTTATCTGCTGAATGGAATGAAAAATCTAATGAATACAGAGTAAGGAATGACAGTAAACAGAAGTAGCAGAAAAGAGAACAGCGCGAAACTTGACATCAAGATTGATGCTCACGAAGTGGACGAAGTTGAGGTGTTCTGCTGCCTAGGCAGCAAAATGACCAATGACGGACGGAGCAAAGAAGAGATCAAAAACAGACTAGCATTAACAAGAAGGGCATTCCTGACCAAGTAGTGTCAAACATAGGCCTCAATTTGCGGAAGATATTTCTGAGAATATATGTCTGGAGCGCGGCATTGTATGGTAGTGCGACATGGACTGAGGAAAAACCGGAATAGAGGAGATACGAAGCATGTGAGATGTTGTGGCACAGAAGAACGTTGAAAATTGGTTGGACTGATAAGATAAGGCATGATGGAGTTCTGCACAGAATCAGAGAGGAAAATAAGATATGGAGAACAGTGACAAAAAGGAGGGTAATAGCACATCTATTACGAGACCAGGGATTAACTTCGATGATAGTGGAGGGAGCTGTAGAGGATAAAAAAAGTAGAGGAAGAGCGAGATTGGAATACACCCGGCAAATAATTGAGAACAGGATGGTAGACATCTGTTAAGACATCAGGGCATAACTTCCACGGGACAGGAGGGAGCTGTAGAGGGTAAAAAGGTGTAGAGTGAAACGGACATTGAAATACATTCAGCAGATGATTGGGGATGTAGGGTGCAAGTGCAAGTGAAGAAGTTGACACATAAGAATTTGTGACGACCCGCATCAGACTAGTCAAAAGATTGATGAAAAAAAAATTCTTTGTAGTCTTGTATTACCATTGCCACTTGCACTAACATACCGCACTGGACACTGTGCAATGGAAAAATCAATGAACAGTCCCTAGTAGAGCAATCTGTAGGACTCCCCCTACCGCGAGTGTAGGATCGACAAGCCAAGCCGCTGCGCATGCGGTGAGGTCGTCCTCTGGTGACGTCACATATTAACATTTGTGATACACTTTTGGGATATTTCCCGACATTTTCCGCCGCATGTGTCTCATATTAAATTACCTGTCGCAGCGCCGTCTACGTCGCTTTGGGGCTTTTTAAACTTTAATAAGAATCAGCCTGTAGATGCTTTGTATCAGAGAGATTTTACACATGTATGAACATCGGACCCCCACGAATTGCCAAGGGCCAACAGCAGGTGTCGACTGCATGAGGCTGTGACGTAACACGCGGCAACAGGTAATTTTCAGCGGCCGCGGGTCGAGGACCGACCGAAGGCTGGTCGTCGGCTCGGCGTGTCACTGTCCCTGTCCCTGTCCCGTCACGGCTGCCATTAGCATCTGCGCCCTCATTTTCATCGGCCAATCGCATGCGAGCCGCGGCCGTGATGTCAGGTTACGCCCCGTACCGTAGCGATGGCATCACCCGCGCCGCCGCACACCGCCGTTAGAGGCATCTGCGAGGCAGATGCAGGAGGACCACGTATACGCGCTCGCGTGCCGCGTAATCCACAGGGCCGGCGGAATGCCTAAGAGCGGGCATAAGCGACGGCGGCGTGAATGGCTCTCGGATCGCGGATGGCTGCTGAATATGTGACTCCTCCGGCGGGCGTTCACCGCGGGTTCAACACTCCTCGACGGCCGCCAAGTGTTCCCTCCCAGCGGGTGGCGTTGACTTTTATCAGCGAAGCGAGCCGCATATATCCAGCAGTTTTCCCTTTTTTCCACGCATCTCGATGGGAGCTATGCACAGGTCATTCCTCTTCTCGGCTCCAGAGGCTACGGTTGCGTAACAGAAATTTCTAGAGTTCAGCTTCAGAAGGTAGATGCTCTTACACTGTCGTACGAATTATGACAGTTTATGTTGTTATAAACCTAGTCACAGAGCACAAAAATTTATTAATCAGGCAATTAATTTCGGTCAATAACGACCATTTTCAGACCTGAATAAATCCAATATGCTACATACGAAGAGTCTTCAATAAGTAAAAGAAGACATGTTTTCCGCCAATTTCGGTTGAAAAACACGAAATTTGTTGTGGGGCATCACAGAACGGTCCCGCTTCAGCGCCTATAGTTTCAGGTGGTAGTGCCTTCGAAACGGCATCTGTGACTGAGGTACGTTTCAAGCAGAGAGTTATCATTGAGTTCTTTTCTTTTGCGTAAAACCATGGGATCCCAAATATTTATTGGCGCTTGCAGAGTGTCTACCGACACCTGGCAGTTAACAAATGGATGGGGAGCTTGGAGCGATTTATTTTCTAAGTCCCACGTCTTTCATCATTGCAGCAATGTCGCGGAAAGCACCCGCTGGGTTCATCGCCACCTAACAGAAGACCAGAAAGAGCAACAAAGGGCCATCGTGACAATTTTTTGTTGAACATCGACACAGGTGATGGGAAATGGGTACATCACTTCGAACTGAAAAAAAAAAGACGGCAATCCATGGAGCCGACAAAGTCATGGCGACGGTGTTATGGGACTTTGGCCGGCCGGTGTGGCCGTGCGGTTAAAGGCGCTTCAGTCTGGAACCGCGTGACCGCTACGGTCGCAGGTTCGAATCCTGCCTCGGGCATGGATGTGTGTGATGTCCTTAGGTTAGTTAGGTTTAATTAGTTCTAAGTTCTAGGCGACTGATGACCTCAGAAGTTAAGTCGCATAGTGCTCAGAGCCATTTGAACCATTTTTTGGGACTTTGAACTGGTTATTTTGTTTGATGTCCTCCCTCGTGGTGCAACCATTAACTCCGAAGTATATTGTGCTATCCGCGTGTTACTGAAGAAACGATTTCAGCGTGTTCGTCGCCACGAAAATGCAAACGAACCTCTTCTTCTCCATGAGAATGCAAAGCCTCACACAAATCTGCGCATCCGAGTGGAACTCGAACTTCACTCGACAGTTCTTCCTTATCCGCCCTACAGCCCGGATCTCGCACTTTCCTACTTCCATCTGTTCGGCCCAATGACGGATGCACTTCGCCGGAAGCAGTACGCGGATGATGCAGAGCTTACTGATGCAGGCAACAAGACGCTGGCCCCGACATCGGCCAGTACAGTGGTAGCACGCGGGCATAAAAGCCCTCCCGTAGAACACACAAACGACCACAGCCAATGCCGAAGAGTGACTGTTAGTCTGTCAGATCTTGTTAAAAAAAAACGGTGACTGTATAACTGAAAAGGTTGGTCGTACGGGAACGTTACACAAGGAAAAATAGAATAGTTAAAAGTTTTTGACAACATTTTTCCATTTTCTTAGCAGAACTTGTAGTGATTTTCGAATATTTTCTCAATCCCACGTTGAGTGCTGATTATGTGGTGGCGGCTTTTTCATTTAATCAAATTTACGTTTGTTAACTGTAATGTGGTTCCACTTGGTGCAGGTTGGGCAGACAAATAATGATCTAAGCAATTAGGTGCGCCGTAAGCAAGAAAATAAATAGGTTATTTTACAAAAATTTACTTTCTCAAAGAAAAGTGTTTTGGATCACGGCTATCAACGTAGGGAAATTGTAATTTTGTCAGAGAGAAAACCTGCAAGAGCAGTTGAACGAAATGGGCAGTCTCTTGAAAAGAGGCTATAAGATGAATGTCAACAGAAGTATGACGAGAATAATGCAATAAACGCGATTTAAATCAGATGATGCTCAGGGAACTAGATTATAGTAGATCAGTTTTGCTGTAACTTGCGGTAATAATTTCATGTGGGCAAATCGGCCGCCTGCAAGTCTTCAAATTGGACCCCAGTTATCCAGCCGACGAAAGAGGACCTACAGTTTATCGAGGAATCCGAACCACGGGTGGGTCTGGGCGAGTTATCAGGTCGTTGAGAGGTGGAGGCTAGATTAAAGGCAGATTAGAAATTTCTGTGGTTAGACTTAATTCGAACACGGGACCTCTCGGTTTCCAAGCTCGCTTTTTACTGGTAAATAACAAGGCCACAAAACTCTGGCAATGGTCGAAGCAGAGAGCATATAAAATGCAGTCACCAAGAAAAGTTGTCAGTATGGAATGTAGCTTTCTACGGAAATGGAATTTGGAGGATAAGCAGTTCAGACACGATGGGAATAGAAGCTTTTGAACTACGATGTCACAGAAAAAGTTTGAAAACAGATGAGTAGATCGGATATGTTACGAAAAGGTTCTGAATCAAGGTTAGGAGAAAAGAAACATATGGTACAATTTGGGATCAGTTGATAGTCACATCCCGAGGCATCAACGAATCGACAGTTTGGTAATGGATGACTACATGGTTGGGACGGGAGGCTACGATGGAAGTTCAAATGGACGTAAGTTCGAGTCTCTACGCAAAGACAGAGAGATTTGAATATACCCTTAGACATATTAGCTTAGCGAGCTGCAACAAGGCAGTTCTCGCACTGAGGATCACAATAACAACAACCATTACCAAATTTCAAAGTATTTAACGTCTTTCTATCTTTACTAATGATTTTTTTTTGTCATCGGTCACCTGACTGGTTTGACGCGGCCAGCCACGAATTCCTCTCCTGTGCTAACCTCTTCTTCACCTCAGAGTAGCACTTGCAACCTACGTCCTCAATTATTTGCTGGATGTATTCCAATCTCTACCTTCCTCTACAGTTTTTGCCTTCTACAGCTCCCTCTAGGACAATGAAAGTCATTCCCTCATGTCTTAACAGATGTCCTATCAAAATGGTTCAAATGGCTCTCAGCACTATGGAACTTAACTTCTGAGGTCATCAGTCCCCTAGAACTTAGAACTACTTAAACCTAACTAACCTAAGGACATCACACACATCCATGCCCGAGGCAGAATTCGAACCTGCGACCGTAGCGGTCGCGCGGTTCCAGACTGTAGCGCCTAGAACCACTCGGCCACTCCGGCCGGCTAACTAAATTACAATGTAGTAAAATAAGGAAGTTATAAAAAATAATTAGTTTCGATGTATGAGTGTCACTAGTCGTTATACACAGGGTGTCCCATTTATCGTGACCACCCAAGAAAGCTTTTTTTCCAGAAGGAAATAAAAAAATTAAAAGAAGTGTATAATGGAAACATTTGCTTAGCTACCAGAGGACGTTAACCATCATGACTGTTTGCCATTCTTGTAAGTTTCTTCGTTACGAACATCAGAACAGCATTACGTCTTTCGAAATGGCGCCCTACATATTGTATTCACACAAATCTTCAACTGGACAATTGATTTAATCAACGGTGCGAATTTTCCTTGTGTTTTCATTTGATTATTATCAACTCCAACAAGTGGACGACTTACACTAGTTGTCTTGGTTACCTGGACTGTGTGTTACAGTGTGGTACATCTCTGAATAGGCCTTCGTGAAAGGAAGTGTAATACTGAACAAAAAATATGGGGTGTCCTTTAAAAAGCATTTACTGCTGTTCATACACTATGTGATGAAAAGTATCCGGACACCTGGTTGAAAATGACTTACAAGTTCGTAGCGCCCTTCATCAGTAATGCTGGAATTCAGTATTGTGTTGGCCCACCCTTAGCCTTGATGACAGCTTCCACTCTCGCAGGCATAGTTTCAATCAGATGCGGAGGTCATCAGTCCCCTAGAACTTAGAACTACTTAAACCTAACTAACCTAACGACATCACACACATCCATGCCCGACGCAGGATTCGAACCTGCGACCGAAGCGGTCGCGCGGTTCCAGACTGCAGCGCCTAGAACCGCTCGGCCACTCCAGCCGGCTTAATTAAGTATCCTTAGAAATAAAAGTAAATTATAAAAATCTACTTAATACAATATGTGCATATGTAACGTAATAAATGTACCGGAGGCCACCTGTCGGTAATAGTATTATAATTAATATAAATGAAGTGCATTCTGCCAACCAATTTCAGGTGACGCAGCATGTGACGGTTGCTGCGGGTGGACGGGTTTCTCCTCTAACCGAAATTGCGGGTACGTTCTGGTACATTTGATGTTGATCGGGCAGGATGAAAAAAGGTTTGCATTTGCGAAATAATAAATTAGTATCATTATCGTTTCAGATCTGAAGATGGTTCTAGAGGAACCGAAACCAGTCATGTGAGTAAACATTTTTGCAATCGAGACGGACTATAATTAACATTGGTTTTCGAGTTCGATGGAAACCAAACTTACACCGCCATATCACAAGTATCTGCTTTCCTTTCCCACTAAACGTCATTGAAAGCCCACACCACGCTCCACTGTGGCTAACCAAGGTCGTCCACCCAACTAACGCGTTTACTGTTAACGGTGTATCCGCTCCTCGGATTTACGTTACAGCGCCTCCAGTGGATATCCCGTAACTAGCATCCGGCCTGCCAAGGCTGCTTCGACTACCTTACAGAAGTTTCACTGGAAAGTCCTTACACATCCTCCGCATAATCCCGATCTCTCCCCATGCGAGTTCCATATTTTTAGAGCCCTGAATAAATTCGTGGCTGTCGATTTGCTTCAGATGAAGAGGTGTATACTTGGGTACAATCATGTACAATTTGTACAAGAACCAAGCGGGAACAATAAGAGTGGATGTCAAGAACTGGGTGCTCAGATTGAAAAGGGTGTAAGGCAGGTATGAGACTTCCGTCGCTACCATTCTATCTAAACATGATAGGAGCTATAAGTCAAATAAAAGAAAGGTTAAAATTTGGCACTAAAATCAAGGGTGAATGGTTGTCAGTGACAGCTGATGACATTAGTATTATCAGCATGTGTGAAGGAGAATTATAGGATATATTGAATGGAATGAAGAGTCTAATGCATACAGAATATGGATTTACAATAAACCGGAGAAAGACAAAGGCGATGAGATGTAGCAGAAATGAGAACAGCGAGAAGCTTAAGATCAAAACTGATGATCATGAAGTAGACGAAGTTAAGAAATTCTTCTACCTTGGAAACAAAATAACCCATGACAGACGAAGCAAGGATGTGAGGACCGCCAGTTATGCAAAACACCGTTTTTCTCAGTACCCAAACATGTTTCGGGCACCACTGTGCCATCATCAGTGGGTTTTCGTTTTTATTTATTCTGCAATGTGAAAATTTTTGTTCAATGATTATAAAATTATGTGCCTTTTTAGTTCAAACAACAGGTCGGTTCTTTTTGTAAATACCATTACATTTGGTGTGCATGAATTTTATGGATCACTTGTGTTAATTACTACAGGTAGCTTGTCATCTGCAGCCAAACGATGTCCATGAGAGAGTTTTTTGCTGGGAGGCCTCAATCAATGAAGTTAATATTTATTATGCAAAATAATTTTGTACTTGATGAGAGGAAAAATTACTATTGTTTAAGATTACAGTGAAGCAAGCATTTAAGGAGACCCAGCCGTCATGAGAGCCCAAAAATGGAATTTTTTTATATAAAAAAATTCTGTGATTTCTCCTGATTCTTAAAATACATACTTCATATATAGTATCTCATCATCTTCGTGTTTAAAGGCCTCTCTGAAGCAGATTCGGTGCGTGGATGCCTAGATGTCACACTACTATCAAATACAAAATCGTTCCTATAATGTTTCGTCATTTAATTCTGACACCACTTTTTCCATAGCACTCGTTTGTGGAAAACAACGTATCGACTGTACAATGAGTAGATTTTATTGCAATCGATCTTTCCACCGACACACATGGACTACCTGAAGTTACCTTATGTTTTTTGCGTGGGTCCGTGTTGCAAACTATTTGTGCTGCCATGTCAGCTTTTCAGATTGGCGTGATGGACGCCGTAACATGTTTTAATAGTAGAGTATCCAACTGATTAAAAACCATGTGCAGACTAAGTGTCAAAACTGGGAGCGACATGTAACGTGTGTTGCTAGGGATGGACAGGCAGTATGTCTCTGAAGCTGAAAGTGTTACTGAAAGGAGGCCAGATAACGAAGAAAAGAAAGAAAAAATAAGAAGCTGAAAAGGTCACTTCGAATCAATAAGATTATCGAACTTGAATGTTTTGACATGTTATTATTGAGAAGAAAATGACATGCAAATCTTTAGTTTTTATTTCCCGTAGTCAATGTCTTTACATACTTATGTATCATTATCTCGCCGAATAGTAAAGCTGCAGAATCAAAATTTTGCACGAATAATTATTAGTGTTTGCCTATATTGTGAACCACATTATTCAACAATTAATTAAATATGTTCAGTTGGAGCACGTCATATGTTCTTAAGTTAAGGAGAAAAAATTGACATCTAAGAAATTTTTTTTTTAAAAATACAGAAAACAAAAAATTGGTACATAATCCTAGTTTACTGTTTCTGCTAGTTAATAGTTACAATAATGAAATTTGTTTTGACGTTTTATTTTGAATATTGTGGAAGTACAGTGAAACTGAAATAGAAATTACACGTAATTCAGTACGCAAGATAAAAATCAGTCTCCACTCCACCATATATTACACTCTTTCCAACGTTTTTCAGACAGAGGTCACAATATACTAAGCCTTTGGTTTAAAGTTTCAGTCCAATATCTGTTAAAGTTTTTGGGTATTTGAATTTCAAAATATTAGTAAGAACTACAGCCGTCCCCTTAAGTTCCCCTCCGGAAGGGCTAGTAACTGAAACGGTATACTGTCACTTTTATTACGGTGAAAATTCGAACTTGCATCTTCGCGAAACATTTCAAAGATTTCTTTTCATAACGTCTTACAGTTATGTTATTTTGCTTTCCCCCTTGAGCAGCCAGACAGAACAAGCTGATATAAATTTACTTCTGCTTGCAAATACAGCTCAAAATACAAGTTTTGTGCAAGCAGTCCACTTTAGGTAGCTCTGAACAACTATTCGTACGAATGCCTGTACGCCTCAGTACGAACCCTGATTTCTGTTATCCTCGTGGTCCTTATGCGAGAATTACATTGGCAAGTGGATTCGTTCTGCAGTCAGTTTCAGTTGCCCGTTCTCTAAATTTTCTCAGTGGTGTTCCACGAAGAAAACGTCGTCCTACCTCCAGAGACTCCCCATTAAGATGACGAAGCATATCCATAGCACACACGTGTTGATCGAACCTACCGGTAACAAGTCAGGCAGCCACCTCTTAAAGGCTTAGAAATCCTCCTTTAATCTGACCTCGCAGGGACCACAATCACTAGAGCAGCACTCAAGAAAGTGTCACACTTGTGTTCTATATGCGGTCTCCTTTACGGATGAACCATACCTTCGTAATATTACCCCAATAACCCGAAGCCGACTAATCGCCTACCCTACTACTGTGCTTATATGTTCGTTCCATTTCATATCTCTTTACAGCTCTACGCCCAGATATTTGATCGACAGTACACTATTAATGCTGTATTAGAACATAACGAGATATGCATCTACATTGACATCTACATCTACTACATTTATACTCCGCAAGCCACCTAACGGTGTGTGGCGGAGGGCACTTTACGTGCCAATGTCATTACCTCCCTTTCCTGTTCCAGTTGCGTATGGTTCGCGGGAAGAACGACTGCCGGAAAGCCTCCGTGCGCGCTCGAATCTCTCTAATGTTACATTCGTGATCTCCTCGGGAGGTATAAGTAGGGGGAAGCAATATATTCGACACCTCATCCAGAAGCGCACCCTCTCGAAACCTGGACAGCAAGCTACACCGCGTTGCAGAGCGCCTCTCTTGCAGAGTCTGCCACTTGAGTTTGCTAAACATCTCCGAAACGCTATTACGGTTACCAAATAACCCTGTGACGAAACGCGCCGCTCTGTCAACTGGACCTGGTATGGCTCCCACACTGATGAGCAATACTCAAGTATAGGTCGAACGAGTGTTTTGTAAGCCACCTCCTTTGTTGATAGACTACATTTTCTAAGCAGTCTACCAATGAATCTCAACCTGGTACCCGCCTTGTCATCAATTAATTTTGTATGATCATTCCACTTCAGATCGTTCCGCACGCATACTCCCAGATATTTTACAGAAGTAATTGCTGCCAGTGTTTGTTCCGCTATCACATAATCATACAATAAAGGATACTTCTTTCTATGTATTCTCAATACATTACATTTGTCTATGTTAAGGGTCAGGTGCCACTCCCTGCACCAAGTGCCTATCCGCTGCAGATTTTCCTGCATTTCGCTGCAATTTTCTAATGCTGCAACTTCTCTGTATACTACAGCATCATCCGCGAAAAAGCGCATGGAACTCCCTACACTATCTACTAGATCATTTATATATATTGTGAAAATAAATGGTCCCATAACACTCCCCTGCGACGCGTCAGAGGTTACTTCAACGTCTGTAGACGTCTCTCCATTGAGAACAACATGCTGCGTTCTGTTTGCTAAAAACTCTTCAACCCAGCCACACAGCTGGTCTGATATTCCGTAAGCTCTTACTTTGAGCTACACTTTACATTCAAAGCAACACCAACTAGAAATTTTGCCTAAGTTATTTGTAACCTCCTACAGCCAGTGAGAGTCGACACCCTCCGTACATCACAACGTCATCAGCAATCAGCCGCAAACTGCAGTTTATCCTGTCCGTCAGATCATTTATGTATACAGGGTGGTCAGAAACAGTCCGGAAAGGTTGTAATGGTATTGCAGGGAAGGTTGCGCTGAGAAATAACTGTTAAGAAAAAGATCGATACGTAGCCTGGTTTCCGAGTTAATTACTATTGACGTTTGGCAATTAGCCAATCCCGCGCGCAAATTCACGCCGCCCATCAAGTATAATTAGTGTCGGTTGTCCTCACACCGTAGATGAGAGCACACGAGACTGGTCAGTTTATTGCTTGGATTCGATCCTTACTACCGTTCCACGTCCAATTATTGTATCGCTCTCTTATTCAGTTTTAGGAAACCAAACGAACAACGCATATGGCGACACTGTCTTTGGTAGACCGCTTGAATTTGCGCGCGCAACAGCGTGATACGCTATCTTCAAAGCTACTTAAGTCAGAAAAAATTATTCCTCAGCACTCCCTACCCTGTAACACCCAAATAAGTTTATCAGAATGTTTCTGACCACCATGCATGGAGATTAACAGCGATCCTACTACACTTCCCTGGGACGCTCCTGACGTTACCCTTTGTCTCTGATGAATATTCGCCGCCGACGACAATGTACTAGGTTCTGGGAAGTCTTCTAGCCACTCAATTATCTGGGAACCTATTAGATATGCCTGTACCTTCTGCTACAGTAGGGCATTGTAGGAAACGCTTTCCGGAAACATAGCAATATGAAGTCTGCCCGTTGTCTTCATCCATGGTTTTTAGGATATCATGTGAGAAAATGGCAAGCGCAATTTCGCACGACTGATGCTTTCTAATTCCATGCTGATTTGTAGACAAAGTATCTTCCGTCTCAAGGAAATTAGTAACGAATATGTTCGAACTGAGAACATGTTCAAGAATTCTGCAGTAAACCCATGTTAAAAACACAAATCTTTAATTTTGTGGGTCAGCTCTTTTACCTCTCTTATCGCTTGGGACTTTGCACTGGACAAGAGATTCACTATAAATCAGAACTAAGTAAGGGGCGAAAGTAGTAGAGCAATCTTCGTAAAACGGAACTGGGATTTCATCCCGACGTGGTGACTCAGTTGTTTTCAATTCTTTCATTGCTTCACTACGCCAAGTACGACTGTTGCTATGTCCTCCATACCGAAGTCTGTACTACTGTTAGACGACATGACCTAGTAGACCATTTGCATATACTGTAAACAGCAACACCCCTTGGGGTACTCTCGAAATTACTTTTGCATCTGTCGAGGTTCTCTCAAACAACAATTTTAGTTAAATCTGCTACGATGTCCTGAATCCGTATATCTTGCACGATATTTGGCAAGCTTGTATTTTGTAGGCTAGGCGATGGCGCGGAAACGTATCAAACGTCTTACAGAAGACAATGAACACAGCACCATCCCGACCGCTGTTATCTATTGCGCTGTTGATGTCATGGAAACATCCGAGTTTAACAAGATTCCTATTTGCAGAACCCATGTTGATTTTTATACGCAGGGTTTTCGTTCTCTAAGTAGCTCATAATGCGTGAGGTCAAAATGTGTTTCATACTACGGTAGCAGACTGACGTCAGCGGTACGACCCGTCCACTTCCCCCCTCCCCTCCCCCTCCCTCACCAGCCAGCCCATTCCCTGAGCGACCTTCGATTAGCTGAAGTGTAGCAAGTTCATTCGCGTAATTTGTATCGAATCTTACAGGTTTCTTTCCATTCCTGTAAGACCTGATTCCTTGAAGTAGAGTTAAGGTCAATGTGACGTTATCGTGTAGGAAAGAGGCCACTTTTTGGCACATTCTGCTTCTCCATTTGGCTTAACCTCTCATTTTATTTTATGCCATAGTTATTGAAGTTTACGTCGGGGACCGGCCGAGGTGGCCGAGCGGTTCTAGGCGCTACGGTCTGGAACCACGCGACCACTACGGTCGCAGTTTCAAATCCTGCCTCGGGCATGGATGTGTGTGATGTCCTTAGGTTAGTTAGGGGACTGATGACCTCAGACATTAAGTCCCATCGTGCTCAGAGTCATTTGAACCAATTTTTTACGTTGGCTATAGTACATGTGGAGAAGTGTAGGTAGGAATAGTAGTTGTGTTAGACCACTTCTACAAGAACACTGAACAGGTCAGTTTGTTACAGTTTAAGAACAAAAAATATTACACACAAGCATTTGACAAGAATGGGACAGATATTCATCTATCGCCTTACATTAGGAATCATCCACGATTTCTCCTGAAGTGATATAGGAAAACGACGAAAAATCTAAATCAGTCTGTCTGGATTGGGCGTAGAACATCCATCATAATGAAAACAAGTGAAGTCTCTTAACAGTGCAGCCTTGTTCGGTTTATTTCCAATTACTATATTGTCATACATTATTACAAAGAAGTTATTTCGTAATGCTAAAAGGTAGTGTGTCACTAATGATTTATTTCTCGACGACGGTCACTGCACACAATAAATACTCTACACAGAACATAAGCTAAAGTCAAGACTATCACAACCATGTTTGGATTCTGTTTCGTGGCTCCAGTTTGTCACATCCTTGCCTGAAAAACGACGTCAGTCAAGCTTTGGTGTAAGGTTTGACAGAAAGAGAAAAAAATCATTGTAGTGCGAAAATGTGTGGTGAAATGACAAAAGATTTATTATTATTTACTCGCGTTACATCTTTCATTTAACTCC
The DNA here is from genome assembly GCF_021461395.2 of Schistocerca americana. Lineage (NCBI taxonomy): Eukaryota > Metazoa > Arthropoda > Insecta > Orthoptera > Acrididae > Schistocerca > Schistocerca americana. Next base: position 1,040,121,710 of record NC_060120.1, on the reverse strand, counting down.
TTCTCACCTACTTACTTGACCAGTCCTTCACTGAGGGTACTGCCTGTTTACGTACGTTCATTTTAATAACCTCTTTAATTTCCTCAGGCAATTTATTTTACAACTTATGTTCCTTGATAGAAAATGCTGCGTTGAGTTCTACCTTAATTATTTCTTGCTAAATGTTGATTCAGCCTATATCTTCTTCAGCTGTCATGGCCAAAGCTGTTTGTATAAATTGATCAATGTATTTTTTATGTTCATAACTGATTGTCGTAGACGATGTTAATCATTCAGACTCATTACACGTTTTTTGAAATCGTATTTTCTTCTCTGTTCGTTAAAAGATGATACATTCTGCTTTTAATTATAGATTATATATGAAATATTTACTTCAGTACTACGTGAGTAGTGGAGGAAGGCAGCGAAATTTCTTGTTGTTCGGCTGACCGTTAGATGGGACAATTGTATTAGGTAATGGTTTACTTTATAGGCTTTGTACTTTAAGGCAGAATATCAGTCCACATCTTGCAATTTTGCTGTTGTAGATGTTTCTTCAACAGGCAATGCAGCTCGTTGAAACTTGTAACAAACTTCCAAATGGGGATAAAGCGTTCATTAGTTCTTTAAACAGGGGCTAAAAAGAGGAGAACGTTTGTCAATTTTTACTAACCGGATGAGAACGATGAATTCTCTGACGTTCTTTTATTGGGACATCGTCGGTAAAGAGTGCACAAAGCAAGTGAATGACTATGATGCATATTCTCTAAACGCTCAGCTACGAAATGGCTGTGGAGAGCAGAGGCCAAAATTCATTGTGCAGTTGAGTCCATCCACCTACGATCTTCCATGGCGCAAATTACTATCCATTTACATCGCGTACGCTTTGAAACTTCTTTATTTAATGTGTGGCTCTGCACTCAAACTGCTGAACGACTGAGAAGATGAAACTTCTGCGTTATTTAATTCTGAATCAGCTGAGTAAAACTGTACGTACTGAGCCTACTTTCTCTTTACTTTTTCGTATCATGTCAATATTGGCCCACAATGTTCTAGCGCAACACAATCTGATTGCTCAAAAAAAAAATTACAACCTGACTTCAAATAATTAATACAAAAGAATGGTCCTACATAAGAAGCAATCCTGACAATAACCTACACATTTCATTAAGCACTTACCTCACAAAAATATTCATTACGCGAACTACTGAAATACAGCGAGGGTCAATACTGCCAGCTAAATAAAAGATTCTAACTACTAAAGCCACTAAATGCTAATTGGCATATGGGTAGCAAAGGCAAATTTTGTTGCAAACCAAATAATGTATTTTTTTACCTTAATAATGTGACATCCAGTTCAAACACGAATATGAATCGTCATTGACATCCAGTACAAAGATATATAATCATGAATAATATTCAATCTCCAAATCGAACATGTACAGATCGTTAGCCTACGCTAACACTTCAGACCTCTACCCTCCACCAATGCTAACTTCTCACATCCAACATCCATCACTGCTGGCTGTTCACCTCCAACTGCCCAACAGTACTTCCATCACTGCTGGCTACTAACTTCCAACCTGCCCAATACTACTGGCGATTAACTTCCAACAACGAGTCCGACCAGCCACAGAGTCACTTACAAGGAAAGCGCAGTCAGAGGTCCAATGCAAAGCGCTACACAGCGCTGAAAGCAGCCCACTTACAGCTGTAATATACGATCTAATTCGTTGCGAATGGTAAGATGGAAGCAGTCATAACTTTTGTAAATCAAATATGCGTGCCTGACAAATAGTGAGATTTCACGATGATAAAGATGAACAATGAAAAAGCAAAGTGTGCGTTACGAAGCTAAGTGCCCTCGTAGTAACCTCAGATTTTTCGCAGACGATGCAGTTATATATAAAGAACTACTGTCTGAAATAAGCGGCATAAACATTTATTCGGATCTTAATAGGATTTCAAAGTGGTACTAACATTGGAAAAATGGTTTACACGGTCCAAAAATGCAAAATTCTGCCTTTCTAAAACGAAAAACCATAGTATCCTATTACTTCAATATCAGCGAGTCGCAACTGGAATTGAAAACTCGTACAAACACTTGATTGTAACAATTTTTACGAATGTAGAATGGAAAGACCACGTAGCCTCAGTCGTTGCAAAAATGTCAGGCTTTAGTTTGGTAGAGTACTATAGAAATGCACTAAGTCTACAAGGAAGACTGCTTACAGAACAGTCTTGGGTCCGATCTTGTAATATTGCTCCATTGTGTCACACCCTCACCAGACACGATTAACAGGGGATATTCAACGTATACGGGGAAGGGCAGCACGAATAGTCACACATTTGTTCGGCCAACGGAAGAGCGTCACGGATATGGTGAGGAAGCAGAACTGGCAGGCGCTTCAAGATAGATGAAAACTATCGCGAAATATACGAGGTTGAGTCAATAAATCAGCTGCAAACGTGAATAGAGACGTCAGAGCTGCGTATAACAGTCTGAATTTTATTTTGTTTTTCAATATACTCCGCTTGTAAACTTAAACACATATCCCATCGCTCGACAAGCTGTTAAGAGTCTACACATTCCATGTTTCGGTGTACTGTTATTATTATTACGTTTTATGGTAGACCATTCGTTATGCTCGGTGAAATGCTAGTGTAAAGCCTCTGAAGGACGTCAACCTCTTTCGCCATTACAGAGGGCACTGATTTTGTTTCTGGGGGAAGAGTGTCACACGGTCTTAGACCGCACAGACCTGTTATACGGAGACACCCCCTCCCCCCCTCCCCCCCCCCCCCCACAACGTCATTTTAAACTCGTTAACTGTATTAAGAGGTTTTGTTTCTCTATTCTGTTCAGTTATGCTACAACTTTTGTCACATTTTTCAGTTTTTTTTCTTTGTTCTCTCTCAGTTCGCTTACTTTCTTTGCATATTTTTCTTCTTGATAGCTTTCATTTTGATGAAAGTGCTTCCTCAGTCTTCAGCTTTCGAAGGAATATTCAACAGTTCAGGTTTCGAGTCCCTTTCATGATGTGTTGAGTGCTGTTGACAAGGGATTTCAGATCGATTCCGTATTTCTGGATTTCCGGAAGGATTTTGACGCTGTACCACACAAGCGGCTCGTAGTGAAATTGCGTGCTTATGGAATATCTTCTCAGTTATGTGACTGGATTTGTGATTTCCTGTCAGAGAGGTCACAGTTCGTAGTAACTGACGGAAAGTCATCGAGTAAAACAGAAGAGATTTCTGGCGTTCCCCAAGGGAGTGTTACAGGCCCTTTGCTGTTCCTTATCTATATAAACGATTTGGGAGACAATCTGAGCAGCCGTCTTCGGTTGTTTGCATATGACGCTGTCGTTTATCGACTAATAAAGTGATCAGAAGATCAAAACAAACTGTAAAATGATTTAGAAATGATATCTGAATGGTGCGAAAAGTGGCAGTTGACCCTAAATAACGAAAAGTGTGAGGTCATCCACATGAGTGCTAAAAGGATCTCGTTAAGCTTTGGTTACTCGATAAATCTGTCTAATCTAAAATCCGTAAATTCAACTAAATACCTAGCTATTACAATTACGAGCAACTTAAATTGTAAAGGTTAGCGTTAGTGTTGTTTGGGGGAAGAGACCAAACAGCATGGTCATCGGTCTCGTTGGATTAGGGAAGGACGTGGAAGGAAGTCGGCCGTGCCCTTTCAAAAAAACCCTCCCGGCATTTGCCTGGTGCGATTTAGGGAAATCACGGAAAACCTAAATCAGGATGGCCGGACGCGTGATTGAACCGTCGTCCTCCCGAATGCGAGTCCAGTGTGCTAACCACTGCGCCACCTCGCTCGGTTTAAATTGGAAGGAACACATAGAAAATGTTGTGGGGAAGGCTAACCAAATACTGCGTTTTATTGGCAGGACATTTAGAAAATGTAACAGACCTGCTAAGGAGACTGCCTACACTACGCTTGTCCGTCCTCTTTTAAAATACTGCTGCGCGGTGTGGGATCCTTACCAGGTAGGACTGATGGAGTACATCGAAAACGTTCAAAGAAAAGCAGCACGCTTTGTATTATAGCGAAATATAGGAGAGAGTGTCACAGAAATGATACAGGATTTGGGCTGGAAATCATTAAATGAAAGGCGCTTTTCGTTGCGACGGAAACTTCTCACGAAATTCTAATCACCAACATTCTCCTCCGAATGCGAAAATATGTTGTTGACACCGACCTACATAGGGAGGAACGATCACCACGATAAAATAAGGGAAATCAGAGCTCGTACGGAAAGATATAGGTGTTCATTCTTTCCGTGTGCTATACGAGGTTGGAATAATAGAGAATTGTGAAGGTGGTTCGATGAACCCTCTGCCAGGCACTTAAAAGCGATTTGCGGAGTATCCATGTAGATGCAGATGTTGATAATCCGAATCAGCATATATGTATATAGCAGACACAAGAATTTTTAACGGAAAACGAATCTTCACTTTTACAAGCATTTATCCATTTTCGTTTCGTCTCACTCTTTTTAGAAAAATGTGAAACTTAACTCCTAAGTTACTTATTTACTCACTCGTTAGTACAACTGGCGATCGCGAAACAAACAATTATTTCTTGGTTAAAAACATACTGTAAAAATCCATCATTACACCGATAACTAAGGTATAACTCCATACTCATTTGCCAGTTACTGGTAAACATTCACACTGTCGTTAATAACCCTGCTTTTCGCCCGTAAACGCAGTTACAACACAACATATTACGGGCAACTGCGGACTGATGAGTGCTGGTTGGGTTCACTCTGACGTCAGCGGCCTGGCTTGCTACTGAGTATACACATCGTGTTCCATACTCTGTATTCTAGTATCCACATCATAATGTAAGGAACTATACTGCAGAAACCGACGTTTCTGCCACGGTTGCAATGGCCTTCTGGGCCTGCCAGAAAACTTTTGTGTCAACTATCCCGAGAAAGCCTACTTACAAAGTTTCAAAAATGAGCTTTAACTGATGAAATTATGAGTACACTGCAACCCCCTACGTATTGCTTCCAAAGGATCCCGAGGACAAAATTAGACTAAATACAGCGTGCACAGATGCGTTTACGCAATCAATCTCCATACGTGAATGGAACGGAAAGAAGGCCTAATAACTGAGAGTGGGATGCATCCATTGCCATGCACTTCACAGTAATTTTTACACCATGGATATAAAGGATGAACCAGAACACCACCGAAAACCTTTCACAGATAGTAGTTTGGACGAAAACAAGAAAAAAATATCTATTTAACATGGGCTCTAAGATACATACCTTAAGAAATATGAGCACCTGTTCATCTTCTGTGAGACGCATTTCTACTGAAGCCTCTTTGCCGTTCATATTCTGTGAGGTGGCAGTATAGACCGAAACGAGAAAAATATAACGAGTAAACGTAGTCTCCAAAGAGCATACCTTAAGAGCTGTGAGCACTTGTTTTCTACTGAATGAGTGCTCGTATCTGTCAAGGTATTTGTACCGGACATTATTTTCTTATTTTGGTCCATAGACTCACCTCTGAGAGTCTGTCGGTGGACTTCTGATTCACTCGGTATACTGTACGTGGATGTAGCCGGGACACAGAGCAGTTAGCCGTACGCCGGAAATCGTACCGTGTGAAGAGGCCGCAGATCGGCTGTCGTTTCGCTGTTCGCAAAAAGCGGACTGTCGCGTGCCAATTGATGCTGGACAGGTTGACATTAACATCTGATTCGAGCTTTGCATGTTTTTCTGGAAAAGCGGCGCCCGCTACCGGTCTCCAGAAGCAGTGAGCGGAGCAGGCTGGGTTTCTTCTGGACGGCCGCCCAGCCATCTGCACACCACCGAGGTCGACCACTCACCGGCGAGGCTCCTTCGCGAGTCCGACCTTCTACTTGTTTACCAGAAAGCTCGCCGCATTTATTTTAGGTGCCGGGGTGGAAGAAACACTTAGCGCTGCGCGGCTTTATGGCGGAGAGTAATGAAGCCGTGTAAGGTCGCTGCCAGCGCACATTGGACATTATCTGACAGCAGTACTTGGTCAGCCACGTAGTCTACTATGTATACAGGATGTTTTCGTAAGAGCGTGCAAAAATTTAACAGGACGTAGAGGATCCTCCACTGAACAATTTGTGGTAGGGTACCTGAGGTCGGAGAAGCCAACTTAAGGAGATAATACAGGGTTTCGAGAATGAGATTTTCACTCTGCAGCGGAGTGGGCGCTGATATGAAACTTTCTGGCAGATTAAAACTGTGTGCCGGACCGAGAGTCGAACTCGGGACCTTTGCCCGCGAAAGGCAAAGGTGCCGAGTTCGACTCTCTGTCCGGCACACAGTTTTAATCTGCCAGTTTCGTAATACAGGGTGACAGTTACTGAACTATATGAAAGAAACGTAAATTAGTTACAAACTACAGCATGCATACACTTTATTCAACGTGTAAACGTCATTACACATATTCGATTTAGGTTATGATATGTTTGATATGCCGGTCATCATTGGCGACGACGTAACGCAGACGAATAGCGCAATTCTGCGTGACCCGCGAAAGTGTCGGAACATCGACGCTGTCGATGACCCTCTGAGTGGCTGTTTTCAGCTCAGCAATGGGTTTGGGGTTATTGCTGTACACCTTATCTTCAGTATAATTCCACAAAAAGCAGTCACATGTGTTCGGAGCCGAAGAATATGGCGGCCATTCGAGACCATGGCAGTGGCCTCTGGGTATCCCAGTGCCAGATTGCGGTCCCTCCACGACATCAAACATCCTCGTCTAGTGTGAACCAAATCTTGTAGACATAAGGGTCACTTTGGGTACTGAGGATGAAATCAACTTCCTTCATGTACCATTCGGTATTCACCGTGCCGTTAAGGAAAATCGCGCCGATTGTTCCGTGACTAAACAATGAACACCACACAATCATCCGTTGAGGGTGAAGAGACTTCTCGATAGCGAAATGCGGATTGTCAGTCTCCGAGGTGCACCAATTTTGCTTCTTGACAAACCCATCCAAATGAAAGTGGTCTTCGTCGCTAAACTAAACCATACAATTGCCACCATGCCCCGCGGCCAACCGTGTAGCTTGAACATCCTAGAGCAAACCGTTCAAAAGTTATGATTATATTATTTCGTATAGCACAATAATTACCACCCTGGAGGAATAAGATCGCATTACTATCTACTTTTTTTATTTACATTAGTTAGCTGCAAACACCATCACCGACAATGAACCTACCATTTGTTCTTACAAAATGTGCTGAAACTACGACCATCAACCTCAATGCAAGCATGACATCGACTAAATAGTTTCTGACGTACCCTGACAAATATCCCTGGTGTGTTTCGATTAACATCACAGACAGCTACAATTCTGGCAACGAATCCCGTCTCCGTATTCACTGGGATGTCATACACAAGTAACTTTAGATACGCCCGTAGGAAATAATCAAGGCGATTCAGGTCAGGTGACTTGGCAGGCCGTGGAACGGAACCTCTCTTTCAAACCTAGCGACCAGGAAATACTGCACCGGTACTGCACTATCGCATTGTACTGTACGTCTCTGAATAGCACTGAGTTATGAATGGGTCTGTGGTTAATTCATAGAACGTTCTGTCGTAGAATAATGTAAATACAACAGAGCCACCTTACGGACAAGTAAATTAAACGAAACCTGCATCGCGACTTCCTGGTAATCGGGCTCGTCCTCCTTGTTTCGTGGCAGGAAATAAAGAATGCACATGTAAATAAACACCACAGTACGTGAAAACTTGAACGCATGTTAGTCGTAAATTAGCTGGAAAGCAAGAATGCTAGATGAAGCGGTAGACAGGTTTACTTCCATATTTCCTTAAGTTGGCTTGTCCGACTCCAGGTTCCCTAACTCAAATTGTTCCATAGTGCATTCTCTATGTCCTTTCACATTTTTGTACGCTCTTACATAAACACCCCTGAAGAACAGACCATAAATTACGGCGCCATCTACACTCCTGGAAATTGAAATAAGAACACCGTGAATTCATTGTCCCTGGAAGGGGAAACTTTATTGACACATTCCTGGGGTCAGATACATCACATGATCACACTGACAGAACCACAGGCACATAGACACAGGCAACACAGCATGCACAATGTCGGCACTAGTACAGTGTATATCCACCTTTCGCAGCAATGCCGGCTGCTATTCTCCCATGGAGACGATCGTAGAGATGCTGGATGTAGTCCTGTGGAACGGCTTGCCATGCCATTTCCACCTGGCGCCTCAGTTGGACCAGCGTTCGTGCTGGACGTGCAGACCGCGTGAGACGACGCTTCATCCAGTCCCAAACATGCTCAATGGGGGACAGATCCGGAGATCTTGCTGGCCAGGGTAGTTGACTTACACCTTCTAGAGCACGTTGGGTGGCACGGGATACATGCGGACGTGCATTGTCCTGTTGGAACAGCAAGTTCCCTTGCCGGTCTAGGAATGGTAGAACGATGGGTTCGATGACGGTTTGGATGTACCGTGCACTATTCAGTGTCCCCTCGACGATCACCAGTGGTGTACGGCCAGTGTAGGAGATCGCTCCCCACACCCTGATGCCGGGTGTTGGCCCTGTGTGCCTCGGTCGTATGCAGTCCTGATTGTGGCGCTCACCTGCACGGCGCCAAACACGCATACGACCATCATTGGCACCAAGGCAGAAGCGACTCTCATCGCTGAAGACGACACGTCTCTAATTCGTCCCTCCATTCACGCTTGTCGCGACACCACTGGAGGCGGGCTGCACGATGTTGGGGCGTGAGCGGAAGACGGCCTAACGGCGTGCGGGACCGTAGCCCAGCTTCATGGAGACGGTTGCGAATGGTCCTCGCCGATACCCCAGGAGCAACAGTGTCCCTAATTTGCTGGGAAGTGGCGGTGCGGTCCCCTACGGCACTGCGTAGGATCCTACGGTCTTGGCGTGCATCCGTGCGTCGCTGCGGTCCGGTCCCAGGTCGACGGGCACGTGCACCTTCCGCCGACCACTGGCGACAACATCGATGTACTGTGGAGACCTCACGCCCCACGTGTTGAGCAATTCGGCGGTACGTCCACCCGGCCTCCCGCACGCCCACCATACGCCCTCACTCAAAGTCCGTCAACTGCACATACGGTTCACGTCCACGCTGTCGCGGCATGCTACCAGTGTTAAAGACTGCAATGGAGCTCGGTATGCCACGGCAAACTGGCTGACACTGACGGCGGCGGTGCACAAATGCTGCGCAGCTAGCGCCATTCGACGGCCAACACCGCGGTTCCTGGTGTGTCCGCTGTGCCGTGCGTGTGATCATTGCTTGTACAGCCCTCTCGCAGTGTCCGGAGCAAGTATGGTGGGTCTGACACACCGGTGTCAATGTGTTCTTTTTTCCATTTCCAGGAGTGTATTATATGATTGCGGTATTATGGAATTGCTCCTGTTACGATCCATGTGTTCTAGTGAGGCCACCTCCTCCATCTACGATGCATAAGTAGCTGTTTGTGCCGATGGATACGAAACAGTCTCGGGTGTGTGTGTGTGTGTAATCACTTTCATATGCATCTGAGATCAGGTATTTGCATTTTCCTGCTCCTTACCGGGCGTCTCTGTCTTCAATGGGCTACATAACTTTTCTTTTTTTTTCTTTTTTTTTCCTTTTTTCTAAAGCTGTTTTGGCTCTCCCAGGATCACGCATGCACTGGAAATGCTGTAACGAGTGTTACATCTACACCTACACACCTACACCACCAGCTACAATACGGTGCTTGTCGACTACTACCTTGTACCACTACTAGCCATTTCCTTTCCTGTTCCACCCGCAAACAGACCGAGGGAAAAACGACTATCTATGTGCCTTCGTAACTTCATGCTCGTTCCACGAAATGTATGTTGGCGGCCGTGTAATGATTCTGCGGTCTCTAAATTTTCTCAATAGTGCTCCTCGAAAAGAACATCATCTTCCCACCAGGGTCTCCCACTTCAGTTCCCGAGGCGTCTTTCGTAATACTTGCGTGTTGTTTGAGTTCGAACCTATCGGTAACAAATCTAGCAGCCGTCCTCCGAACTGTTTAGACATCTTCCTTTAACCCGATCTGACGCGGATCCCAAACATTCGAGGAGTACTAAAGGACAGGTCGCACCAGCGATCTGTATGCCTTCTCATCTATAGCTGAACTAGGTTTTCCCAAAATTCTACCAACAAACCGAAGTCAATCATTTTGTCTCCCTGCTACAATCCTCACAGGCTCGTCTCAATGCATATCGCTTTTCAGCGTTACGCACAGATATTAAAACGACGTGACTGTGCCGAGCAGATCAATACTAATACTGTATCCGAACATACGGGTTTGTGTTTGTTACTCGTCCCCATTAATTCACATTTTTCTGCGGTTAGAGCTAGCTAACATTCGTCACACCAACTAGAGATTTTGTGTAAGCCATCTTGTATCCTCCTACAGCCAGAGAGCTTCGATACCTTCTCGTACACCACAGCAGTATCAGCAGACCGACGCAGACTGCTGAGCACCCAGTCTGTCAGATCATTTATTTATACAGAGAATATCAGCGGTTCTGTCACACTTCTCTGGGGCACTGCCGACGACGCCGTTGTCTCTTATGAACTGTCGCCGTTGCAGACAACATACTGGGTTCTATTACTTAAGAAGTCTTCAAGCCACTCACATATTTGGGACCCTATTTCATATACCCGTACCTTCATTAATAGTCTGCAGTGGGGCACAGCATCAAAATGATTTTTGGAAACCTAGAAATAGGGAATCTGCCTATTTTCCTTCTTCCACAGTTCGCAGTATATTTGATAAAACGGAAAGATGAGTTTCGCACGAGCGATGATTTCTAAAACCGTGCTGATTCAACGAAAGAAGCTTCATGGCCTCAAGGAAATTTAATATATTCCAACTCAGAATATGTATAGAATTCTTCAGCAACTGAAGTTTCGAATATTGATCTGTAATTTTGAAGCCGAACACTGTGGCCGAGCGGTTCTAGGTGCTTCAGCCCGGAACCATGCCGCTGCTACTGTCGCGGGTTCGAATCCTGTCTCGGGCATGGATGTTTCTGATGTCCTTAGGTTAGTTAGGTTTCCTTAGTTGTAAGTCTAGGGGACTGATGACCTCAGATGTTAAGTCCCATAGTGCTTAGTGCTTAGAGCCATTTGAACCATTTTTTATTATTTTTTTGTTTTTTTTTAATTTTGCACATCCGTTGTCTTAACTTCTAATATACAGGAGTCAACTGCGCTTTGTTTCCAGTAGCTTGGAGCTTTGCGCTGGGCGAGGGATTAGCGATAAATGCAGGGTAAGGCCGTCAGCGCACGGAACGAGGCAGCTAACGTTAACGAGTACGCAGACGGGATATCCCACGCCAGGAGACGCAGCGATCTGCAGTAGCGTCTGTCGGCTTTGTTCACAAAAAATGGACGTGTGTACAGTTCCTGAGTTAGCTCTGTTAAATAGGACATTTCTTTTCCTCATCGTATGCTAGTCATGTTTTTCTCTCAGTGGTATACATAAACAAAAACTTTCATGTCCGTGAACGTGTAGAGTGACAAAAATGAAAGACACATGCCCACTTGGGAAAGACATCATCTAATAAAAATTCCCCAAATTATACATACTCACTACTGGCAGAGAGCGCACTTACATTCACTTAACAGCAAACATTATAGAAATTATTTCTATTAACTGTATACGAAACTTACACCTTTTAGAGAACTAGAAGGTGAGAAAAAAAGAAAAAGAAAAGTGGATACAATGGGTCGTGGACCCATCAGATTTCCTTGCGGTTCCGTATCGCGTTGCCTCAATCAATTAGACTATGTTCAAACTCGCTTTTAGTTAGTATCCGCTTCTATAATTTACTCTCCTAAGTATTATTGACATTTGATTATAACAAATCCTAACAAGACTGACACGATTTCATGAATCTTAAATTGGTAGTTACCTTAAAACAGCTTATTCTCATAACACGTGAGTTATAACGCGGAAATAACTAAACACGAAAATGGTTTAACCAACTATATGACGTTTCCCCTCATGTTACTACATCAAATTGTACCATTAACGATTAGTTCTCGAGACATTCAACGTGCTTGTGCTTAGAAACAACCTATGTTCGTAGGGTGTAACGTATAACATAAAACCCATCGAATACGTGCGTCTGCTGAGCATGACAAATTACAGAATGGGCTCTTTTTTTCAGCTTGTGACGTAGGGAGTATTCTTGCTTCCTATTGGTTGTTCTTCACGTCGCACGTTGCCGAAATATCGGAGAAATTATTTCATGTTTCACGTGGCGAAATGGCTTCTCAACGACAAATAGCAGGAAGTGACGTCACAAAACACCAGAGCTCCACGTCAACGTTAACTGCCTCGTCCCGTGTGCCGATAGCTTAAGGAAGGGTCCAATGTCGTACAGTACTCTTACTAAAACCGAATTCGGATTTCATCCGATCTGGGCACCTTATTTCTTTTCAACTCTTTCAGTTACTTCTTTACCCAGGTAAGATTACTAATATGTCGTCCGTACGGGAGTCTATGCGATGATAAAACAGCGGTGGTTTGTACGATTCTCCTTCGTGAACGATTTCTTAAACATGAAATTTAAAACTTGGGCTTTCGTTTCGCTATCTTCTGCTGCCACACGAGATTGGTCAGCACGTGGATGGACTGAAGCCTGTTGCTTCAAATTGATTATTTTACCGATGATGCTTTCGACTCCATGGTATGTTCGCATGTCTACCATTCTTTTGTGATCTGTAGGAAGTTGTAGGAAACCCGGAAGTATCAATGAAAGATCGAAAGAAACGCCCCCCCACAGGTGAGAATATTAAAATGCTAATCATAAACTGCCGAAGCGTTCACAACAAAGCGCGAGAGTTTGAAGCCCTCATGAAAAGCAGTGAAACATAATACAGGGTGACACAGAATAATGGGAACGTTCGAAATGAGTAATGGCAGCCATGGGCAGGTAGCAGCACTTCTGGTTCGTGACAGCGAGTAAGCAGTCCGCCATTTCAGTAATCAAGGATCAGTGGAACGGACAACAGCGTGCGCTAACCAAAAAAAGTTTTGTAAATCAATGAAAGTTTGGTAGCGGCGCAGACGGTGTTTCGACGTTCTTATAATTTCGGATGTCATGATGTCGTTCCGTCGGAACACGCGATAAAATGTTGGATCAATAACTTTGAAGAGATTGGATCTGCACTCAAGACTAAATCAACATGACGACCAAGAAGTGTGCGTTCTCCAGCGAACATTGATGTTGTACGCGAGTCTGTCTTACGGAGCCCACGGCGTTCAATTCGTAAGCAAGAAGCAGTGTTTGGAATGTCCCGGGAGAGTGTTCGCAGAATTCTTCATCTTGATTTATAATTTTATCCGTACAAACTACAGATGGTGCAACAATTGAAGGACAGCGATTACCGGTTACGATTAGGATTCTGTCGACAATTGATAACAAAAATAGGCAATGACGATGAATTTATAAACAAGTTGTGGATGTCAAATGAGGCACATTTTCATCTCACAGATTATATGAATAAACAGAACTACCGTTACTGGGCAAATACAAATCCTGATGACGTTCATGAGCGCCCTTTACACGCTAGTAAAGTGACAGTATGGAGTGCTGTTTCATCACATGAAATTATCGTACCGTATTTTTTCGCAGATGAACAGGGAAACACAATAACTGTCAATGCCGATCGTTAGGTGGAGATGTTACGAACTTTCGTTACATCTGCATTGAACAACATTCCAAACGTTCAAGAAGCCTGGTTACTACAGCGCAGAGTGTCATCACACACTGCATACAGTCAGTCGCATATGTGCGAGAATTGTTTGGCAACCGTGTCATCTCACGATTTGGTAACATTCCCTGGCCCCAGATCGCCTGATTTATCCGTTTGTGATTTTTTTCTTGTGGGCTACCTCAACAGCAAAGTCTACACGACTCGACCAAGAACTCTGGCTGAGTTAAAACAGATAATTCGGGATGCAACTCACAGTATCCCAGCTGAGATGTTGTAGCGGTCAATGAGGCATCTCAACAGCAGACTCCACGAATGTATTCGTACAGGAGGACGCCATCTAAAGGACGTAATTTTTAAAAAATGATAAATGCCATTAATGTTTCGTAAGGGATAAAGTTGTAGGGTTTCAATTACTATGAACGCAATTTCTTTCCTTCATCACTTCTAGTTTTATTGGATTGTGGAAATGTTCCCGTTTTTCTGTGTCACCCTGTACTATGTACTGAAACCTGTGTGAAGCCAGCAATTTACAGCAGTGACATTATTGGGGAAAATTTCAGTAGGCGAAAAGGCTAATAGGAAATGGAAGTGGTGTATTTGTCGCATTAGACAAGAAACTCAAGTCTACTGAGCTAGAAATTGAAGCTGCATGTGAGATTGTTTGAGCAAGACTCAGTTTCAGGGTTGGTCATAAAACGGTTATTGGATCCCTTTATCGCCCACGAGTCTCATCTCCTGATGTAGCCAAAGACTTTAGTTAATGCCTCAGTTCATTTGTACGTAACTTCCCCAATCATGCTGTAATCATCAGTGGAGACTTCAGTCACCCAACAATTAATTGAGAAAATTAGAATTTTGCTAAAGGTGGTCACTTTAAGAAATCCTGTGAAACTTTACCAAAAGCCTCCACTGAAAAGTGCCTAGAACAGAAAGTTGAAGGAAACAGATCGGATCTAATGACAACAAATAGACCAGGCGTCTTTGATGATGTCCACATAGAGACGTATCAGTGACCATGACGCGGTTGCGTCAACAATGAATACCAAAGTACTGAGGACAATTAAAACAAGCAGAAAAATATACATATTTAGTAAACTAGATAAGATAGTAGATCATATCTCGATGAGGAACTTGAAACTTTCAGCACAGGTCAGGAGCATGTAGAGGAATAGTTGACCAACACTGGATAATATGAATGTACCCAGTAGAACAGTTCATAATGGGAGGGAACCTCCATGATATACAATCGCTGTAAAGAAACTTCTAAAGAAACAGAAATTCCTTTATAATAGGTGTAAAACAGGGCATAGAGAAATGCTGAATGAAAGGTGTTTGGCTGTCAAGAGAGAAGTACGTGACGCCTTCAATGACTACCGTAGCAGAAAATTGTCAAGTGATCTTTCGCAGAACTCAAAAAAATTGTGGTCTCATGTAAAGGCTGTTAATGGTACCAAAGTGAGTGTTCAGTCCCCAGCTAATGAGACAGGAACAGAAGGTACCGAACCAAAAGCTGAAATGCTTAACTCTGGTTTCAGATATTCCTTTACAAACGAAAACCCAGGAGAAATGCGGTAATTAAATCCTTATACCACTGAAAAGATAAATGGAATAAGTACTAGTGTCAGTAGTGTTGGAATACAACTGAAATCATCATAACTGAAAAAAGCTCCAGGTCCCCTTGGAACCCCTGTCAGATTCTATACTGGCGGCTGAGTTAGCTAAACTTCTAACTATAACGATGATCTGTCGAACAAAAACCCGTGTCCAGTTCTTGAAAACACGCCCAGGTCGCACTCGTCTACAAGAAGAGTAGTAGAAGTGATCCAAAAAACCACCGTACTATATCCTTGATATCGATTTGCTGTAAAATCATAGAACATATTCTGAACTCAAACACAATGAGGTATCTTGAACAGAATGCGAACCAGCACGGATTTCGAAAACATCGAAATCCTAGTCGCATTTTTCTCACATGTCATACTGAAAGCTTTGCATCAAGTCAACCAGATAGATGCAGCGTTTCTTGATTTCCAAAGCATTTGACTCAGTATTGTACCTACAATTATCGTCAAAAGTACGATCATATGGGGATCTGGATTGAGGATTTTTTTAGTAGGGAGGACACAGCATGTTACCGTGGATGGAGAGTCGTCGTCAGATGTAGAAGTCACTTTCGGTGTGCCAGAGAGAAGTATTTTGGAACCCTTGCTGTTCATGTTGTACATTAATGAACTTGCACACAATATGAATGGTAGCATCGGGCTGTTCGCTGATGATATAGTTATCTATAATGAAGAACTATTTGAGAGAAGCTGCATAAATGTTCAGTCAGATCAACGTGGTGCACAGATTGGGAACTTGCTCTAAATGTTCAGAAATGGAAAATTTTGCACTTCACGAAACGAAAAAAGGAGTACCCTATAGGTATAACCTCAGCGATTCACTGTTGGAATCGGCCAACTCAAACAAATACATGAGTGTAAGGAAATGAAACAGAATGATCACACAGGTTCAGTCGTGGGTAAAGCAGGTGGTAGACGTCTGTTTAATGGAGAATATTGGAGAAGTGCAATCAGTCTACAAAAGAGATAGCTTGCAAATCACGCGTGCAACCAGTTCTAGAATGTTTCTCAAGTGTGTGGGATCCCTACCAGATAGGACTAACAAGGGATATTGAATTTGAACACAGAAGGGCAGCTCGAAAAATCACAGGTTTGTTTAATCCGTGGGAGAGTGTCACAGAGATACTGAAGGAAATGAACTGACAGACTCTTGAAGACAGACGTAAATTATCTTGAGAGTCTATTAAAAGAGCATCCAGAACTGGCTTAAAATAGTTACTCTAGGGATATACTCCCTACGTATCGCTTACAAAGGGATAGTGAGTATAAGATCAGAATAATTACTGCAAGCTTAGAGGCATTCAAAAAATGATTCTTCTCTCGCTCCATACGTGAATGGAACAGGATGAAACTCTAATGACTGGTACAATGGCACTTACTCTCTGCTATGCACCTCAAGGTGGTTTGCAGAGTATATACACTCCTGGAAATGGAAAAAAGAACACACTGACACCGGTGTGTCAGACCCACCATACTTGCTCCGGACACTGCGAGAGGGCTGTACAAGCAATGATCACACGCACGGCACAGCGGACACACCAGGAACCGCGGTGTTGGCCGTCGAATGGCGCTAGCTGCGCAGCATTTGTGCACCGCCGCCGTCAGTGTCAGCCAGTTTGCCGTGGCATACGGAGCTCCATCGCAGTCTTTAACACTGGTAGCATGCCGCGACAGCGTGGACGTGAACCGTATGTGCAGTTGACGGACTTTGAGCGAGGGCGTATAGTGGGCATGCGGGAGGCCGGGTGGACGTACCGCCGAATTGCTCAACACGTGGGGCGTGAGGTCTCCACAGTACATCGATGTTGTCGCCAGTGGTCGGCGGAAGGTGCACGTGCCCGTCGACCTGGGACCGGACCGCAGCGACGCACGGATGCACGCCAAGACCGTAGGATCCTACGCAGTGCCGTAGGGGACCGCACCGCCACTTCCCAGCAAATTAGGGACACTGTTGCTCCTGGGGTATCGGCGAGGACCATTCGCAACCGTCTCCATGAAGCTGGGCTACGGTCCCGCACACAGTTAGGCCGTCTTCCGCTCACGCCCCAACATCGTGCAGCCCGCCTCCAGTGGTGTCGCGACAGGCGTGAATGGAGGGACGAATGGAGACGTGTCGTCTTCAGCGATGAGAGTCGCTTCTGCCTTGGTGCCAATGATGGTCGTATGCGTGTTTGGCGCCGTGCAGGTGAGCGCCACAATCAGGACTGCATACGACCGAGGCACACAGGGCCAACACCCGGCATCAGGGTGTGGGGAGCGATCTCCTACACTGGCCGTACACCACTGGTGATCGTCGAGGGGACACTGAATAGTGCACGGTACATCCAAACCGTCATCGAACCCATCGTTCTACCATTCCTAGACCGGCAAGGGAACTTGCTGTTCCAACAGGACAATGCACGTCCGCATGTATCCCGTGCCACCCAACGTGCTCTAGAAGGTGTAAGTCAACTACCCTGGCCAGCAAGATCTCCGGATCTGTCCCCCATTGAGCATGTTTGGGACTGGATGAAGCGTCGTCTCATGCGGTCTGCACGTCCAGCACGAACGCTGGTCCAACTGAGGCGCCAGGTGGAAATGACATGGCAAGCCGTTCCACAGGACTACATCCAGCATCTCTACGATCGTCTCCATGGGAGAATAGCAGCCTGCATTGCTGCGAAAGGTGGATATACACTGTACTAGTGCCGACATTGTGCATGCTCTGTTGCCTGTGTCTATGTGCCTGTGGTTCTGTCAGTGTGATCATGTGATGTATCTGACCCCAGGAATGTGTCAATAAAGTTTCCCCTTCCTGGGACAATGAATTCACGGTGTTCTTATTTCAGTTTCCAGGAGTGTATGTAGATTTGAATGTTGACGTGCTCTGTATGGTGCATCGTATTTGAACAGCAGCGGCACCACTGTGAGTATCACATTTTGTATGCAAGTCGTTCGGCAAGCTTAGAGTAAAATGGATGAAAGTGACACGGATGTGATAGTAATTTCTTTGTTAGGTGAGGAAGGAGACTATAAAATTACACAAGTGAACGACCGTGACCTTGGAAAGAATATCAATGCTGGGATCTTTTCACTGTCCGATTTAGCAACAAAACTGGAAACAAGGCCCAAAATAAATATCCGGCAGGAGGGTTCGACTGCCTCACGTAATTGTTGGAAACGAGCTTTTCCATTAAAAACCTATTAGACGAGACCTTATCCTGGTACACAAATAGATGACCCACGAAAAAGTACCGAGCGAGGTGGCGCAGTGGTCAGAACACGGGACTTGCATTCAGGAGGACGACGGTTCAATCCCGCGTTCGGCCATCCTGATTTAGGTTTTCTGTGATTTCCCTAAATCTCTACAGGAAAATGTCGGGATAGTTCCTTTGGAAGGGCACTGCCGACTTCCTTCCCCGTCCTCCCCTAATCCGATGAGACCGATAACCTCGCTGTCTTGTCTCCTCCCCGAAATAACCCAACCCAACCAACGAAAAAGTATTCGATTACAGACGTAACAGAGCCCGGAGAGTTGAAGAAAACGCTTTTGGAATATTGTGCCAAAAATTTAGGATCTACTATCTCTCTCAGTCAGGATCATGTAGAATACGTGATTCTTGCCACTTGCGTCTTGCAGAATTTTCTAAGACACGATTCAGTGTTGATTGACAACGAGGAGACTGAAGTGACAGATTGCGACACCTTCCTCATAGAACAGACAATTACATAAATAATGCTGTCCGCATACGGGGTACATTCAGAGGTTATTTCAGTTCCCCTCGAGGTAATTTGGCCTGGCAAAACGACATGGTAAACAGGGGATGTCGTCGAAGAGAAGATAAGTATTGAAAAATGTAATCTAGTTATAAAAATTAAGACCTAATAGCCTGTTCCGCAGAATTAAAAAAAGTAATTTGTCGGTATTCGTACATTATTTTTACTCCCATTTTCTTAGCATTTTCTTTCCGAATGTTGCGTTTCTGGCATTATTCAGATAATGCTTATTTTGGAGGTGATATAATTCGGTATATCCACGGACTGTTAACCCTTCCTCATCTAATCCCATTTTGTTAAATAAACTTTCGCTTCGCAGGTCAAAAGAGCTACGATTCGAATGAGGTGCCACACGTCGTACACCGCACTAGCGACAGCGGATCTACGCGACGCCGCACGGCGTCATTGTTAGCCAGTTGGTCAACTTCGCCTCGCAGGCTGCGCTGTGCATTTCCACTGCCGCCTAGTGCGTTCTGCTTCATACGATTTCAGGTGAACAGTATTTGGTTGCGTCGTGCCGTGCCGCTCTCTTCCAATGCAGTTCCGCTCAGTGCGACCTTACCTGTTCCTCACCACACGTCATGAGAACGTGGGTACATGCACTACCGGGAGCGATTCTGAGGCTGTGCAACAGGAAATGGTGGTCTGCAGCGAACAGGCGGCATCGGGCCATAGCACGCTGCACCGCCGCGGCGACATCGCCTAGCTGGCCGTGTAACTAAAAATCTCAGGCGTGCCGCTGTCAAGATGAGAAACTGTTTTATAATTGCTTCAGAATTACCTGGAATTATTCAAATTATTCCAAAACTGTTGATACATTTAGAAGGCTGTGATTTCCTTTTTAGTTACAGAAGTTGGCCAAATATAGACCGCTTGGAACCTAAGACAAAGGTACTATCTTTTACTTTTTATCTTCCCAGAACTTCTCCCTGCTTTGCCAGATGACCTGCTTCTGTTCATTTGACATCATGATCCTACGTAGTGAATTTCGTTGTTGAACAGGTAATTTTCCTGCATTGATCAGTAGCCTGAAACTTTCCTTGTTGTGTATGGTGTTTTCTTCGATTTAAAGTTTTCTTTAATCCTTTCTCGTCTCTTCTAGCCATACAGTGGTAATTATGCCCTTCACGGGTATGCTGCCGTATATGATCGTCATTAATACACGATATTTCGGCGATCCATCTGGCTACCATCTTCAGGTGCGATCGCTGAGAGACAATCACGACGGAAATGTATGTACATCATTTTTTTCTTTATTGTCATTTTGGTACCTTACAAACAAGGTAGGCCGAAAGCGGCCTATTTACGCCGCTTTTCGGCCAGAGGAAAGACACGCAGTACAACAGCAATACAGAAAAACAAACATACATGGAGGACAAAAACAGGAGACAAACATAGTAAAAATAAGCGAAGTCTTTCACCGACGTACTGCTCGCATAAAAAAAAAAAAGTTCAACACTGCACACAACGGAGAATACAGAATGTCACGCGTGAACAGAAAGAACATCAGAAACGCCAGATCCTCTATACCATGGGTCGAGGACACTGCGCGAGAAGCGGAAGAACTGCCTCCTGCGAAGCGAAGAATTGCAGCGCCACCGGCGGTAGTAACTGGCGAAAGTGATAAATCCCAAATTAAAATATAGCGGATCGAAAACCAGACCTTGTTGTATTATATGAGATAAAATAGGGTTCCATATCTTGCTTGAAGGAAAACCTCTGTCTCTATTAATAATGTCATCGGATAATCGTATTTCGATGGATTTCTTGAGTACACAAACCCAGTAACGAGAAGCCGGAGCAACAATTTGCTTCACTTTAAACGACATGTTATGCCCTTCGTTGAGACAATGTTCAGCGACGGCAGATTTTTCAGATTGGAGCAAATGTATGTGACGCTGACGTTCCACACATCTGTCATGAACTGTGCGAAAACTCTGTCCAATGTAGGCCTTCCACAATGACAGGGAATTTTATAAACTCCAGGCTTTCTCAATCCCAAATCATCTGTAACAGATCAAACCAGGTCTCTAGTCTTGGCCAAAGGCAAAAAGAACACTTTCAATATCATTATTTCCTGAGAATTCTAGAAATTTTTGATGAAATACTTCCAGCAAAGGGTAGCGAAGCAACTGATTTACTAGTATCCGGCGCTGGTTCACGTGATGGTCCAAACTGAAAAGCACGATTAATTTGATGATCGGTATATCCGTTGAGCTTGAAGACAGCGTTAAGGTGATCCATTTCCTGTGGCAAATTTTCTGAATCAGAAATGGTATAAGCTCTCTTGACCTATGTACTTTGAACTCCCATGCGCTGATGTGGTGATAAATTACCTTTTTTGGATGTTTTATTGCACAAAAAAGAAAATGTTACCTTGGGACATGGTGTATATTATAAACCCACACATACGGACCCATATCTTCATTCTACAAGCTGTTATCCACCACACCTGCGGGATCAGATACCGTGGTCTTTTTAATTAGGAAATGAAGTTAAAAATTGTTTTCGTTAGCCTATTCTCATTCATTCTCTTCATATGAACGTAAAATTTTAATCTCCTCTTTTTTATTGTGTCTGTGATTGTTTCTATATAGAACTTCATTTCTCCTCTTCGTCCACCGAGCGAGGTGGCGCAGTGGTTAGCACACTGGACTCGCATTCGGGAGGACGACGGTTCAATCCCGCGTCCGGCCATCCTGATTTAGGTTTCCCGTGATTTCTCTAGATCACTCCGGGCAAATGCCTGGATGGTTCCTTTGAAAGGGCACGGCCGACGTCCTTCCCCATCCTTCCCTGATCCGAGCTTGTGCTCCGTCTCTAATGACCTCGTTGTCGACGGGACGTTAAACACCAATGTCCTCCTCCTCCTCCTCTTCGTTCACTTGTTATATTTGTTTGTTTTTTTGTGGTCCTAAAATTTTTCTGAGTATTTCTTTCTTTCTTTTCCGGTTCTCCCTGTTCACCTCGTTTATTCACTGCTAGGCATTGGGATCCGTAAAGTCCTTCCAGTTTAATTACTGTTGCATAGTGTTTAATTTTCGCATGGGTTGATACTTATCTTTTATTACATCAGTTTCGGGTGAGTTTGTATGCTAATTTCATTTTCTTTGATGTTTCCTTACTCGTGGTGTTATCTAACCCATCTGGTTGCATCCATTCTCCCAAATACTTAAATTTATCAAGTCTTCTGATGTTTCCGTGTAGCTGTTGTATATATTTTTCTCTGTTGTGTTTATGTTCAATGTGTTCAGTTTTCTCATATGATATTACTAATCCGGTTTTAGCTGCAGTTTTCTGAAATGTTTCTGTCATTATCTTTGCATCTGTTTTGTCCTTAGAAATTACTGTATTACCGTCAGCAAAAACGAGACATTTCGCCTCAAATCTTCCTCTTCCTTGTCCTAGATGGATTTCTTCGATGTTTTTTTCTAATAGTTCTTTATCCCACTCTGTCATGACCTTGTCTAAAACCAAATGAAGAGAATCGGTGAGAGCCCATCGCCCTGCCGAACACCTGTGTTGATTCTGATTCAGAAACTTCTCCTACAGTTGAATTTTTGAAGTTGTGTCTGTGAGTGTTCGACTAATTGTCTGGTAGTTTTGCCGATACCTGCTCCTACCAGTGTTAGGAATACCGTTTGTCTGTCTACAGAATCGTATGCTTTTTGAAATCAGTGAATGTAACGGCTTTGTTAAGGTTCACATTGCTCTGATCCTGAGGATAGTTTTCAGGTTAAAAATTTGCTTTCAGTACGACCAATTTTTTCTGAACCCTGCTTGGCACTTGACAATTGTGTGTTCTACTTTATCATCTATGTTATTCAGCAGAGCGTTGGACATAATTTTGTCGGTGACTAGAAATAAAGATATGCCTCGCCATTGTTGATGTCTGTCCTGCACCCATCTTATGTATCGGATGGATTACGGCTTGTTTCCAGTCGTCCGGTATTCTCCCATCAATCTTTAATAACCTCTCAAATGGCTTAAGCTGCCTGCTTCCCTCCCAGTTTCCACATCTCAGCGAACATACCGTTTTCACCTGGCGCTCTGTTGTTTTTCAGCTGGCCAATGTATTGTTCAATTTGATTCAGTGGTGGTGGTTCTGAAGGTGGGTTTTCCTTTCGAAGCTGTCTGAAAATTAGTCGTTGTGTTGGTTCCTCGCAGTTGAGGAGATTTTTGAAACATTTTGCTAGTAACTCATAGTTACTCTTGTCGTTGATAATCATTTGCCTGTTGAATCTTTGGAGTGTAGGCTCATCGGCTTATAACCTATTATTTTTCCTTTGAATGCTATGTAGATGTCCCTAGTGTTGTTCTGTCTGAAATTTGTATCTATTCCCTCTAAAAGTTTTTGTCATATTTCCGTTTCTCTGATGTCTGTTTTCTGATTTCAGTGAATGACTTCCAGTTTCTTTCCTTTTTGCAGGAAAGCCATTTGGTCCAAGCGGTTAGTCTATGTTCTATCGCTTCCACACATATCTTATTCCACCATGTATTTTCCTTCTTCTTCGTAGTTGTTCTCGTCCTTCTACCAGTGTCTCACCTTCTCCGCGTGAAGCTTTCCTGTTTCTGATATAAATTTCGTGTCAGTTCAATGGAATTTTTTAACTTTGGGTTTTGGTCTTTTACGTTGAAATTTGGCTTTGATTTCTGTGACAAAGTGGTCCGAACGTATGCCTAGTCCTCTTCTGACCCTTACGTTCATGATTTCCCTATGGTTTTATTTGGTTATTGCCTCATGATCCAGTTGATATGAGCCTAAATGCGTATTTGGGAAAGACCAGGTTTTCTTTCTCCTTGGTAATTTCCTGAAAAAGGTTGACATTAGCTTTAAGTCAAATTGTCTGCAGAAGTTGATGAGCCATTCTCCATTCTTATTGGTGCGTTTGTGTGCAGGTAAATTTCCTACTATTGCATTGTGTCTCTTCTTTGCCGATCTGTCCGTTGAAGTCTCCTACGAGTAGTTTTACGTGGTACTGATGTCACATTTTCTAGTGTCTCCCGAAATTGTTCGATTTTTCTGGATTTTTTCTGTTGTGATTTTTGGTAGGTGCATGTGCATTTATGATGGTATAGCCCTTGTCTGCCTATAGAAACGAGGGAAGTCATATTCGCTACGAAGAGGACGCAAAATTATTTATGCATCCTGTCAAATTCCGTTTGACCATAAAAGTTGTTCCAAGCATAGTGACTTTCTATTTATACACTGTGTCCGATTTTCCTTTTTAGATCCTGTAGCCCTCTGATTCTCATGCTCTGTCATCACCGTATCTCTTTAACACATCCATCAATTGTTTAACTTTTTCAGTCTTTCGTAAAGTGTTGATGTTCAATGTGCCTAGCGGATGTTTCTTCTTAAGCCGTATGCGAAAAGTTCTAGCAAGCTCCGACACTTCCTTAGATGAAATTCTAGCTCTCCAGAATCCGACGGCCTAGTTGCATCACTGCTTCCAGAAATGAAGGATTGTTTACCTCCTGGAGTACTTTTCCGTTCAGCATTTACCATCATGTCTTTGTTGAAAGTAAATTAGGAAGGGTTGTTGACCCCTTCGTGGAATGTTGCCTGTGTGATCGAATCGCCATACAGGTCTTAACAGGCCGCCCGATGTAGGAACAGACACCTTTCGTAGCCGAACACTTTGGTAACAGACGCTATTGATTTTTGCAGACGCCATCAGCATGTAGAGAGATGCTGACCATGTAGCCGTTTGTTGCAAGTCAGACGCGAAGTGGATTTTTGTTCTGATTGACGGGTTGCCTCTTCCGCTAGATCCGCCGTACTGAAGTCCTACCTCTCCGCCTTTACTACCGTTGAGACACCACTGTCAGGAGAAGATGGCTCGTCCGCCTTCTTTGCTGTTGAGATCAATATCTTCATTCGCATCAGAGCGCGGTGATCCTCTCAACTCCCCCATTGCTTACTAATTGGGTTCTTCTCTCTTCTTACCAAGCGACTAGGTATCAGAAATAGACTGCCCCGTACTGGTCGTCTGGATCACTGAGTACTGAGCCCCCCCCCCCTCCCCCCGCCATGTCAAGGCGTGGGAGAAGAAGGCTTTAATATATATACTCTCTCACTTCTATTTCTTTCTTTTTTTTTTTTTTTTCATCAGTCTTCTGACTGATCTGATGGGACCCTCCACGAATTCCTCTTCTGTGCCAACTCCTTCGTCTCAGAGTAGCACTTCAACATACGCCCTCCAGTTTTGTTGGATGTATTCCAATCTCTGTTTTCCTCTACGGTTCTTACGCTCTACCGTTTCCTGTAGTACAATGGAAGTTATTCCCTGATGTCTTAACAGATGTCCTATCGTCCTGTCCCTTCTTCTTGTCAGTGTTTTCCATCTGCTCCTTTCCTCGCCGATTCTCTGTAGAAACTCTTCATTCCTTATCTTACCAGTCCACCTAATTTTCAACATTCTCCTTTAACACCACATCTCAAGTGCTTCGATTCTCTTCTTTTCTGGTTTTCCAACGGTCCATGTCTCACTACCATACAATGCCTTGCTCCAAACGTAGATTCTCAGAAATTTCTTCCTCAAATTAAGGCCAATGTTCGATATTAGTAGACTTCACCTTTCCAGGAACGCACTTTCTGCCACTGTTAGCCTCATTCTGAAGTCCTCTTTGGTTTTGTAGCCCATATAAGTGGGAATAAAGGCCTTGACAGTGATATAAAGGGCAAAAAGTTGGAAGATAGAAAAAGTTAGTGTTTTATCCATCCTTAGCAACTGTAGTCGTATATGTGAAAATAATCATCAACCAGCCGGCTAAAAGAAGTGTCATTTCTTAACTGGTTTCAGAAATTTAGCGCCCTTCTTCAGAAGGCTGTACAGAAAAATATACCAAAATAAGAGAAGTTAGACCAGAATATTAAAGTGAAGAACGAAAAGCTTAACAAAATTTAAAGATAAAAAATGGTACTTACTTATAACTGTCGCATTATTTGCAGGTGTCAACAGTGAGATGCATGCAGCATATCGTTGTTGTCCTAAAAAAATACGAGAGCAGTATCTAATACAATAATGAATCCATTAATAGAAGAAGAGCTCGCATACGTTTACATGTGGTTCATAGTGCCTGTACAAAAATGGTATAAAGAAGACAATCATCAGGTGCAGATACCATGCCACAACTGGAGCTGATCAGCTAATGACATGCATATCTCGGGGTTAGTCTCAGGATGGGGGTAAAAGTAGGACAAAATAATAAAACAAAACCGTACACAACTGTAGTTGTCATAAGGCCTTAACAAAATTCTAAGTGGACGTAAGTAGCGTTAAAAGAGACAAAAACTCAGGTGTGACGCCGCGGCCATGGTGAGATTCCTGCCGCGTCAGTGTGGGGAACATTTAATCACCCAGTTCCATCACTGATTTCTTTATGAAGCGAACTGTGAATGCATAACGTTCTGCACAAACAGTATCGATAAATGACATAGTTAAAGATTAGTTCTGGGCTCTTATTGTTTAACTTGCCCTTCGTGCTTGCCAAACCCCACCTTGACCAACAAGGTCATTGGTTCTCTCCCCTGTTGAGAACTGGTGGAGCATTATGGGCAGGGCCCCTCAACCAGCTCGGCATTTTGACCATCTAACGCACCGATTGGAAAGAATTTGGCACGAGATCCCGCAGAAGGAAATCCAAAAACTCTATCAGTAAATGCCAAGCGGAATAACCTCTAGCGTAAGGGCCAGAGTCGACCAACATATTATTGGTTTCCCCAGTTTGTGAAGTTCTTTCTCTTGAATAAATCATCCAATTTTTTGTGAAATTGTAATAAATTGTTGGTATGCACACGTACATCTATCGATATCCGCGATATTCGTACCATTCGGGTAATTGCTTCTCGGAGAGTTATTTTCTTTATTTTAATTTTTTTTTGTCTTAGAGTGTATTATATTAAAACAGTTTACAATCTTTACTGTTATTAAAATTTTACACACCTGACGCACATGAAAACGGAGGTGACGCCAAGTTGTTTTGTGTGGACGAGGGGTTGGGTTGGTGGGGGGGGGGGGGTGCTCTGCTCTGGAGACATACACAAATACACGATAGTGATCCGCCCTTCGCCCTCACCCTTTGCAGAACCGATCGGTCCCTAGGTTGAGGATTGGTAACATTAGGTTTGTATATAACTCAGTAGCGAGAGTAGCGGTTCATTTCCACAAAAGTAAGTAAGTTCAAACCGCTATTCTATTCCAGCATTAGAACCATTATCTGAAAGAAATGTCTCTGGTTCTCAGTAAATAAATACAAATACAGTCGAGGAAAATGTTGTACTTAAAATGTATTCACTTGTCAGGTGCGTTTTTCCATGACAAGATAGAGTATTGAATGTCGATCTGCATGGGTGATTTATTGTCAATTACCTTGCGCCAATAAAGGCCTCATCGTCTACCTTTGCTGCAAAGCGTTACTGGAGTAGATGGACGTTTCCGGCAGTCGATTTGTCCCACCCCACACGCCATTTACGCTTCAGAAGCTTTTGTCGTTTCTTTTTTTTCATTTTTTATCCTTTCCATGCCTCGCAGCACAATCGCACTGAGCGGTCTGGAAATTTGATGGATGTTCCGCCCATGA
Organism: Schistocerca americana; assembly: GCF_021461395.2. Classification (NCBI taxonomy): domain Eukaryota; kingdom Metazoa; phylum Arthropoda; class Insecta; order Orthoptera; family Acrididae; genus Schistocerca; species Schistocerca americana. Next base: position 1,040,093,984 of record NC_060120.1, on the reverse strand, counting down.
AATTATTTTCGGTTTCCATTTATCTTGCGGAGGAGTGACGTAAATTGTTCTCTTCCCACCTCCGAACCAGGAGCATTTTTCACGTCGCTGTTAATACTGCCTGGCAGTTGGACTTTCTGTCTGCTTTTATAGTCTGAATTTCTGATGCCTCTGTGCCACAGCACAAATTGCAAGCTCGAGAACACTGCGGCTTCTAAAAGTACAATTACGTTTTGTTATATTCAGCAGAGTAACGGCACTCTTCGTAAACCCTGACAACGGAGAATGCTATAGCGCAAATAATGATCGATGAATTTCGTCGCTCATTCATACGCAGAAAGGCAAAGGTTAAAATTAGAAAATCGACCGACGGTAGAATTCGTGATGAACGACCTCTGAGGTATCCCGTCAAGCAAGCCAGGAATGTAAATTCAAACACACGTATGCATAAACTTGGCCCTCATACTTTTGTCTCGGTCAGGTTACCTCAAAACCAAAATAAAGATAGTTTGACGTAGCACTCAGACACGCACATACATACATGTGGACCTCATATGTTTGTCTCCAACGTCTTGTCCCTTGCTCCGATCAAGGCTTTCGCGTTGTTTCCCTTGAATGTAATGCAATCCTCTCACAAGTTCTGTAAATTGCTAACATTCTTGGTCCACTTCCAGTTCACTGATCTTTTTCTTTTTTTTGTCATCAGTCTACTGACTGGTTTGATGCGGCCCGCCACGAATTCCTTTCCTCTTCGTCTCAGAGTAGCACTTGCAACCTACGTCCTCAATTATTTGCTTGACGTATTCCAATCTCTGTCTTCCTCTACAGTTCTTGCCCTCTACAGCTCCCTCTAGTACCATGGAAGTCATTCCCTCATGTCTTAGCAGATGTCCTATCATCCTGTCCCTTCTCTTTATCAGTGTTTTCCACATATTCCTTTCCTCTCCGATTCTGCGTAGAACCTCCCCATTCCTTACCTTATCAGTCCACCTAACTTTCAACATTCGTCTATAGCACCACATCTCAAATGCTTCGATTCTCTTCTGTTCCGGTTTTCCCACCATGTTTCACTACCATACAATGCTGTACTCCAGACGTACATCCTCAGAAATTTCATCCTCAAATTAAGGCCGGTATTTGATATTAGTAGACTTCTCTTGGCCACAAATGCCTCTTTTGCCATAGCGAGTCTGCTTTTGATGTCCTCCTTGCTCCGTCCGTCATTGGTTATTTTACTGCCTAGGTAGCAGAATTCCTTAACTTCATTGACTTCGTGACCATCAATCCTGATGTTAAGTTTCTCGCTGTTCTCATTTCTACTACTTCTCATTACCTTCGTCTTTCTCCGATTTACTCTCAAACCATACTGTGTACTCATTAGACTGTTCATTCCGTTCAGCAGATCATTTAATTCTTCTTCACTTTCACTCAGGATAGCAATGTCATCAGCGAATCGTATCACTGATATCCTTTCACCTTGTATTTTAATTCCACTCCTGAACCTTTCTTTTATTTCCATCATTGCTTCCTCGATGTACAGATTGAAGAGTAGGGGCGAAAGGCTAAAGCCTTGTCTTACACACTTCTTAATACGAGCACTTCGTTCTTGATCGTCCACTCTTATTATTTCCTCTTGGTTGTTGTATATATTGTAATGACCCGTCTCTCCCTATAGCTTACCCCTACTTTTTTCAGAATCTCGAACAGCTTGCACCATTTTATATTGTCGAACGCTTTTTCCAAGTCGACAAATCCTATGAAAGTGTCTTGATTTTTCTTTAGCCTTGCTTCCATTATTAGTCGTAACGTCAGAATTGCCTCTCTCGTCCCCTTACTTTTCCTAAAGCCAATCTGATCGTCACCTAGCGCATTCCCAATTTTCTTTTCCATTCTTCTGTATATTATTCTTGTAAGCAGCTTCGATGCATGAGCTGTTAAGCTGAATGTGCGATAATTCTCGCACTTGTCGGTTCTTGCCGTCTTCGGAATTGTGTGGATGATGCTTTTCCGAAAGTCAGATGCTATGTCGCCAGAGTCATATATTCTACACACCAACGTGAATATCCGTTTTGTTGCCACTTCCCCCAATGATATTAGAAATTTTGATGGAATGTTATCTATCCCTTCTGCCTTATTTGACCGTAAGTCCTCCAAAGCTCTTTTAAATTCCGATTCTAATACGGGATCCCCTATCTCTTCTAAATCGACTCCTGTTTCTTCTTCTATCACATCAGACAAATCTTCACCCTCATAGAGGCTTTCAATGTATTCTTTCCACCTATCTGCTCTCTCCTCTGCATTTAACAGTGGAATTCCCGTTGCACTCTTAATGTTACCACCGTTGCTTTTAATGTCACCAAAGGTTGTTTTGACTTTCCTGTATGCTGAGTCTGTCCTTCCGACAATCATATCTTTTTCGATGTCTTCACATTTTTCCTGCTGCCATTTCGTCTTTGCTTCCCTGCACTTGCTATTTATTTTCCTCCTCAGCGACTTGTATTTCTGTATTCCTGATTTCCCCGGAACATGTTTGTACTTCCTCCTTTCATCAATCAACTGAAGTATTTCTTCTGTTACCCATGGTTTCTTCGCCGCTACCTTCTTTGTACCTATGTTTTCCTTCCCAACTTCTGTTATGGCCCTTTTTAGAGATGTCCAATCCTCTTCAACTGTACTGCCTACTGCGGTATTCCTTATTGCCGTATCTATAACGTTAGAGAACTTCAAACGTATCTCGTCATTCCTTAGTACTTCCGTATCCCACTTCTTTGCGTATTGATTCTTCCTGCCTAATGTCTTGAACTTCAGCCTACTCTTCATCACTACTATATTGTGATCTGAGTCTATATCTTCTCCTGGATACGCCTTACAATCCTGTATCTGATTTCGGAATCTCTGTCTGACCATAATGTAATCTAATTGAAATCTAGCCGTATCATTGATACTTTACTGAATTGAACCAGGATTTTTAACACGGGCCAGCGCTCAAAAACCCCGCCCTAAGATACGGGAAAAAAACCTTCTGGTGGGCAACATTGACGCTGGGTGTGACAGCAACATTTTGTTACATTACAAACGAGGGTGCTGTCAAGAGGAATTAAAATTGAATATAGCATTATGTGTCTACATCTACATGAGTACTCTGCAATTCACGCCGAAGTATTTGGCAGAGGGTTCATCGAACCATGTTCAGACTATATGCCTACCGTTCCACCAACGAATAGCACGCGGGAAAAACGAACACTTAAATATTTCCGTGCGATCTCTGATTTCTCTTATTTTATTAAGACGATCATTTCTGCTTATGTAGGTGGGTGTTAACAAAATATTTTACTATTCGGAGAAGATTGTTGGTAATTGAAGTTTCGTGACAAGATCTGGCCACAATGGAAAACGCCTTTGCTTTAATAGTTGAAACCTCAACGTGTATATCATATCCGCGACACTCTCTCCCCTGTTTCGCGATAGTACAAAACGAGCGGCTCTCCACAGAAATTTTCCGATGTCCTCTGTCAGTCCCGTCACTTAAGGAGCCCATATCGCGCAGCAGTACTCCGGAAGAGGACGGACAAGCATTGTGTAGGAAGTCTCAGCAGTAGAATTGTTGCATGTTCTTTCAGTCAGTAAATAGCAAATTTCGGTTCGCCTTCTCCACAAAATTTTCTACGTGGTCGTTCCAATTTAAGCACGAGTAATTCGTGAATGAGTTTAGAAGAAGTGATATGATTTTGACTTATCATGTAAATTGACGGATGTCGTTTGGTATTTGGATGATTAGGTTTTCATACTACAATCGGTAAAAGTGGAATCCGTATAATACCAGTTCGTTGTCCGTTTGTCTATCTGACTGTTAAGACTCATTGTTCTTAGCGAAATTTACATCCAGTACTAATGCCTACGTTCTCTTAGCGGTGTAAAAAATTTAAGCTTTTAAGTCGATGCAGTAAATAGGCACGGTCATTTGCGTCCCTTATTTTTATACTTGAAAATTCACTCTTCAAAACCTATAGGGTTCTTCGTGTTGAATGTGAAACTAGAACCTAAAATTTGGCAAGAAGCAAGGTTTCACAGTGCAAGTACAGTAAAAATCAAAATAATTCTTGGTTTGTAATTATAAGACATAAATTTTTTTGTCAGTTATGTTCTATCTGTCAGTTGGTCCCCTTTTTCTCAGGTAGGGGAAGAGGTATCAAGTTTGAAATTGATGTCAAATGCTGAGATCTACGGTACCTTGGCTGAGTAGTAAATTTGAATTTCTCAGACAATAAAATCAAAACACCCTTTTATTCCAAAAACGGATAAAGGTATCACGTTGAAATTTATGGCAACGGTACCTTGGCATTGTAAATATTTTGAGTTCCTAAGTCAAAGCAATCAAAATATACAGTCATATAATTGCCTCCAGCAAACTGCTCCTATCGGAGTTCTAAAAGGCGAATATGCTACTGCTTATTAAAGACTCTGACTGAAAAGTGGGGTACCAGCTGCTTCATTATATCTTCGTCAGCACGTTAAAAAATTTTCCCAAAAATATTACCAGATTCCCTTTTTAACCTCAATCTCCTACAAACTCCCCTAATTGTAACTCGCTCAAACCGACTAAGCCATCGATGTAAGCCTCTCATACCCTTCCAAAACCACTGGCCCATTCTCGCTCAATCATTATCGTTATCTCTTTGTGTCTCTGTGTCACTGTCACCTGTCTCACAGCCATAGTCTCCTATGTTCTGCCTTAGTACTAAGGTCTCCTCTCACTTTCACAGTGTCCCACTATCTTCTTACAGCTTCTCTCTCATGCATTCCTTCCCACTACTGCTCTCTTCTCATCGTCATCTTCTCTCTTTCACATTGTCATTATCATAGGCTCTGTTTCTCATTATCACTGGCTTTCACCGACTTCCACTTTCCCTTTCTCTTTATTCCTCTCCTGCTGCCTCTGTCTCCTTCACTCTTTTTCTAGCACAGTCCTATCACCGTCAACTATGTTCCACTGTCACTGTGTCCCACTCTTTCTCTCACATTGCCATTTACTCCTTCATTCTTTCTATACCACAACCACTGTCTACTAAATTCCAGATTTTATTGCTTTGCTGTCTCTTTTCCACTGCCACTTTCCTTCTCTCTCAGTATAAAAACGCGAATGTGTTCACGTACTAGAAGTTTAGGGAAAATTTTTTAAAGTGCTAAGAAAGGTTGAATGAGGCAGCTCGTATCCGACATTTCAGTCATAAACTTTCAAAACGGAGCACATTAGCCTTTTGTGTTCTCCGATAAGAGCATTTTTCCGCTGGTTCCCTTCTTTTCCCTGCTACAGCAGGGCATTTCGCTCATATGAAAAGAACTTTACAGGTCATTAAAATTTTGAAAATTTACTTATATGAAATTAAAATAGAGCAAAACTAAATAATTTTACATCTCAGACCGAGTTTTACGTGTACAAAAACTTTGCATGTGCTTCAGTACTACAGCGCGACGATAATGTAGACACCTTAGACCATGTTTATCCGTACTAAGTCACTTTACAAATTACCTTTCCACCTCAAAGCGGATATTACTTGTATGTTTTAAAAGTAAGGTAACTTTGAACCTCTGTATCCCTGCAATTGATAAAGATGACAAAAAATCGTCGAGATTTTTCAAGATCTCGTCAGAAATATATCGTCAACATTTCAGCAATTTACTGTGCACAGCTGTGTTGGGATCCGCGGGTCGGGTTTGGGACCCGAAAATCATGTTTTATTGGTATTCTCTGGAACCGCCCCTGATCTGAATGGTGCCTCCATAAGCCTTTTATGATGCACCGTAGACCACATCGGATGCAAAAGAACCAAACTGTTTGCTTCACTTGCCTAAGCTGGGCGAAGTGTGCAATAAGGAAGTGTGCAATATTCAAATTTTTACCCTCCACTGTAGGATAGTTAGTAGAATGACACTTCTGTTGGCTATGCAAATTGTTCCTAAATCAAGGGCTATTCAAAACAGATGATCTTGTCTTTCTATCTCCAGCAGTGCCCGAGGTATGAGTCCCAAAAAATTCCCGTTTTTATGCGCGGCGTTTTGAAACATATTATTTATCGCATGCGACAGTGTGTGTACCGATGTCACATGTTTTGATTCCCGCAAACTCACCTTTCATAATGTATACAGGGTGAGTCACTAACTATTGCCATCTAGAATAACTCCGAAAGTATGATAGGAGCTGAAAAGTTTGTGGAACAAAAGTTGCATGGGACAACGGGCCCATAACACGACGTTTGTTTTTTTGTTGCTAGTTGGGGTCGCGTCAGAGATATGAAGGTCAACTTTCTTTTTAAATGGAATAGTTTGGTTCTTATTTTCTGATAGCGGCTATCGAGACGAATCCAGTGATGCGTAACAGTAAGGTCTTTGAAGGTCATGGAAGTTCACAAAGGTGTCATGAACGTTCATTTGCAGGTGTTCGAAGTGATGACCATTGGTATCAGTGCAGTACAGCAATCTCTTTATCTTGGATTGAGTGGTATTCCTTATCACTTCGGCACTTATCGAAGCACATGCTCTGGCAATTCTCTCTCGTATATCGTGCAAATAGTAAATATTCGCCGAATACGGAGTATCCATCGAACGTGCCACTGGCATATAAACACCATTCGACGGTTTCGCAACACAACACTAATAGGAACAGTAAGAATCAAGTGAATGTGAATGATGTATTCCTTTGAAGAGGAAGTCGCTATGCTTCTCATTTACGGAAAATGCCAACGAAATTCAGTAGAAGAACAGAAGTCGTGTGAGGAAGGCCTCCCGTCGGGTAGACCGCTCGCCTGGTGCATTGATTCGATTTGACGCCACTTCGGCGACTTGCGCGTCGATGGGGATGAAATGATGATTATTAGGACAACACAACACCCAGTCCCTGGGCGGAGAAAGTCTCAGACACAGCGGGGAATCGAACCCGGGCCCTTAGGATTGACAGTCTGTCGCGCTGACCACTCAGCTACCAGGGGCGGACAACGAAATTCAGTGAGAGCTAGAGACTTGTACGCTGAAAGATATCTTCAACGTACTCACGTTACACGTTGTACTTTTAAATATGTGTATGATAAACTGCGAACAACTGGACCCTTAACGCATCGGAAACATTTCCAGCCAAGGGAAGTTACTAACGAGGAGACGGAAATTGGTACTCTTTCCACTGTGGTTCGAGATCCTTGTGTTAGTTCGAGTCAAATCGCAAGGGAATCTGGCATTAGCCAGAGTAGTGTTGTGCGTGTTCTGCATCGCCATAAATACCATCCGTACCATATCAGTCTCCAGCAAGAATTAACTGGTACGGATTGTATGCGTCGCATTGAATTCTAACGAAGGGCTCAACTTCAGATTCAGAGGGATGACACACTTATTAATTTGATTTTATTTACTGACGAGGCTACATTTATGAACCATATAAATGTTAATTTGCATAACAAGCAGTATTGGGAACTGAAAATCCATGTTGGCTGCGGCAAGCTGAACACCAAAAGCCGTGAGCGGTGAATGTACGGTGTGGGATTTTGGAGGACAGAATTATAGGCCACTATTTCATCGTAAGAAATGTTAATGGTAGGAAGTACACCACATTCCTGCAAGAAACATTAGATGTGTTACTGGAAGAAATACGTTTAGGAAAAAGGAACAGAATGTCGTATCAACACGACGGGTCGCCGGCACACTTTTCGTTGATGGCTAGAAATGAGTTGCAGAGACAATTCCTAAATCGTTGGATTGGACATGGAGGAGATGTATCGTGGCCGGCTCGTTCGCCAGACTCGACGCCTCTGGATTTTTTCTTGTGGGGATTCGTAAAAGACGTTGTTTATAAAGACATTCCAATTACACCTGAAGATATGCGAGAGAGAACTGTCAGAGCACGAGTTTCGGTAAGTGATAATGCTACAAGGAGTACCTCTCAGTCCATGATAAGAAGATTGCAGCACTACATTGATACCAATGGTCATCACTTCGAACACCTTCTGTAAAAGGACGTTCATGCCAACTTTGTGACCTTCATTGACCTTCAAAGACCTTATTGTTACACATCATTTGATTTGTAACGATAGCTGCTATCAGATAATAAATACTAAACTATAGCAACCCATTTAAAAAACAAAGTTGACCTTCATATCTCTGAAGGGACCTCAACTAGCAACAAAAAACCAACGTCACAATATGCCCGTGCAACTTTTGTCCCACAAACTTTTCATCTCCTATCTACTTTCGGAGTTATTCTTGGTGGCAGCAGTTAGTGACTCACCCTGTAGAGAAACTGTTGTTGTGGTCCTCATCCGATGACTGGTTTGGTGCAGCTGTTGACTGCAACCTAAATCCTTTCGCCGGCCGGCGTGGACGAGCGGTTCTAGGCGCAGGTTTGAATCCTGCCTCGGGCATGGACGTGTGTAATGTCCTTAGGTTAGTTAGGTTTACGTAGTTCTACGTTCTAGGGGACTGATGACCTCAGATGTTAAGTCCTATTGTGCTCAGAGGCATTTGAACCATTTTTTGAACCTAAATCCTTTCGATCCAGCTTAGTGCGTTCATCTCCTGAAGCGGCAAAACGCGTGCCTAGAAATCGAGAGTCGTGGGATCGAACGTCGTTTAGACCACAGAATTTTCAGTCTGCGTTTTAACCTAACCATCAACTCTCAAGGATTTGAGGAGTCACCAGAAGGAACACGTGGTTTGGATTCCATGTGAGCTGTTGACCTTTTTTTCTCAGTAGGATAACCGTGATACGTTAAGAAGACGCAAGTCGCCCAAGTGCCGACTTGCAGAAGGCCTTAGAGCCACACGAAATTACTATCTGTACACGGTCATACTCCGTACGAACGGACCTAGGAAGGCGCAACAGTATCGACTGACCACCGTGTCATGTTCAGCCGACAATAGGGGTCACTCGATGAGAATATGGAGGGGCGTGTAGTGAACTCACCGCTCTCCCGGCCGTTGTCAGTTTTCGTGATCAGTACGACTACTTCTCAACCAAGTAGTTCCTCCATTGGCCTCGGAAGGGCTGAGTGCAACCCACTCGCAATACCCGGATGGTCATTCGTCCAGGTGCTAGCCCAGCGTGACAGCGCGTAACTTCCGTGATCTGATGGGAAGTGGAATTACCACCGGGGCACTGCCGTCAGCTGTATTATTGTCTACACAGGCGTACATAATTAAGTTTTACTGTACCCTCATAGCGCAAGTCCTGTTTCTTAATGTCTGGAGTTAATTGCCGCTTTTCGCGGCATATAGGTATCCTTTTGTAATTGGTTTTGACCTTATGAAGACTGTACTAGACGGTAAACTACGGCACCACCTGCGGACAGCTGTTAACTGCTAAATCTTGTAACTGCAAAAGCGAGAAAAATCACTAAAGCTTGTTTCCTGTTCTGTTTAACATCAACATTTCACCTCGTTTTTGCTCACCGAAAAAAAATTTTGTCTGGCTCTCAAAAGAGCGCTCTGGTCGCTTAGGAGCGCAGCACGTGGTGTAGAACTGGCGTACCAGGCGTTCACGTGACCGTCAACATGAGTCATGAGAGTGAAGTGTTGTGTATGTCCGAGTTGATTGTTTGGAATCAGCGAAGGAAGACTGGTCGATGTGGGGACGTAACAGAATGAAAATGCCCAGTTTGTTGACGGACGAACACGGATAATCCATCGAGTGTACAAAGTTTGGTACACCATTTGCAGCCATCTAACACGGCGCAAAAACGCTGTTCGTTTGATGATCGTAACTGACAGGGACCAGAGAGGAATGTCACGTCTTCTCAACGATAATCGGTTTCAAACCCGACAAGAATTACTGGCGCCAGTCAATGTAGGTCTATCCCGTTTCCGGTGTACGTTTAGTCTGTGAAACGTCCTTTGTGATATATGAACGCATTTCGTGTTCTTCCCTCTACTACCTTGATAGAATGCATATGACCTCATGTATGTATTTTTTCTTGTAAGAGTTAGCCGGAATAAGAACTGAACAAAACGATATGAACACCGTTAAGCACCACTCATTTCCAGTGTCTCTCCTGTCGTTCAGCCTTCGTTGTTTCCTCGTTTTTTTCTGAATCGATTACAGTGCGTTTCCAGCCACACGGTAGTTCTGGCTTTCTTCAAGCGAGTTCAGTCTCTGAACCCCTTTCATTTGTTGAAGATATTCCTTTGTTATATTCTGATGCACTTTCTCAACCAATTAATTTGAGTTTTCCTGCTTTCAGTGAATTTCGGAACTCTCTCAGAATTTCTCTCCAGTGCCATTCCTTTGACGTGACTGGAGAAGTTTACTATTGTCTTTTCCGAACGTCAGTGAGTCTTTCAGTTTCCTGCTATAGTTCCTTGTTTTGCCGCTACGTGTTTTCTTGTCCATACTTCTCAGGCTATAGGAACTTCGTCAGAAACTTTCCTCCGCGTTTTGCGAGTCCTCTAACAGACATTTACCGTTCTGCTGGGTACATTCTGTTGCATACGGACTTCGTATGTTTTTGTTTCTACAGTGTTCTGCAATAATTTATATCGATATTTTATTTGTATTACTGCGTAGTACTTTACCAGGTGGCATTTGCTATGGCGTTGTCTCCGTGCTGGATCTAAAACGCTAACTCCCTACTCTGGGCTTTACTGAATTCGGTCCCACCCTTATTTACGTTAAAAGGAATCACGTATTGTTCTGGCCTTATCGCATTCTGCGCTGAAGCTCGCCATTCTCTTGCTAAACGGGAGATTTACGATATCATTAACCACCTGCTCGGTTCGTCTCCGAAATGCGTTTCACTTTAACTTGTTTGTTCATCCAGTTCATATATTGTTTTGTTAGTTTTTAGTACATGAGATTAACTTCAATTGCCTTTTGTTGATATAATATAATTATTATTTTCTTAGGATCACCTACTGTATCGTCCTGTCGTTATGGATCAAGCTCATGTAACGTCCATAAAATCCGGACGCCTTACAACAGAAGATAGCATAAACCAGTTATGTTTACCACTGATGCATTGTACATACGAATGTGAAAACCCCTTCAGCATCAACTAAGGCCTGAAGATGGTGCACTGAAGGTCCGAAACTGATAGCTACACAATAAATGATATCATAAAAATGGCTGTAGGTATTTCATTTTCTCTTTGCTACAGAGCACCGTGCACTAAACAGCGTGTTTGCAAACACTTACACCGTGTGCCTTCTGTACTCTGCCATCAGGTCGGCCACAACTGCTGCCTGTCATGTTTTATAGAGCGTGGTAGCCCCCGGCCTCCAAGTTCTGCAAAGTTTAATCGACGTGTGACAGCTTGTCGCCTGTTCATGCTTTCAGCATCATTCAACTGATTTACCATAGATACTGACAGTAGAACAGCTTAGTAGTTTCCAAGTTGCTTGTTGTTCCCCAGCGCCATGCCACAACAATCTGTCAATGTCGTCGCTTATGTGAGTGCTAGAATGATTGCCTATCCGTATGTACACCGGGTAGGGTATGCTATCCTTACTGTGTCACATGCCAGCGACGCCACCAGGTGGCATTCGATTTCACAAAGAGCAGTCCTCGCAGTGATTTGACTCATGTATACCCATGCCGAGGGTCAACTTCCAGTCTCTGCACAAAGTTTTAATCCTCTGAACTTCCTCCTGCACTTCGCTACATTTTTCTAGACTTGTCACTTTGTAGGATCGCACCATCCTCTAGCAGTCTCAGTGAGCACCTGACGTTATCCACCACCTGATTTTCACACACCGGTGTGGAAAACTACAGGACGAAAAGAACTTTCGCATTATGTGTCACTGGCAAGTAAGGTAAGTCCATGAAACTTTGACCACACATACACTATGTGATCAAAAGTATCCGGACGCTCTAAAGAACATTCGTTTTTCATATTAGGTGCATTGCGCTGCCACCTACTGCCAGCTTCTCCATATCAGCGACCTCAGTAGTCATTAGACATCGTGAGAGAACAGAATGGGGCCCACAGCGGAACTCACGGCCTTCGAACGTGATCAGATGATTGGGCGTCACTTGTGTCATACGTCTGTATATGAGATTTCCACACTGCTAAGGATCCCTAAGTCCACTGTTTCCGATGTGAAAGTCAAGTGGAAACGTGAAGGAACACGTGCAGCACAAAAGCGTACAGGCCGACATTGTCTGTTGACTGACAAAAACTGCCGACACTTGAAAAGGATCCTAATGTGTAATAGGCAGACATTTATCCAAACAATGACACAGGAATTCCAAACTGCATCAGGATCCACTGCAAGTATGAAAGAAATGTGGGTATCGCGAATTCCCGGTGAACGTCGTCTGCCAGTGTATGTAATGCCAGCAGTAAAATTCGGTGTGGTAGTGTTACGGTGTGGTCGTGTTCTTCATTGAGGGGGTTTGCACCTCTTGTTGTTTTGCGTGACGCTATCACAGCACAGGCCTACAATGACGTTTTAAGCACCTTCTTGCTTCCCATTGTTGAAGGGATATTCGGGGATGGCGATTGCATCTTTCAAACAATCGAGCACTTGTTCGTAATGCACGACCAGTGGCGGCGAGGTTACACGACAATAACATCTCTGTAATGGATTGGCCTGCAAGAGGCCTGACCTGAATCCTATAGAACACCTTTGGGGTTTCTGGCCTAGCCGACAGACATCAGTATCTTTCCTCAGTGTAGCACTCCGTGAAGAATGGGCTGCCATTCCCCAAGAAACCTTTCAGCACCTGATTGTGTGGTGTCACCGCCAGACACCACACTTGCTAGGTGGTAGCCTCTAAATCGGCCGCGGTCCGCTAGTATACGTCGGACCCGCGTGTCGCCACTATCAGTGATTGCAGACCGAGTGCCGCCACACGGCAGGTCTAGTCTAGAGAGACTTCCTAGCACTCGCCCCAGTTGTACAACCGACTTTGCTAGCGATGGTTCACTGACAAAATACGCTCTCATTTGCCGAGACGATAGTTAGCATAGCCTTAAGCTACGTCATTTGCTACGACCTAGCAAGGCGCCAGTACCAGTTACTACTGATACTGTAATCATGTACCGTCAAGAGCGACGCTCATCATTAATGGATTAAAGTTAAGTATTCCACCAGTTACGTCCGTTTTCCTAAAGTCTAATTTCCTTGTCCTGTTCCAGACCTCACGCCAGCCTGCGTGAGCTAAAACGCGTGCCTTTCGGCTTCCTCTAGTACCCGGTGTTGGCTCTCCTGCCAACCCATAACAGATTGAACGTATGCCTGCGAGAGTGGAAACTGTCACCAAGGCTAAGGGTGAGCCAACACCATAATTATTTCAGCATTTCCGGCCGGGGTGGCCGTGCGGTTCTAGGCGCTACAGTCTGGAACCGCGTGACCCCTACGGTCGCAGGTTCGAATCCTGCCTCGGGCATGGATGTGTGTGATGTCCTTAGGTTAGTTAGGTTTAAGTAGTTCTAAGTCCTAGGGGACTGATGACCTTAGAAGTTAAGTCCCATAGTGCTCAGAGCCAATTCCAGCATTACCGATGGAGGTCGGCAAGAGCTTGTAAGTAGTTTCCAGCTAGGTGTCCGGACACTTTTGATCACATAGTGTAGAATGAATTGTTACAGAACAGTTCAGAAGTGAAAAGAATACGTAATGAGACGAACAGAAATGACACTTTCATTCAATAACTACACTGAAGTCACCTTGATTCATGATGGTGCCCTGACATTACGAAAGGTGGGACCCGGTCCTAAACAGAGTCTGTGATCAGCACAGAAAGCAGTACCTGCTCTGCAACATGTTCCCATGCTGGCCACGAGATGTACGAGGTGCGGCTAGAAAAAAACCGGACTGATGCTGGAAAAAACATTTATTTACAATTATTTACAATTTCATGTTATCTCCTTCAATGTACTCTCCTCCTCGGTCTCTACACCGCTCCATACGAATTTTCCACTGTTCATAGCAATGCTGCAGATCATTTTCGGTAAGTCCATACATTAATTCCGTCGCTTTTTCTTTTACTGCTTCAACAGTCTCAAATCTAGTTCCTTTCAAAGCTGACTTGACTTTAGGGAAAAGAAAAAAGTCACAGGGGGCCAAATCAGGTGAGTAGGGTGGATGATCTAAGATGGGAATGTTGTGTTTTGCCAAAAACGTCTTCACTGACAACGCACTGTGAGCTGGGGCATTGTCTTGGTGAAGGATCCACGACTTTTTTCTCCACAAATCGTTCCGTTTTCTCCGTACTCGCTCACGTAGGGTAGCCAGGACGCTAATGTAGTAATGCTGATTCACAGTTTGTCCCTCTGGTACCCAATCAATGTGCACAATCCCTTTGATGTCAAAAAAAAACAATCATCATTGCCTTGAATTTCGATTTTGACATTCGTGCTTTTTTTGTCGTGGAGAACCAGGAGTTTTCCAATGCATCGATTGGCGTTTAGTTTTGGGATCGTAAGTAAAAAACCACGATTCATCGCAAGTAATAACATTTTGTAAGAAGGTGGGATCACTTTCAATGTTTTCCAGGATGTCAGAACAAATCATTCTTCGGCGTTCCTTCTGTTCAATTGTGAGACACTTTGGAACCATTTTTGAACACACATTGTTCATGTTGAAACTTTCATGAAGAATCTGCCTAACACTTTCCTCGTCAACTCCTGTTAACTCAGACACTGCTCTGATTGTTAAACGGCGATCTTGTCGAACAAGTTTACCGATTTTTTCAATGTTTGCATCAGTTTTTGCTGACAATGGTCTGCCAGTGCGAGTGTCATCACTGGTGTCTTCGCGGCCATCTTTAAATCGTTTAAACCACTCAAACACTTGTGTTCGCGATAAACAATCATCGCCGTACACTTGTTGTAACATTACAAACGTTTCACTTGCAGATTTTCCTAGTTTGAAACAAAATCTGATGTTAACACGCTTTTCTTTCTGTACACTCAACATTTTCCGACGCACAGACAAAACGTCAACTACTTAAAACAGACGCCACGGGCAGACTGAGTGCAGGAGACAGATGAAACTCGAGCAGTAGGCGGAGCGGGAGTCACGTGACAGGCCTCGCGACTTTCAGCCTTATTGCATTCATTTTATTGTTTCACCAGTACTAGTCCGGTTTTTTTCTAGCCACACCTCGTATAATTAAGTGTTGTTGCAGAACGTTCCATTTCTCCATCAGCGCAATTGAAAGCTTGCGAAAGGGCGTTGCTAACGCGGAAGTGCTGTAATACATCTCCCCAACGCGTCCCACACGTGCTCCATACGATTTAAGTCGGGGGAACGGGCAGGCCTGACCATTCACCCAGTATCCTCTAGTTCCAAGAGTCCCTACGCCTGCATTGCTGGATATGGTCGCGCATTCAAATGGTTCAAATGGCTCTGAGCACTATGGGACTGAACAGCTGTGGTCATCAGTCCCCTAGAACTTAGAACTACTTAAACCTAACTAACCTAAGGACATCACACACATCCATGCCCGAGGCAGGATTCGAACCTGCGATCGTAGCAGTCGCGCGGTTCCGGACTGCGCGCCTAGAACCGCGAGACCACCGCGGCCGGCTGTCGCGCATTGTCATCCACTAAAATGAATTCAGCGCCAGGTGCACACCTGCAAAAACGCAAATGGGGAAGGAGTACAGTGTGACAATGATTTTCGCCGGAGAGTCTACCGAGTTCAAACATTTGGACGTCGTACACCCTGGACCACGAAAATCACGTTCTACAGTGTTCCTTGATTCATTAGGTGCCCCCACGTCTCACGTGCATACGTGGGTACGTCCAGCGTTGTCGAACGTAATCGTTTTGATGGTCCATGGGTTGTGGTGCGAGGAGGTATAATGTTGCAAGGGTGTACTGACCAAATCTTCGAACACGGTACACTAACCGGCCGACGTTATGATGTCACTGTACTCCTTCCTCATATGCGTCTTTCCAGCGGTACTTTTGGCCTTGACTTCATTTTCTGATTGGCAACTCCACGGAACAGCGCAGGTGGGAAACCTCTTGGAGCTATTCGCAAATGGACTGACCTGTCTGTTCCTCCCGACTTAAATCCCATCGAGACCGTGCTGGACGCGGTGGAGTGACGTATTGCAGCACGTCCACACGCACCAACGACCATCCAACAGGTGTCAAGCGTGCTGGTGAAGGATCGGAGCGCCTTTCCACAAGAACTTCTTAACAACCTTGTGACCAGCATGGGAAACGCTGGAGAGCATGCATTGCCGTCCGTCGTGACCACATACGCTGTTAAGAACTATGTCCCGCCTTTTTTAATATACAGAAGACTATCATGAATCGCGGTGACTTCTGTGTAATTATTGCATTTGAATAACAGTGTCATTTCCGCACGACTTGTTGGGTGCATGTTTCAGCTACCTTCCGTGCTATAGTGTAGCATTTATTAGTATATACACATATCAAAAAAAGTTTTGCATCATCCCGGTTCCCAGAACTCCTGAAGATAGACGTTGACTGTGGATATTCTATCACAGACACAGCCCCTTTGACTGTTCAGAGATGTCACTAAACCCGCCCAAAGACGTAAACAACCATGCATGAGCAGCGCCTATTAGACTGAGGGGGTCCGACAGCCGATAAGTTCCAGTCATTTCACCAGGAAGGAGGTATACAGCTCGTGTTGCCTGTAGTTCAACCACACCTAAACGGTCAATACCGCGTTTCGATCGCGTCCGCATTGTTACTTCGTGCCACGAAGGGCTCTCAAAAAGGGAAGTGTCAAGGTGTCTCAGGGTGAACCAAAGCGATGTTGTGCGGACATGGAGGAGATAGAGAGAGACAGGAACTGTCGATGACAGGCCGCCCAAGGGCTACTACTGCAGTGGATGACCGCTACTTACGGATTATGGCGTGGAGGAACCCTGACAATAACGCCACCATGTTTAATAATGCTTTTCGTACAGCCACGGGAAGTCGTGCGCAATAGGCTGCATGATGCGCAACTTCACCCCCGACGTCCATGATGAGGTCAAGCTTTGCAACCACTACACCATGCATCGCGGTACACATGGTCCCAACAACATGCCAAAGGGACCGCTCAGAATTGCTATCACGTTCTCTTCACCGATGAGTGTCGCATATGCCTTGAACCAGGCAATCGTCAGAGATCTGTTTGGAGGAAACCCGGTCAGGCTGAACGCCTTAGACACACTTTCCAGCGAGTGCAGCAAAGTGGAGGTTCTCTGCTGCTT
Source organism: Schistocerca americana (assembly GCF_021461395.2). Lineage (NCBI taxonomy): Eukaryota > Metazoa > Arthropoda > Insecta > Orthoptera > Acrididae > Schistocerca > Schistocerca americana. Next base: position 1,040,076,846 of record NC_060120.1, on the reverse strand, counting down.
TGAGGTGGCCATGGAAGGCGCCATAACGGCTGTACGATACGTGAATGCCATCCCCCAACCGATAGGGCAACCATATCGGCAGAATATTGGCGAGACATTAGTCTTCATGGACGACAATTCGCGCCCCCATCATGCACATCTTGTGAATGACTTCCTTCAGGATAACGACGTCGCTCGAACATGCCTGGGATAGATCGAAAAGGTCTGTTCATGGACGACGTGACCCACCAACCACTCTGAGGGATCAAGGCCGAATCGCTGTTGACGAGTGGGACAGTCTTTGATCAACTTGTGGATAGTATGGCACGACGAATACAGGCATACATCCATGCAAGAGGACGTGCTACTGGGTATTAGAAGTACTGGTGTGTACAGCAGTCTGGACCACCGCCTCTGAAGGTCTCACTGTATGGTGGTAGAACATGCAATGTGTGGTTTCCATGAGCAATAAAAAGGGCGGAAATGATGTTTATGTTGATCTCTATCCCAATTTTCTGAACCGGTTCCGGAAGTATCGGAACCGAGGTGATACCGAGGTGACGCAAAACTTTTTTTGATGTATGAATGTTCCAAGTTTCATCGATCACACAGGTGAAAGTTGCTTTATTCCTTACATTTCTCACACTAGGGTATTTTGTTGTCAGTAATGAGTCTTAATATTTACAGCATACGTAAATGGTCTGGTAGATGATGTAGCAGATAATGCCGTATGTTGGAAAGTCGCAAAAGCAGAAAATCGCACCGAAACGCAGGAGTACGTGGAGTGGAGTGAATCGACGCTTAGCTCGGGGACTGACAGCTGATGCACGGCATAAATAAACCTAACAAACTTCGCAGAATATTGGGATTCTGTCCAGTTTCATTATTACAGCACTATACGTTTCACCTGTTCATGTCGTGTATCAGTTATCAGTCTACGAACTATACGTCTATTCTCTGTAGGTCTTACTTTGAAATACAGAATTTATTGGAATTGAAGAAACTTTTAAGTGAGCAGAAAATCATTACGGAGGATATTAAAAGCGCAAATACATGCAGTTCACCTGACAGGAACTGTAAGATATTCCATCCCCCGAACTCTGTGCGTCTCCTACGTTAAGTTCTGAACTTTTGTTTACGTGTCAAATGAAGTGAAATAGTGGTGTGGTAGCTTTGCCTTCATATCTACATATTCCAGGACTTCTTGCTCGGGACGTTTGGCTCCCACCTTATCACAAAATTACGTTTCTCTTCCAATAACTATCGAATGTTGCTTACGAATTTAGCGTCACTAAAGAAAAATACAATTACAAAATCTCGGCGGATAAAACAGACGAGCGGAATTTTCTTGCCTTGATGTACAAGTTTTGTTAATTATGTGATTGTCTTTCGTGTAAAATTCATAACATCAAACAATTTCTGTTTGAAATCAATCAAATAATTATAAATATTCATCTTGAAGCTCAACTTTTGTTTACGAGTTTGCCTGCAGAAGTAAGTATAGTTTTGCCTTGATCAGATATAAATTGTTCAACTGGCTCAGAGCACTGTGGGACTTAACTGCTGAGGTCATCCGTTCCGTAGAACCTAAAACTACTTGAACCTAACTAACCTAAGGACAACACACACATCCATGCCCGAGGCAGGATTCGAACCTGCGACCGTAGCGGTCGCGCGGCTCCAGACTGTAGCGCCTAGAACCGCTCGGTCATTCTGGCCGGCGATCAGATATAGTTATCTTGTTATGTCACCCATTCATAATTATGACATTACAGACCATGAACAATGAGCCACGAAAGTGCCCCATTCTATTGCCTTAATTGGACCGTAAGGTTCAATTACTTGTCGCACTATAAGTGGCATAGGTACATGAAGACAAATGCACGACAGAAACCAATAATTCAACCCTGGAAGTAAGTGTATGCAAGCTTTTTTTTTTTTTTTTTTTTTTTTTTTTTTTTTTTTTTTTGCAAGTCCTTCTTAGTGCACAAAGTTAAAAAACTGCTCACTTACATAGTTATCTGCTGTTGTCTCGTTCATCCACGGTTTCTGTCTCGAACTCTGCCTAACTCACTTGGCGTTTTAGGGCATCTACAGACGGCATTTGAGGCTGTTTGCTTACAGACGGTTCGTGATTTCATGTCTTTTTACCTCAGTTCGCTATCAGCTTGCATGAAATAAGGACTTTCCCCACGCGTGGGACTTATTAAAGTACTCACTAAACCAGCTTGCGCTCTACGGTTCTACCCAAGTTCCCAGATTTACTGCTAATATTCACACTTAGGCTAAAGTTGGGGCAAACGGACAGGGGAGCAAACGAACTCAGCGTAAGAAAATGTGTGGTATCATCTCACCGAAATTGGCAGTACTGTGTGTGTGAGTCAGATCGCTGGAGGATGGTGTACGTAAGTGCCTGTGATAAGTATTGGCTAAAATGCCCTATTCAAAATCCCCCTCTGGCCTGTAAACTGACGCATGTAAGGAATATATGCTGTTCAGGCAATGACATTGTTGAAAATATTGTCTAGGAGATCAGGATTGTTTGTGTTTCAGTGAATTCACGGAGGTTTTAGCTTGACGTGATGGCGGTCTCCTGCTTCCCTCGACGTGCCAGCCTGATAAAATGTGTTGGTGGTGGCATCTGTTGGATTTTTACGAAAACTAAATAGTGCTCTGGGGACAGGCAGACACTGGATTCATAGGACAAATGGATGCATTAACTTTCTCTTAACAAAGCAATTATGGTGCTTTTGCAAATACATTGTACTCACTACTGATTTTTAATTTTAATAAATGTCGGTTGTTCTGACTGAATACAGCAATTACCTATGGTCCCTAAAAGTAAACGGAACGCGGACACACACTCTTGGACACAAGAGGATATGCACATAGCCATGGAGGCTTTTAATGATGACGGTAAGCCTTCAGTCACAGGAGCTGCAGACCTTTCGGTTCCAAGCAAGTCATTAACACGACGGGTGGTTAGAAACGTAAATATTTCAAAATTTGGGCAGCATACAGCTTTTCCCAAGGTACAGAGTTGCAGTTGCTAGAACATCTTTTGAATCTAGACTCCACTGGATACGGGTTAACGTACACAGACTTGCTTAGTCTGGCATATAGTTACGCATTTGCAAATGGGTTAAAACACCCATTTAATAATGACTTACAAATTATAAGTAAGGACTGGAATCGAGGCGCTCTTAGTGGGCACAAGAAACTTGGTCTGTTTCTGAAGGTCTTTCATGTTCTCCAGCTAAAGGAATGATGAAAGAGAAGGTTGCTGTGCTTTTCAACAATTTACAGTACTGTTGGATGAACTGAGCTCGTGGGAAAAACCTTCAAACATTTACAATTTTGACAACTCCCTTACAAACCAAAAAAATTATATCGCGGCGTGGTAAGAGAGACGTTGTAAGTCAAACATTGTCAAAAAGATTAAACAGTGAGCGTAACGCCACGTGTTTCTGCTACAGGTCAATACGTTCCTCCTTTCATTGTTATTAAAGGAGTACGGTATAATGACAGTTATGAACTAGGTACACCTCCTGGTACAAAAGTAGTCCATTCAGAGAGTGGCTACATGAAACGCCAACAGGTCTTTCAGTTTTCAGACAATTTTATTAAAGTGAAGCCTCCTGGACCCGTCGTTCTCATTTCGGATAGCCATGGCTCACACCGTTCAAATCCTTCAAGTGTGGAGAAGGCCGTATCCAACAGTGTGTATCTCTTCTGTTTGCCCCCACACGGTACTCACAGGCTACAGCCCCTTGACGTCTCTTTCTTCGTTTCGTTAAAGACATTTTACAGTGATGGCTGCAGGGTGTACGTCAGAAGAAATCCAGGGAAAGAAATTAATAAAATGATATTTGAAGCTATTTTTTGCCGAAGCACAGAACCGTACTGCTACAGTCGGGAACACAGCAAATGACTTCATTCCTTGCAGGATTCATCCCTTCCCGAATCGCTTGCCTGGGCAAGTTTTGGCTCCCTCAACAGTGCATGAAGACTGCACTAATTCCACAGTACCAGATCCTGACAATCAGACAGAAGACCCGCAACTGATGACTGTACCAGGGAATAATCGAGTGGAGGAACCACAGGCAAGGCCGACAACAGAGGTCACCAAGGACACTGCGAGTGGGAGAAGCGGCGTCAAGGACCTCAGTCCTGTGCCACCGGTTTCGGGTTCTGCCAAAAACAGACGGAAAATGGAAACTCATGTTGACAGATCCTACTTTTATTGCTGATCTAGAAGAGAAAAAAAATATAAAATGTAAAAGCAGTAGGAATAATCTACATCTACATTTATACTCCGCAAGCCACTCAACGGTGTCTGGCGGAGTGCACTTTACGTGCCACTGTCATAACCTCCCTTTCCTGTTCCAGTCGCGTATGGTTCGCGGGAAGAACGACTGAAAGCCTCCGTGCGTGCTCTAATCTCTCTAATTTTGCATTCGTGATCTTCTCGGGAGGTATAAGTAGGGGGAAGCAATATATTCGATACCTCATCCAGAAACGCACCCTCTCGAAACCTGGCGAGCAAGCTACACCGCGATGCAGAGCGCCTCTCTTGCAGAGTCTGCCACTTGAGTTTGTTAAACATCTCCGGAACGCTATCACGGTTACCAAATAACCCTGTGACGAAACGCGCCGCTCTTCTTTGGATCTTCTCTATCTCCTCCGTCAACCCGATCTGGTACGGATCCCACACTGATGAGCAATACTCAAGTATAGGTCGAACGAGTGTTTTGTAAGCCACCTCCTTTGTTGATGGACTACATTTTCTAAGCACTCTCCCAATGAATCTCAACCTGGTACCCGCCTTACCAACAATTAATTTTATATGATCATTCCACTTCAAATCGTTCCGCACGCATACTCCCAGATATTTTACAGAAGTAACTGCTACCAGTGTTTGTTCCGCTATCATATAATCATACAATAAAGGATCCTTCTTTCTATGTATTCGCAATACATTGCATTTGTCTATGTTAAGGGTCAGTTGCCACTCCCTGCACCAAGTGCCTATCCGCTGCAGATCTTCCTGCATTTCGCTACAATTTTTTAATGCTGCAACTTCTCTGTATACTGCAGCATCATCCGCGAAAAGCCGCATGGGACTTCCGACACTATCTACTAGGTCATTTATATATATTGTGAAAAGCAATGGTCCCATAACACTCCCCTGTGGCACGCCAGAGGTTACTTTAACGTCTGTAGACGTCTCTCCATTGAGAACAACATGCTGTGTTCTGTTTGCTAAAAACTCTTCAATCCAGCCACACAGCTGGTCTGATATTCCGTAGGCTCTTACTTTGTTTATCAGGCGACAGTGCGGAACTGTATCGAACGCCTTCCGGAAGTCAAGAAAAATAGCATCTACCTGGAAGCCTGTATCTAATATTTTCTGGGTCTCATGAACAAATAAAGCGAGTTGGGTCTCACACGATCGCTGTTTCTACATAGTAGATTCTGGGTTTCCAAAAACGACATGATACTCGAGCAAAAAACATGTTCTAGAATTCTACAACAGATCGACGTCAGAGATATAGGTCTATAGTTTTGCGCATCTGCTCGACGACCCTTCTTGAAGACTGGGACTACCTGTGCTCTTTTCCAATCATTTGGAACCTTCCGTTCCTCTAGAGACTTGCGGTGCTGTTAGAAGGGGGGCAGTGTGTTTAAAAATCTATGAAAACACGCTGAAAATTGGCTGCAGTGTCTAGACCGTTCTCTCTGGTTTCAGGTTGTATGTTTTTGCAAATGAGAATGATCCGTACCTTGTTTGCGAGAATTGTTCCAGTTATGGAAGTGATTAAATAACCTACTGGCCATGAATTCCATTTTTTGTTATTGAGTCATGTTTTCAGGAATGCCCAATGAAGGCTATTGGGTGCACAGTTCCCTTACTAGAGAAGTGATGGAATTTATATACACTAGGCCCCATATGGAGCGTCTGTTTACCTCTACAGTTAGGGGTAAACGGACATTAGTGACCCATACACTTATTTCAATAGTCGTGGGCTGGAAATAAAATTTCAAGAACAAGTTAACTTGCAATGCTTTGGCTTGAGATATAAGCATGTTAGTGATATAAAAATTTGAAAGTCGATTTTTATACTTGCTTTAAAAATTGTGCTTGGAGTTTCCGTTTACCACAACTTTACCCTACATAATTTTTGAAATTTTTTTTAATTTTTAATTTTTTTTTTTTGCAGTCTTTCACGAGTCTGTCATTACAACTACCAGAGAAAAACAGCAAGTATCCTGAAGGGGAGGAACTGTGTGAACATATTGAACCAAATCAATTTCAAGCATCATTTGGAAGAGGAGTCTGATATTTGCGGGCACATCATGAAGGTGGAAGACAACACATTGACCAAGAAGGTATGGAACACAACATGCTTAACTGTGAATAACTGTATGAAAGAAGTAAGGGGAGCTTGGCAAACAGTGGGAATAAGAGAGGAAAAAGAAACCGTATGCTGCAGTGCAGGATAGATCCAGCTACAGTAACACAGTGAAAGATAATAGGTGAATCGATACTAGAATTAAAATTTAATAGCACAGAAGCAGAGGGAGTCAGGTAGAACGTGATTGTGAAGAGATATTTGGAAGAAAGAAAGTGTACTGACCAAGTCACCGGTGGTCCTAAAGGCTCGAAGTGAACCAAATAAATAAACACATAAATAAATAAACGGGACTCACTAATCGTCAAATATCCAAGAAGTTGAGTTATTCAAGCATAGTATCTTTGGATAACACTTGCAAGACACGTTTATAGCAGTGGAAGGTAGTTTGAGGCCTTACTTGAACTGAAAAGAGCGATACAAGGAGAGTGGACGACAATTTCACTGTAACAACTACAAATACTAAGAAAATCATTGCCGAAGTGAATTTTTGAGGTAACTAGGACAAAATGAGATTAGACAAACTACTAACAATGCAATAACACAGAGGGGCAGTGAGTGTCTATATACCAATTTCCAACTAGTAAATGCAAACGCCTTATTTTGTTACTTGTGTTATGAAATAAACTATATAATTCCATAATGACTGCTTATATCTTGTACGTGTCTACTACTTTCCCTCTCTAGATTGTCACACAGATGACAAAATGGTAGATATCGAAATTGACGACAGAGGGATAGAGAAACAATTAAAATCGCTCCAAACAGGAAAGGCCGCTGGACCTGATGGGATACCAGTTCGATTTTACACAGAGTAGGCGAAGGAACTTTCCCCCCTTCTTGTAACTGTGTACCGTAGGTCTCTAGAAGAGCGTAGCGTCCCAAAGTATTGGGAAAGGGCACAGGTCATCCCCGTTTTCAAGAAGGGACGTCGAACAGATGTGCAGAACTATAGACCTATAACTCTAAGAAATAGAATTTTTGAACACGTATTACGTTCGAGTATAATGACTTTTCTGGAGACTAGAAATGTGCTCTGTAGGAATCAGCATGGGTTTCGGAAAAGATGATCGTGTGAAACCCAGCTCGCGCTATTCGTCCACGAGACTCAGAGGGCCATAGACACGGGTTCCCAGATAGATGCCGTGTTTCTTGACTTCCGTAAGGCGTTCGATACAGTTCCCCACAGTCGTTTAATGAAGAAAGTAAGAGCATATGGACTATCAGACCAATTGTGTGATTGGACTGAAGGGTTACTAGATAACAGAACGCAGCTTGTCATTCTCAATGGAAAGAAGTCTTCCGAAGTAAGAGTGATTTCAGGTGTGCCGCAGGGGAGTGTCGTAGGACCGTTGCTATTCACAATATACATAAATGACCTTGTGGATAACATCGGAAGTTCACCGAGGCTTTTTGCGGATGATGCTGTGGTATATAGAGAGGTTGTAACAATGGAAAATTGTACTGAAATGCAGGAGGATCTGCAGCGAATTGACGCATGGTGCAGGGAATGGCAATTGAATCTCAATGTAGACAAGTGTAATGTGCTGCGAATACACAGAAAGATAGATCCCTTATCATTTAGCTACAAAATAGCAGGTCAGCAGCTGGAAGCAGTTAATTCCATAAATTATCTGGGAGTAGGCATTAGGAGTGATTTAAAATGGAATGATCATATAAAGTTATGGTCGGTAAAGCAGATGCCAGACTGAGATTCATTGGAAGAATCCTAAGGAAATGCAATCCGAAAACAAAGGAAGTAGGTTACAGTACGCTTGTTCGCCCACTGCTTGAATACTGCTCAACAGTGTGGGATCCGTACCAGATAGGGTTGATAGAAGAGATAGAGAAGATCCAACGGAGAGCAGCGCGCTTCGTTACAGGATCATTTAGTAACCGCGAAAGCGTTACGGAGATAGATAAACTCCAGTGGAAGACTCTGCAGCAGAAACGCTCAGTAGCTCGGTACGGGCTTTTGTTAAAGTTTCGAGAACATACCTTCACCGAGGAGTGAAGCAGTATATTGCTCCCTCCTACGTATATCTAGCGAAGGGACCATAAGGATAAAATCAGAGAGGTTAGAGCCCACGTAGAGGCATACCGACAATCTTTCTTTCCACGAACAATACGAGACTGGAATAGAAGGGAGAACCGATAGAGGTACTAAAAGTACCCTCCACCACACACCGTCAGGTGGCTTGCGGAGTATGGATGTAGATGTAGATAAATTTGATACACTTGTGCTGCTGACATTGTATATTACTTTCGCACGAACCCTGCCTTTATACTGCTTTCCACTGCTGTAGGTAAGGGTAAAAATCGAAAAAGAGGCGAGCAGCTATGTAATCCGCTGCGTGCTGCCGAAGATGTATCCCCGTGGCGCGAGCAGAGAAAGCGACTCGGCTGCTGGAGCTAGCGGGACGGAGTAGAGTGGTTGGTCGTCCACTGTGCACTGTGTGACGCGGCGGCTGCTGCACGCGGGTCGATGTCCGACGCAGCCTTGACTCACCGCCGGCGGGGTTCATGTCCCCGCGACATCGCCAAACATGCGTTTTCTCTTGTATCCCATGAATGCATTACGAAATGACGATAACTTCTTTCTGGGGAAGGGCATTACTCTGCACGTCTTCCGCCTCTAGTAGACTCCACCTCCGCAACCGACGCTCCTGATGGCATATCTGCAACTTCAAAAACACGTGTTTCACCGAAGCCTTTCTGAAAATGACTTGCTTCGTCACAACGCCCTGCACTAAAAATTGTAAACACGACCTACCACACTGACGACCTGCCTCGGTACATGATTTGTTTGTCCCAGAAACGGCAAAATGTGTAAGTAGGCTGTTTATGTTTTCTCTATGTAAGTAGGCTGTTTATGTTTTCTTATTGGCAACGTTACGTAGCGCTCAATATGAAAATCACTGGCTGTGCTGTGTGCAGTCTGTGGCTGCTTTGCATTGTTGTAATTCTCGCCATTGTAGTGTTAGGCAGCTGGATGTGAACAGCGCGTAGCGTTGCGCAGTTGGAGGTGAGCCGCCAGCAGTGGTGGATGTGGGGAGAGAGATGGCGGAGATTTGTAATTTGTCATGAACTGCTATATTTATATATGATGATATCAAGGTAAATACATTGTTTGTTCTCTATTAATATCTTTCATTTGCTAACTATCCCTATCAGTAGTTAGTGCCTTCCATAGTTTGAATCTTTTATTTAGCTGGCAGTAGTGGCGCTCGCTGTATTGCAGTAGCTTGAGCAGCGAAGATTTTTGTGAGGTAAGTGATTTGTGAAAGGTATAGTTTAATGTTAGTCAGGGCCATTCTTTTGCAGGGAATTTTGAAAGTCAGATTGCGTTGCGCTAACAAAATATTGTGTGTCAGGTTAAGCACAGCCATATATAAATTGTTCAAAGGTTCAAATGGCTCTGAGCACTATGCGACTTAACTTCTGAGGTCATCAGTCGCCTAGAACTTAGAACTAGTTAAACCTAAATAACCTAGGGACATGACACACATCCACGCCCGAAGCAGGATTCGAACCTGCGGCCGTAGTGGTCGCTCGGTTCCAGATTGTAGCGCCTAGAACCGCACGGCCACTCCAGCCGGCCAGAAATGGCAATCTGCATATTAAATTGTAGGTCCCCCCATGACCCGTTAAGTTTGTCGGTCGCACAAATACAAGGATATGCCTATTACTAAGAGGATCAAACCAACCTTTGGATGTAAGACATTACACTTAGAGATTTTTGAAACTGTACCTCGGGATTACAAAATTTTATATAAGTGAAATATGTGCAAGGGGAAAACTGGGCTTGAACAAACTGAAAGCGCTTTGTAGTGTTGATTACAGCGACAGAACTCTGGAAAATGAATGGTTCTACACAGTGAACAACTAAGTGGCTGACGCCCATAAACCATCAGAAAAGATGTTTATACTTACATGTCTTTCAAATGGTTCAAATGACTCTGAGCACTATGGGACTTAACATCTATGGTCATCAGTCCCCTATAACTTAGAACTACTTAAACCTAACGAACCTATGGACATCACACGACACCCAGTCATCACGAGGCAGAGAAAATCCCTGACCCCGCCGGGAATTGAACGCGGGAATCCGGACGCGGGAAGCGAGAACGCTACCGCACGACCACGAGCTGCGGACTTACATGTCTTTCACTAAACTACAGGACTGTCTGTCTGGATCGCACCTTAGTTCGTATGTAGATAACATATTTCGACAGATTTCCGTTATCAGATCAAAAACGCAAGTGGAGACTCAATCAAATTGATTCATCACTTATGTTTCGATCTGTTAATAGCTGTATAGCGTCCGTTTTCATATACAAAATATAAATTTTGTAATAAAAGTTGGATAAGACAATAATCAGTGTAATAAGCCCAAAGCGATAACAGAATAGCAAAGTACATGTAATTACACGACGACAAATGATCTTTGTTTACGGCTTATAAAACCGGTAACGTTATCAGTGTTGAGCTCTCTCTGACAGTGAAACTGGTTACACGTCTGTATTTTCATCACCTTAGTATTTCCTAAACAGAACACGAGTAATTTTGTAAAAGGAGTCCGACTGCTTTACAGATTAAATACATTCCCACATACTATCATTTTGTAATCGTTTTTTAAGGCAATTCCAAAACGAATCGCTACCAAACAGACGATGAGTCAAGTTCTGAATGTGAATACTCACTAAAGGAGAATTTCAGGTAAATAAAGACTTGTTAAAATAATTAAAAGCACATCCGATCATTGCAGCAGAAGCAGGGGGGGGGGGGAATATTTTTTTTTATCTACTGTTGGACAACCACCTTAACGTGAATCTCCGTTACGAAAGGGTACGTACTGCTGATCTTGTAGCTTACGAACCAAACAAAGGAACAGTCTACCGAAATGCGTTAACCTACGTGAAAAAGTAAAATGCGAGCACTTTTTCTGCTTTCCATTATCATTATTCGATTGAAGGTAGCACACATAAATCCTAGCGAGCGAAAGGCTCTCTTCGGTTGTACGAGAACTGGGCTGGTGCTATAGGAGTCTAAGCGCATGGGAGAGTAGGAGTAGTTGAGAAGGGGGACATTGTCGTACCTATCGCCCATGTTTTTCAATGTGACGTTGAGCAAGCAGTAAAGGAGATATTTGGAAATGGAATTAAAGTTCAGGAAGAAGAAATAAGAACTTTAAAGTTCGTCATTGGCATTGAGATTATGCCAGAGACGACATAGGACTTGGAATATCAGTTAAAAAGTGGTTATAAGACGAATATAAGAAAATGAGGATAACAGAATATCTGTTCTATAAACTCGCAATTGTCACCACTTAAATTCTTCGCAACTTTCACTCACAACTTAGTACAGAAAGTAATAATTGAGTGCGATGTTGCAGAGTCCCTGTTTCCTTCGCACATAGATACATCTCCGAAGGAATATTGCATCGTATTTCTAAACAACACAGGCACTTCAATATAGTATTTATCCGCCGACACTGGGAAAGCGACTTTCAATTAAAATGTCTCCCCTGTACGGTAATACACATACTAAATGTACGACTGATGGCTGCAGGCACATGGTTGACAGCAAATGGAAGCTCGGGTCTAGCCGCGAAGCGTGCTCGGATAGCCTAATGGTAAGGCAAAAGCTCGCGATAAGCGGGAAATCTGGGTTCGAGGCCCGATCCGGCACAAATTTTCATTGTCGCCATTCCATTATACAGCAACTGCGAGTACATTTCATGTAATTACTAAGTAATCAGGGCGTTAGGTAGTTGCTTCCATGTACCATGGATCATTTACACATATGTCTTAACGAAGCTGAAGAAATCAGTTTATAGGTAATTAACTTAATTTGTATTTAAATGTAACTGCGTATTGGACATTTGCTGATTAGTTCAGATAAAACAAACTAACATTTTTTAAGACATAAGTATGTGAAACCTTTTTACCAAAAGCCTTACAAGTACATAAATAAAAAATTTTCCATAGGGTAGACGGAGTTATCTAAAAGGAAATCATTTAGCTATTTTCAAATTTAGCTTTGCCATCAGCAACTTTATGTCATTAGGAAAATTATCAAAGACTTTTTTCAAGGGCATTATTCACCCTTTTCTTCGCAGCGATAGTTTTCAATTATTAGTAATGAAGGTCACCCTTTGCCATTTTTATGTTTCCATCGTTAAAACAACAATCAAAATTTCGGGAGAAAAATGTTGCCATATGTGAAACATATACCGGAGTAACTCCCAAAGTTAAAGAATTGTGTTTCAAGTTCAGAAGCAATCTAGAAGTAGCTTTTGTTAATTACTATTATTTTACAGTTAACTATATCTCTTAGTTTATGCAACAGAAACAAAACGATATACGTACAAAAGCTTACAAAAAACTGATGGAGAATGAATCCTTGGTCTCGTAACGTCATCCTGTACAAATTCTCTCTTTGTGATTGAAAGCTGACTTTTGTTGTATGTTACGCGAACGGGAGCCTGTGGCTTATCTCAACCAACAAAATTTTGAAGGTTTTCCAGGGATATTTTCTGCGCAATTTTGTGTAAGGGAAACATGGTCTCCGGTGGATCGCTGCAGAGTATCGGATTTCGTTCGATTCTTTACATTTACCTCTGTTTCTGTATTGCACTGAAATTGTCTGCACAGCCGTCGAAATGGTGACTGTCTATATTGTGTGTTTCGTTTGGAAACTAACTTGTTCCATCCACTCATAGTACATGATGCTGACGACGAAATGTCCAATTTTCTGTTCGTGCTATACGCTGATGAGCCAAAACATTATGACCTCTGCCCACCGCGATGTTGTATGCCGCCTAGTGGCGCCGAGGGCACGTCACGTTGTAAGAGAAGTACAAAGGGCGTTCAAAAAGTTTTGCATAGTCGTCTCTAACATTTCTGTTTTTTGCAGGAGGAAAAAATGGTTCATATGGCTCTGAGCACTATGGGACTTAACTTCTGAGGTCATCAGTCACCATTTAAACCTAATTAACCTAAGAACATTACACACATCCATGCCCCAGCCAGGATTCGTACCTGCGACCGTAGCGGTCCCGCGGTTCCAGAATGAAGCGCCTAGAACCACGCGGCCACCCCGGCAGGCTGTAGGAGGAGAATGAAATATTTTGTGAACATGCTTGGAACATTTCGCTATAAGTTGGTATACTAAAGTATTTTCTTTTATTTACAGGTGAGCCCTAGTGGACAGTGAAGTAGATGTCATGTTGTTACAATGGTCGGTGACGGAGTTCCTCTCACAGAAGTTGCTCCCTGTTTATGGACCGATTCAGTATCTGGTAGTATCCAGCTGTGGTTGTAGAGGTTTAAAGAAGGTAATTTCTCTCTACTGGACGATCCACGATGTGGCAGACCATCGACGGCAGTGAGTGATGTGAATAAGGAGACCATTGATCAAATCATCCAAGATGACAGATATGTGATGACACGAAAGCTTGCTGAAATGACTCGTTGTCACTGGGTAGTGTGGTATCACTGGTACAGTCCCTGGGATACAGAAAAATCTGTGCACGTTGGGTGCCTAGATTATTGATAAGAGAAATGAAAACGATGAGCAAGAATGTGTGCGAGCGTATCACGAAGATCTTCACTGAAGAGTGGAAAAAGTGTTTTCACGGCACCATTACCTAAGAGCAAAACCCAATCCATGAAGTGGCATCATCCGGATTCCCCTGGGAAGAAGAAACCAAGACTTTAACGAACAGCTGGGCGAAAGGTGATGGCCTCCTTCTTCTGTGATCAGTGTAGTGTTATTTTCATTGACTTTTAGGAACCTGGCTCCACTATTAATCGAGACCATTACTGTTTGTCATTGGACAAGTTGCGACGTGCCATCAAGACCCATAGACTACAACTTCAGGGTCAGCTCATCAGACTACACTATGACAATGCCAAACCCCATACAGCCCTTATGACGCAGGAGAAAATCAGGAAAATGGGTCGGAAAATTGTTCCTCAGATGGGTCCAAGCAATATGGGACTTAACATCTGAGGACATCAGTCCCCTAGACTTAGAACTACTTAAACCTAACTAACCTAAGGCCATCACACACATCCCTGCCCCAGCCTGTGACCGTAACAGCCGAGCGGCGCCGGACTGAAGCGCCTAGAACCGCTCAACCGCAGCGGCCGGCTGGAAAATTGTTCCTCATGGAGGCTACGTTGAGTAGGCTCAATGTATAGCTAAATGTTCCAAGTATGGTCACAAAATATTTCATTCTTCTCCTGGAAAACATAATAAAAATTAGTGACAACTGTCCAAAGCTTTTTGAACGCCCTTTGTATGTGAGCGGGGCAGAGACGATTGGGGAGTCATTTTAGCGACGATAAGTGGCCCAAATGCGGAACTCCTACGACCTACGCGACTTTGCCAAAAGCCAGAGTATTGTTGCCCTGTGCCTGGGAACGAGCGTCTTGGAAATGGCGAAGCTCGACTGCTGTTCGCGTGCTGCTGTCGTGGGCATCTATGGAAAATGGTTGAAAAACACTGAAACTACGAGTAGGGGACAAGAAGTTGGACGTCCATACCTCATCACAGAACATGGGGAGTGGAGGCTATCCCGCTCTCCAAAGCAGGATAGGCGGCGATCTGTGGCAGATCTGATGACACACTGCAGTGCCGGCGCAGGCACAGGCGTTTCAGAGCACACCGTTCAATGCACAGTGTTGACCATGGTCTTTTGCTGCAGAACTCCCCCAACGTATTCCCATGTTTTTTTTTTTTTGTCATCAGTCTACTGACTGGTTTGATGCGGCCCGCCACGAATTCCTTTCCTGTGCTAACCTCTTCATCTCAGAGTAGCACTTGCAATCTACGTCCTCAATTATTTGCTTGACGTATTCCAATCTCTGTCTTCCTTTACAGTTTTTGCCCTCTACAGCTCCCTCTAGTACCATGGAAGTCATTCCCTCATGTCTTAGCAGATGTCCTATCATCCTGTCCCTTCTCCTTATCAGTGTTTTCCACATATTCCTTTCCTCTCCGATTCTGCGTACAACCTCCTCATTCTTTACATTATCAGTCCACCTAATTTTCAACATTCGTCTGTAGCACCACATCTCAAATGCTTCGATTCTCTTCTGTTCCGGTTTTCCCACAGTCCATGTTTCACTACCATACAATGCTGTACTCCAGACGTACGTCCTCAGTAATTTCTTCCTCAAATTAAGACCGGTATTTGATATTGGTAGACTTCTCTTGGCCAGAAATGCCTTTCTTCCCATAGCGAGTCTGCTTTTGATGTCCTCCTTGCTCCGTCCGACATTGGTTATTTTACTGCATAGGTAGCAGAATTCCTTAACCTCATTGACTTCGTGACCATCAATCCTGATGTTAAGTTTCTCGCTTTTCTCATTTCTACTACTTCTCATTACCTTCGTCTTTCTTCGATTTACTCTCAAACCATACTGTGTACTCGATAGACTGTTCATTTCGTTCAGCGGATCATTTAAATCTTCTTCACTTTCACTCACGATAGCAATGTCATCAGCGAATCGTATCATTGATATCCTTTTACCTTGTATTTTAATTCCACTCCTGAACCTTTCTTTTATTTCCATCATTGCTTCCTCGATGTACGGATTGAAGAGTAGGGGCGAAAGACTACAGCCTTGTCTTACACCCTTCTTAATACGAGCACTTCGTTCTTGATCGTCCACTCTTATTATTCCCTCTTGGTTGTTGTACATATTGTATATGACCCGTCTCTCCCTATATCTTACCCCTACTTTTTTCAGAATCTCGAACAGCTTGCACCATTTTATATTGTCCAACGCTTTTTCCAGGTCGACAAATCCTATGAAAGTGTCTCGATTTTTCTTTAGCCTTGCTTCCATTATTAGCCGTAACGTCAGAATTGCCTCTCTCGTCCCTTTACTTTTCCTAAAGCCAAACTGATCGTCACCTAGCGCATTCTCAATTTTCTTTTCCACTCTTCTGTATATTATTCTTGTAAGCAGCTTCGATGCATGAGCTGTTAAGCTGATTGTGCGATAATTCTCGCACTTGTCAGCTCTTGCCGTCTTCGGAATTGTGTGGATGATGCTTTTCCGAAAGTCAGATGGTATATCACCAGACTCATATATTCTACACACCAACGTGAATAGTCGTTTTGTTGCCACTAGACTCATATATTCCACACACCAACGTGAATAGTCGTTTTGTTGCCACTTCCCCCAATTATTTCAGAAATTCTGGTGGAATGTTACCTATATTCCCATGTAGACCCAACAACATTGTCAGTTTTGATTACAATGGGCACAGGATCATCGAGATTGCATCGTGCATAAGCGGAACAGTGTCGCGTGGTCAGATAAATCCCGTTTATTGTTAAACCATGTCGATAGTCGTGTCCAGATACGCCGTCATTCAGGCGAACGGATGATCGGAACAAGCCGCGCGCCGCGGACGCAGGCCGGTGGGACCAGTACTGGGTCATGGGGGACGTTCACCTGGGCTTCCTGGGGACCTGCGGTAGCAATCTAAGGCACCACGACAGCTGTGGACTACGTGAACATTGTTAGGGACCACCTGTAGTGCCTTCTCCCATGAGCGACGACATCTTCCAGCAGGATAACTGTCTATATCACAAGTCCAGAATCGTCGTGCAATGGTTTGAAGAGCTTGATAGTGAACTAACGTTGGTGTCTTGGACATCAAATTCAGATTATCTGAATCCGATGAAACGCAACAGGGACGCAATCGGGGACCAGCTCCGGGTCCACAAACAAGCCGCCTGTAAATTTCTGGAAGTGTAGGGGTCTAGTACCACAAACCTCCAGGAACCTATCAAGTACTTGTCGAGTCCATGGCAGCCAGCATAATTCCTGAATTGGGTTCCAGAGGTGGACCAACACGTGGAAGTGGTCGTAACGTTTTGGCTGATCGGTGTAGGTTCCATTCTGTGCCGCTCCATTTCCTCTCAGCTTTGTTATTTCGCGGTATGTTAGCACTAATACAGAGTAGTACAGATTGCTCTACTGTTGGAGAGTAAGCAGATATGCACGCAGTACATGGGTATACTGAATACAGTAGAAGAAAAGCACAAGGACGCTGTCCTGAGCTGTTCCCACAGTGACGGCAAACACATCATAGTAGTTTTGTACACAGGTGGCTTTGTGATTAGTGTTGTACGAGGAGCGTCCAATAAATAACGCAACCCATTTTTTTTCTCGACCAATTTAGGTTGAGAAAATGCAGAATTTGTAGTGGGACATCGTGGAATACTCCTGCTTCAGCCCCTAGAATTTCATGAAGTACACATTAGTGGCGGCACTGTAGTCTGTAGCGAAGGTCCGTTGCAAGCAGAGAGCCGTCACTGAGTTTTTCTTTTGGCAGAAAACTATAGCATTGCAGGTATCCATGGGCCCTTGCAGAATGTCTATGGAGACCTGTCATTGAAAAAAAGCACGGTGATTCGTTGGGCGTGGCGTTTGTTACCATCACAACAAGGTCGCGCAAACTTGTCCGAACTCCCGACAGTACACAGCTGTGATTACTGGAATGTTGGAATGTCCCGACGCTGTTACTCGATGTGATCTACGGATGCAAACGAACTACTTCTTCTCCATGACAACGCAAGGCCTCCGATGAGTCTGTGCACCCAAGAGGAGTTCACAAATGTTCATTGTACGGTTCTTCGTCATCCACCCTACAGCCCGGATTCGCACCTTCCGACTTCAGTCTGTTTGGTGCAATGAAGGATGCACTTCGGGGGAAGCTGTACATAGGTGATGGAGTAGTTATTGATGGATCAAGACGTTAGCTCCGACGTCGACCAGTAGAGTGGTACCACGTGGGCATACACGGCCTCCCAGCAAAGTGGCTTAAGGCTCTCCTATCGAACGGATATTATGTCGAAAAATAGTGTTTTGTATCCAAAATAGTCAGGACCAATAAGGTGTATTGGAATTCTAAATGAAACCAACCTCCTTTTAGAAATCAATGTGTTGCATTACGTATTGAACACCCTGGTATGTTTTGGTGATTGCATATTGCATCCTTTTCCGCTGGGATAATAAACCGAATAAATCGCACGAGCCACTGGAGATCGCGGATCCCTTATACCAAAATACTTTGAAAATATTCCTGAACAACATTGTCCGTGGAATTCTGGTTCACAGCATACAGTGCCTCAGGTAAAACGATACTATCGGTCAATGTCATGCGATTATTCTCGTCGTTCTCCGAATGTGATACAATTTTAGAGGTTGGAGAATGGAAACGAAGACGGTACATATTGGAATCAACGTAACGGGAAAGCTTTCTATCTGACGTTCTCTTGAGCGACAGTTTCTTGTCCTTCACTACAGCGAACTTCTTGCCGCGCGCCAGGCTGAGTGGAAGAGTAAACACATTTCAGTCGACGCCTCCTGCGCCGCCTGCAGCCCGGAGTGTGAGATTAGATTGGGTTTCGCGCGCCGAGAGCTCCGCAGACCGGATTCTGGCAATGGCCCTGCAGGGACGCGCTGCCGGCTCGCCGAACCTTTTTGCCACGTGAGGCTCTTTCGTAAAGTGCCCTGCAGGGAGCAGACTTCTTGCAGAACAATTCCCACGTGCTCTCTACGCTTTACTTTCTTTCACTTGTTTCTCTCATTCTTTTTAAATTTCAGTATAGTTGTGAGAGAAAGTTGAAAGGTTCTTGTGTTTTATGCTTGGTTTACCGAGTGGCAATCAGCATCTCATCGAAAATAAACTGAAATGTGCAGCTCGTAGCATCGTTTTTCTGTATGGGCGTGACATGCTGGGGCTCGGCAATGTAAAGTGCTATCTAGCTGCCACAGTAACGTACTCATCAGGCAAACAATACGCAATCTGGTGTAAGACTTATACTGCCTTAACACAGCAAATTGTTACTCAGAGAAATTGAAAGTGCTTTGTGATTCGAAAAATGTTCAACATAAATTAGAGCAATTCTCATCAGTCGTTTATCAAGTAAATTAATCGAATTTCCTACCACTCATATATTCTTCTGTATAGAGGCATCCACGTTACAACGAAAAGGTATTACAGTAAGAGCACAACTCAGCTATGCAGAATAAACCGATCATATTTCTTTATGAAATTGCAATTAAATCAATACCATTAGCCGCTGATAGGTGTTGATATTCATCAACGGAGACAGTTGAAAATGTGTGCCCTGACCAGAACTCAAACCCAGTATCTCACGCTTACATGGCAAACGCTCTATCCATCTGAGCCACTGAGGGCACAGAGGGTAGTGCGACTGCAGGGACTTACGCTCCCCGTGAGACCTACATTCTCAACTTATAGTCCACACACTACATTCCTAGTGCTCCTGCCATTGTACCCATTACTCGCGGCAGACAATCCACCGAGTCCCGCAAGAGTTCAGGCAATTCGTGTGCATCCGCGCTGAAGAAGATCATCAGCCGGTTAGCGTTTAACGATATGAAGGTGGCATCTGTTCTTTCGGAATTTTACTGTTGGCACTCCACACGCTGGCAGATGACGTTCACCGGGCATTCGCCATACCCACACCCTGCCATCGGATCGGCGCGTTGTGTACCGTGCTTCAGCACTCCACACAACGTTTTTCCACTGTTCAATCGTCCAATGTTTACGCTCCTTACACGAAGTGAGGCGTCGTTTGGCATTTACCGGCGTGATGTGTGGCTAATGAGCAGATGCTCGACCATGAAATCCAAGTTTTCTCACCTCCCGCCTAACTGTCGTAGAACTGGCAATGGATCCTGATGCAGTTTGTAATTCCTGTGTGGTGGTATGGATAGATCTCTGCCTATTACACATTACGACTTTCTTCAACTGTCGGCGGTCTCTGACAGTCAACAGACGAGATTGGCCTGTACGCTTTTGTGCTGTACGTGTCCCTTCACTTTTCCACTTCACTATCACATGGGAAACAGTGGACCTATGGATGATTAGGAGTGTGCAAATCTCGCGTACACACATATGACACCAGTGACACCCAATCATCTGACCATATTGGAAGTCCGTGAATTCCGCGAAGCGCCCCATTCTGTTCTCTCACGATGTCTAATGACTGCTGAAGTCGCTGACATGGAGTACCTGGCAGTAGGTGGCAGAACAATGCACTTAATATGAAAAATGTAAGTTTTTTGGGGGTTGATCACATAGTGTATGTTGTCCTCTGCTGTCGTCTATATTCCATGACTCAAAACTACCCAGTCGATTTCTGTTGTATTACTTTCACCCAGTTCAGTCCAGCGTTATCTAATGCTTCCCTTAAACTCTCAAAAACCTCTAGTTATTCCAATTTAACCTGATCCCTCCTGTGTAGTTTCCCATTTTTTCGGAAATTCTTCAATTTTAATCTGCAGTTCATAACCAATAAATTATGATCGAAGTCCACAGTTGCCCCTGGAAATGTCTTAAAGATCTCTGACTTACCATTAAACATGTAATCACTCTGAAACCCCAGCGTCTCTTAGTCTCTTTGACGTATACATCCTTCTATCATGATTCTTAAGCCTGGTCTTTCATTTCTTCCCCAGTCCATTTTCTCCTAATATTTTTTCCTTCTCTGTATTTTCCTACTTCCTACCACAGTTACATTTTCGATTCTCTTAACCATCATAAAAATTTCCTTCATCTGATCATACATTCCTTCATTCTGTTCATCATCTGCGGAACTATTTGGCACATGAGGTTGTACTACTGTAGTGGGCGTCTATCTTGGCTACGATAATGCGTTCTCTATGTTGTTTATAATAGGTTACCCGCCATCATATTTTGTTACTCATTATTAGACCTGCTTCTGCATAATCTATTTTTGAAATACTCCTGTGTAGTCCACTCAGAGATCCGAATGGGGGCTACTTTACGCACGAAAGTGTTAGACCCAAGAAGATGCCATTGTCATTAAGCTACACGAAGAGCTGGATGCCCCTGAAAAAAAAAATAATGGCTTAGGCAATCTTCCAGACTACTGTCCATGCAACTACAGAAAAGGCAGAGCCGCCCCTCCTATGCAGCCTTGGTTTGGTCTGTCCTCTCCACAGATACCCCGTTATGTGTCATCTCGTTGTCTCTGTACCATGGGAAGCAAGGAGAAAATGTTGGTTGGTGGCCGGTATGCTCTTTCTATAACACAAACTGCATGCATATATTAACTGGGTTCTTTACTCACAAGACTAGGAAGTTACTTATCTCAAGATAGTTGTTGTGGTACAATCTCTCTGTAATAGTCCACGATGGCTTTACTGCTGGTAAAGTACAAGACCGCCATCTACACTACCGCGGTCGCTTGGTGTTGTCTTTGACTGCAAGTGACTGGACTATGACTGATGTTTCAGTTGCTCACTAGATCACAGACGGGAACTCACTATTTGCGACAGACTGTGACAGACTGGCCCTCTGGTCCATAGTGGCGATCTACATACTGATGGCTGAGAGAGTGTTGGCTGCGCATTTTCTGCGAGTCTGTCATTGGCCTCTATCGATCTTCTCGTAACTTCTATGCTGCATGGTGTGCTGGCACAGTTTACGCCAGCTGACGCCACTGGTGTTGTTGCACCCCTTGTGTGACTGTCTGTAACCACTGAGGTACGCAAGTCGCCCCATCTCGGCTATGTCCCTGCTTCATTGTCACCGCCATGTGACAGCAAAAATGCAAAACTTGGGAGAAATAGACATTTTGTTTCTTTATTGATTATTTTACTTCCTGCACATGAAGACAGGTTGGCAGTAGCCTTGTGATATGAATCAAAACCTATTGCTGCGTAACGGTGGCTGAATAACATTATACACCGACGACATTGTCCGTTTCACTGCAGTATGTTATACAGTATAGGAAAATTGTACATTAAAGAAATTACGTTCAACGTTCAAGGAATGAGCAGAGGTCAAACTATTATTGTGAGTGGTAAACTGTTCCGCTATTACCTTGCAAGATTCTCTGCAATCTGTTATTTTGCAAACTGCATACGTAGAGATTTTAATTAAATCTTGATCCCTGCAGATAAATGAGGTAGTATCGTAAAGCAGTTACCACAGTGGAATGTTTATTACGGTAGTTTTCCCCAGCAGTTAGTTCCTAATAAACTACAAGCACGCCTGCATAGTGGAAACATATTGAACAACATATTGCAGTAAAAGCGTACAGAAGTTAATATGAAACGTTAAATATATTGTTATCTTTATTTATGGCTTGTCACATCCCACGCACCTGTCTAACAGTTAGTAGTAAAAACTCTACGACAAATGACAATTAACTGAAAAGAATGAAACACATTAAATAGAAATACAGCTCGAGTCCCTGATAAATCGCCAGTAATAGCAGCTTATGCTAATTTATGGCCGTTGCGGCGTTCCTTCCCCGTTCGCGTTTATTGGTTAGTTAATGTGTTTACTGCTGGGTGCGGCGCGGACGTAAAAGGCCCGCAACGAACAGAGCTCGCCAGCGGTCGAGCATGATTCACTGGCGGCGGTCCGAATAAGTAATTGACTTTCTTAATGGCGCGGTCAAGGCCGAGCCATGCCGCAGCACAGCACAACACCCTGCAGTTCCTACACAGTGGCTCCTTATGACACCAGAGGCCACAAACTGGCATCCTTACTGTATGCCTCCGATTTACATCCGATAATGTATACTAATATACGACAAGTCGCAGTTTAACGTTGTTACCAAAAATCTCGAATCGTTATTGACCGATTTTGTTCAAATTTTTACGCGATTCTCTACTAAACGTTCGGAGGGACAAAGGCTACATATTTTTAAGTATATATTGTGTATAAATATATGAATAATATATAAGATAGAAATTTTGTTATCCAAAATCGCGAAAAATTTCTTGCCGATTTACTTCGGATTTTCATACGATACTATCTATATAGTCATTAGACTTGTGACTGGTTTGATGCGGCCCGCCACGAATTTCTCCTCTGTGCAACCTCTTCATCTCAGAGTAGCATTTGCAACATACGTCCTCAATTATTTGCTGGATGTATTCCAGTATTCCAGTCTCTGTCTTCCTCTACAGCTTTTGCCCTCCACAGCTCCCTCTAGTACCACGTAAGCTATTCCCTGATGTCTTAAGAGATGTCATTCCCTGATGTCTTAATAGATGTCCTTCTCCCTGTCAGTGTTTTGCACATATTCCTTTCATCTCCGATTCTGCACAGAACCTCCTCATTCCATACCTTATCAGACCACCTAAATTTGAAAATTCATCTCTAGCACCACATTTCAAATACTTCGATTCCTTTCTGTTTGGGTTTTGCAACAGTCAATGTTCCACTACCATACAATGCTGTGCCCCAAATGTACATTCTCAAAAATTTCTTCCTCAAATTAAGGCCTATGTCTGATACTAGTAGACTTCTCTTGGCCAGGGATGCCCTTTTTGCCAGTGCTAGTCTGCTTTTGACGTCCTCATTGCTCCATCAGTCACTGGTTATTTTCCTGCCCACGCAGCAGAATTCCTTAACTTCATCTACTTCGCTACCATCAATGCTGATGTTAAGTTTCTCGTTGCTCTCATTTCTGCTATTTCTCATTACTTTCGTCTTTCTTCCATTTACTCTCAATCCATATTCTGTTCTCATTAGACTGCTCGTTCCATTCAGCAGATCATATAATTCCTCTTCATTTTCACTCAAGATAGCAATGTCATCAGTGGATCGTATCATTTATATCCTTTCACCTTGAATTTTAATTCCACTCCTGAGCCTTTCTTTTATTTCCATCATTGCTTGTTCGATGTACAGATTGAACAGTAAGGGCGAAAGACTACATTCCTGTCTTACGCCATTTCTAATCCGAGCACTTGGTTCTTGATCGTCCACTCTTTTTTTCCCTCTTGGCTCTTGTACGTAATGTATGTTACCCGTCTCTCCGTATAGATAACCCCCACTTTTTCTCAGGATTTCGAATATCTTGCACCATTTTACATTGTCGAACGCTTTCTCCCGGTAGACAAATTCTATGAACGTGTCTTGATTTGCCTTTAGTCGTGCTTCCATTATCAACGTCAACGTCAGAATTGCTTCTCTGGTGCCTTTACCTTTCCTGAAGACAAGCTGATCAGAAAAAGGAGGATTTTCGGTAACCACAAAAATGGAAGACTCTTCGATAACCATGGTTCCATCACTAGCTTCCGCCATCATGGATTGCATTCTCATCTACGTCTTCTGCAGGGAGCTGTGCCTCTTGCACTGATTCATCTCGTCTTTCTTTCTACTTTTCTGTTGTTTGTACACTCTCTATTATTTTTTGCAGCTCTTCATCAATCTCTAATGTCTTGCAAAACGTCGTCAGGCAGGGACGACTTCGAATGACCTATTCCAGCTCTGCTTCCAACGGTGACCTGTCAATCCAAGCTCTGTTTCTCATAATTTGGGCGGGCCGCTCCAGCAGCTAGGTTTTTTTTCCCTTGCGTCCAAGGACACAACATGTTATCAGCGTCCTGATGCGCTCTTTCAACGATACCGTCACATTATGAGTGGCGCGGGCTACCATGGCCGATCATCAAGGTGGCCTGATACTCCTTTAGGCTGCTTACCACATCGTTTCCTAATTCCCCGTCGTTATCGGATTGTAGACTCATTGGAGCACCATGAAACGTAAATATGTCGATGAGGTTGCAGCCTACTTCTTCCCCTCTCTTTGATTTCTGAGGCCTAAGATCTACAAACTTAGTGAGATGGTATTGGCTGACTCTCTCTCAAGATGGGACTGAAAATCGATGGGATCGTCCTGAGAACGGGAAATGAATTCCGAAAAAATCACTGGTATGACCACAGCACCTTTTTTAACACGTTTTCCTTCTTCTGGCAAGCCTCACAAAGGTGAATGTACAGCTCAGTATCATGGCGGGTAATGTTCTTATACTTGGGTGAAAGTTCTTTCAACATTCTGTCCCGCCCTCCATGACCAATATGCAAATGGGCCTTACGAAGTATGTCAAATAATTAGAAGTCAACGACGTAAAATCGAATGGTACTCGTACCTTCTTTAATAAAATTGAACAGCTTATTCTCGTTCGTCATTACGTCATAGTGTTTCAGACTACCTTTTGGTAGCTGGTTTCGGTTAGGAAAGCACGGTTCTTAGCAGCCCTCACTGCAGAACCATCGTCGCATGTCAGCATGGTGTGATTCCTGGTTTGGTGCTACACTCCCGACATGGTCATACCAGAACAACGGAAAAGGCTGACAGGAGATCGCCTGTGGAACTTCAGCCGGATGATAGATACCGGAGAACTATTATGGCGATATTCGTGGCTTGATAGTTAAACGTCATATAACAGGATGCTGCCTTTGCAGTCATTAAACAAAGACCCTGCCTAAGATCGTGTAGGGCCCTCGCGAGGACACAAAAGTGCCGCAACTCGACGTAGCATGGAGTAGACTAACGTCTAAAGTAGTGATGCAGGATAGTGACACCATGAATCCTGCAAGGCTGTCCACAGATCCGTAAGAGTACGAAAGGGTGGAGATCTCTTCTGAAAAGCACGTTGCAAGGCATCTTAGATAAATTTCCTTTACTAAGCGTCTATGGTCACAAATTTTTTATCAGACTACCGGTTTCGGTCTATAATGACCATCTTCAGATCCGTCTTATAAAAACAGGTCTAAAGATGGTCGTTACAGGTCGAAACCGGTAGTCTGGTAGCAAAAACTTTGTGAACTTAGACGTCTAGTTAAGGAAATTTATTCTATATTTGGATCACTGTTCAATTTGCGACCATGTGTGGCACTTACGAAAGCATCTGAGAGATGAAACTTCCTGGCACATTAAAACTGTGTGCCCGACTGAGACTCTAACTCGGGACCTTCGCTTCACGGGAAAGGGCTCTACCATCTGCGCTACCCAAGCACGACTCACGCCCCGTCCTCACAGCTTTATTTCTGCCAGTACCTCGCCTCCTACATTCCAAACGTCGCAGAGATTCTCCTGCAAAACTTTCAGACTATCTCGTCTGAGATATGCTCAATAATGTTCATGTCTGGGGAGTTTGGTGGCCAGCGGAAATGTTTCAACTCAGAAGACTTTTCCCGGAGGCACTCTGTAGCAATTCTGGAAGTATGGGATGTCGCATTGTCCTGCTGGCATTGCCCAAGTGCGTCGGCATGCACGATGGACATGAATGGATGTAGGTGGTCAGAGATGATGTTTACGTACGTGTCGCCCGTCAGTGTCGTATCACTCCAACTGCACACGAACCACATCATTACAGAGTCTCCACCAGCTTGAACAGTCCCCTACTGGCATGCAGGATCCATGGATTCATGAGGTTGTCTCCATACCAATACACGTCCATACGCTCAATACAATTTGAAACGAGACTCGTCCGCCCAGATAACATGCTTCCAGTCATCAACACTCCAATGTAAGTACTAACGGGCCCAGGCGAGGCGTAAAGTTTTGTGGCGTGCAGTCATCAAGGGTACACTAGAGGGCCTTCGGCTCCGAAAGCCAATACAGATGAGGTTTCGTTGAATGGTTCGCACGCTGACATTTGTTGATGGCTCAGCACTGAAATCTGTTGCAATTTGCGGAATGGTTGCCCTTCTGTCAAGCTGAACGATTCTTTTCAGTCATCATTTGCCCCGTTCTTGCAGGATTTTTATCCGGCCACAGCGAAGTCAGAAATCTGATGTTTTACCGGATTCATGGTGCACTCGTGAAATGGTCGTACGGAAAAATCGCCACTTCATCGGTCCCTCGGAGAAACTATACCCCACCGCAAGCGCGACGGCTGCAACACCACGTTCAAACTCACTTAAATCTGCCATTGTAGCAACAGCAACAGTGGCAAATACTTGGATTGCAATGATTTTTTTTTGTGATATGTTACAATATAGCATCACCGGTCTATTGCGGTCTAACTGTGTTGGTGAGGCAGTAAATTTCCACAGGGCAGTGACTGCGTCACTGCAAATCACTTTGGAGGTGTGGCGGTGGGACTTGTAGTCCCGTACCACCCTCTTACGGTGACAATACTACATGAGTCAGGCAGAAAAATTTAGCCTAACATGGGCAGGTATGATTGGAAAGTATTGGACGTAGAATGGGGGCTAGTCCCGCCAAAGGATGCGTCCGTGGTGGGCGTGCCAGACCTATCGTTAGCCATGGTCGGAATCCGTTTCCTCTAGGATGGTTAGGGGAACCGGATGTCGATGCCAGAGGTGTGGAAGTGTGGTCCCAACGTGGCGTAACCCATGGACAGTGTCCCGCAAGGCATCCACTTTCTCATAGAGCCGCCGCGCGTTGTTGCGTATGGTCGTCTTTAGGGGGACGATATCCGCTTCCTCGTGGAGAGTGACAATTCTCGTGAGTGGCGGGGCGTGCAGGCTCTACCTGAGCACCTTGTTCTGCAGGCGCTGCAATGTCCGCATCCTGGTGACACTAATCGTGGCCCATGCAGCAGATCCATACGTGAGGGCAGGCAGGATAACTGTTCGGTAAATGCGGAGCTTGGTATGCAGGTTAAGTTCCCTACTGCGAAAGAGCGGGTACAAAGCCCTGGTTAGCTTTTGCCCCTTGTTGGTGACATACTCCGCATGACAGTGGAAGAGCAACTTGTGGTCCATCTGGACCCCGAGATAGGTGGTTGTCAGGGACCAGGGCACCTGCACACCTGAAATCGAGATATTGCGGCGGAGGACTGGGCGCCGTTTCGTGAAGAAAACTGCCGTAGTTTTGGCGGCATTGAGAGCTATTTTGTTTGTCCGGCACCAGGTGATAGTGGCGTCCACCTGTCGCTGGAGGCGGGCGACGACGGCGTCAGTAATGCGGCCAGTGGTGTATAGCGCTGTGTCCTCAGCGTATTGTGCAAGGTGGCACTCGGGGATGACCGGCATATCACTGACATAGATATTAAATAGGATGGGAGATAGTACCGATCCTTGCGGAGTGCCTGCCGACAACTGGCGAATGCCAGAACGCATTCCCCGTTGAGCCACTAGGAAGTCATCCACGATCTTGACATAAATATCCGGTATAGGGGGTCTGTGTCAGCATCTTGTGTACGAGGTTGTCTTGCCAGATCTTATCGTAGGCGTTTTGTAAGTCCAGAAAAACGGCAGCTATCGACTTGGTAGAGTTGAAGCCTTTGCTGATGTGTTCAGTGATCCGTAGGACCTGAAGTTCAGCAGAGAAGTGCGAAGTGAATCCAAACTGTTCAGGACGGATCATCCCAGCTGCTGCAAGAGGTTGGGAAAGTCGGTGAAGGATCACAGATTCAAGGACATTCGCCATAGTGTTTAGGAGGCTGATGGGCCTGTTGTTGGTGGGGACTGTAGGGTCTTTGAACCTCTTGGGCATCGCAATCAGCTTGGCCTGTTTCCACTGAGGGGGGAAAAGGCCAGATGTGAGACAACAGTTTAAAATCTTGGTGAACAAGATGAGTGGTGTGCGGGGAAGGTGGCAAAGATGTTCATTTAAAATTCCGTCCAATCCAGGGGCCGACCGGCCACGTTTCCGTCGAAGGATGCGCTGAATTTCTGCCATGGACGTAAGAAGGGGAGCAGACTGGGGTGGGCGGTTGCGGAAAGCAGCAACAGCTGTCAGGACTTCATGTTCTTCCTGTAGTTCGTTCGGAGAAAGGTCCTGGACCAGAGGGCGGTTTCGGGCCTCGAACGCATCTGCCAGCGTTTCGACAATTTGCAGGGTATCACATGACAAGCCCGCTGCTGTGCGAATAGGATGGGCAGTCGCTGGCTTAGAACGCCGCAGGGTGCGAATGACAGCCAATTCAGATTTTTGGTGGAGTAGGAAAGTGGACATCCTGTCCTCCCACTGTTCAGACCTCCATTCGGCGAGCCGGTGGCTGAATTCGCGTTGGAGGCGTCTCATTTGGCGTTTGTCCTGGGGGTCACGAAAGTGCTTCCACCTCCGGCGGTAGCGGTTCTTTTGCACCTTCAGCTCTCGTAACAGAGGGGGCAAGTCGTCCAGGGGTGTTAAATTTCGAGGTGCAGTGGAGGTGGAGAGTTTCACTGCTTTCTGTATTTTGGCGGTAAGGTAATCCACAGCACGGTCTATATTGGCCGGTGTTGTCAAATCGAGGTTGTGTCGAGTGCTGTTATTAAGAACCCTGGTAAACTTATCCCAATTGGTGAGGGTCGCAGTGGAACGAGCATCAAATGAAAGGGCAACATTGGTGAGGTGCAAGAGTACTGGCTCATGGTCAGAGGCCAGATCGTGGATAACTTCCAGCGAAAACTGAGCAGTGATGATTTTGAAAATGGCAACATCCAGAACGACTGGCTGGCAGTTATTACGGACTGGGATGTGGGTAGGTTCGTGGGGCCCATGGACTGATAGTGCTAAAGTATCCTCCAGGTCAAGGAGGGGCCGGCCCTTGGGGTTACACACGCGAGAATGCCAAGATGGATGCTTAGCATTGAGATCTGCCCCAATGATAAGCCTGTCAAGAGATGCCAATGTGCGGAGGTCTGCTTCCAGCAACGGCTTGTTAGAGCTCAAACACGCTGCTACAAAGGTAAGCCCAGAAAATATATAGGTTTTAACAAAAAACCAACTGCGAGAAGAAAAATTCTGTGCTGTAAAAACATGTAGTTTAGCTTTCTTTCTCATAGTCAGCTTTAAGTACAATATCAGGGCACTTAAACCATGAGACAAATTGTTTCTCTTACATAAATGCTTTCTCCTTATATATAATTTTTTTAAAATCGTATACACAACAATGCTACCTAACTCCAGCGTGCTGGGAATACTGGGATAGCAACTCATTTGAGATTGTGATGCAAAAAGACGCAGCCGGAGCTGTAACTAAAATGGATATCTACTTAGCCGGTGACCAGTTCCTGGCTACGTCCGCTCTCAACCCCAACCTTTGTCAAGTAAAATGACCGCCCATAGCAGCAGTACGTGAATGGTCCCTACTAGTGAACATTAGGTGGGACAATACAAATATCTACAAATTTTATTTACTGCCATTTTGAACGTATATTTTACTTGGAAAACATTGGTTGGGTTCAAAACGTGCGTAAACCGAATACGGTCACCGACTAAGTAAACAACCATTTTAGGTTCAACTCCGGCTATGTCTTTTTGCATCACACAACAAAGTGCTATTCCGTTCTATTCCTCGCAGTCGATTTTAACAGAAAACATGGAAGTTGTATTTATGACTTATCGGCTTGTGATTAGAATACTGCTAAGGAATGTGGATAGTCCGAAAATTTGTAATCCTACCCGTTCGCAGATTAAAACCATGTGAGATACGAGTATTGTCTTTGAAACTACTATTCTGACAGGTCCAGCACTAGGACAGGTCTCTCTCATACCCCCGTATACCAATTTTCTCCACCGATAACTCTGTTTATTTCAAGAAACTTAAGTTCCCAATAAATGTTTCCTTTGCAAGACCAATAAACAAGGCTCAAAGTCCGAGGAAAGAGGTGGTTGACAGAGGGGCAGGAAATCAGCACAGAAAGGAGGAAGAAGGAGATAGGGGATAGATAGATTGGGGAAGGGGGAAGGAGGAGAGAGGAGGAGGTGATGGGTAGAGAGGTTGCGAAGGAGGAAGAGATGGACAGAAGAAGAGGGACAGAGAGAGAGCGAGAGAGGAGGAGGAGATTAGGGCGTCCATCCAATTCCTGTACCTGTATAGCAATTGAAAAGCATTGTCGGATTTGCTAGTGTGCTTACATCACTGTCGCTTTTCTTTTTACCGACCTGTTTAATTTAACTTCTGTGACAAAATTGCACTCACAAGGCACATTCAAATTTCATGTTCATATACAACATTGGACACCTGCATAATTTGGGTAATTTTTGAACAGATGCTTTCTGGTACAATTACGTTACTCGTCACAAAAGATTTTATTACTGGACATAAATTGTTTATCACTAACGTACGGTTACCTACAGCGGCATTAGCAGTCTGGATATGCTACGGATAGTCGTCTCTTAAACAAAAGCTTCGCTAATTTTCGTGCACTGCCCAATCTTTACACAGGCTCTTTGAAACTCAACACTTCATCAAATCACTGTTATTTCTAAACGCAAAATGCCCAACAGACTATTTATGAAGTGTATAGTAAGTACATCATTACGCACTATTCGTCCTCAACCAAATAAATATAAAACCTCCTTAAGTAATTTTGCCTACGAGAATGCTTCTAAAATGATTCGTTTGGTTACAATTCGCAACAAAAATACAGGATCATATTTTCGAAACCCCGTTACTGTCTCCCATTGCTAAGCATAGGTTTGAAATTCGGCTCAAAGCTGCCTGCAACCTTCCGCTGCAATGGCGCAAAAGCTTGGCATTGCTACGTCACCCTCAGGATTGGCGACGCTTCAAACAACAAGGTGTCGACACATGCGAAAAAAAAGGCTACGTCTTAACGATTCATGTGAGCTGTAAGGCGGGTTAATCGCATTGGCATCAAATTTCACAACAATTCTGTCTAACGCTGCCTTGGGCTTGTAACAAGTTGGCAAAGTCGTCATATCCCCTCTTACCTATATTTCATCCTTCATTTGCCGGCTCTGCGGTGAATGTTAGAATCGGGATAGCAAGCGTTGGAAACACGTGGTTTTCTTATGGGCGGCTGGGGTTAACATCTGACACACCGCCGCTCACAGCTGACACGCAAACGCCTCAAGGGGTGGCATAAAGGGCGTTAATGTAACCACCCATTCCCTTTGGGCGCGTATTCCCAGACATTTCCCGGGCGGAAGCGACTTTTCGCAGTACGATGAGAAGCAGGAGGAAGCGTTGACAACGTTCGACACAGCTGCCACCCCCTACGCGCTTCAACCCTTCTCTAAGGACATCGTGGGGCTGCACCGCACTTAATGTGATCTGACTCCTTTGGAGTGTAGTGCGACAGCAATTTGTGCTCTGGTATACAGAGTGGGACCACTAAGGACCTTTCAAAGCCATTCGATGATATTTAAATGTTGTATGTGTGGAACACATTAATGCCTTTAATGACGTCATAGCCAGAAATCTTAGAGGTCAAGGTTATGTGAATGGTGAAGCCGTGCTAGTTCTGCTTCCTCGACCAATCCGTCCTCGACAAACATTCTCGCACCGTTATACGTCTCTCTAACAGCTTATTCACTATACAGGTAACACTAAACGGGTGGATCGATTCTGCAGCTCTTCATGTTAGGGCTCTACGAGATGGTCTTACATAGCAAAGATAATGTGACACGTATGATGTACAAAATGAACCACTCTGTGCCTAAGAAATGTGTTCAACATGGGTGTGTCATTGTGATAGGGCACGGGTAATATCATACTTTCGCTCATGTGAGACGAGTGTAGGATCAAAAATGACTTTGCTGGTCCCTCGGGGTCGTTCAGGGAGGAAGGTGGTGAATCAAATAGCAGTAATTAATCGAGCTCACTGCTCGAGGGAATAAGAGACCGCATTATGGGACCACAAAGATAAAAGAAGAGACACTTTCAAGTGAAGGTCATCACTCTCTTTGGAGGTGCGGACGCGACACAACTGATGACATGACAGTGTAATGTGCCGGAATAGCACACTATGTGGGTGGGAGCCTCTTGGCTAATGCAAGTGTCGTCGTCGATGGTTTGTGATACTAACTGCTCTGTCGATTTGCTTAGCGCCAAATAATGGTGTGTATAGGAAAGGTAGTAATACAGTCTGAGCTGGCTGTTGTACGAGGAGTAGAAAATGAGATAATGCCCTGTTGCATACATTGTCTTTCTGCGAGGATAATGTTCTCCAATAGCGCGGGTAATCCGTCACGCAGAAACTGATGATGGACAGCATGTGTTACTCTGTTTGGTATGGTGTTTGGGTGTTAATGATTGCTTTTTTGGTGACTTTTACTAACTATAGTTTAATTTAAACCTGAGTATGACATTTGCATGATAACTAATTCGGCGCAATCAAATTGTCACAAATATTTATTTTCACAAACAAAAATATTTTTGACCGGGGCAACAAAATCTTTAGACATCAGTATTACAGAATACTTGACCTCTTTCCGTAATTACTGATGAAATAAATACACCATTGGCCATTAAAATTAATACAGCACGAAGATGACGTGATACAGACGCGAAATTTAACCGACAGTAAGAAGATGCTGTGATATGCAAATGATTAGCTTTTCAGAGCATTCACACAAGGTTGGCGACACCTACAACGTGCTGACATGAGGAAAGTCTTCAACAGATTTCTCTTACACAAACAGCAGCTGACCGGCGTTGCCTGGTGAAACGTTGTTGTGATGCCTCGTGTAACGAGGAGAAATGCGTACCATCACGTTTCCGACTTTGATAAAGGTCGGATTGTAGCCTACCGCGATTGCGGTTTATCGTATCGCGACATTGCTGCTCGCGTTGATCGAGATCCAGTGACTGTTAGCAGAATATGAAATCGGTGGGGGCAAGAGGGTAACACGGAACGCCGTGCTGGATCCCAACGAACTCGTATCACTAGCAGTCGAGATGACAGGGATCTTATCCGCATGGCTGTAACGGATCGTGCAGCCACGTCTCGATCCCTGAGTCAACAGATGGGGACGTTTGCAAGACAACAACCATCTGCACGAATAGTTCGACGATGTTTACAGCAGCATGGACTATCAGCCCGGAGACCATGGCTGCGGTTACCCTTGACGCTGCATCACAGACAGGAGCGCCTGCGATGGTGTACTCAACGACGAACCTGGGTGCACGAATGGCAAAACGTCATTTTTTCGGATGATTGCAGGTTCTGTTTACAGCATCATGATTGTCGAATCCGTGTTAGGCGACATCGCGGTGAACGCACATTGGAAGCGTGTATTCGTCATCACCTCTTGTCCGCATTGACGGCACTTTGAACGGTGGACGTTACATTTCAGATGTGTTACGACCCGTGGCTCTACCCTTCATTCGATCCCTGCGAAACCCTACATTTCAGCAGGATAGTGCACGACCGCATGTTGCACATGTTGCAGGTCCTGTACGGGCTTTTCTGGATACAGAAAATGTTCGACTGCTGCCCTGGCCAGCACATTCTCCACATCTCCCACCAACTGAAAACGTCTGGTCAATGGTGGCCGAGCAACTGGCTCATCACAATACGCCAGTCACCACTCTTGATTAACTGTGGTATCGTGTTGAAGCTGCATGGGCAGCTGTACCTTTACACGCCATCCAAGCTCTGTTTGACGCAATGCCCAGGCGTATGAAGGCTGTTACTACGGCCAGAGGTGGTTGTTCTGGGTACTGATTTCTCAGGATCTATGCACCCAAATTGCGTGAAAATGTAATCACATATCAGATCTAGTATAATATATTTGTCCAATGAATACCAGTTTATCATCTGCATTTCTTCTTGGTGTAGCAGTTTTAATGGGCAGTAGTGTAGTATGCCCACTATCGACAAAAAACCTCTCAACTTCGTTGCCAGGCTCTTTTAATCGTGGTTACTAAGAGACAAGCAGAACGTTGGCAGACTGGTTTTATTGTGGGTGCTGTAGTGCATGTCATTTAGCACGCGATGGTCAGGCTACTGAATGCGCACTATAGAGTACGAGGCACCTGGCGGCATCTCTAGGCGGCGTCGTGGATGCGGAAGGTGGTGTGTGTGTTTGGGCAGCGGCCAGAGATGGAGGTCCAGCGTTAGTGTCACTGACGCCCGGAAGCCAAGTCTCTCCAAGGCCATCATCCACGACTCCGATGTCTCCAAGCGAAGTATCTATTCTCGAGTCTCGCTGTCAACTCCCTCGCTAGTGTTTTCTGTCTGGGTCTGCCTATGCATCTGCCTAGCTAGCTCACACTCTTTCTCCCACCAATAAAATTATTTTTAAACAGTTTTCGTATCTATTACGTGCTGTCCTCAGTCTCTACGGTAGACACTCCACACACAATCGCCAAAAATTTTATTCTTGAAAGTCATTCCTTCATTTTAAAAAGTGCATATTAATGTTTGGTTGGTTGATTCGGGGGGAGGACACCGATCATCGACGTCATCGCTCACATCGGATCACGGTAGGATGGGAAGGAAGCCGGTCGTGCCCTCTCACAGGAACCATCCAGGCGTTTGCCTGAAACGATTTAAGGTAATCACAGGAAACCTAAATCAGGGCGTCCTCTCGAATGCGAGTCCAGTGTGCTAACCACTGCACCACTTTGTAAGGTGCCAGGACATGGGCACTTACACGTTAGCTTACCAACATTAGTATTAATAATAAAGGGACTATCAAGGGCATCAGATCATGACTCTATTGGATTATGAGGCACTCTCGAGCAGTATTCCCTGCATGTCTGCATGACTGAACCACTAACTTCAAGCGTTGATGAAAAGCGTCAGAAGTTGAGAACAGTGAAGTCTGCAGATGGCCGTAGCTCGCCGGGCCGCCGTGGGC
This sequence comes from Schistocerca americana, assembly GCF_021461395.2. Lineage (NCBI taxonomy): Eukaryota > Metazoa > Arthropoda > Insecta > Orthoptera > Acrididae > Schistocerca > Schistocerca americana. Next base: position 1,040,041,116 of record NC_060120.1, on the reverse strand, counting down.
GCCAGGTAGCGGTCACCGGAAACACGGGACAATACGGCGGTTTTGGGGACAGCCCGGCATCCGGAGTCACCTGTGCTCGACAACACGTGGCGAAGACGGGAATTTCGTTTGCCTGGGGGCGTCATGACCTACTCGATCATTCGGTAGATCTCAGATATGCCGTTGGAGGGATTTCGGCGATGATAGAGCGTTCGACATTGGCCGAAACGGAGTATTCTTCCGCCGCGTTTTCGTACGCGTGGGAGACGGAAGAATTAAGGAGAGAGAGGACTTCGCCTTTAGCCATCGAGCGGTACGGACTTGGAGACGGCGTTTTGGCCATCGTCTTCGAAGGGAGATATACGCTCTGTATCGCAGTACTGCACCAACGCCTGTTCCATGCAGAGTTCTGCGTTTAGAGCTCTTTGTGTGCTCAGAAGCGAGATTTCCACCAGCGCTTAACCACTTCCAACAACTTAACTAATATTCTTGATCTGGTAGTTATCCTTGCGAGGTGCCGAGTATTTATCGACTCAGCTGCCGGTTGTAGGGGCGCGTAATTGCAAATTGTTAATGTGCCGTTGTCAGGAGCGTGTGGGTGGACAAAGAAATTCACATTTTTTTTATTTTTTATTTTTTTTGTAAATTTTGTCAGTTGTGGAGGATACCAAATTAAAATGCCAATATTACAATTTCGACTTCATTGTAGCTAACATTTACCCTGTCCCAGTAAGCTTTACATGTACTCTAGTCACTACACAGCTTGCCAAGACGGGAAGGAAAGAAGGTTTGCGGTCTTCTATGTTCCGTGTTCTGTGGACGTGTGTTATCCTCCTACTTGCTGTCGACAAGTGTCCTCATATCTGCAAGCTTCTACTTCTACTCCAGCCTGACAACATGGTTCCTCAACTGATGTGGTGTGAGTTTGGACATGTAATAAGAGTTCGTGAGAGTTCACTGAGGCCTGCTCCGCCTCTGGCGCCAAGTTGCTCAGGACCCCCTGCTACTGGTGGCTACTGTGTCTAACGGCACACTGAGCCTATTTGAACCATTGTTTTGGTTCACTGCACGAGACGATAATAAAAGTGTCTGTTAGTATGGGTCATACAACAAAATACAGGTTTTTAAATAAATAAGGTGTCTTCGTGTTTCATAATCAAAAGTAAGCTGTTTATAAATGAAGTGTAAAAAAGTTAAGGTAGAAATCACAGAAAGGTAAATCTTATTGAGGGATCTAATATTTTGGCTCTTTCCCACGATGCAGTTTAGCTGAACAGTACTTCTCTGATTTTCAAGTCGAAAAAAAAAAGGAAGGAACTGTTTTCAGTGAAATGTAATGAATCTTTGATTTCTACACAAAGTTCGTGTGCCCAGCTCTCATTTCTTTCACACTGGACCCAGTTTTCTTCAAAACATTCTCCACAATGTTGGTTTGGAAACTCCCATCTGAGGTATCGCGGATGACTGCTGATTCCGTGCAACTGAATTTGATCTCCCTTTCTAGTGTAGTTCTAGTTACAATAAAATGATCGGCAGCAGCCGTTTCTTCATTTCTCTTTCCAAAACATTTGAAACTGCTTGCTTCACTGCACTCTCAAACCACTCCCCTGAACCCTCACAAGTAGGTTTCTTGTTGAACCTTGGCATGATGCTCTAAAAAACAAGAAAAGGGGATTTAGTTACGTGGCGCATATCATCCGACTTTGCTATGGCCCTTACTACCTGTCTAACATTACTCACCCCCCCCCTCTCTTTCTCTCTCTCACCGTCCTAACACCCCTTGGAAAACACGCCCGACCTCCGTGTAATCCCCGATAGGCGGCACTGGATGCGGAGGGGCATGAGGTCAGCACACTGCTCTCCCGGCCGTTGACAGTTTCCAAGATCAGTGTCGCAACTTCTCAGAGAAGTAGATCCTCAATTGGCCTCACTAGGGCTGAGTGCACCCCGCTTGCTAACAGAGCTCGGCAGATCCAGACGGTGACCCATCCAAGTGCTGGCCAAGCCCGACAGTGCCTTAACTTCGGTGATCTAACGGGAAAGCTGTTACCATTGCAGCTAGGCCGATGGCTACCTGTCTAACACTGCACATTATAAAATGCTGAAAATGGAAACCGGTTGAGTGACCGTGATGTCCTTATTTCAATTCGGCGTAGATTAGAGTACTTAAATACTAACAGAAGTATGATGAGATATCCTCTAACCTTCAAGAGAATAAACCTACGTCGGAAACTACACCATTCATCAGCTGCAACACTCCAAATTAAATTTAATTTATTTGTGAGATGAAATCAAAAGCTTCATCACTCTAGGACTAATGAATGGTGGACTGATGTCTGGCGGTGACAGCTGTCTAGCGGCAATCCCGAAACACACCAAGTGGCTCCTGCTTCCCCCCGGACCCATAACAACTGCCGTTCCCCTGCTATGCACACATGAGTATAAATAGTTAAAATCCCATTACGCGTTTTTCTGTCTATATGTGAAGGCTAATCTCAGAAACTACTGTAGACCTTTTCATGCGGGTTTCACTAACTGGTAGACTGATTGATGATGAAGATCTCTGTATATACATACATCAAAAAAAGTTTTGCATCACCCCGGTTCGGCCGGCCGAAGTGGCCGTGCGGTTAAAGGCGCTGCAGTCTGGAACCGCAAGACCGCTACGGTCGCAGGTTCGAATCCTGCCTCGGGCATGGATGTTTGTGATGTCCTTAGGTTAGTTAGGTTTAACTAGTTCTAAGTTCTAGGGGACTAATGACCTCAGCAGTTGAGTCCCATAGTGCTCAGAGCCATTTGAACCATTTCACCCCGGTTCCCAGAACTCCTGAAGATAGACGTTGACTGTGGGTATTGTATCACAGGCACAATCCCGTTAACAGTTCAGAGATGTCACTAAACCCGCCCAAAGATGTAAACAACCATGCATGAGCAGCGCCTGTTAGACGGAGGGGGTCCGACAGCCGATCGGTTCCACTCACTCCACCAGGGATGAGATACATAGCCCGAGTTGTCTGTAGTTCAACCATGACTAGATGGTCAATGCCGCGGTTCGATCGCGTCCGCATTGCTACTTTGTTCCAGGAAGGGATCTCAACAAGGGAAGTGTCCAGGCGTCTCGGAGTGAACCAAAGCGATGTTGTTCGGACATGGAGGAGATACAGAGAGACAGGAACTGTCGATTGCATGCCTCGCTCGCGCCGCCCAAGAGCTACTACTGAAGTCGATAACAGCTACCTACGAATTATGGCTCGGAGGAAGCCTGACAGCAGCGCCACCATGATGAATAAGGCTTTTCGTGCAGCCCAGGACGTCGTGTTACGACTCAGACTGTGCGCAGAAGGCGGCATGATGCGCTACGACAATCCCGACATCCATGACGAGGTCCATCTTTGCGACCACTACACCATGCAGCGCGGTACAGATGGCCCAAGAACGTGCCGAATGTACCGCTCAGGATTCACATCACGTTCTCTTAACCGATGAGTGTCGCATATGCCTTCAACCAGACAATCGTCGGACGCGTGTTTGGAGGCAACCCGGTCTGGCTGAACGCCTTAGACACACTGTCCAGCGAGAGCAGCAAGGTGGAGGTTCCCTGCTGTTTTGGGGGTGGCATTATGTGTGGCCGACGTACGCCGCTGGTGGTCATGTAAGGAGCCGTAACGGCTGTACAATACGTGAATGCCATCCTCCGGCCGATAGTGCAACCATATCGGCAGTATACCGGCGAGGCATTCGTCTTTATGGACGGCAATTCGCACCCCATCATGCACATCTTGTGAATGACATCCTTCAGTATAACGACATCTCTGTACTACAGTGGCCAGCAAGTTCTTCACACATGAACCCTATCGAACATGCCTGGGATAGAATGAAAAGGGCTATGTATGGGCGACTTGACCCACCAACCACTCTAAGGGATCTACGTTGAATCGCCGTTGAAGAGTGGGACAATTGCGATCAACAGTGCCTTGATGAACTTGTGTATAGTATTCCACGACCAACACAGACATGCAAGAGGACGAGCTATGGGCATTAGAGGTATCGGTGTGTACAACAGTCTTAGGTTAGGTTAGGTTAGGTTAGGTTAGGTTAGGTTAAGGAACGCCTAACTGCTTTCCTTCGCAGGTAGCATATGTTGCAGGATAATCTCCACCACATCTGGTAAGCCAGAGACTCGAGTCTTGCATACAGTGGGGCCTGCTGGAAGCCGCTAGTCATCTGCCGCTGTGTGATGGGCTAACCCTCATTAATACAAGTTCGGCTTCTGCCACGCCTACGATGTCAGAACACCGACATTTTCACATCTCCAAAGCCCGAGCGTCTACCTCCGTGTATCTATCGAGAGTGTCCAATAAATTCTATCTTTTTTTCTGCTTTGTACAATATATGCACAAAAGAACATTCCTCCAATGAGGAGGCTTCATTATTCATTGGCCAGTGGGATATGTTTTGAAGCAGTTTTCCAACACCCAAACTAGCGAATGTTTTGTAAGTTATCCATTGAGCTGCCTTCTGAGAGAACCGGATTCCAAATTTCCACATTTCAGATTATTTTCCTTTTTTTTTTTTTTTCACCCAAGCAGTTACCTTCCCACATTACGAGCGAGAGAAATTCTGACTCCAATGGATGGTGTCTGACTGTTGCACTTCCTTCTACAGAAGGATAGAAGAAAAAACTCTTAATAATAACAGCCATTGAGCTTCCCGCAGGAAAACAGAGATGAATATCTCCCAATCAGCTGGACACTCTCTCTTCTAGGAAAGCATTACCAGCGAATAGCAACATTCGAATAAGCTATTCTTAGAACAGAAAGGCTGATGTGTAAAAATAATTTACTCTTCAAGGCTGAGCACATAAAAAGGTTAATTATACAGGGTGATTTTTTCTACCGTGTACAAACTGTAGGGACTGGTCGATAAGAAGATACAGAAAAAAAAGGTCAAATGAACTTATGTCCGGAAATGCGTGGTTTCCTTGCTAGAGACCATTTATTCAGTCATTTATTGTTAAAGAGAATAAGGTCTTTTATGCACTGTACCATGGGGCCACAGTTACAGCATGTGTTGAAAATAGCTTCCATGTGCCTCAACGCATGCATGTACGCACCGTCGCCTGTTCTGTCTCACACACTGTATCCAAACAGTGTCGAAGGCAGCATGAATACGCTGCTCCAGTGTCCCCACATCTGGAGTGGGCTGTGCATACACGATACTTTTGAGATGGTCCCATAACAAGAAACCGCACGGGTTGAGATCCGGTGAACGAGCAGGCCATGCAACTGGACCTTCCACTGAAGACACGACTGATATGCCTCCGGACGTTAACGGCGAAGTGGGCTGGATCACCATCATGTAGCAGCCACACAACCCTTCGCATCATCAGTGGCACTTCTTCCGGCAGGGGAGGCAAAGTCACCCACAAGAAACGCCGGCAGTTCCGGCCTGTTAGGCAATGTGGAACATGGGCTGTTCCCAAAATGTGGTCGCCTATTATACGGGCCACACATTCAGGCTGCACCAATGCTGATGACTCGCTGTCACCATACCATCCCACACTATCCCATAGATGACTGTTATGAAAGCTGAAGATGCCACTCTGCCTGATCTGTGAATGGGATGGATGATACAGACCCCGGAATCATGGTTGCCTGGTGATGAAACCAGTGACAAAAGTGCTCCCGATGTGGAAGGTCTGTTGCTAGTAAGACTTGTACACATTGTAAGTGATAAGGGTAGTAACTGTTGTCATGGAAGATGTTTTGCACGGTCGTCTGGCTTACCCTGTACTGACGGGCCTACTGCCTGGTGCTGACACGGCGGTCGCCTTCCACAGCGGCAACCACATTTTCTTCTAAGTCTGGTGTCCAAACATTTCGAGTACGTCCTTCATGATTTGCTGCTTCCTGAAACCACCCTGTCTCAGATAAACTGTGGAACACTGTTGCAAACATTGAACTGTGGTTACTCTCGGCGGGGATAGGTCTCCTGATACAACCTTGCTACCCTCCGCCCGTTGCCATTTGCCTTTCCGTAAGTAAATACCATGTCGGAAAGCTCTCGACTCAAATAGGGAAACATTTTGTACAACGTAGTATCACGTCCACTACAAAGTGAGTCAGCAAGAGAAGTGAATCGGAAACAGCATTACCAATTACTACGGCAGGAGAGGACGCTAGAGCATGACCTCTAGGAGGAAACCATACACTCTGTAACTGGGGTTGCATGGTACAGCACATATTATGCCGCGATCTCTGTAACAAAGTATCATTGTATGTAAGGTCTCTAGTATGGAAACCATGCATTGCCGGCCGTAACTTCATTAGACCTTCTTTGTTCCGTATCCTCTCATCGATAAATCCCTAGAGTTTGTACACGGTCGAATTTAATCACCCTGTATTTTCCCTCGTCGGTCACAATTCAGGATGAAGTCAGCAATGAAGCAGACAATAAAGGGCCCTGTAAACGCCTACCTGTCAGTGTCTAGTCCACTGCCCTTGCTGCAAGTGTCGTAGCCCTTAGAAACCAGCTACGCTCCTCGCCTCCTATCCTCCTACAACGAGGATCATCGAGGACACTTTCTAGAATCATACAGCACAACAAATTCAGGACTTGCTGTTAGTTAGAGACGGAGAGGAAAATTATGACATCTGCTACCGGCTCAGTCTTTGTAGTCACCGATATAACTCATATTATCAGCATCACATAATTCATCAGTCGGTAGAAACGTGGTACGGATTACAGTAAACTGAATCAATGGCAATGATAAATGAGATGTTGTCAATGCACCACTTAACTGTGGTAGTTCATCATATCAGACACTGGGCAAAAATTTGTCCAGGTGGTGTCATATTTACTCAGATCATCAAGAATATTTTCATATTGAAGATCTTCTTGCTCCAAATGAAAATGTTGGCTGGAAAGCAGAGAAACGGGTCTTTGCCAAGGCTACCTTTTTTTCGTTTAATTCACATTCATTGAACTCTAGAGCCATCAATGCTCACTCATACTTAACGATGATACATGTGCTCAAGGCTTTATTTCAATTTAAACAACGTAAAACATCAAGTAAATCCAGCGCATATCCCATTCATTCTTTTAAAGTAAACTTTACCAACGTTACTAGTTTAACCGTCATTCACGCTTTCATACTTTACAATTTCGTGTACTCATGTTCCAAAATCACTCCCCCTATCGTTCTGATGATGGCTCTACTAAATTCTAGGTTACCCGGTTCATTCTGTTAAGAGCTCATAATGGATCACGTTCATCCGCTAGCTATATAATGTGGTCTTTCTTATCACAAAATCACTCTCGCAACCGCACTTTACGTAAAACGAACCATTCTTCCCCTAGCACAAAGTAAATTATTACCACTACTCTGAACACAGATATTTAAAATACAAACAAGAAGCAGAGTAAATGTCATATACAATGGGTAACTCTGAAGAAGCAGCTAAACGTCTATCCACGCATAGTTCATAGCTAACGTAAATCAAAATTACTACTGCTAAACAGTGTATAGAACATATTAACTGCATGCAGAGGTGCCCGGTTTGTCCTATTACTGGCTCTCTGAAAGTACTTTACTTACAGGAAGGGCGGTTCACTATCGCACAGTGGTGTGATAAAATGAATAAGACGCTGCCACATTTCCTTATGTGTACCATTGTAAAAGTTTTGGTGGGGTGTGATAACTAATGGAGTGTAAATCTCACACCGATGCAGCCTAAATCTAAATCCAGTTAAATCAAAAGCACCAAGAGATGAACCAGGCGTACCTAATTCAGTTACAGCTTTATCCACCTTTATTTCTGTTATAGTCCAACCGAAATGAAAAACAGAACAAAAATCTGTCTCTCCCTCGACCTATTGCAGCTCGACAACATCTTCGTACATGAAAATTGTTGACAAACACAGACGCACAACACGAGGAGGCGACGTAGGTCAGTTGAGAGGGACTGACACACGTAGCTAGAAGTCCACTTTCATAGTATCATTGGATTTGCTCCATCTGGTTCGTATTCCGGGCTAGTCTCTCTATCTGAGGGTGGCTGGCCAGGCGTCCTGTCACTGTCTTTGCATGATAAGATAGAGAGGTTCCCGCTGTGACTGAAGCCAAACAAAGAGATCTCGTAATTCTCATGAAGATAAAAATGAGGACTTGGACGTGCTTCAATAAACTCGGCGGGCCGTCCAAGACAGACGGATAAGGAGTGCTTCAGCAGCTGGCTTTTTATTGATGAGAGCCTCATGGTTCTCGTACAGAAAAAAAGGAAAGTCATTTGGAGTACAGCGCTACTGATCACAGTAGGCCATCAAAACTTCCCTTTACAGATAACAAAGCAGCCAGAGTGACGCTCGAGATAGCAATTTCACCTTGCATACCCTTGCATAGGTATTCTAACGCTCTCTGCAATCACGGAACTTTAGCACAAATGACCTTGAGTTATTGTGAAAAGTCCTGTAGTGTGTTGCCAAGAGCTGGTGAAGCCATGGATGTGCGTTTCCAAACCTTGTGTCACTACTAATTCCAGTTAGGGCACCGTGTTACTGTCAGAAGTGAGCGACCTGGCGTGTTTATTGCCCCCCAGGAGTTCATCAGTAGGTGAGCGCCTTATCCTCAAGATCTCTTGTTCAGGCATCATGGAGCCTCTCCTGCTGATCCTTAAGAAAGCGAGATTTCAAGCTGTCGAACCCATCGTGTGACTGCCCTTCTCTCCCTCTGAGCGTGCAAGGACTTTGGAGGGTCTGTCCTCTATTGTTCTGTGGTGTCATACTGAAATAGGCTCCCCATCAGACATCAGCTGCACCATGGTAACCTTTCATGATCCTCAGTGTGCTTGGTGTCCCGTGTTCGACCTCCTGCACAAAACTTAACATCTTAATTACAAACACCGTTTTACATAATTCCTCACATATTAAAGACAGGGTATTTTGATAGCTATTAATGTGATTACTGTGTTTTTATGCATTGATTTTACCTTCTCTTTTTAACATTCTTCAATTTAATCTAATGCTGGCTATTTCAGTTACTGTTCTGGTTGAGCATTGGCATTGAGATGTGTTGAGGATATGAAACAGGAGAGTCGTTAGAGTAACATGCCGAAACCGACCACCTGAGAACCGAGAGAGCCCATACTTCCCATAACTGGTAGTGGCGGAGAGGGGGGGTCAACAGATAGATGCTAACTTCGCGTTTTCTTGGGGAAAGTCACCTCAGCTAGTATCATCCTGGCGTCCAGCATATGGCACAGTTTGTTGCTCATATTCACTTTGGAGCCTCAAGCTGAAAGCTTTCTTACCGGACTGCAGAACTCTGGCTGGAAGAAGGTGAGCGTCTGAGCCACGCTAAGAAAAATACATTGAAACATCTCCCAGCCGTTCAAACAACATGGCTCATGGGTCTGAGATACACTGATGTGACAAAAGCCATGGGATACATCCTAATACTATGTCGGACCTTCTTTAATCTGGTGTAGGGCAGCAAATCGACGTGCCATGGACTCAACAAGTCGTTGGAAGTCCCCTGCAGAAGTACTGAGCCATTCTGCCTCTATAGCCGCTCATAACTGCAAAAGTGTTGCCGGTGCTGGCTTTTGTGCACGAACAGACTTCTCAACCATGTTTGACGGATGCATGTCAGGTGATCTGAGTTGCCGAATCATTCGCTCAAACAATCCAGAATGTTCTTTAAAATAGTCGCGAATCATGAATGGCTCAAAATGTTCTCCAGATAGCTGGAAATAACCACTTCCAGTCAACGAGCAGTTCGACTGGGCCAGGGGATCAATCCATTCCATGTGAACACACCCCACACTACAAAGTGCATTCAAGTTCAACGGCCTCTGATTTTTTTTTCTAATTAACTACTCACCCGAAATCGATGAAACTGGCGTTACTTCTCGACGTAATCGCCCTGCAGACGTACACATTTTTCACAACGCTGACGCCATGATTCCATGGCAGTGGCGAAGGCTTCCTTAGGAGTCTGTTTTGACCACTGGAAAATCGCTGAGGCAATAGCAGCACGGCTGGTGAATGTGCGGCCACGGAGAGTCTCTTTCATTGTTGGAAAAAGCCAAAAGTCACTAGGAGCCAGGTCAGGTGAGTAGGGAGCATGAGGAATCACTTCAAAGTTGTTGTCACGAAGAAACTGTTGCGTAACGTTAGCTCGATGTGCGGGTGCGTTGTCTTGGTGAAACAGCATACGCACAGCCCTTCCCGGACGTTTTCGTTGCAGTGCAGGAAGGAATTTGTTCTTCAAAACATTTTCGTAGGATGCACCTGTTACCGTAGTGCCGTTTGGAATGCAATGGGTAAGGATTACGCCCTCGCTGTCCCAGAGCATGGACACCATCATTTTTTCAGCACTTGCGGTTACCCGAAATTTTTTTGGTGGCGGTGAATCTGTGTGCTTCCATTGAGCTGACTGGCGCTTTGTTTCTGGATTGAAAAATGGCATCCACGTCTCATCCATTGTCACAACCGACGAAAAGAAAGTCCCATTCATGCTGTCATTGCGCGTCAACATTACTTGCCAACATGCCACACGGGCAGCCATGTGGTCGTCCGTCAGCATTTGTGGCACCCACCTGGATGACACTTTTCGCATTTTCAGGTCGTCATGCAGGATTGTGTGCACAGAACCCACAGAAATGCCAACTCTGGAGGCGATTTGTTCAGCAGTCATTCGGCGATCACCCAAAACAATTCTCTCCACTTTCTCGATCATTTCGTCAGACCGGCTTTTGCGAGCCCGAGGTTGTTTCGGTTTGTTGTCACACGATGTTCTGCCTTCATTAAACTGTCGCACCCACGAACGCACTTTCGACACATCCATAATTCCATCACCACATGTCTCTTTCAACTGTCGATGAATTTCAATTGGTTTCACACCACGCAAATTAAGAAAACGAATTATTGCACGCTTTTCAAGTAAGGAAAACGTCGCCATTTTAAGTATTTAAAACAGTTCTCATTCTCGCCGCTGGCGGTAAAATTCCATCTGCCGTACGGTGCTGCCATCTCTGGGACGTATTGACAATGAACGCGGCCTCATTTTAAAACAATGCGCATGTTTCTATCTCTTTCCAGTCCGGAGAAAAAAAATCGATGACAACATAGGTGCATGGTGGGCTCTGCGACACTCGAACCCTACGATCGGCTCTTATCAACTGGAATCGGGACTCATCTGACAAGGCCACAGTTCTTCAGTCGTCTAGGATGAAACCAATATAGTCCAGAGCCCAGGAGAGGAGCTGCTGGCGAAGTCAAATTTCGCCACACTTTCCTAATGAACACGTTCGTCATACTTCTGACGGTGATTTCTGCGGTTATTTAACACAGTGCTGCTTGTCTGTTAGCACTGACTACACTACACAAACACTGCTGCTCTCGATCGTTAAGTGAAGGCTGTCGCTCCCTGCATTGTCCGTATTGAGAGATAGTGCTTGAAATTTTGTATTCTCGGCACACTTTCAATAGTGTTGATCTCAGAATATTGATTTCCCTAACGATTTCTTAAATGAAATGTCCCATGCATCTTTCGCCATCTGCATTCAAAGTGGGTTAATTCTCGTAGTGCGGCCTTAATCACATCGGAAGTCGTTTCACACGAATCGCCTGAATACAAATGACAGCTCCACCAGTGCGCTGCCTTTATAAACCTTACGTACGCAATACCACCGCTATCTGCATATATGCATATACTGTGTCATGTGTTTGTCAGCTGAGTGTATTACAGGTTCGTAAGAAACCGTAAAGTTGACGAAAAGCCTCGAGCACAGTTTTCTAGCTTTTCTCGTGGCCTATGATGCGAGACTAGCTGCTGCTTGAGAGGGCACCATTTGGTGAAATTCATGTGACACCAGGAGAGAGTAACACGTTGTGTGAAGTTTCTAGCAGAAGTGCAGAGGAAATGGAAATTACTGGTTTTTAACGTTTCGCCTCTTGTGGCAGGGGGTTTTTGTTACAAGAAAACAATTACACCATGCGTTGCCCTTTACTGACTAGAAACTGAGAGCGTCGTCTGTGGAGTTGGCACTGAAAGTATCGGCACCTCAGGGGCTTCGCTTTCAACTGGAACTTCAGACTCCATTGGCAGAATGGGGTCCAATGGTCGAGCCCTGAGCAGAGAGGTTCTAGTGATGTAGTTAATGGCAGCCAGACATGACGTCACCGAGCGGCTGGTATAACACCAAGGATAATAGTGAGCATAACTGTTTGCTTCGGCATGTTAGCACCATCCCGAACTAGCAGTTCAGACTCGTGTTCGGATTCACTTGCCCACGTTTGCCAGCGCGTTCTCAGTTGCTTAGCTTTTTGGTTTCTCTGGTCAGGCAAACAATCACCGTGATTGATGTGTAGGCAGGTCGAGTTAAATGTCACCAATTCAGTTATATGATCATGAGCTTATTCCGACCATCATCAAGTAACTTTGCAAACAGATAATTCACTTACCTATTCATCACATTTAACATTCCGTGTTTCTAGTTTTTCACCATTTCACAACATATTTAGATGCCTCTTCGTTCTCATACCTTTTCGTAAGAAACTTAAGGGTTCACTTAAATTGTGTCTATGATACAAGTGGATAGTTTCTCTCAGGTCATATTTAATATATCTCAATGATAAAATGCGTGTTCCTCAATTTAAGATTCACTGCAATGACCACGATATTTCACAGCGTTGATAATTCCATTGCAAACACCTATTCCACCACTGAGTTTTCAGGATTTACATGCATATCACGATTAGTTTTGACAGAGATGTCTACCGCACTGCCTTTTTCTCGTTGGAAAGAACTGTGTGTCTGCAAGCTGTTGAAACAACCTGCTGAACTTCTTTTGTTAGATGACGCTGCCGTTTGGGGCGTCGTTCGCTATACGTGATTCCTGCCTGTTGAATAACTCTGTTGGGTAATACACAACATAATTCCACATAGGGTCTTACTCCTCGTAGAATAATAGGATTCCATATCACTATTTACATTCTTCACTGTCCACGTATTCTGATAACAGTACAATCACAAAACGATACATGTGGAATGGTTGATGTAGCTCTATGGATGTCGGTACAACAGACTGATGTCAGATTCTATGCCACTTTAGCATAGCGAACTTTACTAAAAAGCATATGTTTTAGAGATACTTTTAAGGACGTACATCGCTGTAGCTACACATTTTCGTACTATGAAAGTATAAATAAGAAATACATCAAATACATGTTAGCTCCACAAAAACTGAAATCAAAATGGCGGCTACTTGGTTTGCTTCTGTCTGGTGTCACAGCACAGGAAACGTGACCGCAGTCTTTCACAGTGTATATTAATTTAAGCTGCGCCATTAGGTCCAACCCAATCACTACCTCGTAATTCGTGACATATTCGGAGAAAACAGTCAAATACTTATGAATTAATTTACTTATGAATTAATTTAATTGCTGCTGGTTTCACTCGCACTTCACACGCAGACCACAAAACTTGACTATTAATACGTTTAAATTGCTAGCAGGTATCACATCATTGATGTTACACATTCACCATTGACGTCACCATCAAGTTGTTTCGTATTGACGATCGAAACAGTCGTTTGTCTACGATGTTCTAGAATATCTCTCTATTTGTGTGTGTTAAATTTATTCAGTATTTCCACTTCCTGAGGTCACAACGTTGTAGCCTTTACCTCAGGCAAGTTGCTGAAAGTGAAGGCCACCAACCTCCAGCCGTTAATGAGCATACGAGATTCTGCCACACTCTTACAATTATCCCTAGATGTTTAAATCATCAGCACAGCTGAAGGCAGTCCTATAAGGTAATTGCAGTTTATGCTTAACGGACTCTTAAACAAGTTCCTTGAAATACGGCTCTTTCCATTCCGAAGAAAACAAGATCCCTTTCTCAGAGTGTTCATTTAACATTTCCTGCGTAATTTTTGCATACTCAAGTAACGACTAGTTATGAGGCACTTCTAACAGAATACTGCGATGGACTCACGAAAGTCACTCTACATAAGATCGTTGTCTTCATCACACCTTCTTGACTTGCCAGTATGACGTTGAAAAATCACCATCTGTGTCGTCATGAAATTGTTTCGTACTGATGAGTAAATCAGTCATCGACTGCCTGTTTTGTTCTAAAATGTCTCTGTGTTAATCGTTTGTGTTATATGTATTCAATACAATCACTTATTACATACAGTTTTTTTCTTGTGCTGATGCCTCCATATGCTACATCAGTTATACCGTTACATTCTACATCAGTCACCTGAAATATAGCAGAAATAAATGTCTCTTAATTTATAATTATCATTTTATGTTCGTCTAATCACAACTAAATGAAACGAATTTTTCGTGTCATTCACATTTCGTCTCTATCATTTGAAAGGCATTACCAGTGGCCTGAAATATAAATTTATTTGTTGTTACACGATTTTATTTTAGATCCTGCACAATTTATTAGCTTGGTACATAAAAGTGTAACGTTTTTGTTTTGCATGTTGGTATTGTGATTACTATGGGTTTACTTATCGACTGCCATGTTTTATTTGTAGTTCCCTGTTGCTGTCTGAATTTACTTATTGTCGTTTTATTACATGGGGATAGTGAATGGAGCTGTGGAAGCAAGGAAATGGAGCGCCAAGTGGAGAAATCGGTAGATTTCGACATATTCATCTGTTTGAGTTCAGAAGAAGGGTAACAGTAGAAAAGGCAGCCAGAAACATTTTGCACCGTGCATGAGGATAAGACCGCTGGACAGAGCGGGACAAGAAAATGTTTTTTTTTTTTTTTTTTAGTTTTGAGGAGGATCGTTCTGACATTAGTGACACTCCAGTTGTAATTATACGAACCTAAATGATGATTATGAATGTAGCAGCACATGCAACTGAGAAGTACAGGACAATAAAACGTTTTTCATTATACAGGCAAGACACAGGTGTTCCCTCTACATTTACTGGACATTACGCTTTCGCTTTATGAAGTTCCCTGTCTATTCCACGCCATTATAGCTGTAGATAGGCTATGGATTCTACGAACTAATGAACTCCAATTCAGAAGAATGGAATACCGGCAGCGGAAATTGCTGAAAAGATTGTCTATGAAACTGTAATGAAGTTATTCTCTAGCTCAGAAATGAAATATTCCACGTGAGAAGAAACTAAGTGAAAAATGGAAAAAACAAAGGGAACAGCGACACTCCATACCGATTGCTCTCTGTTTTCTTTGAGCGTGCTGTTGAACACGTATGCCATACTATGTTGGCCCTCATCGTGCTTTTGCTTATGATTATCCTCCCTCCCTCCCTCTCTCTCTCTCTCACTCTCTCTCTCTCTCTCTCTCTCTCTCACTCTCTGTGTCTCTCTCTTTATGTGTGTGTGTGTGTGTGTGTGTGTGTGTGTGTGTGTGGGTGTGTGTGTGTGAGTGAGTGAGACAGAGAGAGAGAGAGAGAGAGAGAGACGAAGGAGGAAATCTGTGTAATGTTTGCCCACAGACTTGCTCGGGAAATACAGTAATTTAAGGCCGGTGGCGAGCAAGTCTAATATTTACCGAGCCCCTTTTTTTCTGCCTCTCTCTTTTGGGCTCTCCGTTTGGCCAGCCTTGGACAGTTAGGGGAGAGAGAAGAGAAAAAAATACTGTTTGAGCTGTGCTCCACAAATTTTTAGCACGCCACTTGTCGGCTTTAAACAGTAGACCAAACAGACGCCGCCCTCCCTCGTATTTTTCTTAGAATTAACGAGCGACAAAAATTGCTCACAATGTTTGAACAGAGCGTAAAGGGTAACAAAACTGCCGAATTATTATATTTGAGGAATACACCAACAGAATAAAATCACACATTCATTTCTAAAGAGTTAGTAGAGTGTTTAACGATGTACGCCGTTAACAGAGTTTAGTTAGATACTGTTTCGTTAACCCATTAACTTCTCGCTGGCTAGCGCTACGAAGAATGTCTCTTTAGTTTTAAGAGATGCCCTCATAGACTCAATCTTACCTGACCTACACAAATGCATAAAAAAGCGTAAATCATAATAAATGGCTTTGTAGTGACGATAGTGCCTGCTATGGAAAAACTGCAGTGACTTTGTTCAGGAAATTGTTACATTATTTTCCAAGGGATTCAGCTCTACATCCCTATTCCTGTTCCATAAGTTTCAACTATTTTTATTTTCAGTGATATTTATTGGTAAAGTACTGACAATAAGTTGTTACTTTCCAAGGTACTTACGTAATTCTCTCTTTCTTTTAACTTTTTTTTTATGCGAGTTGAAAATTTTAAGCTTCTGTATTGTTGCTTTACTGTGTGTTTTCCTGCAATTTGTTTCATTTGGTTGCACAAAAAAGTCTGAACTGTCTCTATATGACTTTCTGTTTCGCTCCCTTAAAGAAATGGTAGCGCAATAATAAATTCAGTAATAATCATATACGCAAGTTTTATTAATAATTTTGTTTCTCTGTTTTTATTTTATTGTGTGGTTTCCTGCAGTGTATTACATTTGGATGACCAAAAAAACATCTGTGCTCTCTCGATACGGTTTTCTCCATAGTTGAGAGGTTCCGTGCCCTCTTTTGCGTATCTCCTCCCATTTTCACCAATTTTATTAATGTTCTATGTCATTGCACGGTAGTAACAGACCGAATAAGGTTATTGTAATGAGAGTATTTGTACTGAGAGCTCAAAATATACTTTTCACTTTATTCCTATACATGTTGTGTTAGTTCAATGGGTGACCTGTGCAAGGCGAGCATCGGAGGACGCGGCACACTTCGTTTACGGTTGGGGGCTGCACTTCCCTGAATTCTGTGGGGTTCTTTTACCGTTCCGGCACGTCCGGAACGAAGATTCCTCGCACCTACTGACTGCATTGTCCTCTTGATTCTGAGAATACTTGAGGTCTGTGCCCTGCTGGGTGCGACTGTCTTGAGCCCAATGGCCGGTGGTCTAGGCAGGTTGTTTTCATAGCCGGTCAAACGGCAAGTTCAGTGCCCTCAGCTGAATAGCAGAGGCATGATTGTTCAACTTAAACTGAGGCTAGTCGACGTCATAAGGCCCTGCTCAAAATTGGAGGTAACGGTCGCTATTGGCGCGAATGATGTTCTGAGACAGTGTGGGGGAATTTTGGAATCAGAACTGAATGCTGATTCACAGTTTTCGAGGACAGTAGGGAGTTGAGCAATGCTTGCATCGCATCACAGAAGGGGATTTGGAATCTGATCTTCATCGGAGTCGGACGGGCTTGCGACTTGGTCGCTCGTTTTCGGAAGAACTTAGAATTCTCGGACAGCCTTCGCTGCCAGGCGTTGACGCAGTGTTGCTGCACGGCAGAAGTCGACGCCTACGTCATCAGGACGCTGCCTACCGACGACGAGCTGCCGATTTCAGTACTGGTACAGTGTTTTGCGGCTCCGGCATTGTAGGACCTTATCAATTTGGTACTGAATCCCTTAGCAGCACGCGCGATCGCTTTGCTACAAGTCCACCTTGCTTGTTTCTCCATGTGATCCCATTTGAACTCTCACTACTAATTGCGATACTGCTATATAGTCGGGAGATTAATATTTGATTCATTAGGACCGCCAGTCATTATCGTCAATCTGTTGCATCGCAGAGAGTAGGAGCCCCTTGTTCTCTAGCCAACTCTTATTCTCATAATATTTCAGTATACCCTATCCTACCGCGTGACCGCTACGGTCGCAGGTTCGAATCCCGCCTCGGGCGTGGATGTGTGTGATGTCCTTAGGTTAGTTAGATTTAAGTAGTTCTAAGTTCTAGGGGACTGATGACCTCAGATGTTTAGTCCCACAGTGCTCAGAGCCATTTGAACCATACCCTATCCTTTAACCTACTGTGTGTCGACAATCATGTGCATTTGTGTTCTGATGTATAATAAATCTCATTGTCATATTTAATCCACATATCATTTCGTAGATATATGCAGAATCCCATTTAATGTTTATTTATTATGATAAACTTCTCTTTTTTTCTGAGTAGATTACCATTTTTATTAAATTATTGTGAGTGTTCACTCCTTATTTTACCAACTACCAGGGTCCACCATCATTTTCTTCCGTTACCGTTGCGCACATAACCAATTAGGTGGTATGTAAGGAGGGGGTCGAGTGCATGTCCAGTTCTCATGCAAAACTCGTCTGAATTAAAGAGGTCCAAACTCTTCTCCACCCCGGCACCTCGCATAGTTGCAATGGTCGAGAATATAAGATGAACATCAACAAGGACAGAGAAGGATAATGGAATGTAGTCGAATTAAATAAGGTGATGCTGAGAGCATTTGATTAGAGAACGAACACCTAAAGTAGTAGATGAGTTTCGCTATTTGGACGGCAAAATAACTGATGATGGTCGAAGCAGGGAGAACATAAAAAATGTAGGCGCAACGGTCAGAAAAGCGTTTCTGAAAGAGAGAAGTTTGTTAACATTGAATATAGATTTAATGGACAAGAAAACGTTTCTGAAATTGGTTCTATGACGTGTAGCCATATATGGAAATGAAATCTGGACGATAAACAAGATGAGAAGAGAGAAGTTTGAAACATTGTACTACAGAAAAATGCTGAAAGTTAGATAGCTAGATCACATAACTAATGAGGAGGTATTGAATAAAATTGGGGAGACAGGAAATTTGTGGCACAACTCGATTAAAGTGGGGATCGGTTGATAGGATACATTCTGAAAAATCGAGGGATCACCAGTTTAGTACCAGAGGGAAGTGTCGCAGGTGGGTTGGTTCAAATGGCTCTGAGGACTATGGGACTTAACATCTGTGGTCATCAGTCCCCTAGAACTTAGAACTACTTAAACCTAACTAACCTAAGGACATCACACACATCCATGCCCGAGGCAGGATTCGAACCTGCGACCGTAACAGTCGCGCGGTTCCGGACTGAGCGCCTTAACCGCGAGACCACCGCGGCCGGCTCGTAGGTGGGGGGTGGGGGGGGGGGGAGGGTGGGAGTGTAATTCATAGAGGGTGGGCAAGTGATTGATGAATATAATAAGCAGATTCAGAATGATGTTGGTCTCAGTAGTTATTTGAATAGGCTTGCGCGGGATAGAGTAGCATGGAGAGCCGTGTTAAACCTGTCTTCGTGCTGAAGACCACAACAACAGCACCAGGTACAAGCTAACAAAATCAAGAGACTCGGCAGTGTTAATAAGCAGATAAATCGTCAAATTATTTTCGATATGTACGGTTACATTCTGGAGACACATTGTTGCATTTTTTCTACAGACACGTGCTTTATTCGTTCCTGAAAACTCTAAAAAAATAAACGGTCCTGTGGTAGATGGACGTTAAACTCAACGATGTGAAAAATTATGTAAAATCTCAAAAGTGTTCTAGATAAAAGTGACAGGACAAACAACACAAAATTAAATTTACAGTTATATGGACACAATATTCCGTATTTAGTAGTTCTGAACAATGCATAGCCCATAAAGGAAAAATATTACATGACAACAAATTCTGGGCATTACTAATAACCTGTAATAGAATGAAATGAAGTTGTCGATGGCCGATCGACGGAACTGCTTGTTAGGCGGTCCCATTAAGTAGGATATCCATGACGAAAGTTCTGTCTCGGAAATGTTGCCTTCCCAGGGAACAAAAATGTCACCCTCACAGTTCCCACGTCACTAGCTGCACACACCTTCATAAACCTCAACTGGCTATTGCTAGTCGGCATGTACTTTAATATTGCATGACAGAATAATGATAATGACTTGAAAGTGAGTTGTCTCTGTCCCCTTCCAGCCACAAGGGCTTCCTGCGTTCCCAGGCTTCGTACCTTTCATAAGTTCCTAGTTTCCGAATGTGTCGATTTCAAGATGTACGACACGGTAGGCAATGATTGGTCGCCAGCATCTCGCATCACCGGAGGAAGGGTGAGATACCATCTAGGACTTGTAACGCTCGACGCAAGGGTACGTACTGTAGCCCTAGCAGCTTCTGTATCTTGTCTGAAGCA
Organism: Schistocerca americana; assembly: GCF_021461395.2. Taxonomy (NCBI): domain Eukaryota; kingdom Metazoa; phylum Arthropoda; class Insecta; order Orthoptera; family Acrididae; genus Schistocerca; species Schistocerca americana. The sequence continues at coordinate 1,040,021,151 of NC_060120.1, read as the reverse complement.
GTGTAGGCCCACCTTTGATACGCTTACTCCATAATGGGGGATGTCACTTGGAATATTATTTGTTGCGACTTGGCAAGACAGCCAAGCCACTATGACCGGTAGCCGAAAGGCACGCGTTTAAGCTCACGCAGGCTGGCGTGAGGTCTGGAACAGTTAAAGGAATTGAGTCTAGTAAAAATAATACGTAGCTTTTGGTATACTTAACTTTAATCCGTAATTGGTGTACATCGGTCTGACGGTACAGGCATCACAAGATAAATAGCAATTGATAATGGCGCCTTGCTAGGTCGTAGCAAATGACGTAGCTGAAGGCTATGCTAACTATCGTCTCGGCAAATGAGAGCGTAATTTGTCAGTGAACCATCGGCTGTACAACTGGGGCGAGTGCTAGGAAGTCTCTCTAGACCTGCCGTGTGGCGGCCCTCGGTCTGCAATCGCTGACAGTGGCGACACGCGGGTCCGTCGTATACTAGCGGACCGCGGCCGATTTAAAGGCTACCACCTAGCAAGTGTGGTGTCTGGCGGTGACACCACATTATTCGCAGTTATTAAATAAATAATTGTACAAGAGCGGTCAACGAAGCTTTCACGGCACTGTAAGTGGATTTGACCAACACTGCACATTTGAATGTAATGACTCGTTTCCTTTCGGAATTTTTAATTTCATTCCAGTTCCGTTCACTGCATGAGCGGTACATATTATGCAAAGTAAACATTCAGATTTGTTTTTATGCTCTCAAACAAGTTTTAATTGTAGGAAACCAATGCATTGTGGGAGTAGGGCTAAACTTTCAAAATGACTTCCTCCACGCAAGCCAACATGGATTCCGAAAACATCGATTATGTGAAACCCAGATCGCTCAGTACCATATCTACACTTAAAATCAAAAGTACGATCGTATGGGATGTTAAGTGAAGTTTTCGACTGGGTACAAGGCTTATCTAGTAGGGAAGACCCAGCGTGTTATCTTGGATGAAGGTTCATCAACGGATGTAGGAGTAACTCTGGGTGTGCCCCAAAATTTCTGTTGGGACCCTTGCTGTTTATGTTTCATATTAATGACATTTTGGGCAATATCAAAAGTAACCTCAGACCTTTTGCAGACGATGCAGATATCTGTAATGAAGTACTATCTGAAAGAAGCTGCATAAATATTCAATCAGATGCTGGTAATATTTTAAAGGGCAGTTTGCTTTAAATATTCATAAAAATGTGCACTTCACAAAACGAAAAAACTTAGTGTCTTCTGAGTATAGCATTAATGAGTCACAGTTGGAATTGGTTAATTCATACAAACACAGGGTGTAACACTCCGTAGGTATATGAAGTGGAATGATCGCATGGGCTCAGTCATGGATAAAGCAGGTGGTAGACTTCGGTTTATTGGTAGGAGACTGGACAAATAAAATCAGTTTATAAAAACGATTGCTTACAAATCACTCATTTGACCCATCCTAAAATACTGTTCAAGTGTGGGAGACCGGTAGCAAATAGGACAAAAGTTGATATCGACACATACAGGAAGGGCAGCACAAATGGCCAAAGATTTGTTTCAACCTCGGGAGGGTGTCACAGGGATGCTGAAGAAGCTCAACTGGCAGACTGTTGAAGACAGGTGCTAACTATGCCGAGAAAGCCTGCTAACAAAGTTTCGATAACTGGCTTTACATGATAACCCTAGGAATGTACTACAAACTCCTTCGTATCGCTCCCGTAGGGACTTTGAGGACAAGCTTAGATTAATCACAGAACGTACAGAGAGATTTAAACACTCATTCCTCCCACACTCCATACGTGAGTGGAACTGGAAACAGCCCTCACCACTGGTACGAGTGAACGTACCCTCCACCATTCACTTCACAGTGGTTTGCAGAGTATGGCTGTAGATGTGGATGTAGACTATGGGACCAACAGAAAATAACGTAAATGGCGGGAAAACGTAAAATCTGGGAATACAAAAAAGAGCTTTTAGGTTTTACTATGTATAAGGGTGTAACCTATAATTGTTTACAATGTACCTCAGTGATAAACAGGAAGTAGAGACGAACAGCTTGATGAAAGGACGCTTGTGATCTGTCACGTCGGGAAACTACCACAAGTTAACCAATAAACACCACCTAAACTACATCCTTTTCAGTGTCCTCTTGCTCTCTTCGTTCAAACCATGTGATCAAGAGTATACGGACTCTTGGCTGAAAATGACTTACAACTTCGTGGCGCACTCCATTGGTAATGCTGGAATTCAATACGCTGTTGGCCCAGCCTCCACTCTCGCAGGCATACGTTCACTCAGGTGCTGGAAGGTTTCTTGGGGAATGACAGCCCATTCTTCACGGACTGCTGCACTGAGGAGAGGTGTCGATGTCGGTCGGTGAGGCCTGGCACGAAGTCGGCGTTCCAAACCATCCCAAAGGTGTTCTATAGGATTCAGGTCAAGACTCAGCGCAGCCCAGTCCATTACATGGACATTACTGTCGTGTAACCACTAGCTCACAGGCCGTGCATTATGAACAGATGCTCGATCGTGTCGAATGATGCAATCGCCATCCCCGAATTGCTCTTCAATAGTGGGAACCAAGAAGGTGCTAAAAACATCAATGTAGGCCTATACTGTGATAGTGTCATGCAAAACAACAAGGGGTGCCAGCTCCCTCCATAAGAAAACACGATCATAACATAACACCAAGCCTCCAAATTTTACTGTTGGGGCTACACACGCCGACAGATGACGTTCACCGTGCATTCGCCATACCCACGCCCTGCCATGTGGCCTCCACATAGTGTTCCGTGATTCGTCACTCCACACAACGTTTTTCCACTGTTCAATCGTCCAATATTTACTGTCCTTACACCAAGCGAGGCGTCCTTTGGCATTTACCGGCGTGGTGTGTGGCTTATGAGCAGCCTCTCGACCACGAAATTCTAATTTTCTCACCTCGCACCTGTCATAGTACTTGCAGTGGATACTGATGCAGTTTGGAATTCCTGTGTGGATAGATGTCTGCCAATTACACATTACAACCCTCTTCAACTGTCGGCGGTCTCTGACGGGCAACAGACGAGGTCGGCCTGTAGGCTTTCATGCTGTACGTGTCCCTTCACATTTCCACTTCACTACCACATCGGAAACGATGGACTTAGGGATGTTTAGCAGTGTGGAGAGCTCGCGTACAAACGTATGACACAAGTGACACCCAATCACCTGACCGCGTTCGTAATCTGTGACTTCCACGGAACGCCCCATTCTGCTCTCTCCCGAGGTCTAATGACTACTAATATGTAATACCTGCCAGCACAATGCACCTAATATGAAAAACATATGTTTTTTGGAGGTGTCCGTATACTTTTGATCACATAGTGTAAGTTTTCGCAAGATATCCCAGTTCTCGAGTTATTCAATAAAATCGTGCAAAAGAGACCTTTAAAGGAACCCCCACACCACACTAATTCCCCAACATGCTGGAATTTTAGTATGTTACTCGTGGAATTCCCACGAACCACTGTACCAAAACTAGAGACTACCCGATTTGTTTCCCATATTCGACGATTTTTGGTCTTCATTGACTGATTGAAGTTACCCCAATGCGATACATTGCAACTGCATTTACTTCAAAAAATGCATTGGTCAAAATCTAGATTCATTGAAGTTTTCCTTCGCGAAACTTCTTCCAGGTCCAGTGCATATCTTTCCATGACACTTTATGAAGAGAGAATTTTTTAATAATCCATTCGTCTTCTTTATTGTTGCAGAACCCCATTTCACTCTTCTGTCAGCTATCGTCTTCATATGCACTTATATGAATGTAGGCTCACCCAGCGTATACTGTCGGTGAAAGGCTCTCGGGATTTCTTGCCAGATTATTATGAATATGACGCTCGTCGAAACGCTGCGGCATTTAACACTGCCACCTGGTTAGAAACCAGAGAGCTTTTCACCATATATATTCTTGTTTTATGTCTGAGATATGTCACGTAATTTTGTCCTTACCTTGTTGGCACCCCCTCTGTCGTTTTGCACATCTCGATAAATAATTCTGGCTAGTGTCTTTTATTTAGGCAACCCCTGTCAGTCTGCATTTCATTGAGTAGCTGTGGTGTGAACTTTGTGGGCTTAAGGCTCAGTTCACTGGTGTGCCGCCTGCGGCTTTGACCCATATGAGCCGATGCTGAGCAGTAGCTGCAGCGACGGCGGCGGCAGAACAGGTTTGCCGGCTACTGGGAGTCCCTTGTGCGAGCGCTTCGGTCATCGCACACCTGTCCTGCGAACTCCTTGGTTTGCGCGACTATCACCCCCAACAGTACCACCGAAGCCCAAAGTTAGAGTGACATATATGGAAACTTGAGTAGCCAGGTCACTAACAGAAAAATACTTAACCGCATTAACTCGAAATTCTACTAGCAGTACCATTATAATGTATCCCTTATGAAGTAACGTAAAGAAAAGGACGTCTTAGCAGGACCAACCAAACCTGCCGATCATGTTCTTTTATTGTTGCCCAACTACTTTTGGACTCACTCAATCTTTGCAGCATATCATTTTGTACATCTTCAGTATATGTGTTTGCACATCTACTGTCTATTGAATTGCCGCCCTCTGTCTTATTTTCCTTCAATTCTTACGCTATTATATGATCATCATAAGATAAATACTCGTTCACAACAAAATAAAATCGTTTCTGTACAATTATGTAACACTGGTATCTTCTCAAACTCATTTTTTGTATAGGGAACCTGATTTTGGAACAATCTTCCTCAAAACATCAAGGAAATTAAATTCCTTTCAAACTTCATGACACAGCTGACGCTTCACCTCCTATCGTATATTTGCCTTCACTGTCTCTCGTTTCCCTCTCCCATGTCTACAATGTTCTCTATTGAAAATCTGTTCTTTCTTAATATCCATTGTCACTGTCATTTCAAGATGCTCCTCTTTAATTCTCCGTTCCGCTTCTGATAGTACTAAACACAGCTCCAAGTGTGCTAAATTCATAAATATAGTTCTTAATGAAACTTCCTGGTAGATTAAAACCGTGTGCCCGACCGAGACTCGAACTCGGGATCTTTGCCTTTCGCGGGCAAGTGCTTTACCAACTGAGCTACCGAAGCACGACTCACGCCCGGTACTCACAGCTTTACTTCTGCCAGTACCTCGTCTCCTACCTTCCAAACTTTACAGAAGCTCTCCTGCGAACCTTGCAGCACTAGCACTCCTGAAAGAAAGAATATTGCGGATACACGGCTTAGCCACAGCGTGGGGGATGTTTCCAGAATGAGATTTTCACTCTGCAGCGGAGTGAAAATCTCATTCTGGTATAATTCTTAATGCTCTTTGATTTTATTATTATTATTATTTCGAATTATTATTACTACTAATGAAAAGTTATTATTGTTGTGAATGTTACGTAATATTTAATGGATGATCGATGTAAGATATGATCTTATGGTCCCAGTCTGGTATGTTTAAGCAAACAATAAGTAAATAAACATATTTTTAGCTACACCCTTTACATGGGAAATCTTCGCAGGGCTTACAGTGGATAGCAAGTAGGATACCACCTATTGCACATGTCCAAAATGCTCTCTTCACTAATCAAGATTTTCGTTAGAGGACGAATTTTCCCTCTACACTGCAGTGTGTGCAAAGGTCTCAAGTTCGAATCTCGGTGGGGCCGACAATATTAATCTGCTAGGAAGTTTCAAGATGTTTTTATCTCAATATGTGTTAGTTTTTGAGTGTCAGATCTACAAGATATACCACACCAATAAATGACTGATCAAACGTCTGAAAATTTTGTTGGGCACAAATACTATGCGTGTATTTCTCTGTATAAATAGGATTGTCAGAAACTGTTTGAAACACTTACAGGGATATTGCATGGCAGGATGTACTGAGACAACGGAGATATAAGTGTTAAGAAAAAAAAAATTCGATATGTCACGTTGTTTCCTAGTTATTTAGCATTGAAGATAGCCAGTCGGTGCGTCGGGCGCTTACATTCAAGCGGCCTACCAGGGTCGGTGTTATCCAGCGCGTGCTTTGATTAGCTGAAGCTTGAATTTGAGCGCGCGACGATCTGCTTGGCTAATAAGTAGGAAACGGCACGACGTATCGAATTTTTTCTTAACACTTATGTCTCAGTACAACTTGCCCTTCGACATCCCTACAAGCGTTTCAGACAATTCCTGACTAGCGATAGCTGCCAAGAATTAAGCCCACAAGAAGTTCTGTATTTGTTACCTGTAAATGCTACGGATGACCTTGCTGTGTGACGTAATTCACAGCTAATCTGCGAGTCAGAGAGTTCAGTGAAGAAGGATAAGAAACGCGAATCGAACCAATGTCTGTTGCTATGACACGCTAACCAGCTAGAGTACAACTTTTAACTGGTTTTCCACACCCATCGAGGCAAAAGCTGTACCTGTTTTCCTGTCTGCGCAACAGTAACCACGATATACAAACAGTTAATACCCTGATACCTATGGAACAGACTTTTGCACCTTTCACAGGCAAATGCACGCAAAGCTTTCTACCTTCAAGATTGAATTTTGCACTTTTAGAGGGTTCCATGCTGCGTGCCACCAATGTAGTGATGGATTTTAAAAGGCCCTTTGTGTTTACTACGTTTCTTCGTTATTATTACAAGCTAACTGTCACTTGGGATCACGGTATATCACTGTTTCTTTTTCTGTTGCTACGTAGATTCTTCTGTATCCAATATTCCTTCACAGGTTTTCTGGACTGCTTCTTTTGTTCTTTCATTCAGATCTTTCCTCAGTTTTTTCTGACTTATTTATTCGATGAGGTAGTTTTTCTGCTTCTTCCAGAGAAACTCGAATATCTGGTTGACTGATCTGTTCATTTTTTTCAATATTCCTGTTTGTAAAATAACTGCGCTTGAGTAGAAAACAGGATTATTGTGAGGACCTGCTCCAGGAATATAAATACAATACCTTACAATGGCTTTTATTTTTACGCAATTTGTTGGTCCAAAACTAGACTCATTGAAGTTGGCCAAATAGAGTACACTACAATAACTTATTTACGCCGGAGTGGCCGGGCGGTTCTAGGCGCTACAGTCTGGAACCGCGCGACCGCTACGGTCGCAGGTTCGAATCCTGCCTCTGGCATGGATGTTTGTGATGTCCTTAGGTTAGTTAGGTTTAAGTGGTTCTAAGTTCTAGGGGACTGATGGCCTCAGAAGTTTAGTCCCATAGTGCTCAGAGCCAATTGATTTACTTCAAAAATATTTTGGGCTAGAGCTAGATTCATTGAGGTAGCCCTTCATGAAACTTACTCCAGGTACAGTGCACATGTTCCCACACTACTTAATGAAAGAGAAATGAAAAAAAAAAAACCATTCGTCTTCTATATTGTTCAACCCTGAGGCTGCTTTGTAGCACCCCAATCCCCTATTTTGTCTGCCTTTGTCTTTATTTCACATACGTGACATATCCCCCATCACGAATAATCTGCTGCGTGAATGACATCGTTAGTCTTCCCTGGTGAATCAATCTTTTCTTCTTCTATCGTTCCAGTGATGTTATTGTTGTTTAAAATGTGTCACAAGAGTGTGTTTCCTCGTTTTGGTTCAAATGGTTCAAATGGCTCTGAGCACTATCGGACTCAACTGCTGTGGTCATCAGTCCCCTAGAACTCAGAACTAATTAAACCTAACTAACCTAAGGACAACACACACATCCATGCCCGAGGCAAGATTCGAACCTGCGACCGTAGCAGCAGCGCGGCTCCGGACTGGAGCGCCCAGAACCGCACGACCACCGCGGCCGGCGCCTCGTTTTGGGATGTGTATTCAGAGAGATCTGTTCTCCACTGTCACCTCAGCTTCTGTCCATCGGTAATGCTATCTCTTAGCACCCTGTTGTAGCACCAGATCTCTAGGGCAACTAGCTGTGTTTTCTCTTGTTTTTTTTACTGACCCAGGTTCACAGCCATACAGAGCTTCATTCCTAACAAACGCTGTCAGATCCGTCTCTTTATTTCAAAACTTATATTCTTACTGACGAAGAAGATTTTTCTCAAATTAAGTGAAGTTTTGGGCTGTTGCCTTCTGCTCAAAAATTTATTTCCAGCTTCTGCAATCCCTTGTGTTTCTGCTTGCGAAACAGGTAAACTCCACTATCACTTCTAACTTCCCTCTCCCAAATCTCATTCTTAAAGATTCGTATTCTTATTCAAATCCACGTATTACCATTTTAGTCTTTCTCTTGTTTAATATCGTACTATACTGGTTATAAAAAAAAATTTCCATTGTGCTGAGGACCTCCTGTAGATCTTCTTTCTATATGTCCATTGCATTAATAATACCCGTAATAATCTCAAGGGCAGGTCTGCTGGTTTCATTCATTATATTGAGACGAAAGGAACACACGCAGGCAGTCTTATGAGGCCCTTTCATTGCCAGACGATGCATCTCAGGGTGCTGGCAGTGTCTTGGCACTGAGTGGATGAGCTCATGGATAAGCAGGTACCATCTGGGCTGCAGGTCGTTCTCCACATGAAGGTGGCAACTACTGTGTGCGGTACTAGCAGCCTGAGCAGGATATGGACACAGAGGTCTGCCATATATGGTCCTCACTATTGGCCAGTGTGCTCCAAGTCACAGAACACCATCAGAGCACTAGCTGCAGTTGCCTGTATCAGATCAACCAGTGAAGTGTCCTAGCACTAGGAGGATCCCACCCCTAACTTTCTGACAAATTTCCTACAGCTATATCCAAATATCTGATTGAGTAGGACGGATTCTTTGGCTTGCCAGTTAAATTATTTTAAAGCAGTTTTCATTGGCATTGCGTGATACTCTTTTTTCCCACAAGAAAAGAAACACGCTCTCATCAAAAATATCCCTGTAAATGCATACCTTGAGTAATCTTTAGTTTGACTGGTATCTGCAAAACTCTGTGTCCTGCTGTGATGTCAGTTTGTAAGATTCCTCTGAAAGTTACAATGTGCTGTTTCCTCCTACAACCAGAGCAACATCGACTTCCTCTGGTTAGTGTTTGCAGTGGTCCATGGGAAGACGACTGTGGTGCTACTGTTTCGTCGGTTTACCTTCCCTCTTCTTTCTCTGTGTGTGACAGTAGGTTGCATTGTCAGACTAAAGGCGCATCCCGATGAGGAATTAATATAAATCTAATTTACAAATCATAGATGCATGGCGGGCCATCATTTGAGGAACAGTAACCAAATTTTGGAGCAGAAGTTTCATTCCTGAGAATCAAATGCTAAAATGGACCGCTGTACTACATCCAATATTAATATCTTAATGTTTCTACGGAAAGAAAAGTTTTGTCGGTCGAAAACCTAACCCATAGTCATTGGCGAATTAAGATATTGAAAAACAGAGAAGGGGAGTAACGATTTACTTGCAATCAGGAAGGAAAGAGCAGGACGTCCACATAACTCAAACTGAGTAGACGGCAGTTACCATTCAAATTAATCGGAAGCATCTCAAAGACGCGATATTGAATCCTTAGGAGATAGTCATATGTCATGAACTACCGAGTCAAATTAACGGGTATAGGTGAAGTTTCAATGGCACCTGAGTGCTATGTCACGACGTTGTACAGTCGGTATGAGGTCGAACAGAAATGTTCAACAACCTCAAGTGAAAGACATTAACAGAAAAGCGCTATGCATCTCGGAGAACCTTGCAGTAAAAATTACTCTCTTTAGTGACCAACGGAAGAACAATCGTAGAAGTGACTTTGTAGGCTTTCGCGGCGTAATGATTCTTGGAAGTCTCCTCAGGCTTATTGCTGGATCGTTAAATCAAAATTATTCAATATTTCGACTTTTCCTGAAATGGCGGACAGATGGATCGCCGAAATATTGCCTGATGTCGATTTTAGAATCCGGCTGGAAACTCGAGGAGACTTTGTCAAGAGCTGTAGAAATTTGAGCGTGTACAGAGAGCTTCTGACAAACTTCTTTCTTCTGTGGCATTGGGAAAGCGTACAAGAAAGGGGGAAATACATTATAGGTTACTAAAGTTGCAACACTATGAGGACGGCAGGCAACAAATGTCACATTGGAGGTAACTGTACTGCATGCTTTGATAAAGATGGTGATTCCATGATGGTGTTAGAGGCTTTCAGGGACGATGTATCGACTACAGTTAACACACCCTGATCCTGCAACGATCGATTCGAAAGTTAATAGTGATAATCGTTCTGATAGCTCTGAAACTGGAATACATGTACCGTTACTGTTGTTGATTTGGTTATAGAGAAGGTAACTTTCAGAGGTGATAGTATAGACCAAAGCAAGAAAAAAAAGTCAAGTAACCATGGGATCTATAACGCACACCTGAAGCTCTGTGAGTAGTTGTTGATCTGTGCTACTGTGACACACATCACTTATAGTGAACAAGTACTCATAGCACTTAAGGTATACCTTTTAGAGCCCACATTTATTGGTCATTTGCCCTTGTCGTCCTCTCTATCTCCTCCAGAAACACAGAAACCAAAGAGCTTGCAGTGTTTCACAGTATCGAAGACGAAAGTTGGCTACCCTCCAGTCTTAGCAATAGGAGTACTAGTCCACTGTCAGAGGTATCAGAACGGTTTTCGCTTACTTCTGAGTCGGTCGTTTCTGGACCAGGGTCTTTTACATCAATACTTTTATCTTCAATATAAATAGGCCGAAAGCCTTACTTTGAATTTTTCCTGTAGAACTCGCCTGAAGGCCTCACATTAATCAAGGACTGAAAAAACTACCTCAACAACCAGGGCAGATCACTGGAACGTCAATGGCCACAAGGCAGAAGATACCGCTAGTACACTTCATTAATGGAGGAATGAATTAAATTAAGTTAAACACGACTCAGGAAGACGGCTGTAATTCTAGCAGACTTCAATGCACACATGTTGTTGCTCGCGGTAATCTCCCAGAAAGTGACAACCAGCATCAAACGAAGAGATGTGATAGCAGTTGAGGCTTGATAGTAGGTTAAGTGAGCACTCAACCTTAGTGCCCAGGATCGGTGGGTGACGAACTTCGTAACCCTCACAAGAAGCGCCTCACAACTCCATCTGTGGGTGCGCGCCACCAGCAACTCCGGTCTGACTGTGCACCGTGGAGACTTCCTCGCTGCTCTGCCCCAACCGATCGACTGCCACACACAGCCCACCACAATAAAGATAGTATAGCAGTACTAGTGCGCAGGTCGCACCAGTGTTTAAGAAGGGTAGTAGGAGTAATCCATCGAACTACAGACCTATATCATTGACGTCGGTTTGCAGTAGGGTTTTGGAGCATATACTGTATTCAAACATTATGAATCACCTCGAAGGCAACGATCTATTGATACGTAATCAGCGTGGTTTCAGAAAACGTCGTTCTTGTGCAACGCAGCTAGCTCTTTGTTCGCACGAAGTAATGGCCGCTATCGACAGGGGATCTCAGGTTGATTCCGTATTTCTGGATTTCCGGAAAGCTTTTGACGCCGTTCCTCACAAGCGACTTCTAATCAAGCTGCCGGCCTATGGGGTATCGTCTCAGTTGTGCGACTGGATTCGTGATTTCCTGTCAGGAAGGTCGCAGTTCGTAGTAATAGACGGCAAAATATCGACTAAAACTGAAGTGATATCAGGTGTTCCCCAGGGAAGCGTCCTGGGACCTCTGCTGTTCCTGATCTATATAAATGACCTGGGTGACAATCTGAGCAGTTCTCTTCGGTTGTTCGCAGATGATGCTGTAATTTACCGTCTAGTAAGGTCAACCTAAGACCAGTATCAGTTGCAAAGCGATTTAGAAAAGATTGCTGTATGGTGTGGCAGGTGGCAATTGACGCTAAATAACGAAAAGTGTGAGGTGATCCACATGAGTTCCGAAATAAATCCGTTGGAAATCGATTACTTGATACATAGTACAATTCTCAAGGCTGTCAATTCAACTAAGTACCTGGGTGTTAAAATTACGAACAACTTCAGTTGGAAAGACCACATAGATAATATTGTGGGGAAGGCGAGCGAAAGGTTGCGTTTCATTGGCAGGACACTTAGAAGCTGCAACAAGTCCACTAAAGAGACAGCTTACACTACAGTCGTTCGTCCTCTGTTAGAATATTGCTGCACGGTGTGGGATCCTTACCAGGTGGGATTGACGGAGGACATCGAAAGGGTCCAAAAAAGGGAAGCTCGTTTTGTATTATCACGTAATAGCGGAGAGAGTGTGGCAGATAGGATACGCGAGTTGGGATGGAAGTCATTAAAGCAAAGACGTTTTTCGTCGCGACGAGATCTATTTACGAAATTTCAGTCACCAGCTTTCTCTTCCGAATGCGAAAATATTTTTTGAGCCCAACCTACATAGGTAGGAATGATCATCAAAATAAAATAAGAGAAATCAGAGCTCGAACAGAAACGTTTCGGTCTTCGTTTTTCCCGCGCGCTGTTCGGGAGTGGAATGGCAGAGAGATAGTATCATTGTGGTTCGATGAACCCTCTGCCAAGCACTTAAAAGTGAATTGCAGAGTAGTCATGTAGATGTAGATGTAGATACATGCTGCTGCTGCCACTCATGGAGAAAAAACAGTAACATTATGGCGGTAACCGAAGAAGAAATAAGACACCATTGGACTGCAACCAATGATTAAAAAAAGCCATGACAGGAGCCAGCCACGACTCAGGTAGAGTGAAGACTTTCGCAGTTTTCCACGCCGAGGGGAATATTGTGAGTTTCAGACAGGAATTGTAAACGCTTGCTAGATAGGATCTGAGTCCGCAGCTCGTGGTCGTGCGGTAGCGTTCTCGCTTCCCACGCCCGGGTTCCCGGGTTCGATTCCCGGCGGGGTCAGGGATTTTCTCTGCCTCGTGATGACTGGGTGTTGTGTGATGTCCTTAGGTTAGTTAGGTTTAAGTAGTTCTAAGTTCTAGGGGACTGATGACCATAGAAGTTAAGTCCCATAGTGCTCAGAGCCATTTTTTTTTAGATAGGATATGACAGCGGACGTCATCGGCGGATCGGGGTGTCAGCACATTGTGTCATCAGCTGCATTACAAGCACACAGTGTGGCCATGGAGATGGCCATAATGCTGCATAAGACTGCTTGAATAAACACCTGTCAATACTGCCACTGCTTGACTGTATGCCCCGACGTAAATCTACCCTTTCTCTGATCATTTATCTCAACCATACTGAAGAGTAACTGCCCGGAGTAGGCCGGGTCTTTACAGAAGTTAGGCATAGGGGCCACCTTATCAAAAGACTTCAAAAGGCATTTAATTGTTAGCCACAATGGCCACTTAACCAAAGATATAAAATTTGGATTTAATTAAACACAACTATAACAAGAATAAGTCTCTCAAGAGGGTTCGTGTAGTCAGTCACCCTGACCCCAGCGCATCTTTGACAAGCCCAGTCTTTAGTAACAGAATGCATTCTGGTAATCAGAACGTGTTTCTCATTGTGAAACGGTAGGCGGGTAGTTTCGAGAAGCTTTCGCCTTTCTATATACAAAAGGGTTTGGAGGATATCTGTGGCTCCTTAAAATCCGTGAAGCGCTTGCACAATGGGACCCTGCTAGTGAAAACTTCCAGTTCCCAGCAAGCAACTAATCTCCAATCATCTACATGCCTTGGAGAATATGACATAGACACTGAACTGCACAGCACCTTGAAGGTGATGTGACATGCTGGGATCTAGTCGACATTCCCAGGGAAGAACTGCAACGTGAGTGGGCTCTGGAAGGTATAGTTGACATACAACATATCATGAAGAGGGTTGATGGCAATCTTACAAAATCCGACTCCTTTACTGCAACAGCCAGTCAGGATCCGGGTTTCCACCGCCAAAGAGCGGTTGCTGAGAGATGTGGTCTGGACTTCCAGTCCACCTCTAACGAAGTGTACAACTGCCCATTTTCCATGTGGGAGCTGGATTCTGCATTGTCTGCAGCTCGTGACACATCCCCTGGTGACGACAGGCTCAATTACAGTATGCTACGGCACCTCACAAGGCGCAACAAAGAAATCCTGCTCACACTTTTTAATGCCATTTGGGCGTCAGGTCACTTTCCTGACTCGTCGCCTGAGGCAGTTTTAATTCCCTTTTGAACACCTGGGAAAGACTGCACATGCCCAAGTAGCTACCGTAATGTTACCCTCACTAGTTACATGGGAAAGGCCTTGGAGCGGATCGTCAGCCGCCGCCATGTCTGGATGTTAGAATCCCGTAAACTCCTTAATCGCTTTCAGTGTGGGTTCAGGAGGTTTCGTTCCACCTGCGAGAATCTTGGCTTCCTGGAAGCGGCTATACAACAAGCTTTCCTACACCGTCATCGCCTTCTAGGTGTATGTTTTGACATCGAGAAGGCCTACGATACTACTTGGAGGCGTCTGACCCTGGAACAGCTCCACGCGATCGGTGGCAGCCAAAATCACTTGTCCTCACACCGTTAGATTTCTTGTGATGCGGTTTTGTTAGGGATCAGGTGGTTTGCAGGACTTGAAGACACACATTCCTAATCCAACTGAACACGTCACCTTTTAGTTCCTGGTGCTTTTATGGAAACTGATAACGATATACGTTGTCATACCAATGAGAAGGCACATACTGACGTTTACGAATGAGGAAGCAATATGTTATCTAGTCACACATTGAAAACCAGCTGTGTATCACTAAATTTGCTTAAACGGTTTTTTTTAAGTATCAAGTGCTTATTGTAAAAAATAGTGGGTAATACGTGCATCTTAATAGAATACAGCACATTAAAATCCGAGGGCATAGGTCACTTTCTTGCTGTTAGCTTTTTCACAGGTGGCTTTTGTTTGTGTCCCAACCACATAAAACGTACATTATACGAATTGATAAGTACTAAGGAAAAAATTCTCGTAAAAAATCGGTGTCTTACAAAACACTAGTTAAATTGGACTACTCGTCCGTCTGGGTGTTGCACCACATTAGCTTAGTAGAGAAAATAGAGACCCTCCCTTGAAGAGCGGCGCGGTTCGCAACGGGTTCGTGACGGGAGCGAGCGTCACGGAGATCCTTTAAACTGTAATGGAAGACCAAGAACGGATTAAAAGGGTGCACGACAGGGCTGCAGTCTTCCACCCCCACCTCCAGTCTATTCGTCGAGGAAGCAATGACGTAAATAAAAGAAGGGTTCAATGTGGGGTTAAAATTAGGAGTGAAAGACTATCAGTCATGAGATTCGCTGATGAGACTGCTATCATCAGTGAAAGTGAAGAAGAACTGCAGGACCTGTTGAATGGCATGAATGTAATAAGTAAAGAATACGGATTGACACTGGACGAAAGAAAGCCGGCCGCGGTGGTCTAGCGGTTCTAGACGCTTCAGTCTGGAACCGCGCGATTGCTACGGTCGCAGGTTCGAATCCTGCCTCGGGCATGGATGTGTGTGATGTCCTTAGGTTAGTTAGGTTTAAGTAGTTCTAAGTTCTAGGGGACTGATGACCTCAGATGTTAAGTCCCATAGTGCTCAGAGCCATTTGAACCATTTTTGATCGAAAGAAAGACAGCAGTGATGAAGAGCAGCAGAAATCAAATTAGAAATCAACTTAATCTCAAGAGCGGGGGCCACAAAACTCACGAAATTAAGGAATTCTGCTACTTTGGGAGAAAAAGACGGCTTTCTTCGCCAGTAGAAGTCTGATGCTATCAAACATCGGCGTCAATCAGAAGAAGAAATTTCTGAGAATGTACGTCTGTAGAACTGCATTCGACGGTAGTGATGGACTTTTGGAAAGCCGCGAAAGAGGAGAGTTGAAGCGTTTGAGGTGTGTGCTATAGAAGCATATTAAAAATTAGGTTGATTGGAAAGAAAAGGATAGTTCTCCGCAAAATCGGCGAAAAAGAGGAACATACGCAAAACGCTGACTAGGAGGATGACAGGACATGTGTTAATCCATCAGAGAATAACTTCCACGTTACTAGAGCTGGCTGCAGAAGGTAAAATCTGTGGTGTACGAGAGACACTGGAATATAATAACTGAGGAAGTAGAGTGCAAATGCTGCTGTGAGATGAAGAGGCTGACCAAGGGAGTAATTCGTGGCGGACCAAATCAAACCAGTCGGAAGACTAACGAAAAAAATGGAGATATTGTATTGGATGAAGACCGTCCCACTGTTACCTTGCGTAGTTATCGTGGGAAAGACAAAATAGATTCATTATATCCATGAATTATGTGATTTAAACTGACTGTTTATGTAGGTACAACATGCAGCCAGTCTAATTTTCAATTTGATACGATTTACTGTACCGTTAAAAGTTTTCGAGGCACTGCAGGCCATCCATCAGGTGCTGGTTTTACATGGTCATTAGTTCCTACACTCTGCGCAACTTGATGCTAAATCTTACCGAATTCAAACAGGAACTGGCTGCGTATTATACATACATAAAACGCCAAAGACAACAGAGGTTAGGCATACAATAATTTTTCCCTCGCTCAGTACTCGAAAGGAATAGGAAGAAAATCGATCTTCGTGCGATATACATTCAGTCATGCACTGTACAGTGACTTGTGGATCACGCATATGTGAGGCTGTAGATAAAAAGACTGGAAGGCGGCTGACTCTTCTTGTAAATGACAGTCGTTCTGCTGAAAGCACGTACGTAGATGAAGCCCTCCTGTTCATCTCCAAAAGTGCGCTGCAACTTTTTTTCCCCCAAAGGATTCGTCCACTCTTCGCAAAGAGCAGTTTACTAAAGGACCTGCCACGCACTGCCGTCGGGGCGCCACTTTTCATCTCGTGATGAGGACTGACTTGCATTTTCAGACGACACGCTATCTCGCGTACCGCACAAACAGCCGTTATTCATCTGGCGTGGCGTCAGACAAGGACACCATCTGTCGGATCGATGCTCGGCGTGCTACCTCTCAGCCCTGTTGCTACCCCGGCCGTGCCGCGCTCATCACAGGCAGCGCAGCTACTGTGTGACGTAATACTTACCACACCGCCACCTCCATCGCCTCCGCCTGCAACGCTCGCAGGCTTCACCATACAGCCCGCTTCTTCTGCCTCTCTCTCTCTCCTCCTCTCTCTTTCTCCGCCCATTATCCATCTCTGCCAAGAGAATAAAACGCTCCATTCTCGTCTGTTTTGTTGCTGCTTGATGCATCAAAGTAATTTTTAATTTACGTGCTTTCCATCCCACGGTATCTCTTTTTATCTCTCGCCATGTAGCCTTCCCCACTCTCCCTCGTTCTCACTCTCTCTCTCTCTCTCGTTCACCACACCCCTCTTTACCTCTCACTCCTCAGATTAATGGCGCTGTGTCAGCCAGTCCGATAATGAATGTGGACGTCTGCAATAAATAAAAAAGGAAAGAGAAGTATTCTAGGATGTGAATTCCCGTTTGCACTGGGCGAATATTACACTGGTCGGGGAAGTGTAGACACTACGAACAAGTAGCTATCGTAGATGGCTTTTTGCTTTGTGCGTCATATATGGTGCCGTTAATAACAGTATACATTTCATTCGCGTGACCCAATGTTTTCATTCAACGGACGAACATGCATTCAGATACTTTGATTAGTTCCATTGTTTCCGATATTAGTTTTTAGTTCTGGCTGTGCTCTGTGTAGGAAATAACGTACTCATGTGGCAAGCATACACAGAGCTCTTGTGTGTAACATGGACAAAGGTAGTAGCGAATATCGAACGTTGTACAAAAACTGTACGTACGAGGTTTGGAACTTCAATAGTGGCAGCTATTTATTTACAGCTCGTACAAAATAGATGTTGTTGTTGTTGTTGTTGTGGTCTTCAGCCCTCAGACTGGTTTGATGCAGCTCTCCATGCTAATCTATCCTGTGCAAGCTCCTTCATCTCCCAGTACCTACTACAACCTACATCCTTCTGAATCTGCTTAGTGTATTCATCTCTTGGTCTCCCTCTACGATTTTTACCCTCCACGCTGCCCTCCAATGCTAAATCTGTGATCCCTTGATGCCTCAGGACATGACCTACCAATCGATCCCTTCTTCTAGTCAAGTTGTCCCACAAACTTCTCTTCTCCCCAATCCTTTTCAATATGTCCTCATTAGTTACATGATCTACCCACCTAATCTTCAACATTCTTCTGTAGCACCACATTTCGAAAGCTTCTATTCTCTTCTTGTCCAAACTATTTATTGTCCATGTTTCACTTCCATACATGGCTACACTCCATACAAATACTTTCAGAAACGACTTCCTGACCCTTAAATCAATACTCGATGTTAACAAATTTCTCTTCTTCAGAAACGCTTTCCTTGCCATTGCCAGTCTACATTTTATATCCTCTCTACTTCGACCATCATCAGTTATTTTGCTCCCCAAATAGCAAAACTCCTTTACTACTTTAAGTGTCTCATTTCCTAATCTAATTCCCTCAGCATCACCCGACTTAATTCGACTACATTCCATTATTCTCGTTTTGCTTTTGTTGATGTTCATCTTATATCCTCCTTTCAAGACACTGTCCATTCCGTTCAACTGCTCTTCCAAGTCCTTTGCTGTCTCTGACAGAATTACAATGTCATTGGCGAACCTCAAAGTTTTTAGTTCTTCTCCCTGGATTTTAATACCTACTCCGAATTTTTCTTTTGTTTCCTTTACTGCTTGCTCAATATACAGATTGAATAACATCGGGGAGAGGCTACAACCCTGTCTCACTCCCTTCCCAACCACTGCTTCAATTTCATGACCCTCGACTCTTATAACTGCCATCTAGTTTCTTTACAAATTGTAAATAGCCTTTCGCTCCCTGTATTTTACCCCTGCCACCTTTAGAATTTGAAAACCTTTCTCTAAGTCTACTAATGCTAGAAACGTAGGTTTGCCTTTCCTTAATCTTTCTGCTAAGATAAGTCGTAACGTCAGTATTGCCTCACGTGTTCCAACATTTCTACGGATTCCAAACTGATCTTCCCCGAGGTCGGCTTCTACCAGTTTTTCCATTCGTCTGTAACTAATTCGCGTTAGTATTTTGCAGCTGTGACTTATTAAACTGATAGTTCGGTAATTTTCACATCTGTCAACACCTGCTTTCTTTGGGATTGGAATTATTACATTCTTCTTGAAGTCTGAGGGTATTTCTCCTGTCTCGTACAGCTTGCTCACCAGATGGTAGAGTTTTGTCAGGACTGGCTCTACCAAGGCCGCCAGTAGTTCTAATGGAATGGCCGGCCGGGGTGGCCGTGCGGTTCTAGGCGCTACAGTCTGGAACCGCGAGACCGCTGCGGTCGCAGGTTCGAATCCTGCCTCGGGCATGGATGTGTGTGATGTCATTAGGTTAGTTAGGTTTAAGTAGTTCTAAGTTCTAGGGGACTGATGACCTTAGAAGTTAATTCCCATAGTGCTCAGAGCCATTTCTAATGGAATGTTGTCTACTCCCGGGGCCTTGTTTCGACTCAGGTCTTTCAGTGCTCTGTCAAACTCTTCACGCAGTATCGTATCTCCCATTTCATCTTCATCTTCATTTTCCATTTCCATAATATTGTCCTCAAGTACATCGCCCTTGCATAGACCCTCTATATACTCCTTCCACCTTTCTGCTTTCCCCTCTTTGCTTAGAACTGGGTTTCCATCTGAGCTCTTGATATTCATACAAGTGCCTCTCTTTTCTCCAAAGGTCTCTTTAATTTTCCTGTAGGCTGTATCTATCTAACCCCTAGTGAGATAAGCCTCTACATCCTTACATTTGTCCTCTAGCCATGCCTGCTTAGCCATATTGCACTTCCTGTCGATCTCATTTTTGAGACGTTTGTATTCCTTTTTGCCTGCTTTATTTACTGCATTTTTATATTTTCTCCTTTCATCAATTAAACTCAATATTTCTTCTGTTACCGAAGGATTTTTACTAGCCCTCGTCTTTTCACCTACTTGATCCTCTGCTGCCTTTACTACTTCATCCCTCAGAGCTACCCATTCGTCTTCTACTGTATTTCTTTCCCCCATTCCTGTCAATTGTTCCCTTATGCTGTCCCTGAAACTCTGTACAACCTCTGGTTTATTCAGTTTATCCAGGTCCCATCTCCTTAAATTCCCACCTTTTTGCAATTTCTTCAGTTTTAATCTACAGTTCATAACCAATAGATTGTGGTCAGTGTCCACATCTGCCCCTGGAAATGTCCTACAGTTTAAAACCTGGTTCCTAAATCTCTGTCTTACCATTATATAATCTATCTGATACCTTTTAGTATCTCCAGGATTCTTCCATGTATACAACCTTCTTTTATGATTCTTGAACCAAGTGTTAGCTATGATTAACTTATGCTCTGTACAAAATTCTACGAGACGGCTTCCTCTTTCATTTCTTAGCCCCAATCCAAAATAAATAAGTGTTTCAAAGTTTTACTGACCTTCAAAATAATCACCAGCATTGTGTATAACCCGTTGCCAGCGATGTGGAAGTCGTAGGATATTGTTAGCAGTGCCAGCTGTGTTGACAGTTCGGGCGGCGCGGTCCATTGCCCGACGAATTTGTAGCAGCTCTGTAGCGAATGCCGTGAAGTGTTTCCTTCTGTTTAGAAATCGAGTTGAGCTCACGAGGGCTTAAGTCAGGGGAGTGAAGTAGGTGGTATAGCACTTAGCAGCCCCATCAGTCAAACAAATCAGTAACAGCTTGCACTGTACGTGCTTGAGCATTGTCCTGTAAAATGATGGTCATGTCCTGCAGGAAGTATCATCACCTCTGTCTCTAAGCTGGTCTTAGGTTGTGTTCCAAAAATCAACACACACACCCATGCCCGAGGGAGGACTCGAACCTCCGACGGCGGAAGCCATGATGATAAGCAAATAAGGCTGTCAGGGGAGATCGAGATTGAGGGAGGGCGAGGGGAAGGAGGGTCAGCGGGCCGTTTGTCGTGCCTAAATATCTATTTGTCGAGCCGGAATATCTATCAGTACGATCATTGTCCGATAAAGGCCAGTCTTGGCGCTCGAATTTCGGTCCGACAACGAAGCTGATGCACATTTTCCACCGTCATGAAACAAACATCAGTCTCGAAAGCTGTTACCTCCATTACAATGGGCGTCTTCTGGAGTTATGTGTGTCCATCGACCTAGCGGTTAATCGATCCCGTCTGGCGTAAAGTTTGCCTATACAGCGCGCGCCTGAGAGGAGTCTCAGAAGAGAGAGTGAACACGGAGCCGCTAGGAGGCGTGAGTCGCGCATGCACTGTGTTTTGGAAGCACCCTGGGCGGCAGTGTAAGGTGGCAACGCCCAGAACTGAGACTGTTGGTACTGGCGTTGGTGATTCTGACGTTCATTGGTTGACGGGACACTGAGTGGACAGCCTTGTTTCTGTTCACGGCGGCATTGAATCCATGGGGGGGGGGGGGGGGGGGGGGTGAGCAAAATTTCAGCCCATGAACTGTGGTAACAACATCATTTAATGTATTGCTGCCTCTTGTTGCCTCACTCGAAATTCTCGGCAGCTACTTCAATCTGTGCTATGGGTATTGCCAACTACCAGTCCTAAACGATTTCCTTAGTAGTGGAATGCCCCTGTTTTGATGGTGTGTCATGTGTGGTTAAAATTATTTCATTTTATTTACTGAACCAACACCATCTGTTTTTGTGTTTTAGAAGCTTTTTTTGTTACTTCGTGTTCTGTCCCGTGTATTCAACGACCTGCCTGAGGAGACGGGCAAGCTGGGCCTGTTGATTGTTGGAGATTAAAAGGGCTCGTACCAAGAGCGGCAGTTCACGTGTAATGAAGGGAAAACTGTGTAATTCTGCTTCGAGTATACGCCTCCAATTATAACCATTATCTCTTGATGCATTTGTAGTTGTGTGAGTGGTGGCTCAATTTTAAAACTACGAGTTTATTTAATGTTGTTTAATGCTCCTGTGTTGAACTATTGCAGAAGTTAACTCTAAAGTCATTTACTTGTCAGCTTGAATTTGTTTTAGAGATTTCTGTATTTAATTAGAGTAATGTTTTTATGAGAAACTTTGTCTTAAAATATTATGCTCTGGCCTAGTTATTTTTCTACTTGAAGTACCAGGCTTATTGAATTCTGATTGCTTTGGTAGTGGTTGTTTAAATATATTTTAGTCTTTGATTATTTTAATAGTTTGCCTAAAAGTTTAATGCTAAGTGTCTAATGCTAAGTGTCTAATTGTCTACCCTTGCTTAAGATCAAGTCTGGAAGTGCAACCAAGGAATGTAACTTGCTCAGAGTGTTATACTGTAATAAAGTTAATCATGATTGAGAATTGTGGCCTAGTCCTTTCATTAACTGAACCTTTCCTGTGTTGGCGTTAAGTTGCGCTACATTCATGTGTGGTACATCTTCGTCAACATTTACATACATACACCACAGACGACCGTAAGGTGTATGCTCGATTGTACAGGTAGCTTTTACCATTAATACTCATTTCGTTTCCTCTCCCACACGCAAATGAAGCGACGGAAAAGCGACTGTCTATATGCCTCCATGCCAACACTATTTTCTCCTATATTCGTGGTCCTTAGGCAAAAGTGCTTTGGCAGCAGTATAAAAGTTTTGCAGTCAGTCGCAAAAACCGGTTCTCTAAATTTTAGGAATAGTGATAC
The DNA here is from genome assembly GCF_021461395.2 of Schistocerca americana. Classification (NCBI taxonomy): domain Eukaryota; kingdom Metazoa; phylum Arthropoda; class Insecta; order Orthoptera; family Acrididae; genus Schistocerca; species Schistocerca americana. The sequence continues at coordinate 1,039,998,618 of NC_060120.1, read as the reverse complement.
ACTAAAAGAAGTACCTTCCCCTCCACGGATTCCCATTTGAGCTCACGAAGTATCTCCGTCATACTTGCGAGTTTATCGAACGTACCGGTTACAAATCTGGCATCACACCTCTGAATTGTTTCCTTTAATACGACCTGGAAGGGGTCCCAAACACTCGAGCAGTATTCAGGAAAGGGTCGCACTAGGGTCCTATAGGCGGTCTCCATGAATAGTCATAATTTCCTAAAATCCTCCCAATAAACCTAAGTTGACCGTTCGTCATCCCTATTAACGTTCTTACGTGCTCGTTCGATATCTCCTTGCAATTTCACGCCCACCAATTCAATCGAAGTGATGTGTCAAGTATCACACAACTGAAGCTGTATTCAGATACTGTATTCAGACATTATAGGATTGTTCTTCCTATTCACCGCATTAACTTATCATCGATTGCGGCGTTTTTCATTCGTCGGTACAGTGGGCAGCAACTATACTCTTCTGCTGTTTCGGTGCGAAGTGCCGACGTTGCTTTGGCACCCCGCTCTGCGAAGGGCATTGCATTTATACTTACCTCAGGAACAACCGGCTTTACTCCACGGGTAAAAGACACCGTAGAACGACTTAGGGGTTTGTCCATCAGAAAAGGCCGCGTACTTTTCCTCAGCTCCACACTGTAGTGCAAAGTAGAGTGTTGTCATCAACTCGGGCTTCCTTCGAGCAGCCATCCTCACCTCCGACGCACTCCTGTCCCCGTCGCCACCCCATCGAACCCAAGCCCCAACAACACCGTCGTGGTCTATTTTTGTCCGTCAGCCTTCTTATTGGTTTGATGTGGTCCGCCATGATTTCCTACCCTGTGCTAACGTCTTCATCAGCAATTGTCACTTGTGTCCTCAATGTTTTGCTGGATATATTCCAATCTCTGTCTTCCTCTACAAATTCTACTGTCTACAGCTGCCACTAGTACCACGAAAGTTATTCTCTGATGTCTTAACAGATGTTCTATCATCCTGTATTTCCTCTTGTCAGCGTTTCCCACACATACTTCTCCCCACCCATTCAGTGCAAAAACCTTCTCATTCCTTACCTTATTAGTCCAACCAATTTTCAACATTCGTTGTCGCATCACATCAAAAGAGCTTCAATTCTCTTCTGCTCCGGTTTTTCCACAGTCCATGATTCACTACCATACAATGCTGTATTCTAAATGTACATACTCAGAAATTTCTTTTTCAAATTAAGACCTATGTTTGATATTAGTAGATTTCTCTTGGCCAGGAATACCATTTTTGCCAGTGTTAGTCCGCTTTTGACTTCCCCCTTTCGCTGTGCGTCATTGGTTATCTTGCTGCCCAAGTAACAGAATTCCTTAACTACACCTGCTTCGTGACTATCAGTCCTGATGTTAAGTTTCTCGCTGTTCTATTTTCTGCTCTCTCATTACTTTCGTCTTCCTTCGATTTACTCTCAGTCCATATTCTGTGCTCAGTAGACTGTTGATTCCATTCAGCATATATAATTCTTCTTCACTTTCACTGACGACAGCGATGTCACTAGCGAATCTTATCATTGATATTCTTTCACCTTGAATTTTAATTCCACTCTTGAACCTTTCGTTTATTTACGTCATTGCTTCTTCGACGTATAGATTGAACAATAGGGCGAAAGTCTACGTCTTACACTATCCTTAATTCCATCACTTCCATCTCGATCTTCCACTATTATTATTCCCTCTTGGCTGGTGTACATGTTGTATATTATCCGTCTCTCCTTTTTGCTTACCCCACTTTCCTCAGAATTTTGAAAATATTGCAGCATTTGACACTGGCGAACGCTTTTTCCAGGTCGACAATTCCTATGAACGTGGACTGATTTGTCTTTAGTCTTGCTTCCATTATCATCCGTAATGTCAGAGCTATCTCACTGATGCCTTTCTCTTTCCTAAAGCCGACTTAGTCGCCATCTAACACATCCCTAATTTTCTTTTATATTCTTGTTTATACATGCATCAAAGAAAGTTTTGCATGACGCCAGTTCCCAGAACTCTTGAAGATAGACGTTGACTGTGGATATTATATCACTGACATAGTCCCTTCGATTCTTCAGAGATGTCACTAAACCCGCACAAAGATGTAAACAACCATGCATGAGCAGTGACTCCTAGACGGAGGGGTCCGACAGCTGATCAGTTCCAGTCATTCCACCAGGAAAGAGGTACACAGGTCGTGTTGTCGGTAGCTCAACCATGCCTAGACGGTCAAAATCGCGGTTCTATCGTGTTCGCATTGTTACTTTGTGCAGGAAGGACTCTCAACAAGGGTAGTGTCCAGGTGTCTTTGAGTCAACCAAAGCGACGTTGTTCGGACATGGAGGAGATACAGAGAGACAGGAACTGTCGAGGACACCCCTCGCTCAGGCCGCCCAAGGGCTACTACTGCAGTGGATGACCGCTACCTACGGATTATGGCTCGGAGGAGCCCTGACAGCAACGTCTCCATGTTGAATAATGCTTTTCGTGGAGCCACAGGACGTCGTGTAACGACTCAGACTGTGCGCAATAGGCTCCACGATGCGCAACTTCACCCGCGGCGTCCGTGGCGAGAGCCATCTTTGCAACCACGACACCATGAAGCGCGGTACAGATGGGCCCAACAACATGCCAAATTTACCACTCAGGATTGGTGTCACGTTCTCTTCACCGATGAGAGTTACATAAGCCTTCAGACAGACAATCGTCGGAGACGTGTTTGGAGGCAACCCGGTCAGGCTGAACGCATTCGACACAGTGTTTGGCGAATGCAGCAAGGTGGAGGTTCCCTGCTGTTTTGGGGTGGCATTATTTGGGGTCAACGTACGCTGCTGATGATCATGGAAGGCGCCGTAACGGCTGTACGATACGTGAATCCCTTCCCCAGACCGATAGAGCAATCATATCGGCAGCATATTGGCGAAGCATTCGTCTTCGTGGACGACAATTCACGCCCCTATCGTACACGTCTTGTGAATGACTTCCTTCAGGATAACGACTTCGCTCGACAAGAGTGGTTACCATGTTTTCCAGACATGAGCCCTATCGGATATGCTGGGGATAGATTGAAAAGGGCTGTTTATGGACGACGCGACCAACCAACTACTCTGAGGGATCTACGCCGATTCGCCGTTGAGCAGTGCGACGATCCGGACCAACAGTGCCTTAATGAACTTGTGGATAGTATGCCACGACGAGTACGGTCATGTATCAACGCAAGAAGATGTGCATTAGAGGTACCAGTGTGTACAGAATTCTGAACTATCACCTCTGAAGGTCTCGCTGTATGGTAGTACAACATGCAATGTGTGGTTTTCATGAACAATAAAAAGGGCGGAAATGATGTTTATGTTCATCTCTGGTTGTTTTCTGTACAGGTTCCGGAACTCTCAGAACCAAGGCGATGCAAAACTTTTTTTGGTGTTATATAAGCCTTCAGACAATCGTCGCAGAGTGACTTATCTCAAGATCGTCGTCACGGTAGAAGCTCTTCTGTATAATCCACGTTAGCCTCACCACAGGTGAAGTACAAAGTCCGATATGTTCGCAGTTGTGGTTGCTATATGCTGCCTGTCTCTGAGTTAGCGGCGGAGCCAAGTGCTACTGCGATTCCCACTGTGCTGCTACTGGTTCAAATGGCTCTGAGCACTATGGGACTTCGCTTCTTTTAAATTTTTTTTTCTTCAATAAAAAATAGGCTGAAGGCCATAGCTTAAATCTCTCCCATAAAACTCGGCTGAAGGCCACTCACCCCATGCAGAAAACAATTTAACGGCTTAAGGCCTAAAAGAACAGCCTTGCAATTTAAATAAGCTGAAAATCGGCTGAAGGCCACACACAGTAATTAAAAATAGAGGAAATGACTATGTAAAACACAAGGAGCGGCGCTCAGAAGGTTCCAAGTGTCGGCCTGGGAAGTAACACGAACGCACGCTTAGATGAGACAGGCAGCCAGACCGACAACCAAGGGACGGTTCACGACCGAGCGACGATCTGACTGATTTCCAACAGTCAGATCCAACTGCACAGACAATGGAAAATATCGGCCAGGGAAGAGTAACCGAGTTACCAATAACTTCTAACTGGGCCTCACCAAGATCAAGACATCAGACGTCAGTCAAGACGAGTTTAAAAGAATCCGAAAACACAAGTCACAACTGTCACAGCTGTGAAGTCACTACCGGAGGCTGCAGATTCTAGGCTAGAAAACAGACGACTTGTAATCACATGCGTCATGGGGTGAGAAAACAACAATCCACAAATAACGAACAAATCGTAACAGTCGAGCTTTAAGAACAGGTAACTAATTACTCAACTTGAGATTCCTGGTTCGGAAGAAGGCGTAAAGTCGCTCGCACAGTTAGCGTCTCCAAATGCAACAGCGCGTGCCCGCCGCCAAAATCCCCGGCCTGGCTTCGCGCTGAGGATACTCCGTCGCTACTCAGTTCCAACGAACCAACAAGACCCAACCACATCCCAACTCGGAAAATGGTATTCGTACTGAGGATCCAAGACGTCGTCGGCTGAGACGACGAGCCGAGCAAACGACCAACGGCAGCCCACCTCCGCCGACGGCGGTCCCGGTGAACACGAACACCATAGGAGCCCGACTGATGCTGGCTGCCAACTGAGAACTCTTCCCCAACTGATACAGGTGTCAGTGCTCAGCAGTTCACATGTCGCCATCCGACGACCAGGCAACCGACCGACCAACGGCCTTCCGTCTGCGTCGGCCATGGTCCCGACGCGTACTTGCCCCTTGCGGACCGGCCTGACGCGTTGCCCGACTGCTGCTCCCAACTGAACTGACTTCCTTCGGACGGATGACGTCCCAGACACCGGCTCGGACCCACCCATGCAGAGGAAAAACAACCGACATCTCTGCACAGGAATGAACCAATACAAATGCACGTCGTCGATGAGACGACCGACCGAACGACCAACCAACGGTCGTCCCCGCTAGTACTGGCTGCGCGGACCTTACTGGGGCCCCGTCCCCGACAGCACTGGTACTGCCTCCCGACCGCCCTCCTGATCCATCTCCAACTGAACTGACTTCCTTCGGATGCACAACGTACCAGAGACACAGGCTCGAACCCAACCACGCAGAGGGAACACAAACGGCATCTCTGCACAGGAAGGAACTGACCCAAATACAAGTCGTCAGGGCGACGACCGACCAAACGGCAAACCAACGGTTGTCCTCGCTGATACTGACTGTGCGGACCTCACTGGGGCTCCGTCACCGACTTCACTGCTGCTGCGTCCTGACCGCCATCCTGATCCATCTCCAACTGAACTGACTTCCTTCGGATGGACAACGTACCAGAGACACAGACTCGAACCCAACCACACAGAGGGAACACAAACGGCATCTCTGCACAGGAAGGAACTGACCCAAATACAAGTCGTCAGGGCGACGACCGACCAAACGGCAAACCAACGGTTGTCCTCGCTGATACTGACTGTGCGGACCTCACTGGGGCTCCGTCACCGACTTCACTGCTGCTGCGTCCTGACCGCCATCCTGATCCATCTCCAACTGAACTGACTTCCTTCGGATGGACAACGTACCAGAGACACAGACTCGAACCCAACCACACAGAGGGAACACAAACGGCATCTCTGCACAGGAAGGAACTGACCCAAATACAAGTCGTCAGGGCGACGACCGACCAAACGGCAAACCAACGGTTGTCCTCGCTGATACTGACTGTGCGGACCTCACTGGGGCTCCGTCACCGACTTCACTGCTGCTGCGTCCTGACCGCCATCCTGATCCATCTCCAACTGAACTGACTTCCTTCGGATGGACAACGTACCAGAGACACAGACTCGAACCCAACCACACAGAGGGAACACAAACGGCATCTCTGCACAGGAAGGAACTGACCCAAATACAAGTCGTCAGGGCGACGACCGACCAAACGGCAAACCAACGGTTGTCCTCGCTGATACTGACTGTGCGGACCTCACTGGGGCTCCGTCACCGACTTCACTGCTGCTGCGTCCTGACCGCCATCCTGATCCATCTCCAACTGAACTGACTTCCTTCGGATGGACAACGTACCAGAGACACAGACTCGAACCCAACCACACAGAGGGAACACAAACGGCATCTCTGCACAGGAAGGAACTGACCCAAATACAAGTCGTCAGGGCGACGACCGACCAAACGGCAAACCAACGGTTGTCCTCGCTGATACTGACTGTGTGGACCTCACTGGGGCTCCGTCACCGACTTCACTGCTGCTGCGTCCTGACCGCCATCCTGATCCATCTCCAACTGAACTGACTTCCTTCGGATGGACAACGTACCAGAGACACAGACTCGAACCCAACCACACAGAGGGAACACAAACGGCATCTCTGCACAGGAAGGAACTGACCCAAATACAAGTCGTCAGGGCGACGACCGACCAAACGGCAAACCAACGGTTGTCCTCGCTGATACTGGCTGTGCGGACCTCACTGGGGCTCCGTCACCGACTTCACTGCTGCTGCGTCCCGACCGCCATCCTGATCCATGTCCAACTGAACTGACTTCCTTTGGACAAACGACGTGCCGGAGACACAGGCTCGGACCCAACCACGCAGAGGGAACACAAACGGCATCTCTGCACAGGAAGGAACTGACCCGAATACAAGTCGTCAGGGAGACGACCGACAAAACGGAAAACCAACGGTTGTCCTCGCTGATACTGGCTGTGCGGACCTCACTGGGGCTCCGTCCCCGACTGCACTGCTGCTGCACCCTGACCGAAGTCCTGATCCATCTCCCAATTAACTGACTTACTTTGGACAAACGACATGCCGGAGACACAGGCTCGGACCCAACCATGCAGAGGGAACACAACCGGCATCTCTGCACAGGAGTCTGCAGCTCGTGGTCGCGCGGTAGCCTTCTCGCTTCCCACGCCCGGGTTCCCGGGTTCGATTCCCGGCGGGGTCAGGGATTTTCTCTGCCTCGTGATGACTGGGTGTTGTGTGCTGTCCTTAGGTTAGTTAGGTTTAAGTAGTTCTAAGTTCTAGGGGACTGATGAGCATAGATGTTAAGTTCCATAGTGCTCAGAGCCATTTGAACCATTTTTCTGCACAGGAAGGAACTGACCCAAATACAAGTCGTCAGGGAGGCGACCGACCAAACGATAAACCAACGGTCGTCCCCACTGGTACTGGCTGTGCGGACCTCGCTGGGGCTCCGTCCCAGACTGCACTGCTGCTACATCCCGACCACCCTCCTGATCCATCTCCAACTGAACTGACTTCCTTCGGACGGACGACGTGCCACATACACAGGCTTGGACTCAACCACACAGAGGGAAAACAGCCGACATCTCTGCACAGGAAGGAACCGACACAAATACACGTCATCGGTGAGACGACCGACCGAACGACCAACCAATGGTCGTCACCGCTGGTACTGGCTGTGCGGACAATACTGGGGCTCCGTCCCCGACTTCACTGCTGCTGCGTCCCGACTGCACTGCTGGTCCGCCTCCAACCGACTGCCAGACACACGACGAGCCGGAAACACTATCGGTCGCTCCAGAGATGGTATGACAGTACACTTATCGATACGCGCTGATGTTGCCGCTCATGGGCTAGTAAGGCAGGAAGTTAATGACGCCAGTAAATGGAATAAGAAAACGATGGGACAGTACCGTGATAGAAGATGACAAACAATAAAAGGGATGAACATGAGCCGTGCACGGCTCAGAAATTTTCCTGTTTCTTCTGGCCTTTTAAGAGTACACCTCGTCCTCTTGTGATTCTTGCCGAGAGTATTCGCTATTACCAGCTGAAAATTATTACAGAACTCAATCAGTTTTTCTCCTTTCTCATTCCTCGTATCAAGCACATATTCACCCTTAACTCTTTTTTCTACTCCTTCTAGTTCCCCATGACTATTAGATTTTTATCTCCTTATCCATTCAATACCCCCATATACTGTATCTTCATTTTCAGGCTGCAACATTGCCATTTATGCCTGAATTGTTGTTGCCGGTGTTGGATTGCCGTTGATTCTGATGAACTGCACTACCTTCCTATTCATAATGAATCCTACTCTGGTTATACCATTTTCTGCTGCTGTTGATATTTCCCTATACTCATCGACCAGAAATCCTTCTTTCCATTTCCTTCACTGATCCTTCAATATATGGAGACTGAGCCTTTGCATTTCCCTTTTCAAATTTTCTAGCTTCCTTCCCACATCCACGCTTCTGACATTCCTCGCCCCGACTCATATAACGTTATTTTTTTGTTGGTTATTCAATCTTCTTCTCATGGTCCCCTCCCAGAGATCCGAATGGGAGAGAAGTCGAGAAAATTTGCCAATGTTGTGATCATCACAACACTTTTTCAGCTACAAGCCACATGCCTTGCGGATACACATTAGGTGTCTTTATTGCAGTGGTTTCCATTGCCTTCTGCATTCTCATGCCGTTGATCATTGCCGATTCTTCCGCCTTTAGGCGCAGTTTCCAACCCCAAGGGCAAGAGAGTGCCCTGAACCTCTGCCGCTCCTCCATCCTCTTTGACAAGGCGATTGGCAGAATCAAGGAGACTACTGCTATCGGAAGACTTCGGCCCCAAATTCTGACTATTATTCAAAATTCAAGTGGTGACAGGGTTCGAACACGGGATGACAAACGATTGGCTTGCTAGTCAAAGACGTCCCCCCTGAAACACGCCATCATACCAACGGGAAGAACAGCTCTCCACGCGTCCATAGCCATCACATCACCACAACGGCCGTTGCAGAAAATACGATACACAAATAATTAAATATGATAACACACAGAAGAGGGTTTACACACGAATGGTGGACACGATTTCATCCCGGAAGTGACGTCTGTGGCGATGGAAACTGCATCTGACCACAAAGTTTAACAAAAATAAATTTGCCAAATCATGAAAACTACGAGATAAACGTTAGTACACACTATTTCTATATCTTTTCAAATAATATCAAGGTCCATTTTTCTGTAAGTATATGTGGCAGTCCAATGAAAAAGAGACTGATGGAAAAAAGAAGTAAACTGTGCATTATTTCAAAAATAATTGATGTTACTGTTAATCCATTTACCACACTACGAGACGAGATAGTGTCTTCATGGAAAAACGGTTGCTGTTGCCTAGGGACCACGATTGTATCCTGCCTTAGACCTCTTCGTCTGAAGCAAATCGGCAGCCATAAACGTCTGTTCAGGGGTCCAAAAATAAAGGAAATCGCGTGGGGCGAAATCGTGATTGTATAGACGATGTGGAAGGGCTTCCCAGCGAAACATCTGCCGCGATGTTAAAGCAACCATGGCAACATGTGTGCAGGTATTTTCCTGGGGGTTTAGACTTTATGGGCTCCTGCCCATTGGTATCGCATAGGATGCCTGAAGGATGCTGCGTCCTCGGAATGCTATACAACAATTCACGCAAATCACTGTAATAGTTTTATTACAATCAAGAAGATAGACAATATGTAAGTGTGCACGCTTTCGTAGCCGTTGTCACTGAAGTTAAAATCTTCTGAGTTATTAGGCCGCGTCATGTTTCTTCTAAAATGATCGACGTTTCGACCCCTCTGCTGGGATCTTCCACAGAATCTTCTGGTGTCCACTACTGCTAGAATACTAATAACCCAGAAGATTTGAATTTCAAGATAGACAATACTTAACTTTGTATTACAAGAACGTGTCGCAAGCGATGTACGACAGGTAAACAGTCTATATACTGTGTCCATACAAGCATTGTATATGGATCGTATTCTCTTCTTGTAGAGGTCGCTCCTGTTGTGGCGCGATCCTAATCAATTGGCTGACGTGGTCTCCCAGCCTTCTCTGCTCCTATGTTCTTCACCTTCGTGCCGGTTCTTGTTGATACGCCAGAACGCCCCCCCCCCCCCCCCCGCCGCCCTCCCACACAAAGCTACGGACCGTCGTCGTCTTGGGAGTGCCACGGCGGGGTAGGCAGGAGTGTGGCCGCCTCGCGGGACCGGAAGCTGTGGCTGCATGGGACGTCAAGCTTCCATTCGTACCCTGCCATCCGGCCTGCACTCTGGCGGAAACGACCAGAACGGTACCCGTCAACCTCCGGATGCCTTGAACCAGATGAAGGCGGCGACTGCTGCACCGTGGGCGGGTCCAGCTCCATCGGGAGGACGAGAGGAGGAGGAGGAGGAGGCGAAGGCTCCGTGGGGTCGTCCCGCGGTGTCGTGAGGACACCCTCTGGCGGCTGCTGTGGCCACACTGTCCTCGGGATCCGTGAATCTGGGGGAAGAGACACTGCAAGATCGTCGTCCACATGACAGAGGCGAAGTTGATTTTGATGGCGGCGCTTCAAGCCATCCGGACCTGAAATGATACGTGCAAGAGCCAAGTCGATGGACGATCTCGCCTCGCGCCCGCCGTCTGCTGCCGCTAAAAACCCTGCAAAAGACAACATCTTGCAGCGCGAAGTGATACTTGTGGCCTTCCCTCGGCGCCGGATGCTGCGGAGGTTGGAGCAGGTGGAGCAGTGTCCCATGGTGGCGGCCGTGAAGCAATTCCGCCGGCGATGGTCCATTTGGTGGGTGCGAACGATATAAGGCGAGAAACAGTTTGCAAAGCTTGATCCCTGGTGTATGCGGAGCGAAATTTGGACATCCGCTGCTTGAAGGTTCTGACAAAACGTTCCGCTTCGCCATTTGTCTATTGATAGAACGGTGCACTAGTTAGATGCTGTATGCCATTGTGTCCACAGAATGATTCTAATTCATTTGACATGAACTGAGGTCCGTTGTTTGATACTATTACTTCAGGTAAACCTTCTGGGCAAAAGACAGAGGACAACACCTGAACTGTGCTAGGTGACGTTGTCGAGTTCACTGGTACGGCAAAAGGTTCAAATGGCTCAAATGGTTCTGAGCACTATGGGACTTAACATCTGAGGTCATCAGTCCCCTAGACTTAGAACTACTTAAACCTAGCTAACCTAAAGACATCACACACATTCATGCCTGAGGCAGGATTCGAACCTGCGACCATAGCGGACTGAAGCGCCTAGAACCATTCAGTCACAGCGGCCGGCTGCAGAAAAAGGAAACTTGCTATACGAGTCAGCCATAATCAACCAGCGAGTGTTCCAAAAAGCTCCCGCAAAGTCAGTGTGCACATGTTGCCATAGTGATTGCGAAATAGGCCAAGGAGAGAATTTTTGGGGGGGAGCAGACTGATTTTCTGCACATGCGTGACACTGTGACGTCATCTGTTCTATTTGGGCTCCCATACCCTGCCAAGTACAGTGTCGACGCGCTGACTGTTTCGTACGAACAGTCCCCCTGTGTCCTTCGTGAAGTAACTGCAACACTTCTTTTTGCAAAGCTTTAGGGATCAACACATGTGACTGATACTAAAATGTAGACTTTCACGGCCGGAAATATCATGTCCATTATAATTATCCGGGCTGTTATGCCGTGGTCGGTTGACGAATTCTGTGTCGATTCCCACCGTTTCGGCTCCGACTGCGGGAGACATCTTCAAGGGGGTCCGTAGCTCAATGGAAGGTCCAACACACCAACTGGCTCGTTACTGACTGCCGCTAAATTCCGTGTCCGCGCGCTCCCACGCCGCGGCGTGACGTCACGTGTTTTGAAAACGTCAGTGCAATTGGCCGCTGTCCGTCGCCGTCGATCGCCGTTGCCATCACCCAGTAGTGGGCGGATGGTACACATCGAAATCGCTAAACACCCTAATAATTTCAACCGTAAGGAGGAGGGTGTGAAATTAAACGGCATATGGATGCCGGTGTTAAAGAAGATGTGTACCACCCGCCCACTACTGGGTATTATGACGTTCTTAGATAATACAAATCTCCTTCATCATAACCAACATGGATTCCGCAAACAGAGATCATGTGAAACTCAGCTCGCCCTATTTGCCCAAGAAATTCACAGTGCCGTAGACACTGGCGAGCAGATTGATGCCGTATTCCTGGACTTCAGGAAGGCATTTGATACGGTTCCGCACTTAAGTTTAGTGAAAAAAATACGAGCTTACGGAATATCGGACCAGGTTTGTGATTGGATTCAGGATTTCCTAGAAGAAAGAACACAACATGTCATTCTTAACGGTTCAAAATCTGCAGATGTAGAGGTAATTTCGGGAGTACCGCAGGGAAGCGTGATAGGACCTTTATTGTTTACAATATACATAAATGACTTAGTTGACAACATCGGTAGCTCCGTGAGGCTATTTGCAGATGACACGGTTGTCTACAAGAAAGTAGCAACATCAGAAGACTCGTACGTACTCCAGGAGGACCTGCAGAGGATTAATGCATGGTGCGAAAGCTGGCAGCTTTCCCTAAACGTAGATAAATGTAATATAATGCGCATACATAGGGGCAGAAATCCATTCCAGTACGATTATGCCATAGGTGGTAAATCATTGGAAGCGGTAACGACCGTAAAATACTTAGGAGTTACTATCCGGAGCGATCTGAAGTGGAATGATCACATAAAACAAATAGTGGGAAAAGCAGGCGCCAGGTTGAGATTCATAGGAAGAATTCTAAGAAAATGTGACTCATCGACGAAAGAAGTAGCTTACAAAACGCTTGCTCGTCCGATTCTTGAGTATTGCTCATCAGTATGGGACCCTTACCAGGTTGGATTAATTGAAGAGATAGACATGATCCAGCGAAAAGCAGCGTGATTCGTCATGGGGACATTTAGTCAGCGCGAGAGCGTTACGGAGATGCTGAACAAGCTCCAGTGGCGGACACTTCAAGAAAGGCGTTACGCAATACGGAGAGGTTTATTATCGAAATTACGAGAGAGCACATTCCGGGAAGAGATGGGCAACATATTACTACCGCCCACATATATTTCGCGTAATGATCACAACGAAAAGATCCGAGAAATTAGAGCAAATACGGAGACTTACAAGCAGTCGTTCTTCCCACGCACAATTCGTGAATGGAACAGGGAAGGGGGGATCAGATAGTGGTACAATAAGTACCCTCCGCCACACACCGTAAGGTGGCTCGCGGAGTATAGATGTAGATGTAGATGGCAACGGCGACGGACAGCGGCCAATTGCACTGACGTTTTCAAAACACGTGACGTCACGCCGCGGCGTGGGAGCGCGCGGACACGGAATTTAGAGGCAGTCAGTAGCGAGCCAGTGGGTGTGTTGGACCTTCCATCGAGCTACGGACCCCCTTGACGATGCCTCCCGCAGTCGGAGACGAAAAGTTGGGAATCGACACAGAATTCGTCAACCGACCACGGCATAACAGCCCGGATAATTATAATGGACATAACACATGTGACTGTCCACTGTCATTTTGAACAAGAATTACACCTTTCTGTACAGCGAGGCTGTGCCGAAGGGGAAACTATCGGCGCTCTAAAGAGTTCTTTATGCTATGAAAGGAACGAGGCCAAAATGTGCGAATGTATGTTAGCAAAATGTTCAAATCTGAATCAGCTTCCGTGGCCTGTGCAATTTTCCTATAGTTCAGCGGAAAAGACTAACGCAATTAAGAATCCTGATCATCAATGTGACAACAAGACGCAGGAGAAGTTTCAAAGTATGTATCAGGGCCAATCGGAAGATCTGAAAGCGCGTCCGCATTATCATGTTGAGCCGTCGGACGATACACAATCTCGTACTGGTATTGAGTACTGAGATAACAACAAAGGCCATCTTTGCAATTTTTGGGTAGTTCGTACAGTAACCGGTTTTTGTCGGATGAAACAAGGACTGCAAAGGCTTGTGATCCGTTACTAAGTGCCGCGCGGTCGGCTTGTTACGGTCCTTCCCTCTCCCCCTCGGAGGTTCGAGTCCTCCCTCGGGCATGGGTGTGTGTATTGTCGATAGAGTAAGTTAAAGTTAGATTAAGTAGTGTGTAAGCTTAGGGACCGATGACCTAAGCAGATCTTACCATAAATTTACAATCGGTTACTAAGAAGATTTTTCTGTCATACAAATAGTGGTGGAATTTGGTGACACCATGCACGATAGCCAATGCCTGTTTCTCAAATTTGTGAATAGTTATGCTGAGACTGGACAACACTTTTGATGTGAAAGCAATAGGCATGTCTTTATCACCAATTCTGTGTGAAAGCACTGCACCGATTCCGTAAGAGGAAGCGTCAACTTGCAATACAACTGGTTTATCAAGATTAAAGTGAACTAAATATAGATCACTGAGCAATGCATCTTTAAGTTTTTGAAAAGCTACTTGGCACTCATATGTCCAAACAAAGGTGACATTCTTGCGACGCAATGGAGCTGCGATTTGTGCAGCATTCGGTATGAACCGAATGTAATAGTTCATTTTCCCTAAAGCTGACTGCAGTTCTGTGATATTGCGAGGAAGTGGCAAGTCTCGTATGGCTAACGAATGCGACTGAAGACGACGTACACTTTGACTGTTTATGACATGACCAAGATACTGCAACCCACATTTTAAAAAAATGACACTTGTCCTGTGTACACTTTAACACTGCATCAGATAACACACGAAACAAAGCACGCAAATCTGCAATAAGTTCTACAGATGTACGACCTGGTACTACAATATCGTCCAAATAGTTTGAACAGTTTGGCACTTGTGCAGTCAGCTGTTCCAAATACCGCTGGAAAATGACGGGTGCGGAAGCACTGCCAAAAGGTAAACGCAAATATTTAAACGAACCGAAATGAGTACTTACTGCACAGACGTTTTGAATCTTCATCAAGCGGTATTTGAAGATACGCATTGCACAAATCAATTTTTTGAAAAGTAGCGTTCGGCTCCTAATTTGTCCATTAGATCCTCTGGGCGTGCACTGGATAGGTATCAATCACCGTTTGTGGGTTGACTGTAGACTTAAGGTCAACAACAAAAAATGAATGCGACCTGAAGGTTTGGGGAGCAAAACCAGTGGACTTGCCCAGTGACTAGCTGACATGGGCGTATTAACTCCGCTATCTTGCATTTCTTTAAGTTCAGCAGCCACTTTGTCCCATAATGCAATGGGAACTGTTCTGGCCCGGCACAATTTTGGCTGAGCATTGTTTTTCCGAGTAATATGTGCGACAAAATTGTTAGCTGTGCCTAAATCTTTCTAAAAGAGTTCCAGGAATTCTCTTAGCAAGCTAGCTGCACTGTCTTTTGCATTGAATGCAGACACCGACAACACATTGTCCTGAATGTTAAAACCAAACAAATCAAGTGAATAAACATCAAATATGTTCTGCCAATCGCGTGGCTGTAGCAGTGTAAAAGTCACTGTTTCAGCGATACATGAAAAAAAAAGTACATGTTCTGAGAACGGGAATGTCTGGTCGATTATAGGATGTCAGTTGCCAGCTAGTTTTAGACAGGCGTGCGGAGACTAACAGTTCATATGTGTGACAACTGAGAAATGTGACAGAGGCACCCGTGTCCAACTGAAATTTCACAGGTTTTCCACAAATAAGTAAATGAACAAAACGTTTGTTCGACTGATGTATCACTGAAGAAAGTACTCGTGTGCCGGTTTTGAGAATGCCTGTTGCAGACTTTGGGTATCCTGCATTAATGACATGGGCCATGTGTCGAGATTTTTGCGAGCGGGCCGAATTCTTTTGTTTGTTCTGGTGCAAACATACGGATTGTACACGTCCTTTCCTACCACAAGCGTAACACTGGGCTTGTCGGGAGGGGCAGTCTTGGCCTTTTTGCCGTGAATAACACCTAGGGCAAACTTAATCCTGTTTCACTTCTGTAGCGAACTGCTTACGTAGTGTGGAATGGGCTGATCACAACTAAAGGACTCCACCCGACAAATAGATGACCGCATAATTTATGAGCCGACAAGGCACCTGAATCGTACTGATCTAGTATTTGCACTACCTGCTGAAATGATGGATCAGACTGTTTCAAAATTTGTTCTCTGAGTTTGACATCAGGTACATTGTACACGATCGCGTCAAGCAACATAACACTTGAATAGAAAGCAGCGCAAGCGCATTTAAATTTGCATTTCTTTGTCGTTCCCTGCAATTTTGGTACCCACTATCGATAGTTTGTTCTGACCGTTTTTTTCAGTTAAAGAATTAATAGTTAGCTGCTACCACATTCACTTGTTGGTCATAATACGAGGGCTGTCCAGAAAGTAAGTTCCGATCGGTCGCAAAATGGAAACCACAGTGAAAACCAGAAACGTTTCATTTGCAACAGTTAGGTACACCTTCCACCTACATCTCTACACAGTCGCCGCTCCAACTTCGAGTTTTGTCGTTGTGTTGTATCAGCTATCCAATATCCTCGTCATAGAAAGACGCCGCCTGTGCTTTTGGCCAGTTATCTGCACTGGTCTGCAGCTCGTTGTCTGTGGAAAATTACCAGCGGTTCTTGTGAGCTGAGATGAGACTCATGGGAAGCCAATAACGGACTGTATTGTGGGTGATCAAAAGCTTCTCATCGGAAACGCATCAGGAACGTCTTCATTGCCCCTGCAGTGTGCGGCCGAGAATTGTCATGAAGAAGGAACTGCTCGACAGTTGTGTTATGTGGGCTGCATGACACAGGCGAAATCTCTAACCAGGCCCTCATACTTGGCGGGAGACGCTATTCCCTACGCATCTCTAGGTGCCCACTGTTCACTCAAAACTGAAAAGAGCGACGCGACACGATCGACGGGCATTCTAGAGACATTGTTCGACACACCTGTGCAAAACTTTACCCGATTTTCCCAGTGGTTTCCATTTTGCGACCGATCGGAACTCACTTTCTGGACAACCCTCGTAGTTAGCGAATCTACCAGTTGGTCATAAGACAGTTCACTTGGAGTGCCGTTAGGATATAATTTGGATTTTTTTTTTTTTTTTTTTTTTTTTTTTTGCGGCCATCAGTCTACTGACTGGTTTGATGCGGCCCGCCACGAATTCCTTTCCTGTGCTAACCTCTTCATCTCAGAGTAGCACTTGCAACCTACGTCCTCAATTATTTGCTTGACGTATTGCAATCTCTGTCTTCCTCTACAGTTTTTGCCCTCTACAGCTCCCTCTAGTACCACGCAAGTCATTCCCTCATGTCTTAGCAGATATCCTATCATCCTGTCCCTTCTCCTTATCAGTGTTTTCCACATATTCCTTTCCTCTCCGATTCCGTGTACAACCTCCTCATTCCTTACCTTATCAGTCCACCAAATTTTCAACATTCGTCTATAGCACCACATCTCAAATGCTTCGATTCTCTTCTGTTCCGGTTTTCCCACAGTCCATGTTTCACTACCATACAATGCTGTACTCCAGACGTACATCCTCAGAAATTTCTTCCTCAAATTAAGGCCGGTATTTGATATTAGTACACTCCTCTTGGCCAGAAGTGCCTTTTTTGCCATAACGAGTCTGCTTTTGATGTCCTCCTTGCTCCGTCCGTCATTGGTTATTTTACTGCCTAGCTAGCAGAATTCCTTAACTTCATTGACTTCGTGACCATCAATCCTGATGTTAAGTTTCTCGCTGTTTTCATTTCTGCTACTTCTCATTACCTTCGTCTTTCTCCGATTTACTCTCAAACCATACTGTGTACTCATTAGACTGTTCATTCCGTTCAGCAGATCGTTTAATTATTCTTCACTTTCACTCAGGATAGCAATGTCATCAGCGAATCGTATCATTGATATCCTTTCACCTTGTATTTTAATTCCACTACTGAACCTTTCTTTTATTTCCATCATTGCTTCCTGGATGAACAGACTGAAGAGTAGGGGCGAAAGGCTACAGCCTTGTCTTACACCCTTCTTAATACGAGCACTTCGTTCTTGATCGTCCACTCTTATTATTCCCTCTTGGTTGTTGTACATATTGTATATGACCCGTCTCTCCCTATAGCTTACCCCTACTTTTTTCAGAATCTCGAACAGCTTGCACCATTTTATATTGTCTAACGCTTTTTCCAGGTCGACAAATCCTATGAAAATGTCTCGATTTTTCTTTAGCCTTGCTTCCATTATTAGCCGTAATGTCAGAATTGCCTCTCTCGTCCCTTTTCCTAAAGCCAAACTGGTCGTCACCTAGCGCATTCTCAATTTTCTTTTCCATTCTTTTGTATATTATTCTTGTAAGCAGCTTCGATGCATGAGCTGTTAAGCTGATTGTGCGATAATTCTCGCACTTGTCAGCTCTTGCCGAGTTCGGAATTGTGTGGATGATGCTTTTCCGAAAGTCAGATGGTATATCGCCAGAGTCATATATTCTACACACCAACGTGAATAGTCGTTTTGTTGCCACTTCCCCCAATGATTTTAGAAATTCTGATGGAATGTTATCTATCCCTTCTGCCTTATTTGACCGTAAGTCCTCCAAAGCTCTTTTACATTCCGATTCTAATACTGGATCCCCTATCTCTTCTAAATCGACTCCTGTTTCTTCTTCTATCACATCATACAAATCTTCACCCTCATAGAGGCTTTCAATGTATTCTTTCCACCTATCTGCTCTCTCCTCTGCATTTGACAGTGGAATTCCCGTTGCACTCTTAATGTTACCACCGTTGCTTTTAATGTCACCAAAGGTTGTTTGGACTTTCCTGTATGCTGAGTCTGTCCTTCCGACAATCATATCTTTTTCGATGTCATCACATTTTTCCTGCAGCCATTTCGTCTTAGCTTTCCTGCACTTCCTATTTATTTCATTCCTCAGCGACTTGTACTTCTGTATTCCTAATTTTCCCGGAACATGTATGTACTTCCTCCTTTCATCAATCAACTGAAGTATTTCTTCTGTTACCCATGGTTTCTTCGCAGCTACCTTCTTTGTACCTATGTTTTCCTTCCCAAATTCTGTGATGGCCCTTTTTAGAGATGTCCATTCCTCTTCAACTGTACTGCCTACTGCGCTATTCCTTATTGCTGTATCTACAGCGTTAGAGAACTTTAAACGTATCTCGTCATTCCTTAAGTACTTCCGAATCCCACTTCTTTGCGTATTTATTCTTCCTGACTAATGTCTTGAACTTCAGCCTACTCTTCATCACTACTACTGTATATTGTGAGCTGAGTCTATATCTGCTCCTGGGTACGCCTTACAATCCAGTATCTGATTTCGGAATCTCTGTCTGACCATCTAATCTAATTGAAATCTTCCCGTATCTCCCGGCCTTTTCCAAGTATACCTCCTCCTCTTGTGATTCTTGAACAGGGTATTCGCTATTACTAGCTGAAACTTGTTTATGAGGGGGGAAACTGCACTTCCTTTAGTGGATAACAGATATGGAAGTTTCACAGTACCTGGTACATTGTGAGTTAGTGTGTGTGCCTCGAACTGGGACAACCACTCGAGCCATTCCTCTTCTTGTACACAAAACTGTCGAAAAGGTGTTATAGCAGTAGGTGGTGCTTGTTCTGTCAGGCACGCAGAGTTGGCCTCTAACTGCCCCACCGTGTTAAGTAGTGGAGATGCCTGCTGCGTCTGGAACTGAAACACCTGCATTAGTTGTGTGGCATCTAATGCTTGCGGCTGTGGCGCCTGAGCATGGGGAGTGACGGGCGGGGTGGGCATTTTGGAAGACACTGATGCAACAAACAGACAAGGCAAGCCAGCAAAATATGTACAAAAACAAAGAAGTTTTCTGCATGCCCACCTGAAAACGCTGATCAGCAGAAACGACAAGAAACTGTTAAAGCAAATAATTGACCCTGCAAGGAAACACAAGAGAGAATTAAGGCGCCAGCAAACAGAAAATACCGTGGCCTTCAGGCGCAGTGTTTGTAAGTCCTCGTCCCCAGTGTGGGGTCTTGCCCACTCGTCTTGTACAGGCTGACTAAAAGATGCTGCATACTCAAAATGCTATACAACACTTGAAGCAAATCACATTAATAGTTTTTATTACAATAAAGAAGGTTGACAATACTTAACTTTGTATGACAAGAACGTGTCATGGGCGACAAGCAGTCAGTGTATTTCTCTATATGCTACTCTTACGCTCATAAATTAAGGATAATGCTGACACATGGTGAAACAACGCTCTGGTGGGCGGTTTGCGGGTTTAAATCACCTCGGGGTATGACCATGCGGTGCATCTGACCTGCGGTCGTTGCACGGTGGTGCTGGCAGCAGACCACATACACAGAGGTGTGTTGGTTCATGTCAGAGAATGGTGTACCGAGTAAGTGTGCAGACGTCTTCATACGTGCTAATGGTGACTGAGTGTTGAAAATGGCTCAAACAGCACATATTGATGACGTTATGAGGGGTAGAATACTAGAGCGACTGGAGGCTAGTCAAACACAGCAGGTCTTAGCACAGGCCCTCCGTATGCCACAAAGTGTGACCTCAAGATTATGACAACAATTCCAGTAGACAGGAAACGTGTCCAGGCGCTACAGTACGGAACATCCACAGTGTACAACACCACAAGAAGACCGATACTCACCATCAGTGCCCACAGACGGCCACACTAAAGGTAGCCTTGCTCGGGACCTTACCGCAGCCACTGGAACAGTTGTCTCGAGATATACAGTCTGCAGACGACTGAACAGACGTGGTTTATTCTCCTGGAGACCTGTAAGGTGCATTCCACTGACACCTGATCACAGGAGAGCCCGTAAAGCATGGTGTCAAGATCATAGTACACGGTCATTGGAACAGTGGTCCCAGGCTATGTTCACGGACGAGTCCAGGTATAGTCTGAACAGTGACTGTCGCCGGGTTTTCATCTGGCGTGAACCAGGAACGAGATACCAACACCTTAATGCCTTTGAAAGGGACCTGTAGCCAAGTCGTGGTTTGATGGTGTGGGGTGCGATTATGATTGGTGCTCGTACACCCCTGCATGTCATTTGACAGAGGAACTGTAACAGGTCAAGTGTATCGGGACGTCATTTTGCACCACTACGTCCGCCTTTTCAGGGGTGCAGAGGGTCCCACCTTCCTCTTAATGGAAGACAGCACACGGCCCCACCGAGCTGCCATCGTGGAGGAGTACCTTGAAACAGAAGGTATCAGGCGAATGGAGTGGCCTGCCTGTTCTCCAGACCTAAACCCCATCGAGCACTTCTGGGATGCTCTCCGTCGACGTATCGCTGCACGTCCTCAAACCCCTACGACACTTCAGGACCTCCGGCAGGCACTGGTGCAAAAATGGGAGGCTATACCCCAGTAGCTGTTCGGCCACCTGATCCAGAGTATGCCAACCCGTTGTGTGGCCTGTGTACGTGTGCATGCTGATGTTATTCCATATTTATGTCGGGGTACATGCGCAGGAAACAGTGGTGTTTTGTATCACATGTGTTTCGGGACGGTTTTTTCAACTTATCACCACTACCGCGGACTTACAGATCTGTGTCTTGTGTGTTCCCTATACGCCTATGCTATTAGCGCCAGTTTTGTGTAGTGCCACGTTGTGTGGCACCACATTCTGCAATTATCCTTAATTAATGTGCATGAGTGTATGTCCATACAAGCAATGGATATGGATCGCTAGTAACTGTTATCTTAGTGCTCTCCTAGTGCCGGTCTAGTACCGTGTGGCCGAGGCTGGCAGGAGCGGACCTTATGTTCTCTTCTTGTAGAGGCCATTCCTGTCCTGGTGCGGTCCTAGTCAACGGGCTATTGGCTGACGGCGTCTCACAGCTTTATCTGCTCTTGTGTTCTTCATCTTCGTGGCGGCGCTTGCCGATACGCCAGAACAGACTTGATTGTGCACTTCAATTTTTCCAAAGTCTCCACATATTGGTGTATATTAACTATGGCTCCGTGTTACAGAAAGTGAGTGAGCAGAGAGTTGATGGACAGCATCGTTCTGTTGCAGGTTAGTGTCGGCCCCACATGTTGCCGAGGATGTTTAGACTACTCTGCAGGCGTTTCGCTGGAGAGCCCTTACACATCCTTCGTACAGTATCAATGCCTCCCCATGCGATTTAAATATTCTTGGAGCCCAGAGGAAGGACATTTGTGGCTGTCAGGGGTATAATCATTGTTCCATAGACACCCCCAATCATTTTTCCATGAAGGCGTCGACTGTCTTGTCTCACAGTGGACTAAATGTGTTATCAGTTACGGCGTTAAGTACTGAAATAATATAGAGTTTGCTTCTTTTGCTTACATTTGTTGTTTTCATCTCACTGCACCTTATATTTCTGCTCCTGTTGTTAATAGCTCAGCTATTGTACAACCTTGGAGATTGCAACCTACAAAAATTGCTTACAAGTGGAGGCCGCCAATTGTGAAATTCAGATTCGATTCATACTGCGCATAATAAAAGCTCATGGCCAGAAGTGTAATGTGGCGAAGCGCCAAGATGCACTTCTCAGCCGTTGTCGAGAAAATCGACAGTTAAAAGAAACCGTTGCGGTGAAATATTCTCTACGATTAGGAGTTTTCTACAGCGTCGTCGCGCAGCGGTAAGCGCTCGGGTTCGTAATCGGAAAGTCGCCGGATCGAATCTCGCGCCATGCAATTTTTTAATTATTAGTTTTTTGTAATATATATATATATATATATATATATATATATATATATACTATTAATGAATTGCTTATGCATGTTGGTGAAGGCGGATCGCTCTCCAATTGTACCGCCTCCATTTTTCCGTTTTTTTAACAGGGTGTACCAAAACTCTCCCGTCCGCACTGATTTTCGACGATGTTATAAGTTGCGCTAGGGACCGCATCTACCTTCTTTCGAAGTTAGCAGGCAACCACGCTGTTATGCGGCGACTCGTTTCGGCCCATTCAACATCTGTCCCTCAAGTGTAACGAGTGAGTAACGGAGTTTATATTTCATACCTGCCACAGCGAATTTGTGTTCGTGGGGTCTCATTTCTAATTCGAACGTTTGACTTACGTTATACGTATTCGTTTCGGAATATCGTTTCTACGTCGCCGATTGATCTGATCTGCAGGTCGAAGTTAGCAGGCAACTACGCTGTTATGCGGCGGCTCGTTTCGGCCCATTCAACATCTGTCCCTCAAGTGTAACGAGTGAGTAACGGAGTTTATATTTCATACCTGCCACAGCGAATTTGTGTTCGTGGGGTCTCATTTCTAATCGAACGTTTGACTTACGTTATACGTATTCGTTTCGGAATATCGTTTCTGCGTCTTCCGTTAACTATACGTGGTTAACATTATGAAGACAATTAATAACATTTATGAAATACTTGTTTGCGGAAAACATAATGATGTTCGAAGTCGCCAGTTTTTCCACGACAAACGACTTTCAACAACTTATTATATGCACAATTGTTGCAACTGATTGCCGGGAAATATATATATATATATATATATATATATATATATATATATATATGTGTGTGTGTGTGTGTGTGTGTGTATATACATCTGAATTACAAAAAACAAATACTAAAAAAAAAAAAAAGTTGCATGGTGCGAGATTCGATCCGGCGACCTTCCGATTTCAAACCCGAGCGCTTACCGCTACGCCACGACGCTGTGGGAGAACATTAACCGTATAGAGTATTTCACCGCAACGGTTTCTTTTAACTGTCGCTTTTCTCGACAACGGCTGAGAAGTGCATCTTGGTGCTTTGTCACATTACACCTCTGGCCATGAGCTTTTATTATGCGCAGTATGAACCGAATCTGAATTTCACAATTGGCGGCCTCCCCTTGTTAGTAGTGAAATTTGCGTAGGTGAAGTAGCAAACGGGAATTTTTGTCCATATAGTTGTAGCCAACATTTTTGAACTTGCAGCTAGAGACACGTTTCTTGAAGGAAACTAGTAGTAGTGAGACGAGCACAGTAGTTGCCGATTGATCTGCAGGTCACGTCGGCGAACGGAGCAGTGTGCGCAACCTGCGACGTTATTGCCCACAGTTACCTGTGCAGTCAGGTGATCTATGGGAGATGCTAGATAAAAGGAGACCAGTCGCTCCCGTCCCTGCCGAGTGAGGGCAAAAGAAAGAAGGCGCGGAACTGTAACTCGATCCGTACAGGTAGTTCATCGTTGGCCGCGGATCTGATTGCGAGGAACAACAATAACAACGAGTAAAGAAGGGTGCCGCAACCGCAGTAGCTCCTGCCGAAGGCAATTAAACCGCCATCTACTCCGGACCCTTGTCCGCAGGGTGGGGTGGGGTGAGGCCCTCGCTTGGAGGCCAAGGCGAGGGCGTTGGAGGGGGGGAGGGAGAGAGAGAGAGCGCCTGCTGATGGACCGATAGCTGCAGCCGCTGCCGCGCCGCACTCCGCGTCCGCTTTTGTGGCTCTCTTTTTGCTCGTCCATCCTCCCGCCTTCTTATGCCCAATCTTTTCATCGGAAGCCTATTGCTTCGGGTCCCCGGGAGGAGGCGCGCCGTGTAACACATAAATTACCGGGGCCTTGGAGAGCTACGGTCGCGTCCTTAAAGTGATTAGGCGTGCACCAATCGCCTGCGAGGCGCTGTTGCGGCGTCGACGTGGGTACCCTAATCGCTACTGCGCACAGCTCGGGCCTTGATTTACGGGGAGGATTCTGTGGGGGCGCCATCCCCCAGGTGTGCCACACATAAAAACTGGGGAACTTACGGCGACAGCTATCGTTCCCTTTTTTTTCTCTTAATGACTGCAATCCTACAAGTATAACATTTCAAAATTGAGCGCCGATTTTGTGCAGGTAGCGCGTCACTTCTCATAAAGATATGAAAGACTGTTAAAATATAACAAAAATAGACTGTTGTTACGGTCATTCTGAAGACTGGTTTGATGTATCTCTCCACGCTGCTCTATCCTCTGCAAGTCTCTTCATCTCCAAATAACTACTGCAACCTGCATTCTTCTGAATCTGCTTACTGTATTCATCTCTTGGTCTCTCTCTACGATTTTTACTCCCCGTACTTCCCTCTAGTACTAAATTTGTGATCTCTTGGCGTCTCAGAAGGTATCTTCTCAATCGATTCCTTCTCCTACTCAGATTGTGAGACAAATTTCTTTTCTCTCCAATTCTATTCAGTAACTCCTAATTAGTTACGTGATATACTCGTCTAATCTTTAGGATTCTTCTGTAGCACCACATTTCAAAATCTTCTATTCTCTTGTTGTCTAAATTGTTTGTAGTCCACGTTTCACTTCTATACAACGCTACACTCCACACAAATACCTTCACAAAAGACTTTCTAATACTTAAGTCAGTAACGGATGGTAACAAATTTCTCTTCCTTAGAAACGCTTTTTTTGACATTGCCAGTCTACTTTTTATATCTTCTTTACTTTAGCTGTCATGAGTTATTTTGCTGGCCAAACAAAAAAACTCATTTACTACTTTAAATATTAACCTAATTCTCTCAGCATCATTTGATTTAAATGGACTACATTACATTACTCTTGCTTTTGTTGTTTTTCATCTTATATCCTCCTTTCAAGACACAGTCCATTCCGTTCAACTGCTCTTTCAAGCCCTTTGCTATCTCTGACAGAATTACAATGTCATCGGCAAATCATAAACCTTTTGTCTCTTTTCCTTGAATTTTAATTCCTACTGCAAATTTATCTTTCGCTTCATTTATTGCTTTCTCAATCTACTAGCTCAAGTGAAATAATTGTGTTTTAGAAGTGGTGACCGGTTTCGATCAGTGTTTGATCATCTTCAGACCGTTACTCCTTACTGACTGCTAGAGATTGTGGCACACACCTGTGTGTCGTCCGCCCCCGGTACCTGAGTGATCAGCGCGACAGAATGTCAATCCTAAGGGTCCGGGTTCGATTCCCGGCTGGGTCGGAGATCTTCTCCGCTCAGGGACTGGCTGTTGTGTTGTCTTAATCATCATCATTTCATCCCCACCGACTCGGAAGTCGCCGAAGTAGCGTCATATCGAAAGACTTGTACCCGGTGAACGGTCTACCCTAGTCACACGATATTTGCATTTACCTGTACGTCTTCAGGCTAGTCACTGTGAAGTTGTAGCTTGCACTACACGTAAGCGGAGGCGGCCAGCGTGAACACAGGAGTGAATGGAATCATTCGTACCCACATGCTGAGAACTAGACACGTACCTACAAACGTGTCCCTACAGGAGCACGGCGATTAGCCGTAAGGCGCACGGGTGTAAATACGCCTCCGCGAAGAGCAAATTAGGATTGTTGGCAAAATATCGATATTTAATAAATATCGATATATTTGGGCGACATTCTTCCCGTTTAGATCGGTATATCGATATCATAACTGCATTATCGTGTGCCGATATTTTTATTCTATATTCTATTTTTTTTCGCAATTTTCGACAATTATTTGAAGTTGTTCTTTTGAAATTGTAGTAGAACATAATTTTATTTTCGTTGTGTGAAGGAGACTTACTACTTTTTGAGCTTTCATAACGTCCAATCTTTCCCTTTGACTATGTGAAGCAAGTATATATGGCACAAAAGAATAAGTCCAATTGCAGTGTGATGGAATAACACGATTTCCGATGTGAAGAAATGGCACACCAGTTGCGTTGAAAAACAATGTTTAACGGAACTAGTGTGCTATTTGTTCACATCGGCATTCTTCAGAAACAGTTGCTAAAAATTATGAACACAAATCTTAATGACAAGATTGGTCTTTATGGTGGGCGGAGACGTGTGAGAGGAACTGCTGACGTAATCGGCGCTCGACGCTACCAACAGAAACTGCAACATCTAGCTTCACCAAACTACACTGATAGGTCGCTGGCATTGTCAGAAATGAAACAACAGGGAAGTCGACATGAAGTGTTCCGGACAAGTCAGATACGTGACGAAGCCGAACGATGGAAACATCGGACATCTTTTATTGTGCCACTTACATGCGGTTACCATTGTTGGCAAAGCGTTTATCGCCAAGTGTGACCGTGCATCGTTTACCTTTCAATTATTGCTATAACGGGGACAGGCAGGCAGCTAGCTTGCTGCTGTACAGAATATCTAATAACAAATCAGTACTTAAATATGCAGCTCTATAACTGGAAGTGTATTTACATTGTGCAGCCGATATTTTTATAAACAGGCACGTCGATGTATTTTCAATCGAGACATTGATACACTCCTGGAAATTGAAATAAGAACACCGTGAATTCATTGTCCCAGGAAGGGGAAACTTTATTGACACATTCCTGGGGTCAGATACATCACATGATCACACTGACAGAACCACAGGCACGTAGACACAGGCAACAGAGCATGCACAATGTCGGCACTAGTACAGTGTATATCCACCTTTCGCAGCAATGCAGGTAGCTATTCTCCCATGGAGACGATCGTAGAGATGCTGGATGTAGTCCTGTGGAACGGCTTGCCATGCCATTTCCACCTGGCGCCTCAGTTGGACCAGCGTTCGTGCTGGACGTGCAGATCGCGTGGGACGACGCTTCATCCAGTCCCAAACATGCTCAATGGGGGACAGATCCGGAGATCTTGCTGGCCAGGGTAGTTGACTTACACCTTCGAGAGCACGTTGGGTGGCACGGGATACATGCGGACGTGCATTGTCCTGTAGGAACAGCAAGTTCCCTTGCCGGTCTAGGAATGGTAGAACGATGGGTTCGATGACGGTTTGGATGTAACGTGCACTATTCAGTGTCCCCTCGACGATCACCAGTGGTGTACGGCCAGTGTAGGAGATCGCTCCCCACACCATGATGCCGGGTGTTGGCCCTGTGTGCCTCGGTCGTATGCAGTCCTGATTGTGGCGCTCACCTGCACGGCGCCAAACACGCATACGACCATCATTGGCACCAAGGCAGAAGCGACTCTCATCGCTGAAGACGACACGTCTCCATTCGTCCCTCCATTCACGCCTGTCGCGACACCACTGGAGGCGGGCTGCTCGATGTTGGGGCGTGAGCGGAAGACGGCCTAACGGTGTGCGGGACCGTAGCCCAGCTTCATGGAGACGGTTGCGAATGGTCCTCGCCGATATCCCAGGAGCAACAGTGTCCCTAATTTGCTGGGAAGTGGCGGTGCGGTCCCCTACGGCACTGCGTAGGATCCTACGGTCTTGGCGTGCATCCGTGCGTCGCTGCGGTCCGGTCCCAGATCGACGGGCACGTGCACCTTCCGCCGACCACTGGCGACAACATCGATGTACTGTGGAGACCTCACGCCCCACGTGTTGAGCATTTCGGCGGTACGTCCACCCGGCCTCCCGCATGCCCACTATACGCCCTCGCTCAAAGTCCGTCAACTGCACATACGGTTCACGTCCACGCTGTCGCGGCATGCTACCAGTGTTAAAGACTGCGATGGAGCTCCGTATGCCACGGCGAACTGGCTGACACTGACGGCGGCGGTGCACAAATGCTGCGCAGCTAGCGCCATTCGACGGCCAACACCGCGGTTCCTGGTGTGTCCGCTGTGCCGTGCGTGTGATCATTGCTCGTACAGCCCTCTCGCAGTGTCTGGAGCAAGTATGGTGGCTCTGACACACCGGTGTCAATGTGTTCTTTTTTTCCATTTTCAGGAGTGTATATCGTTAGATTTTTCTATGGCTGGCGAATCGATTATGAAGTCTCCTTAAATATCGATATATCGGATTCCCGATATTTTTAAAAATATCAGCGATCGTAGAGTAATTGCTCCAAAGACATTTTACGAAGTACCTGCCCCACTTACTGCTGCCTCAACGTCGTAAAAGATGGGACATAACCAAAGGAAACCCGCGATCAGGTCCAGAAGATCATGCAATAGTCCACCGATCGTCGTGTCATCTTCGGTCATTTATCATTACATGTGATGTGGACAGATATGGGGTCGACACACCACACTCCAGGCCGTTGTCGCCGTTCCGACCTCGGAGGCGCTACCTCCTCAACTGGATCACAAGACTGAGTGCACCTTTGTCCAGTCTTCCCACGAAGAAAAATATCTCTGGCGGTACCGGTAATTAAACCCGGGTCTCTTTCTTATTGACCGTGGTGTGTCGGCTATGATCGGAACATACCCCTGAGATGCATGAAACCAGATTCTTGTCCCTAGGAGACTGAGGAACCTCCGCAAATGATCATGCAAATTAACTCAAAATAATGATACTGACACACAACGGAAAACATTTTATTTAAATGAATATTAATAGGGGTGGCTAAATTAAGTGTAAAAAATATCGGTACCACACCACTGACATACATGTGTTAATGGGAAGAGGGATCTTCTAGCTATGAACGGGAACAAATGGACACTATAACAAATACACTCATGAAACTTCCTGGCAGATTAAGACTGTGTGCCCGAGCGAGACTCGAACTCGGGACCTTCGCCTTTCGCGGGCAAGTGCTCTACCATCTGAGCTACCGAAGCACGACTCACGCCCCGTCCTCACAGCTTTACTTCCGCCTGTACCTCGTCTCCTACCTTCCAAACTTTACAGAAGCTCTCCTGCGAACCTTGCGGAACTAGCACTCCTGAAAGAAAGGATACTGCGGAGACATGGCTTAGTCACAGCCTGGGGATTGTTTCCAGAATGAGATTTTCACTCTGCAGCGGAGTGTGCACTGATATGGAACTTCCTGGCAGATTAAAACTGTGTGCCCGAGCGAGACTCGAACTCGTGACCTTTGCCTTTCGCGGACAAGTTCTCTACCAACTGAGCTACCGAAGCACGACTCACGCACGGTACTCACAGCTTTACTTCTGCCAGTATCTTGTCTCCTACCTTCCAAACTTTACAGAAGCTCTCCTGCGAACCTTGCAGAACTAGCACTCCTGAAAGATAGGATACTGCGGAGACATGGCTTAGCCACAGCCTGGGGGATGTTTCCAGAATGAGATTTTCACTCTGCAGCGGAATGTGCGCTGATATGCTCAGCTCAGATGGTAGAGCACTTGCCCGCGAAAGGCAAAGGTCCCGAGGTCGAGTCTCGCTCAGGCACACAGTTTTAATCTGCCAGGAAGTTTCGTATCAGCGCACACTCCGCTGCGGAGTGAAAATCTCATTCTGGAAATACACTCATGCTCATAAATTAAGGATAATGCTGATACATTGTGAAACAACGCTCTGGTGGGCGGTTTGCGGGTTGAAATCACCTCGGGGTATGACCGTGCGGTGCATTTGACCTACGGTCGTCGCTCGGTGGCGCTGGCAGCAGTCCACATACGCAGAGGTGTGTTGGTGCATGTACGGTTCAGCGAGCAAGTGTACAGACGTTTTGAGACATACTAATGGTGACTGTGTGTTGAAAATAGCTCAGAGAACAAATATTGATGACGTTATGAGGGGTAGAATACTGGGGCGACTGGAGGCTGGTCAAACACAGCAGGTCGTAGCACGGGCCCTCCGTTTGCCACAAAGTGTGATCTCAAGATTATGGCAACCATTCCAGCAGACAGGAAACGTGCCCAGGCGCTACAGTATGGGACGTCCTCAGTGTACAACACTTACCATCAGTGTCCGCAGATGGCCACGGAGTACTGCAGGTTGCCTTGCTCGGGACTTTACCGCAGCCACTGGAACAGTTGTCTCCAGACGCATAGTCTATAGACGACTGAACAGACATGGTTTATTCGCGCGGAGACCTGCAAGGTACATTCCACGGACCCCTGGTCACAAGAGTCACAAGAGAGTCCATAAAGCCTGGAGTCAAGAATTCAGTACATGGTCATTGGAACAGTGGTCCCAGGTTACGTTCACGGCCGAGTCCAGGTATAGTGTCAAGAGTGATTCTCGCCGGGTTTTCATCCGGCGTGAACCAGGAACCAGATACTAACCCACTAATGTCCTTGAAACAGACCTGTATGGAGGTCATGGTTTGATGGTGTGGGGTGGGATTATGATTGGTGCACGTACACCACTGCATGTCTTTGACCCAGAAAGTGTAACAGGTCAGGTGTATCAGGACCAGTATGTCCGCCCTTTCAGTGGTGCCTTTCAAACAGTCTATAGGTATTGCCATTCTAAAACCAGGATAAGACGAAACTGATGCTTCTCACTACCGACCAGTATCACTGCTCAGCACGACCTATAAACTACTAGAAAGGCTTAGTCTAAAACGCATTCAAGAGGCCATTGATCAAATCACCCCTGTCCATGAAGGTGGCCTTATGAAAGACTGGAGCTGCTGTGACAAGACCTTAACATTGACGACTCTAGTAGAAGCTGGATTTCAGTGAGGTCTCAAATCAGCTGCAATTTTCGTGGATCTTAGCTTAGGACACTATGCGGAGGTAGGGAATGGTGTTGAAACTTATTGAATTCATCTCATGCCAAAAGCTGGCTTTATGGTTAGTAACATGGTCTCTGACAGTCGCTTTAAGCTAGGACAAGGCAGAAGATGGAGAAGTGTAAATATCATCCCTCCTCAGGGTTCAGTTCTCGTCCCCATGCTGTATGTCCATGATATACACAGACTCCTTGAAAATCCAGCATGCACATGATGCATCATTAGTCTTCCCGGGTAAAGACCTGAGGAGCTGTGATATCGTGCCGACAAGTGATCTGATGAACGTGCACGATTACTTCCATAAATCGAGACTTCATCACAACCCCAATAAAACTGAGATTGCCACATTTCACCTCAGTAGTAAAGAAGCCCAAAGGATGTTACACGTGACGTTCGATGGAACCGAAGTAACACGTATCTACAATCCAATATATATAGGAATCACTGTGGACCGGTACTTGACATTCGAATAATAGTGGATAAAGTCATCTAAGAAACCTAGCTCAAGAGTAAATTGACTTCACAAAGTTGACGGAAGTGGATGGGGTGCGGCCAGTACTCTAAGCTCTGATGCACACGGTCTTGCGTATTCTGCTGGAAAATATTGGCTGTCGTGTGGGGAAACAGTGCCCACTCAACAAAGGTTGATGTGCAGCTTAATGAAGTCATGACAGTTATCGCTGGTGCTTTCAGATCTATTCCCAGTCGGTGGCTGCCTCTCTCAGCTAACATTGCTTCGCAAGATATAGGGAGGAAAGCAGCTAAGATAAACTCGTTCAAAAAGATTACTTCGCATAAGAATTTTCCTTTGTATGATATCCTACAAGATCCGTCAACAACTCGTCTGAGAGGGAGCAAACCAACCTGGGTTGACTCAAAAAGTGTCGATTATTTTGACGTGACCACCAAATGGTGACAACGCTGGAACGAATATCCACCCAACAAAGCTCACCTGGTTCAAAATACACTCCTGGAAATTGAAATAAGAACACCGTGAATTCATTGTCCCAGGAAGGGGAAACTTTATTGACACATTCCTGGGGTCAGATACATCACATGATCACACTGACAGAACCACAGGCACGTAGACACAGGCAACAGAGCATGCACAATGTCGGCACTAGTACAGTGTATATCCACCTTTCGCAGCAATGCAGGTTGCTATTCTCCCATGGAGACGATCGTAGAGATGCTGGATGTAGTCCTGTGGAACGGCTTGCCATGCCATCTCCACCTGGCGCCTCAGTTGGACCAGCGTTCGTGCTGGACGTGCAGACCGCGTGAGACGACGCTTCATCCATCCCAAACATGCTCAATAGGGGACAGATCCGGAGATCTTGCTGGCCAGGGTAGTTGACGTACACCTTCTAGAGCACGTTGGGTGGCACGGGATACATGCGGACGTGCATTGTCCTGTTGGAACAGCAAGTTCCCTTGCCGGTCTAGGAATGGTAGAACGATGGGTTCGATGACGGTTTGGATGTACCGTGCACTATTCAGTGTCCCCTCGACGATCACCAGTGGTGTACGGCCAGTGTAGGAGATCGCTCCCCACACCATGATGCCGGGTGTTGGCCCTGTGTGCCTCGGTCGTATGCAGTCCTGATTGTGGCGCTCACCTGCACGGCGCCAAACACGCATACGACCATCATTGGCACCAAGGCAGAAGCGACTCTCATCGCTGAAGACGACACGTCTCCATTCGTCCCTCCATTCACGCCTGTCGCGACACCACTGGAGGCGGGCTGCTCGATGTTGGGGTGTGAGCGGAAGACGGCCTAACGGTGTGCGGGACCGTAGCCCAGCTTCATGGAGACGGTTGCGAATGGTCTTCGCCGGTATCCCAGGAGCAACAGTGTCCCTAATTTGCTGGGAAGTGGCGGTGAGGTCCCCTACGGCACTGCGTAGGATCCTACGGTCTTGGCGTGCATCCGTGCGTCGCTGCGGTCCGGTCCCAGGTCGACGGGCACGTGCACCTTCCGCCGACCACTGGCGACAACATCGATGTACTGTGGAGACCTCACGCC
This sequence comes from Schistocerca americana, assembly GCF_021461395.2. Lineage (NCBI taxonomy): Eukaryota > Metazoa > Arthropoda > Insecta > Orthoptera > Acrididae > Schistocerca > Schistocerca americana. The sequence continues at coordinate 1,039,965,524 of NC_060120.1, read as the reverse complement.
CCACGTGTTGCGCAATTCGGCGGTATGTCCACCCGGCCTCCCGCATGCCCACTACACGCCCTTGCTCAAAGCCCGTCAACTGCACATACGGTTCATGTCCACGCTGTCGCGGCATGCTACCAGTGTTAAAGACTGCGATGGAGCTCCGTATGCCACGGCAAACTGGCTGACACTGACGGCGGCGGTGCACAAATGCTGCGCAGCTAGCGCCATTCGACGGCCAACACCGCGGTTCCTGGTGTGTCCGCTGTGCCGTGCGTGTGATCATTGCTTGTACAGCCCTCTCGCAGTGTCCGGAGCAAGAATGGTGGGTCTGACACACCGGTGTCAATGTGTTCTTTTTTACATATTTAGGAGTGTACAACAAAAAAAGTCGAATGATTGGAAGTATCACACCAAATTTGGTCGAGACTGTACCGCACCAGGACTGGCCAAGGAAGATGTGTTTACACCATGAAAATGGAGGGTTTCCGTGCATCTTCTGCCTCTGACTGCAGAGCGGAGGACCAAACAATAGATCACGTTGTTAAGGACTACCCAATTCGACCGTTTGATGGTGATTTGAAGACTTTACATCAAGTGACTCAGAGTGCTTTTGGTTGGTTGTGTGTACTTGTAAACCCATACGATAAACAATACTGACATCTTAAAAGGAAACATTAATAATCAGGAAAGGGAATAAAACTGAAGTACGGGGTGTTCAAAAAGTCTCTCCGCAGTGCCCTATGATCGTTAGACGCGCGTGCTGTGTGATCGTTCGCCTGCCTGGGTTACTTCAAATGGACTCTCCCAACACTTCACTGTTTCGTTTATGTCAGCCAGTCAGTAGTATCGTTGGTGTGTGTCGTCACGTGTTGACGTGTACGTTTAACTTTAGTTCCTTTGTTCGTTTGTTTCGTTTTTGTCACTGTTAAAATGTTAACCATTAAAGAACGTGTGTTTTTAGTCGAACAAATGTTCAAAGCTAGTGGTAAATACACAGTTTCAGTTCGTCAAACATTTAATTTTGTTTTCCCGGAGACAACACTCCCACATCGCGATACTGTGCCGGGTTTAACTAACGAATTTCGAAGTACTGGTCCAGTGACAGATACACCGAGTATTGGTCGTTCTAGCGTTTTGTCTGAGGATAAACTACTCAATATTTCAGATAAAATGTCCATGAGTCCGAACAAGTCAATAAGAAATCTCGACTAGGAAATCGATATTAGTGTCGGAACG